>NC_064921.1:727325268-727970060 GCF_023897955.1 Schistocerca gregaria | reverse complement strand
TAACAACACATTATCCACTCCCGCAATTGTCACAGCCTGAAGGTATGGTAATATACCACCCTGACACCCTCCACCCAGCAGGTTCCACCCCCTCTGCCCTGTAACTTCCTTCCCATTCTCAACTCCCACCCACTTTGTGTCCTGCCCTCTGCCAATGCACCCACCCATCTTTCCTGCTCCTCCACTTTTTTGCTCCATTTTTCCCATCTCCTGATGCTGCACCTTTTGGCAGTCTAGTCGATGAACACTCAGCCAGACAGTGCTCCTCTCTTTTCCCACCCACAAACTGCTATCCGTTCCCCTTCTCACCCAGTCCACAATGGGGCTTCTATTTCACTTGATGGCTGCAGTGTAGTCTAAGCTGACAGGGTTGGCAGTCGTGTGCTTGAGGTGTGCTCACTTGTGTGAATGCATGGTGTGTGTTTCTCTTTCTTTTTCTGATGAAAGCTATGGCTAAAAGCTTATGTGTATGTGTCTTTTAATTTTAACTGCCTGCAACCTAATGTGTCCTCTTTACAGCAAATAACAATCTATCAGTTCCTACATGGTTAAAATTGTTTAATATAAACATAAGTACTAACGGACATTTATGTCCCCTAGTCCATGTAATCTGATCAATTGTAGGAACACATGATACAACACTCTTTTATTTTATTTTTGAATATCTGGTGATTTCTGATTTCCTTCCTGATCTCTGCCAGTAACTTGTTAAAGATCTTTGCACCAAAATATGAAACTTTATAGACAGGAACGCAGTCTGTGTGTAAATTACACTACTGGCCATTAAAATTGCTTCACCATGAAGATGACATGCTACAGATGCAAAATGTAACCAACAGGAAGAAGGTACTAAGATATGCAAATGATTAGCTTCTCAGAGCATTCACACAAGGTTGGTGCCAGTGGTGACACCTACAATGTGCTGACATGAGGAAAGTTTCCAACTGATTTCTCATACACAAACAGGAGCTTACTGGTGTTTCCTGGTGAAACGTTGTTGTGAGAAATGTGTGCCATAATGTTTTGCGATTGTGGTTTATCATATTGTGACGTTGCTGCTCGTCTTGGTCGAGATCCAATGACTGTTAGCAGAATTTGGAATCCGTGTGTTTAGGAGGGTAATACAGAATGCTGTGCTGGATCCCAACGGCCTCATATCACTAGCAGTCATGATGACAGGCATCTTATCCACATGGCCGTAATGAATCATGCAGCCACGTCTCGATCCCTGAGTCAACAGATGGGGATATTTGCAAGACAACAACCATCTGCACAAACAGTTCGATGACATTTGCAGCAGCATGGACTATCGGCTCGGAGACCATGGCTGCGGTTACCCTTGAAGCTGAATCGCAGACAGGAGTGCCTGCGTTGGTGTACTCAACGACGAACCTGGGTGCACTAATGGCAAAACGTCATTCTTCCAGATGAATCCAGGTTCTGTTTACAACATCATGATGGTTGCATCCGTGTTTGGCGACAGCGCGGTGAACGCACATTGCAAGCATGTATTCATCATTGCCATACTGGTGTATCACCTGGCATGATGGTATGGGATGCCATTGGTTACACGTCACGGTCACCTCTTGTTTGCATTGACGGCACTTTGAACAGTGGACGTTACATTTCAGATACGTTACGACCCATGGCTCTACCCTTCATTTGATCCCTGCAAAACCCTACATTTCAGCAGGATAATGCACGACCGTATGTTGCAGGTCCTGTACGGTCCTTTCTGGATACAGAAAATGTTCGACTGCTGCCCTGGCCAGCACATTCTCCAGATCTCTCACCAATTGAAAATGTGTGGTCAATGGTGGCCGAGCAACTGGCTCGTCACAATACGCCAGTCACTTCTCTTGATGAACTGTGGTATCGTCTTGAAGCTGCATGGGCAGCTGTACCTGTACACGACATCCAAGCTCTGTCTGACTCAATGCCCAGGTGTATCAAGGCCATTATTACGGCCAGAGGTGGTTGTTCTGGGTACTGATTTCTCAGGATCTATGCACACAAATTGCGTGAAAATGTAATCACACGTCAGTTATAGTATAGTATATTTGTGCAATGAATACCTGTTTATCATCTGCATTTCTTCTTGGTGAAGCAATTTTAATGGGCAGTAGTGTACTTTTACTTATAGTGTTACGAAATTAACAGTTCACCCTAAATTTATACTTATTATTAATCAAATGTACCATTATATACTCTCAATCTCCCTGAAGAGCTTTAGCAAGATTTTTATTTACGTTGTTGTTGTTGTTGTCTTCAGTCCTGAGACTGGTTTGATGCAGCTCTCCATGCTACTCTATCCTGTGCAAGCTGCTTCATCTCTTGGTCTCCCTCTACGATTTTTACCCTCCACGATGCCCTCCAACGCTAAATTTGTGATCCCTAGATGCCTCAAAACATGTCCTACCAACCGATCCCTTCTTCTAGTCAAGTTGTGCCACAAACTTCTCTTCTCCCCAATCCTATTCAATACCTCCTCATTAGTTACGTGATCTATCCACCTTATCTTCAGTATTCTTCTGTAGCACCACATTTCGAAAGCTTCTACTCTCTTCTTGTCTAAACTAGTTATTGTCCATGTTTCACTTCCATACATGGCTACACTCCAAACAAATACTTTCAGAAACGACTTCCTGATACATAAATCTATATTCGATGTTAACAAATTTCTCTTCTTCAGAAACGCTTTCCTTGCCATTGCCAGTCTACATTTTATATCCTCTCTACTTCGACCATCATCAGTTACTTTACTTCCTAAATAGCAAAACTCCTTTACTACTTGAAGTGTCTCATTTCCTAATCTAATTCCCTCAGCATCACCCGATTTAATTTGACTACATTCCATTATCCTCGTTTTGATTTTGTTGATGTTCATCTTATATCCTCCTTTCAAGACACTGTCCATTCCATTCAACTGCTCTTCCAAGTACCCTGCACAATATTCCTACTGGACACTTTTGTATTATAAATGGTTTTCTGGTCTCACGTGCATATCCGCAGAAGATTTTACAATAGAGCAGTACTGAATGAAATTATGTTAACAATCCCACCTGCTGATCAACATAGTGAGAGAGATTGCTAAAGTCCAAGTCAGACAGAACTGAACTCTATTGTTAACTTACATACCTCAATTTGTAATCCATCTGAATGTCTAGGAATTTTGCACACAAAGTTTCATCTGGCATAGGTCCATTGACCTCCACTGTGTGTTATCCATACAGTCTCAGGTATGCATTAACTCAGATAACTAAACATTTGCAGCATAAAGCTGTGAACTTAATGAATAATTTCAAGATGTGAAGTGTAGATTACAGTTACCTATTCGTTAATTCATTTCTGTTTCATATGTAGCACATGATGACACTGGATTAACATTCAGAAGCAGTAGGATTAAAATCAAAGTGTGGCTACACAGAGTAACTTTTCCTACATTTCAGTATATGATTTATATGATAAGTTGGTTCACTTTGAAAGGACATGGCCAGTTTGCTTCCCCATCCTTCCCCTATTTGAGCTTGCACTCCATCTCATATGACCTCTTGGTCAGTGGCTCTTTAAACTCTGACCTCCCTTTCCTTAATTTTCTATTTACTGCATTCTCGTAGAACTCTGGGCCCAAAGATAATATTTTGATGATTTATTTTGATGATTTATTCTTACAGTATAACTAATTACTTTAATAGTCAAGGAATATATTACTGTATTTTTTTTTCATTCACATATACCAATTTAGAACCTGAAAAATTGTGTGTTGATGAAAAATGAAAAAAAGAATATTGTTTACAATATGAGCTATTTGAGAAAAGGATTTATCTGTTATTATTTTCAGGGCTTGGTTGAAGCAAAAGGCAGTTATTCTGAACTTCAGGAGTCTGGTCTGGATTTTGCAAAACTGATGAATTCTGAGTTTGAAGATACAACTGCGGAGGAAGACAATGAGCCTGAAGATGAAGAAGGAAAACGAGATCCTATTGAGGTGAGCTAGATTAAAACTTGTAACTAATCTTAACCTGTAGTGTCCATGTCTAACTCTCCTATATATTTGAGCTGTAAAGGCTACCTAACTTTTCTGTAAGCAATTACAATGCTTACTTCAAATTTTTCTTCTCATAAATTATCTCTATATCATGAGTTGTGCCTAAATAGCTCCAAAGTTTACTTAAACACACAGGCCACCATGTCATGTGATGTGACAGCAGCATATGAGATCAAAACTATAGCATGTGAGGAAACAAATTGACATGAATGGCACCCATTTTCTGATACGCCATCCCAACAAATTATGCCACAAAACACGCAGGCCACTGGGCACTAATCCATGTATTAAGGAAACATTTTTGCTCTCAGAAACAGTAGTTAACTGAATTATTTGTTAGGATACTACTATATATTCATTACTAGTTATGAGCATTCCTTATGTGTAATCTTTTATTGTTTCCTGTTACATATTCTAATATCTATACATTCCTTAATTTTAGACTCAAGTACTTTTCTGTGGCATCTTCCTCTCATTCCATACATTCATACACTCACCTGAAGGGTCTCCTTCAGGATAGGATTTATGGAACATGGTGTGTGAATGAATGATGAGAATTTTGTCATATCTCTTCACCCACCTTCCAACATGAATTAGTGTCCGTTGATAAACCCTGCCCTTCTGGAAATCACACAGGCTCAAATCTGGTGATTTTGGTGACCACACAGTTTGGAATGATTGTCCAATGATTTGGTTTTTTTCCAAATGTATTACACAGTAACCTAGTGACCTCATAAGCAATGTGATGAGGAGCTCCTTCATGCTTCAGAAAGATGAGCCCAAAGCACCTCCTCCTGTAGAGCAGGGGTAACATGTAGATGAAGCAGATCACAGTAGCATGTGGCATTGACACTGCATGTCCTTGATCCCTGGGTTCTGAGTTCCTCAGAGAAAAACGGACCAGTCTTAACTGTGTCATGAAGCCACACCACACAGTGATGCATTGACTATGCAGTGGAACTTCACGAATGTATGTCATTGGTAATTATTCCCAAATGTGACAATTGTTAGTATTTGCTGAAAGAAACATAAGAGCAAAGTCTACTTTAATGTCTGTACCATGTGGCAAAAGTTGGTGTGTAACGTGAAATTTGTACAGATACCATTTCAAAGTTGTTCTCAGCACTTTGGTCCATGGAATGTTTGGCCATCACAGCACAGCTTGTACACTGTTTGAACACTGCACATTGCAGCCAACATACTCATCAATGGCATCAATAATTTCTTTAATAACGAATGACACAACCGGTCATCAGCCTCTCCCAGGAGCAATTCCTAAATCCCTAGTTAATTCGAACTTCCAAATCATGTTCTTCGACCCTGATGCAGAACGAGGAACTCTCTCTATTTCTTTAATGTGTCAATACTCACTAATATCAGCAGCACTATTGCTGTCATTTTGATAAAGCAGCTTTACGAGTAAAGCCCTGGTAACCTTCTCCAGACCCCTGTTGACTCTCTGCAACTGTAATGAACACTGATGCTTGTGTTTCAAACCTATGTTGCCATATCAATACTGGTGCTTAATGTCAAGTCATGACACTACCACTACTAACAACACAAACCTTGCACTGCACAGTCTGAATGTCATTCCCATAAAGTTGGATATCCATATAGCAGATATGATCATTTCTGTCTTCACTAGCTCAAGTAGTGAAAGGTTAATTATAACCACCTTGTACATGCACAGATTATTGCCTTGTCTGTACCAGAGTATTTGTTACTATGGAACATAGTGAGTCAGTCCATGTTGCTTCCCTGACTGGCTCAGATGCTCCTCAGATGCAAAGATCTGACAAGTCCTAGTTGGCAAATCATTGTAATCAATCCGAAATATTCCTGTTAGAGCAAACTGAATGTTTCATTCCTCAGTGAAGTCCCAAACAATAAATGAACCACTCTTCACCATTTCTGTTCATCTAGGCTTCAAGTCAACCAAAGTGTGCAGTAGATGCTGTATGACATTGCTAGTCAAACTGTTCTGCTCAAGAGCCAATACTGATGTTGCGGGGCAGCACCTCAGGCCACATATATACCAATCTTATTGTTAATTGGTAAATTAGCATGTTATGAACCCCCAGTAAATCAACTACATTACAGGCATGGAAGATTGGCTTTCGCCCCCAAGTACTGATAGTTAAAAGTCAGCACCATTTTGAACACTTCATGTTGGCTATGGCCTGTTTCAGACTGGTGGCAACCTCTGCAGTCTAACACTTGTGACACTATAATTTCATGGAGTAGTGTTGGTTTTACCACGTGCATGATTGGTTGCCCTTAATAATAGTATTTGTACTTATATTTCAATACACTGTTGAATATGAGACACCATCACAAAAGTTTGATAAGTGCTTTAAATGCCAGTTTTCTGATAGCCACTATGTTGTATTACAACAACCTTAATTAATTTATCATTCCTTGTTACAAATAAGTAAAGTTTTTGAAGATGACCATCCCTATAATGTGCACTGACAATTCTGTGTTACTTCTGGGTCAAAATTTGTACCATGGCTATTGGATACTGCCCTTAAGTTGTCAGCACTAGAAGACAAACAATAAAACATTTCCCCTCTCATATCTTTCAATCCTGCAGTAGTTGCACTGTTTACCTCTCTGCCCTTGAGGTAAGTGGCCAAATTTACGTACCTCATTGTCGAATTCACCAACATCTATTAAATATACACTCTTAAGAAGCTCTTATGTTACGTGATGTTTTTGGATGTGCCTTTGAGTAGATAGATGAATATCACTATAAAATACAGCTGACAACCACTGGCCACAACAGTACTTGGCTTGGGCCAGATGTAGCCAAAAGACCACACTTTGATGACCACTACTGTATGAGGTTTAGAAAAGTAGGTGAGGTATGTTGGACCATGTACTCAGTCATTGAAGTGTTCTCAGAAAATTCGTATGTTAGATGTTGTCCATAGAAGGCAAGCCCCTGGGATCAGTTTCCACTCTTTCCACTTTTTAGTCTTCATGGAAATTTAATTTTGGAGCACAGTGCACTTAAAAGGCAGAGTTTCATTTTACAGTTTTCACTCACATTCTTCAGTATTCTGTCTGCATTTTGCACTTTTTGGTCAATTATTTGAGCAGATTGAAAGCAAGACTCCCTAGAAATCACACAATGGATGTTTGTCCAATTTTCGTAGCCAAACAACAAGTTGGGATTAGACAAATTGACCAGCATGAGGTGTGGTTTTGGGAAAAAAAAACATGTACTTAATTGCTTGGAAGTTAAATATATTATTTTTCATGTTTTCTGAACAAAACTGGAAAATAAAAAATTGAAAAAATAGTCAAATGCTGTGGGAAATGATTTATCTAAAAGTGAGAAAGAAAACAAATTGGAGTAACAATTTATCTGCCTTTGAGTGATGCTCAAAATCATGAACAGCATATGAGGTGCTGATTGAGAATTTTAAGTTCAGTATTTATAGAGTATTAAAGGATATTTGTCAGGTATCTACATAAACCACAGGCAGATATCCTCTAGTACTCTTTAAAATTGTAAGATTCTTAGTTTAATGTTGAACTTTCTCAATCAGCACCTCATTTGCTGTGTGTGATTTTGAGCATCAGTCAAAGGTCAAATGTTTCTCTAATCTATTTTATTTCTGAAACTTCCTAGCATATTAAAACTATGTGCCAGACTGAGACACAAACTCAGGACCTTTGCCTTTGTAAAGCAAGTGCTCTATTGACTGAGCTACCGAAGCACAACTCATGTTCTGACCTCACACCTTTACTTCTACCAGTACCTCATCTCCTATCTTCAAGACTTCACAGAACCTCTCCTGCAAAACTTGCAGACTTGCACTCCTAGAACAAAGAATACTGTGGAAACATGGCTTAGCAGCAGCCTGGGGTATGTTTCCAGAATGAAACTTATTTTAGTTCTTACTTTTATATATTTGACAATGTTGGTTTTTATGAAGTATATTTACAGTTATAAAAAGTCTTGAACACAAGTATACCAATTGTCATTGAAGTAACACATTCTACTGAATAAACTTTCACTCTTATCAAAAGTCAAAGTTTGTAAATTATTTGTGTAATTTGCTAAAGTAGTGACATAAAGATGTTCATAACCCAGACGTTGGTTTAAACACCACAGTGTTTTGCTAAATGTAGAACTTATGTAAGTGATATGCTGTTGCTTCCCTCTGATCTATGAGCTGACATACCAGCCAGTCAGTTTTAGAGGGGGGGGGGGGTGTCTAGAATTTAACATAGATTTTGAACCACAATGCAACATGGCATTCTGCAAGTACAAACCATTTCTAGAGGTGAAACAAGTCATAAATGTTAGAAGAAGTAGTATACAGTTATTTTAGTGCAATAGATTTTTGTACCCTTGCATTGTTTTACAAATTTATGTTAAAACTTTAAGTAGTACTGAGGTATATTAAAGCATATTACAAACCTAATTACACTTATAGTTAAGTTACAATATTATCCTATTTATGTCCTAAAACACATACACAAACATGGATTTGTATTCCACCTCCAGTCGCACAATTTCAGCAACAGACTTCAGGAAATGGCCGTGTACTAGAAAGTTTTAAAAAGAGGCAAAAGATGATAAAGGAAACTTTGCAATGTAAAAATAATAAATTTATGTAGTTAAAATAATCAGGTTTTGAAAATATAATATAATTGGATTGATAAAAAATCTACTCCCCAAATAGTGGCACGAGAACACACGTATAAAGGTATTTAAATTAGCAAGCTTACAGAACTAGTGGCTCCTTCTTCTGGCAGAAGGGTTGAAGGAGAAGGAAGAGGGGTGAAGAGAAAGGAGTGATGAGGTTTAGAAAAGGGGAAGACACCTGTGAAGTAACACATGTCATATAGCCTACCAGCTGATACGTAAAAACTGTTCGGTCTTTTACATTGGCATGACTACCTCTAAGTTATCGATTAGGATGAATGGGCATGGGCAGCAGGTATGTACTGGCAATACACAATATATTATTGCAGAGCAAGCTCTTTGACATGACAGTTGTGACCACAGTGCCTATTTCTCCACACATGCCATCTGGATTCTTCCCCCAGACATCTGTTTCTGAGAACTCCAGGTGTGGGAATTGGTGTTACAACATATCCATTGTTTTGCCACACACCCTACCTTAGTTTGTGTTAATTTCTTTTGTCTCAGCATTTCTTTCCAGTGACTATTCCTTTCTTCACTCCCTTTTAGTTTTCTACATCTTTCATTTTCTGACCTATCTTTTGCCGCCCCCCTCCCACCTCTCTCACAAATAATGCACTTATGTTTTTGCTTTTATTAACTCATGCACAATGTTTGGCAATAATCTCAGTCTTACGTATTACCGAATCTTCCACCTGTAAGCTTTCAAGTTTTCAAATCCTGTCCAGTGTAGCCTCCAACAATCATATTTCCTTCTCATCCTGTCCAGTAAGTTTTCCATGACCTTGGGTTCTGGGTGAGTTTTATGAACTTTCCTAAACCTTGCTAATCCTTTTCTTTCATCACTCTTCCTTGTCTTTCAGCCCTTCTGTCAGAAAAAATGTGCAACTGTCTCCAAAAGCTTGCAAATTTCAGTAACTTTGTATGTGTGCTCTCTTGGTGCTGCATGGTGAGTAGATTTTTTATTTGTCAAATTATGTTAAATTTATACAGTGTACATTTCAAGTGCATGTATGTGTTAATTGGAGCTATTATTATTTGTAATATGTTTCTCTCTGACACATTTGTACTCCACCTCTAGTCATACCATTTCAGCCACAGACTATTTGAGTAACTTCCTGTGATCTAGAAAGGTAAATATTATTGTGCACTGTGTATTCAGGCTGAGACTAAACAATCTTTTAATCTTTTTTTAATATGGATATACATTTTGTGTTTTTTTATCTGCTGTGGTAAGTAGCTGTGTAAAATAAGTCAAGCATTTACAGGATCCCATTCAGTAAGAGCTACAGCCTCCATATAAATGCATGCTATTTGCAGCGAATGGCGTCTATAGAAGAAGCGTCAGCACCACGACAAGAAGCAGAATTGAGAACCTCAGGTGGCGTTAGAAGTGCTGTGTACTTCTCATATTTCTCTTCTGGTGGCAACTACTGTCTACAGTTATTTGTGGCTGTTGCATTTATATTGACACCAGTGGTTGTTCTGGGTGGTGATTACTGGCTCTCATACTGGTAATATTTCCTTAGTCATTTAATTTACCTGTATTGTTAAACTGTAATGTTGTTAACGTTTTGTTTCCAAACAGAAGTTCAATTTACTGTACCTAATTTGTGTTACTAGTCTTGTTTGTTTTTTTGTTTAACCATATAGATGCCACATACAAATGTGGAATAAGAAGAATTTCCAGGTGGACAAACAGTGTTGTTTATTAATAATTGTAGCTTAACACATTTTAATTACCTCCAGTAAGAAATTCTTGTCTGTCTGTGGTGTTGATACTGTGGTGTCACAGTGGTCTTTTGTGGCCATTGACATTAAGTGAATGAGCTGCGTGTGAGCAGTGTATTACTGCATGTTGTTGCTTAATTGTAAATGTGCTGTGTTTCAAAATAGACTTTACTATTGTCTCTTGCTTTTTGAATGTGATGTTGTGCAGTGATTTGTTAGTTTATGATTGTTATAATTACTGTTGGAGGAGTAAGTTGTTGATAAATGTGATGAGAATGACTTCTTCAGTACGTGCCAGACTTCTTTAGAAATAAATTTTACTAATGATGATGAAGAAGATGTTGAAAATAATTATTATGAGTAAAAGTAGTTTAGAAAGAAAAATAGTAAAGAACCACCAAGAGAAAAAAGAAAGAATTAAATAGACTGTTCTGTGCTCTGGGGTTGTAGAATACACAGTTCATGATACATGTGTTAGTGCTAATCAGTTAATTCCTTCTATTCTGTACACAACTAGCATCATACTGAGAACTCTTCACTTCATCCAAGTTTGTGAAGTGCTCTGATATAATCACTTCTGAATGCTCCAAATCAGGCAACTGATACAGTATGTGAAGCCACAGAAGCCTATGTACATAACTGTATGTATGACTTATGAGACAGTGACACTATCTAGATATCGCCACATTTACTTACTAAAGGTTTCAACAATGGAGCAAAATATTTGGCCATCCAATAAGTTGGTGCATCTGCATTACTCGATGTTGGTTTAATAGTTAACACTTGTAGTATCTGCTCCAAGCATGGTTTACAACTTACATTTTCTTCTGAACCTCTTTTTTCCTGTATAATTGTGCGGATATTGGTAAGGTAAAATTATCTGGGAAGCTTCAGTCCTCAAGTAGATGGCTGGAGTTAGAAGTAGAGCAGTTTTTTTAATCCTTGAGCTGTGAGGTCCTTGACAGTCTTGTGATAAGTTGTATATATTCTCTATATGGAGAGGTCACTCAGCAGCAAAATAATGGGTAATATCCACTATTTTGCTCTGAGAGACCTACAGGGTAAACTACTGACTGGAAATTGTTCTGGAGATTATAAAGTGCAGCTCTCTTAGATTTGTATATGTTACTTTTCTGTGGATGTGATCTTGTAAGTGCTTAGCATGCTTCAACCCTTACTTTTCAGCAGCATTATCAGATAGCTCTTGTGAAAGGTGGATCAGTGTGGTAAGAAGCATCTAGGACTAGCAATAAGCACTGCACAGGAATGGTTTATCGAATATTGGTGACGCAACCATCTACCACTCCCCAACAAATCTGCAGCAGCTGAATATTATATTTCCATTGCCCATTCCATGGATTATGGGATAGTCAAAACTGGCCACAGCCTTATCCTACAGGATTCAGTGGTAAAGGAATTTGTGGAAATATAATTAGTAGACAACCTACTCAACCAAGATGAGGATTTCCTGCTTGGCAAGTTATGGAAACCGCTAATTTCACCTGTGTGCTCTTAGAAGAATTATGTTTTTGAGTTTTCACTGCCTGGAATTCCAACAAATGACATCCATTATAGTAATCAGCCACAATTTGTACACACTATTGATTTTTTGGCTCTGCATTTGCTTTGTTTTACTCTTAGGTGAATAAAGCTTTATCTCTGACTGAAGTCTTGTTGCCATCAGAGTTATCTGTGATGCACCTGCATTTATGCCACAGTATTATGTCAAGTACTTTAAATTTTGCCAATGACTCACATTGAATGTGGGTGTAGGGTTATCAGCTGAAATACTGGAAGAAGAACTGATACTATCTTGGGTGCATGCTCAGAAGATGAGAAAGGACTGCCAGTCTTAATGAATAAGTAAATAAGAAATGAGAAAGCAGCTGATACAGATGTGACACCAGGAGAAATACTAAAATGTTTTAACCAAGAAGGAATAAGACAAATACTGAGATTATGTAGCAAAATACATTATAATGGTGAATGGCTAGAGGGTTGTCTGAATATAGTAATGATTCCAGTACCAAATAAGCAGAAAATGAGGAAATGCATTGAACACAGGGCAAGTAGCCTCATTCACATGCAGCCACGTTGTGTTAAGAGTCATTAATAAAAGACTATAAAAGATAATGGATGAGCATTTGGTTGGGGAGCAAATTGGTTTTAGATGAAATACCGATACAAAAGATGCGCTGTGACTCTTAAATTCTTGGAGAGAGGTTTGTTTAAAGGGATACAATGAAATACAGCAGAGGAAATGAGATAGAGTAGTAACCTGACTATAGTAGATGTTGAAAGTGAGCACCATTCATCACTTGGCACTTTTGGGCCTTGGTCAGCAAGCTGTTGATGCTGGCTTAAAGCTGGAGTGCTGGAATTTCTGCAGTCTCATTTGAAATGTTCTGCTGCAGTTCTTGAAGACTAAGAGGGCTGTTGTGGTATACCTTAGACTTGAGGGCTCCCACAGAAAGTAATCACACACTGACAGATCTGGTAGGGCTGTGACCAGACTTGCCACTGCTAACAGCTCTCAGGTGTAAAGATTGTGTAAATGTTCTACAAGGTTTGTCCAGCTGTATGAGCAGTTGCTCCATCCTGTTGGAAGTAACTGTAGGTGTTTTCCTCCTCTGTTAAAACTGCCACAAATGGTTTCAAAATGTATCCTCTCATCTGGGCTGCTTTTATTTGCCCAACCCTGTAATTGTTTTATAGAACTGTAAAAGACACTTGATAATGTGGCTCAAAATGAGCTTGCAACTATAATGAAGGAAAATAAAGTGATCTGGGAAATGAAATGACTTACAAACTCGTGATATTTAAATTAAAAATAAATAACACAAAAACAAAAGACAGTACCAGTTGGCCAGAAGTAGGAAAGGGAGTAAGACAAGGCTACTGTGTGTCACTTACCCTTTCCAATCTGTACCTAGAAAGTATTGTTGACCACTGCCCACTAGATGATGAGAGGGTAAAATTTGGGGAAAAAAGTCCTTCTAGTAACAGGTGAGAAAGAATATTCAAGATATAGTAGTTACCACTGAAACTAAAGGAAAGATTTATGGAATGAAAATCAGTTCAAAGAAAATGAAAGTTTTAAATACCTAGGAAGCAGGATAGAAAACAACTGGAAAAGCAGCACATAAATTAAAATCGGAATACCAATGGCAAAAGAGGCATTTTGTAAGAAAATGAGAGTTTTCGCAGCAATATGGACAAAGATTTTAGAAAAGTCTAATAAAATATTTTTGTGCAGAATGTCCTCCTTTATGGTGCTGAAACGTAGACAAGAGGAAGAAAGGTTTTATGCTTTTGAGGTTTGAACATGGTAGAAAATGGAGATAATGTGCTTAATGGACATAGTGAAAAATGAGGAGGTACTGATAAGCATGGGGGAGCAAAGAAATTACTGAATGTAATAAGCAGAAGAAAAAGAAACTGGATTGGACATTTATTAAGGAAGAAGCAGCAGAGTATAGAAACAGTCTTAAGAGAAGCTTGTGGAAAGGAGCAGCAGGAACGTTAAGAAGGAAGCAATAGATTGCAGAAAATGGAGATGCAAAGGAACTGCTAACCCATGGATATGAAGATGATGATGATGATGATGCATGGTTAATATAAAGAAGCTATTTGTAATTTCTGTTACTCTTAATTTTGCACATGTCTATTGGCCAAATAAGGACCTTAAATGTCTCTTTAAAATGAAATCTATGGAATGGAGCTCACTCAGTTTTTTGAGGCAAAATGCAGAGCTACTCAAATAAAGAAGTAACGGCACACCAGGATTCATCAGCTGCCAATAACAGCTGGAGGGATTGGTGATGTACTGATCACGTCCCATGATCATTGCTCATTTACATGGCCAGTGATCACTGTTCCTCGTACTGGGTTATAGGCCTTATAGGAAAGAGTCTGTGAGTCAGATCAGGTTTAAGGCTTAGTCTGTGAGTTGTACCTATGATCTTTTTCCATTTTCTTAATTCCTAGCAACTTGTATTCTGCTCATTGATCCAGTTGCTATGTGACTATAGAGGTATAATTCTTAATTTATAATTGTAAAATAATGTTTGTTACCTCCCAGTTTACAAGTCATTCCTCTGTATTATTCAAAGCCATTAGCTTTGGACTGAGATACTCTCCTCTATTTTATATTTCAATAGACTTTTCATTAAAGCATTCTTACTTAATATATATATGCCAAATTTTTGCAGGACCAACTCAGAAGAGATAATGCAAACCATGTACACTGAAAGTAACTCCACATACTACAATGAGACTGACACATATTTGACAGCATATGGTTGGATACCAGATACAACCACAAGTGTCTATATCTATACTGCAGTTATGGTTGCTACAGTTGTAGTTACTGTAGTTCGTTCCATATCATTCTTCATCCTTTGCATACGTGCATCAATGAGGCTACACAATCAAATGTTTATTGGTGTAACACGAGCAACTATGCATTTCTTCAACAACAATCCTGCAGGTATATGTTAATTTCTGTATTCATGTATGTCTTCTAATATTTATCATACTTACACTAAGTTATAATAAAAAGATTGTCATTTCTTCTTATTGCTTGTTTCATTACAAAATAAAAGTGACAATTTTATAAATTTTAGTGTCACACACACACACACACACACACACACACACACACACACACACCAAGTAAAAATAGCTATTATGAAATAGTTATTCTTTCCACTACAAAATATCTAATCCATTATATCTCATTGCTATATGTCAATGGGGAACAGTACAAATACAGGGTGTTTCATAATTTGTTTTACATGTTTCTAGGGGTTGCGCAGAGGAGTTAGTATATAAAACTTTGGTAAAGAACCCATGTCCTTAAATGTACTGCTTGGATATAAAACAAGTCTGGAGATTGGATCACTTCCAGATCTCCCCCTTCATAGTGCAAGTATTTGAAATATAGCCCATACCATGGGCTGCTGTAGGGCACACAGCTAAAAGCTCATTGTCTCCCCTCTGTGCGTACCACTAAGCAGGAGATTTGAAAGTGATATAATCTTCAAACTTACTTTACATCCAAAGCATACATTTCTGGAGTGGGTTCATTACCGAAACTTTACTTGCTAAGTCCCCTCTACAGTACCTATAAGCCTCTAATAGGGGTTGTAAACTACCCCGTATAATGTGAAAGTATTAAAAACACTTCATTTTTTTAAAATTGTGCAAAAGTAAGTGAAATAACTTGAATGTATGATTTTAGACTAATCCATTTGAAAATGTATAAATAAAGAGGGATGAGTTGGAGTGGTGATTGGAGGGAGGAGGGGGGTCTAAATAGTTGACAGACTGACTGATGATTGCAGCTACATACAGAATTAAACATTTCTTTAGAATTCAGATGAAACTGCAGAGTGATATTCACTAGGAATATGGATGAAATATACATATAAATATGTGTAAAATACGTTAAATATATGTGGAACATATGTAACATTTGCATATGCAGGTGAAGCTTATAATGCAAAATGCAAGCATTTGAATAGAATTTTTCAAATTTAATCCAGTAACAAAAAAATCATTCTTTCATTTACTTTGTACATGTCAATGTGTCTGCTTTGTATGTGTGTAGTTACTTAAAAGCATTCATAGGTAGTGATATATGTAGTAATGTCTGTTCCAGCATAGCTCTGGAATATCTGGGGTGATTTCAGTCAACCCTGCTACATGTATGACTCACTAATAGAAAAAAGTACTGTGAAGTAAGGACTCTCATAGAAAGGAAGGTGTAGGGTTGGGAAGAGGGTAAATTGTAAAAATAAACTGAACTCTAGAGCATGTGAAGAAACTTCAGCAAATTGAATATTCAAATAAATTTTGGGCTTGCAGCCAGTCATTATTTAGTACAAGTCATGGTGTTTTGACTGCACGCCTGCCAGTCATCTTCAAGTGATCCAGCAAAGACTGATGAAGACTTCCCCTCCTCCCTTTCTGCAATTTTTCAGTGCACTTTGTGTACTTTGTGCATTCATTAAAATTATGGTGACAGAGTGAACATACCACATGGTGAAGAGTGCACCCCCTCCCCACCAACCCCCCCCCCCCCTTTCCCCATCTGCAATGGAATTGAAGAACTCAGCTGTCCTCAAGGTTGTCGCTTGACTATCAGCATACTCTGTTGTCTTTGTTTGCAACAAATCATGGTAAAGATGTGTTTCATGAATTTTCCAACTAGTACCTACTATTGTAGTTCATCAGATTTTCTGTCATGCATATTTTCATAGATTCTTTAATAATTTAGTCCCAAAAATTATTGCTTTATTTTACTGCATTGACTGTATCAATGAAATAAGCAATTTTTGGTAATATAATTGGATAGATAAAAGATCTACTCACTAAGTGGCAACAGAACACGCACATAAAGATATTGAAATTTGCAAGCTTTTGGGACCAATGGCTCCTCCTTCTCACAGAAGGGTTAAAGGGGAAAGAAGGAAAGAATAGGTGTGAAAGAAAACGACTGGTGAGGTTTAGGAAATAGGAGAATTCAGAAAATTCCCTAGAACCCCTGGCCATGGGAGACTTACCAGATGGGATGAAAAGGAAACACTGACTGTTGGGGACTACACATGATGAGATGTGTAAACCTGCAAGCTTAAAAGTGGAAGATAGGATAATACACAAGGCAGAGATTACTGTCAAAAACATTGAGCATGTGTTAATAAGTGTGAAAAGTTAAGGCATTGTACGTGGCAAAGGTGAGGGGCGGGGAAAAATAAACACTTCAGAAAATAAAAGGTATAGAAAACTAAAACGTATTGGAGAAAGAAATAGTTATTGAGAAGAAATGCTGAGACCAAAAAAGTTAATGCAAATTAAGGCCAGGTGGATGGCAAGAACCAAGGACATATTGTAATGTCAGTTGCCACCTGCAGAGTTCTGAGAAACTGGTGTCTACAGAAGAATCCAGATGACGTGTGTGGAGAAACAGGCACTGAGGTCATGGCTGTCATGTTGTAAATTATGCTCTGGAAGAGGATATAGTGTGCTGTCAGTATACACCCTATGTCTATACCCATTCATCCTGATAACTTGGTGGTAGTCATGCCAATGTAAAAGGCCAGACAGTATTTACATAACAGATGGTACATGACATGTGTCATTTCATAGGTGGCTTTCCCTTTCATAGTATATGTTTTGCCTGTTATAGCACACTGTTTCTACATCTGAAAGATAATGTCGATTGATATTTTGCACCTGTTGCATAACAGTGTCACTAGTTGTGCCACAATGAGGAAGGTGCATAAGGCAAGCCATAGGGTAGGGAAGTAGGTGCAGAAGGAGTAGGTTCTAACAAGGATATTTCAGAGATTAGGGGGATGACAAAAAGCTATTCTAGAATGGACCCCATTTCAGGACACGATTTTTGGAACCCGTAGCCTTGTCAAATTAGCAGATTAATACTTTCGAGACCAGGACAACACTGAGTAATGAGAGGTGTACTCATAAGTTGTTTTTTGGAGGGATCAGCAGTATGAGGATTGGATTTGATGGCTCAGGAAACCTGCTTTTCAACTAAGTTGGTGTGGTAATTACATCCTGTGATGGATAACGTGAGATTGGTGTTTTATTGCTGTAAAAAGTCTGCACCTGAACAAATACATTTGTTTTGAATGGCAAGGCTGCATAGGAACATTTGACATGGAAATGATGGCAAATGTCAAAATGTAGGTACTGTCATTCATTAGTAGGCTTGTGAAATTTAATTGGGAGAATCCACACTGATGGGGGGAAAAAAATTACAGTAGCAAGAATGAGTTGTGCGACGTAAATGTAAGTTGGTAGGTGTGTCTACATCTGAAAGATAATGTATATTGATATTTTGCACCAGTTGCATAAGAGTGGCACTAGTTGTGCCACAATGAGGGTCCAAATCAGGTTGCTTCAAATACATGCCATAACAGTTGGATGTGGTGAGTTGAGGTTAGTCCATAATGCCTTTAATGTGAGGAAGACACTATTACTAGCACCTCACTAAGTTTAAACAAGGTCATGTAATAGGGCTGCAGGAAACTGGATGTTACTGATGGGATATTGCAGAAAGACTTAGCAGGAATGTAGCTGCTGTACGTGATTTCTGGAAGCAGTGATCACGAGAATGTATTCTCACATGGGTCTACAGAGGGGAGACCAGTAGTGTTCGGCGTGTGGCTCTGGCACATTGTACTGTTTCATTTTTAAGGTTTGCCTTGATCACAAATGATAGATAACATTTTACAAATCAAACAATGGAAAATCCAGGATGGGATGTAACAATATTATGAGAAGGAAAGTTTCTACTCACCATATAGCTGAGATGCTGAGTCAGCATCTCTGCTGCAGGATAACATTGTACTGCACTGCAGCACCAATTTGTGCAGCAGTTGGCACTGCAGTGACAGAATGTACTGTTACAAATCAATTACTTGAATGACAGTTCTGAGCAAGAGGCAAGAGGCACTGTAGTGTGCATTCTGCTGACCCCAAACAAGAGTCATTTTCAACTTTAGTAGTGTCAAATGAGAGCTGATTGTAGGGCAATGTGGAGGTCTGTTGTCTTTCTGATGATATCTGGTTCTGTCTCGGTACCAGTGATGGCATTGTACTGGTTAAAAGGAAACCAGTTTGAGAGCCTGCGACCAACTTGTCTGTGTGCTAGAGACACTGGACAAACATTCAGAGTTATCACCTGGGGCGCAATTTTGTATGATAACAGGAGCACTCTTGTGGTTATCTTGTGCGCCTGACTGAAATTTGTATGTCAGTTTGGTGATTCAACCTGTTGTGCTGCCATTCATGAACAGCACTCCAGGGGGCAGCATTCCAGGATAACGCTTGCCCACATACCACTGTTGCAACCCAACATTCTCTGCAGAGTGTCAACATGTTGCCTTGGCCTCCTCGATCACCAGATCTGTCTCCAACTGAACACATATGGGACATCATCAGACTACAAATCCACTGTCATACAGAAACAGCATTAACCATCCCTATATTGGCCAACTAAGTGCAACAGGCATGGGAGTCCATTCCAGAGACTGACATCAAGCACCTGAACCACACAAAGCATGCCCATTTGCATGGTTGCATTTAACATTCTGGTAGTTATGCTGGTCATTAATGTACCATTGTTTCACATTTGCAATGGTTTACTCTTGCTTACATTAACCTGTGATCTCGCATTGTAAATCACTTAAATATGTTACCTAGATAAATGTAGTCACAAAATTTCATTACTCTACATTAGTTATTTTGTGGTGTTGCAATTTTTTTGCATCAGTGTATTTAGAGATCCCAAGAATTTTAACAGGCCACCCTCACCATGAACCCATATGGTAAAGATGTTACCAGTGCATCTAAACCAAATCAGGGGCTGAAGGCTTATGGATCTCAGGAAAGACTCCTCCAAATGAACCATGAAAAGTTTGGCATAGAGGAGAGCCATCCTGGTTCCCATGGCCATGCCTCTGGTCTGTTTGCGTGTCTGCCCCTCAAAGGTAAAGTAGTTGTTGACTGAAGTTGGAGGGGGAAGAAAGGAAAGAAAAGGAAAGGAAAGAGAAGGAACAATTGATGTCAGCTGCATTGGGATTTTATGCCGCATCATTGGTGATGAGTGAAAACATATGTGGGACCAGGATTTGAACCTGGGATCTCCTGTTTACTAGGCTGTTGCTGTAACCACTGCATCACCTGGACACAGTGTTTCGTGCAATTGTGTGGACTATCTTGGCATGCCTCCTGGCCAGCCCATATTCTCACCCATCATCACATATTTGCAGTCCCTGTCCGTGTCCTCCGTGCTTGCCAGTTTGAGATTCACAGGAGGTTGAACAAAATTGTGCATCCACACTGAAGGTGGTAGGTTCATTGCCCATCAAGGCAAATCAATTATATGAATGCTTTGTGTCTGTTCTTTTGGACATGTCTGAAGGAACAGAAACCATATGGTATCCATGGCTGTGATACGTATGTAAATTAAAGTTGGAAGGGGAGAAAGGAAAGGAAAGGGAAGAAACTACTGATGTCAGTTGCATCTGGTTGGTGCAGTGGTTAACCAACTGCCTAGTAAGCAGAAGATCCTGTGTTTGAATCCCAGTCCAGCACACATTTTACTTCATCACCGCTGATTCCACATAAAGTCCCGATTCAACTGACATTGATAATTCCTTTTGTTTCTCCTCCCTCCACCTTCAATTCACATAAAATGAATCACAGCTGCAGATTAGGCAGAATCTGCAGCTGTGATACGTATTGTGTAAATTGGTTTGGATAAGTGTGAAAGAACAGATGCCATGCATTCATGAAAATATAAAGTTGATTAAGTTGAGCAGGAAGGATGTCATAGGTTTGGGTGCTGTTTGAGGAAATCCTCAGCAGCAGACAGATCATGTATATGGTGGATGTTGATGTAGATGGAGGTGGTATCAATGGTGAAAAGTTAGGCGTGTTGCAAGAGTGGATCTGGCACAGATATCAGACAATCAAGAAAACTGTTAGTTTCTTTAATATAGGCAGGAAATCTTTGTGCTGTAGGTTGCAGGTGTTGATCAACTAAGGCAGATAAATGTTTTTGGGTGCTTTGAAGTCAACAGCTATGGAACAGCTTGGTTGATTGGGTGATCAGGTTAGTGGATCTCAGGAATAAGGTAAAAGGTGATGGTGTGTGGTTTGGCTGGGGTAAGAAATTCTATGGATTGAGGTGTTAGTCCTTGGGAGTAGCCTGAGATTTACAGGATTGTCTGTAGGTCAATTTGTATGACAGGGATGAAATCTTGATGGTAGATGTTCTACATATATGTGTCAGACAGTTGGAATACATTCTTTCCTTACATACTACCATCAGTCAAATACCACAGAGAGAGATCCATTGTCTGCTGGGAGGATAATGATGGATTCATGAGTTTTTAGGGAATGAAGAGCCTGCAGTTCTGCAGTGTACAGGTTAGGATCATGTCGTAGGGGCCTGAGGAAAGGTTTAAAGCACAGCTGTATGTTAGGAATTTTGGAAGGCTTGTAAGGAATGATTTTGAAGTAGCTGTGGTGGATCAAGTTGGGATTGTTGTCTGAACTGTTCAGGCTGTGATCAATATCAGATTAGCTGTTGGAAAGGTTTTGAGACTGGGTTGTAAAGCGATCCAGTTGGCATTACATGTGAAGGGAAGTAGGTCCTTCACCAAAGCAGCATGATTAAATGCAGGTTTAGGGCTGTATGTGAGACTCTAGGATAATACAGACAATTCAGGAGGGGAGACTGCCTCAGATGAGAGGTTCAGAACACTGCAGTGTTGTTATTGGTTCTTGTGATCATGAGTTATCCTTGCTTCGGCAGGCAGTGATGAAGGCTAGGGGATGTTAAAAATGTTTACTGAGCTCAGTTTGTAGGAGACGAGTAGTGGTTGATGGTGTGGCTGTTTAGGTAGATGGTAAGGGACAGGAAGGGAAACATCACGGTTGAGGTAGTTAAGGAGAAGGTGGGATAGCTTTTTGAGGTGAAGTGTTTCCTGTTGTTACAGTTTGGAGTTGGCTTGGTGGATGATACCATGTAAGGAAAGCAGATAACTGCAGGATTTTTTAGAAAGAGAGAAGTCTGGTTGAGTGGAAATTGGCAGATGAGGCATATAGGTCACTGATTATCTGGGTAAGTTCAAGGATGGGACCTAAGTTCTGATAGTACAAAAACGTGATTTCAAAATGACCAAATGTAATAGATGATGGGATTTATCATGGCAAGGAAGGAGGGTTTGGAGTGTTAGAGATTATGGGAATGCCAAAAAAGAAGCAGAGGTGAAAAAAAGAGAGAAAAATGAAAGAAATGCAAGGAAAATATATTTGAAAAGTTTGTGCAAAAATCATGAGAACAGACAAAAGTTAATAAGTGGTAATGAGTGGGCAAGAATTTCTCACCATAAATGTTGAGTATATGATAAAAAGCATAGAAAAAATAATGATGGGTAAAAAAATTGTGATTGGGAAAGTCATGAAAACAGAAAAAAATTTAAATACATGGCAAATAGAAAACAAGGTCATTTGAGAAAACATAGTCTACTGTGTTAGGCAAATAAAATAATGCAGGAGATTGCAGCTAAAATCAATCTGTGCAGTTTGGTGAAGAACAAAAGCACAAGAACATGAAGGAGTTCTGTAAAAGCAAGGTAATTGGAGACTGGAAAAGAAAATTGCTCTCAAATTTCCAAATAAATTGCCAAAAGATGATCAGGAGAAGGCCCTGCAGTGTAGTGAACTGCAAGCAAAGTGTTATAAGCAAATTCATAAATAACAATGGACCCATCTAAGTGTATGGAAATCAGTACTAGAAAAGATGTAGGGGCAAGATGTTGTTAATGTAGGTGATACAGATAAATAAACAAGCAAACTTTCACATAATGTTGAAAACAGACTACAATTTGAACAAGATAGATGACAGCAATGACTGACAAGGGGCTACGTAAAAAGGAACGATGGCGTCTTAGGCTAATACATCAACATCAATCAGTTTTTGAAAATATAATGTAATTTCATAGATAAAAATTTATTCATCACGAGGTGGCAGGAGAAGCTGCATGCAAATTATTGAAATTTGTAAGCTTTTGGATCCAGTGGCTCTTTCTTCTGGCAGAAGAGTTGAAGAGAAATGAAGAGGTGTGTTGGAAAAAGACTGGTAAGGTTTAGAAAATTGGGAGAGTTTGCAAAAGTTGACCAGAACCCCAGGTCAGGGGAGACTTACTGGACTGGATTAGAAGAAAAGACTGATTGTTGGGGAGGGCACAGAATGAGACCTGAAAACCTGAGAGCTTAAACGTGGAAGATAGGGTAATATGCAAGACAGAGATTACTGACCAAACATTGAGCAGAAAGCTAAGTGCATTATATGTGGTAGAGGGGGAGGGCAGCGGTCAAGGAAAGACAGACAAGTTACAAAATTAAAGTTGTAGAAAACCAAACATGAGTAAGGAAGGAATAGTCACTGAGGAAAAAATACTGAGACAGAAGAAACTGATGTAATTAAAGGCTAGCTGGATGGCAAGAATGAAGAACATGCTGTGACGCCAGCTGCCACCTGCAGAGTTCTGAGAAACTGGTGGGTGGGCGAAAAATCCAGACAGGTGTGGAGAAAAAGGCACTGAGGTCACAGCTGTCATGTTGTATATTATGCTCTGCAACAGGATGTAGCATGTTACCAGTATACACCCTCTGCCTATGCCCATTCATCCTAACTATTAACTGGGTAGTTATCGTGCCAATGTAAAAGGCCAAATATTATTTACATAACAGCTGGTACATGGCACATGTCAATTAATAGGTGGCTCTCCCTTTGATAGTATATGTTTTACCTGTTACAGTGGTGTTATAGGTGATGGTAGGAGGATGCATAAGGCAAGTCTTACATTGGGAACAGTAGGGTAGAGAAATGGATGCAGAAGGAGCATAGGGTCTGACAAGGATATTGTGAGAATTGGGAGGGTGATGAAAAGCTATTCTAGATGTGTTGGGCAAAATGTCAGACCGAATGGACCTCATTTCAGAGCATGATTTTAGGAAGTCATAGCCTTGTCAAATACCAAGTTAATAATAATGGCATGTGACGAGGGCCTCCCATCAGGTAGACCACTCGCCTGGTGCAAGTCTTTAGATTTGATGCCACTTCGGCGACTTGCACGTTGATGGGGATGAAATGATGATGATTAGGACAACACAACACCCAGTCCCTGAGCAGAGAAAATCTCTGACCCAGCCGGGAATCGAACCCAGGCCCTTAGGATTGACAGTCTGTCGCCCTGACCACTCCGCTACGGGAGTGGACAATACCAGGTTAATACTGAATGATGAAAGGTGTGCTCATAAGCAGTTTTACTGGAAGGATCAGCAGTACCAGGATTGGATCTGATGGCCTGGGAAATCTGCTTTTGAATTAGGCTGGTGCAATAATTATGTCCACTGAAGATTGATGTGAGAATGGTTTTATATTTATGTAAAGGGTCTGCATCTGAACAAATATATTTTATAATTTGCACAGTTATAATAAATTTGTTGTTAGAATAATGGCAGTTGGGGAGGGCTGAGAACATCAACTGACATGATTCAGATCATTGCACACTTTATTTAGAATTGGCATTTGCTTGTTTTTCCAATCATCATGTTTGTGGCACACACATCTTCTATAAATCCACCAAGGTTGAGACATGTTATTGATGTGGAGTATCAGATGATATTTCAGTGCTCCAAAATGGAGAGTTTAAATCCCATAAGCAATGTAATTACATGTAGCTATCAGCACCTCAACACTCGCCACCTCATATTGTGCTCAATAATTATGTAGCTGTGTCATTACTTACTATTCCCTCTTCCAGAGCTTTCATTCTCATCATTGTTTCTCTACAGCAAGTTTTATCAACTGGAAGGCTACAATATATGTCTCATTAACATTTTATTATATCTTTTAGGTAGAATCCTCAACCGGTTTTCAAAAGACATAGGCAATGTGGACGAAATTCTTCCTCTTACTGTAGTAGACTGCTTCCAGGTAAGCATTTTAGTTTCAGCTTATAACTGGTCAGACATCTTTACTTAATATGTAGTTTACTGTGGTGTTAACTGGCATGGTGCAAATTCAGCTACCTTACCCATCCTCCATTTAATGTTTGTTATTCATCATTTTAATTGTAATATAGTTGTTGGCATACCATTACTAGTGATACTCAAAATAACGCAAAGATATTCTGTTTCTTTATTGGTCCTCTGACTGTGTGACTAGATTAAAAACATGGGGGAGCAGGTGGTGACAGTGATAGGCAGATGGCTTCATAGCTGTGTGGTGTGAGTCAGCTACAGTCTCAGTGACCAGTGGATTCTCTAGCATCCAGGCCTAATGGCATCTGTCCGAGACTGTAGCATCTGATATCATAAAGTGGTCAATTTGTAATGCTGCCAGTTGTTCTGGTGATCCAGGTCTGAGTCCAGCAAGTTGCAGGGATAGAGGAACCAAGCACACAAACAGTGCAATGATTGCTGATGACTAGCATGAAGAGGACTGGTGGATCAGCATAGAAGATTTGCTGTGTACAGTTAGAGGACTTCTTTAGACTCTGTACTACTTTTCATAATATTGATTCTCTGCATATCTGAGCAACTTCCATGACCATGCAGCAGGCTAATTTGTTCTGCACAGGGCACCATTCACAAATTATGAATTTTCTCCAACCCCATGATTTTTGCTGCACAGTGCACTCTTTTTCCATTACTAAATATCTCTAAATATATATTGGTTTTTCTGTACATTTATGAAGTAAAAATCTGACTTACTCTCTGAATGATTGTCAATGCCCAGCCTAAAATGATGGTCCTAGAAACATAACTTTGAAGGGAACAATTTTTGTATGAGATAGTCACCAACTAAGATACAATTTTTTGAGATTAATCTCCTAAATTGTAAAATATATATTTGGATTCTGTTTGGAACGCTGGTGAGGAGTGTTGCCTGTCCAATTGTTGCTGCACTGTGACAGAAGCACTATATGTTGTTAATGTGTGTGCAAGATTTTAGTAGTTGAAAAGAAGTTGATGTCATCTATCTGTTTGGCCACTATATAACTGCAGGGATATAATATTTTAATGTAAATAATTATTAAAAAATCTTAGTTTAAATAATTATAAGTTAACTGTATATTCATGTACATCCAATGTGGACGATGGAGTCATCATATTTGTAAAATGAAAAATAAATAAAGTAAATTCTGTATAGATCAGGATGCAGAAACAAGTGCTTGTGAGGTACTGTTGGGAAATGTGATTTTTACAGTATACAGGGTCTACTGCGTGATTGGGAAATTTGAATGAAAAATTTTGTTTAATTGCTGTGTTCTCTGTCAGATACTATGAAGGGGTTATTAATTGGTTTCAGTTGTAACATAAATTTCATGGGGGACAGTAACGGTGATCTAGAAGTGGTTTTAACCACTTGTAATTTGGTATGAGTCATAAAATTCCCTACTGAAGTTGCTCAAGGTAATAGTGCCCTAGTAGATAATGTATTCATTCAACAAACTGAAGTTAAAGAGGCACATGCCTATCCAGTGGTAAATAGATTGTCAGACCTCAGTGCACAGTCAGTCACATTGTACTGTATAACTTAAGCTTCATGTATGATTTGGAAACCCTCTAAGAAAACCACAAATTAAATGTAATAATGGCAAGTCATTAAATAACCTGTGATCACTACACATATCTGAGTCTCTTCACAATGAATAAAGGTCTTGTGCAAACTAGCCAGAATAAATAATGAGCTAGAAATACTGTCTTAGTATAAACAGTACTGTGACATACTAAGAAACATTGTAAAAATCTAGGAATACACTCTTATTGTATGAAATTGGCAGTTTAGACAATAAAATCAAATCAGTATGGAACGTTATTAACAGAGAGACAGGGAAAGACTCTGTAGAAGCTGTCATTATTTCTTTTAAAGAAAATTGAAGCATTGTAAAAGAAAATTCTTGTGTAGTAGATATTTTTAAATATTATTTTTTAAAACAAGGTGGGAAAATTAGTGAAAATAGTTCAAAGGAGAAAGCAAAACAACACACTGTAGAATAAATATATAGGAAGTTTAGTGAATTAAAAATTAATCGTACATACCCATCTGAAATAAGAAAGATCATAATGACTCTAAAGAGTAAAAATTCATATGATGAGGAGAATATTTGCAAAAAGACACTAAAAAGCTATGGCCGTATAATATCCAGCATTCATAGCCACTTGTGTAAAGCATCATTAACTCAGAGTGCTTTCCCAGAAAAACTGAAATACACCATTTTTATGTCTCTCTATAAAATTGTAATATTTTAATATTATACGATACAAGTTGACATAATGCCACTAAGAATGTTATTTAACCTGATCTCTGTATCCGTGTGTGCTCTGTTTCTGTTTTCTGTAGTGTTTTAATGATTCTAAGAAAATATATATTTTCTTTTTCTGTATTGTTGTCCAAAGAATTTACTGTACAAACTTTTATATAATTATGTACTCAAATTTCTGTATATGCTACAAGATTATCAAATTGTATTTGTAAAAAACTGACTCATTCCACATCCTTGTGTATTCAACACAGTTGGACCTATGGAACACGAAATAAATCAAATCAAGTCAAATCAAATAACTAAGTAGGTTTCTTCACAAGACTAGTTTTCCAAACAAGCTGCCATTTGTGTTTACCTACAACTAGTGCTGTAGGTGGCAGATGACTAAAACTCTGCACAGTTGCCAACCACATGTATTGGAATTACAGCATACTACTAATTTCTGTATAACAGATGAAACTCGAGAAATATCAGCCCTGTAACCTTAGTTTCTCATCACCCTTTGTATGTACACCATAATAAAAAGGGCTGTTATTGTCGAAATATGATAAAACAACTAACTGAACTGTTTGCATCTTGTTTAGATATTCGTAGTTATAAAAATTTGATTGAAAAGTAATGCCCATGAAAAGAGTGTCAGACATACAGTTACAAGTAGGGCTGTTCAATGATAATTGATAAAGGGGCTTAAAAACTAGTGTTTCAATATCAATACTGAAGTCCTTGAAACATCATAATATTGAGGTGCAAACAAAAAGTTGATCTTCAATGTCTGCAAAAATTAGGTAACTTATTGCCACTGTGAATCTTGTTCTGAACATGTCTCATAATAACATGAGTGCATTTGGAAGAAAAGGTCATATGGCATTTGGCCACATGCTCAATTCAATAGTTAATTTTTTTTTGTAAAGGCTGACAGACTGTCAAAGTTGTTTATTACTATGAAAAGGATTGTAATCTGCTTTAAATAAATGTAGTAGCAAGTGACAAGCTAAAAAAAGAATCAGACCTCAAACTAATTTAAGAAGAACCCTCTACACGGAATTCAACTTTCTATTTTACTGAAAGATTTTTACAGCTACATCCAGTGGTTAATAATATCACTAAAACCCATGCTAGAGTACCATTCATGTTAATAGCCACATGCATTGTTGATGTAGCAGAAGAGTGTGACATTCTGCAGCTCACAGAAGTGGTTATTCACAAAGTTTACATAGAAAAATATGTTACAAGCAGCAAAGTAATCCATGTAACTCGAATGTTGAATATCAAAATATATGGCATGCAACAAGTACAGACTTTTGGACAGAGTCATAATGCAAATCATAAAGAACTTTCTATCAACTGAATGTGGTAATACATTATCTACATTAATGTTGCTTGAACATAGATTCAAGATCATACAGTTTCAGCAGACTATAGCATATTCAGATTCAATCAGAACCATCAAGAATTTTTCATGAGCTGTAGAATCAACTGTCAATAAAGTTGGAAAAAATGTTGATACATTAAACCAGGAAACCAAATTTGATTTATGCAGTGAACATAATAAAGTAGCACATGAAAAGAATGATTTTCCCTTTTGGTTGTTCTGACGAGTCGATAAAAAAATTATTACACACTTAATTTCAGTACTTCTGTAATACTTAAATCTCAATGGAAAGTAAAATGTAGAACATTATATGTAAACCTCCAAGTATCATATTTGCATGCTCATGATCTTGTGGTTCTTTCAGATTGTTCTTACACTTATAGGAACGGTTATCACAGTTGCTATAGTTAATTTTTGGACACTGGTGCCAACTGTAGTATTGATTGGTGTATTCTGGGTGATTCGAACAGTCTTCCTTAGTGCATCACGCAGTCTGAAACGTCTTGAATCAATAAGTGAGTACTTTAGAGACTATAACAGTTTTTTTCCTCTGTACTGGTATGACTAACAAATGTATATAATAGCCTATTTGTGTGCCATAGCTCATGTGTTTGTGAATGTAAATATATATTGCAGGTTCATCATAAGGATTCATACAAATTATATTTCCAGTACATTTAATATCTTCGGTAGTAATGAAATATTTATGTGTTAGATGAAGAAATCAGTTGGTTCTGATTTACTAATGGAGGAAATAAAGTGAATTAGATAATGCCTGCAAAAAATGTAAAGTCAACATGGGTTTTTCGTCTTTTTTATTAAAAAAAGGAAGAAATAGCTAACTAAGTATGAATGAAAATTTTTGTTTGGTAATGTAAAATCGATAGGTACAAATTTGTTATGGTAGAATAGTGTGGCACACTAACCACAGTTTATTAATCACTTGCAGTTTAACTAAGAAATTATATGGTTCATTTATCATCCATTTTCCTTGTTACATATCCTGCCCAACACCATTTAATTTTAATTATGGTCACAAATATATCAATCTTTTGAGTCAATAGTTTGACACATAGATTATTCTCCTGTCTCTTCTGACAGACTGAGTAGTCTTTAGTTCTTGAATGTATTTCATGTAAAAAATCCAACTCTCAGTGTCAAAACTGGTAATAAATACTAATTGTAAATCTTCATTAGGCACATCAGAATCTTAGTTTTGAAAATCATATTTAGTTTACCGAAAGCACTCCGGGTCATGTTCCCTCCTATGTTTATTTCTTTTTCTGTCAACCAGTCATTCTATTCAACAGCCCTAAATGCAAAATCTCATCAGCATTATTTTTTATTTCTACTGTTTTGTTTGAATGTATTTGTTGCTAGTGACCTGCCCTGGCTTCGCATGGGTAACACTAAGTTCTACAGCTAGATGCCTTGTCTAGCATATTGGTCATTTTGTTGATGGGTTACTGCATAGAGTTATAATAAAAATTCAGAGAACAATATTAGGTAACTGAATGTATCACTTTCACACAACTTAAACTGTTTAAGCAGTGCACACCAGGAAAATTCTCAGGAGGCAGAAATTTTCTTTCTTATTTACTTGGTGTTTGGAGTGACATTTCATAGCAATGATGGAAGCTGTGATCTACCATGCCGCCTAGTCCACCCAACTGTAGCACCAGTTCAGTGGGAGCTATAGCCACTTGCCAGATGCCTGATTGCATTGCCAGTATGTTTCCCTATGTAATTTACAAGTTTGATTAAAAAATAGTGAAATAAGGCATGGTAGACACCGCATAAAAAACAGCGTCCATAAGTGAATACGAAACACGTTTATTTGATGACTACACTACTTAAAGAAGAAAGAAAGAAAGAGCCTCAAAATTTACAGCTGATGTGGTGGCACAAGACAGTGGTATGACGTAATAGGAATTGCAGACACTGAGTAAAGCTTCGATCTTGCCTTACAGTGTCACCAGGATGACACTGATATTTTTCTATGTGAGATGCAGAATAATCATCTCTGGTGGAAGACACAGTGTGAATCTGATTTATGGTCTCAGCTGCATAGCAGGCATAGAGACAGCACAGTGCAAGTGCATTTCAAAACTTCATTGTAAGTGGCACCATGCGGTATATCCCTTGAAGTGTGGGTGCAGAGCAAAAGGTGATGACATCATGAGGTGAAGATGAAGACTGAGAGTGAGGCTGAGTCCTCAGAAGCCTGTTATGCCATTGTCCTATACCAGTAGCCAGTGACTGTTTATGTAGCTCCAGTCACATGGCAGGATCAACAACTTGGGATAAAAGTAAATGCATTAAGGAAGAAATTTACTGCTTTAGCAGATGGCTGTAGCAAGCTAGGGACATACAGAACTGCTAAGGCAGCTGTGAAGCAAAAACCTGTCACAATCCCTTGCTGAATGATGGAATCTAGAGCCAGTCTGGAATGAGCTACATTTTCTGAGTGAAGTTTTACTGCATTTCCCAACACAATATTACTACAGAGCACCATCTGCCACATAACATCTGTTGTGGCACTGACTTAGTTGTACACTTACAAATGGTAAAATTGATATTTGTGTACATTTTACCTCACAGTTTTATGAATTTTAGGAGGGTGATATTAACAATTATATTGTTTTATTTCTCTGGCCTTCTTACTATGAGTAAACTGTGCTTGTAAGTAACTGGAAATGTAATTAGCTTTTGCATAATTTGTTAACTTACTGATCTTAGTGAAATGTGATGGCTGAGAGGATATTAGAAATCTAACCTAATGGACATGCACCACTGTGATTCAGAAGGAGATCTTGAAGCAGCAGCTTCCTATAATGTAGTTAAGAATAAATCCTTCTGTCCATGGACTGGATTAGGTATCTAACATTGGATGGCAGTAAACAACACAATTATTTCTCTCAACTTTTCTCATCTAGCTTCTGCTAGACTTTTCAAACTGACTTATGAAACCAGTCATAAAAGATATCGCTTTTTGTAGCAGACTGGAGACTCATGGGAGTATTTTCTCCAAAACAGATGACTTTGCAGGTTTGCCAATTGCCATGAGTGGTAAATAATGAGTACCTGAAACATTGGCTCATGTTATTGCAGTCAGTTTTCCCTTTATTATTCTTAGCACCTATGGCACTCATGCCATTTAATGAAGTTAATATCTTTGTAGGTAACATTTTTAAGATATAAGACTGTTGTATACTGCAAAAGTTTCATATCCCATAACATGTTTCCCAACCATGAGCTAAAAATCACTTGCCAATAATTTATCCTCATCACAAAATTACCAGAAGATATCATCAATATTGCTATAATCAGGGATCCACATGCACATGTCTGATTTGCTGCTCATAAATTTAGTTACAAACAACAGTGATTTGCTCTTGGAAAAGTCAACTGCTTCATACTTTCTCTCATCAACACTAACAGATGTTTTTATTGTTCTGCTTATTTATCAGTGTTTTCCGTTTCTTCTCAATCTCACTGTAATTTGAACTGATAAATAATAGTAACTAACAACTTAACACAATTTTTAACAATTAGGAATACGTTTTGTTTTTTTTAATTTCTTTTCAAGTGAAACGACTATATGGTCTGTTTTAACATTGTGGTTTTCTTGGATGTAACATTTTATATGCACTGTTCAGTTGCTGGCATATAACTCAAACTAGAATCAAAAACAATAATGCTGGTGTTTTATGAATAGAAAAAGTCTAACAATCATAGAAAGAAAGCAGCTAGTAACATCCCTAGTCAGAGTATTTTCACTGAAACGAAGTGTCCTTAATCAACACTAAACCATGAGCTTTATCAGGTTGCAGCTCATGATGCCAGACCACCAGATATGTAGTGCTGCCAGTAGATGTCACACTCAGCAAGTCATCTTTAGAGGCCTATATACAGTGAGAGAGGGAGCTAATGTCTCTATGGCAGCTATGTTTCTGCCAGCCCGTGGAGGCACATATAAACTAACAATATCCAAGTGTGAAGTACACTCTTATACCTTTGGCACTGTGGTGAAAACATAATCTTAAATTGCAGAAAATAAACTAGTAAATGTTTTTTGAACTACTGTATGGTTTCTGGACCAATAATACATCTCCCTATCACTCTTTACACTGACAGTATATGGAGTTCAATGTAATGACTGTGAAAGACAATTATTCAGCTGCATATTTATGCTTTGAATCTTGTTTGGAAGAAAAATCACTGAGTAACAAGAACATAGACTAAAAGTTTAGTTCTCTTCTTTTTTTAAATCTAAGCAGTTTCCTCTATTTTTACTCAAAAGGATGCCTTAATATTCTAGGAATTTGTTCATTATAAAAAAAATGTTCTCTGAGGAATGTTTTTAGTTTCTTTTTGAATACCTGTATGCTACTAATTTCCTTTTGTATATTGACTGAAATCTTGTATACTTTTATTCCTGACTCAGTTATTGCCCTTTGGGCTTTTGTGAGCATTGCAGAACCTTGGTGGAACTCTTAAAGAAATGTAGTCCACCAAAAAAATACGTATGTTTCCATTCTTGGTGGAAAAAAATCATGTTTAGAGAAGCAAACTAATGTAGTAACATAAAACTTTGCAGAACCACAGTGAGTGAAATGAAAAACCAAACAATTCTTGTGACAGTCATCCCACGCAGTAGGCATCTAGTTGGTTATAGCACATAAAAATCAACAGGGCTGGACAATATTAGACAAAGATGTGGTGGTCAACTGCAAATACATTTTTTCCTGGATATTCAGTATCTCCTCTGTTTACTGTTAATGTCCACTAATTTCTCCTTTTTGTTCTGTGGAGAGACAAGCATAGTAAATGCACTAAATTTATTGATGAATCTTCCTAGCAGATTAATCTGGTTTTAATCTGTGAGAACTTTTCATTTCAGCACACCTTTTGCTCCAGAGTGAAAAGTTATTATTGTAGTATTGTTGATGTTTATAAGCCATTTCACATATCTATATCAAATTTTAATTTTGTAAATAAAATAGAAAGAAACATTCCACATGAGAAACAAACAAAAAGAGAAAGTAAGATGACAGAAAAGATTTCGAAATGCAACAGAGACAATAACAAACGTAATTGTTGGGTTCAAATTAATGACGTAAATAAAATAGAAAGAAACATTCCTGTGGCTAAACATGCCTTGGTGCACGGCCAGCACATCTTGGCACAGTGTTACACCATCCGGGTTATCTGGATACTTCCCACTAACACCAACCTATCCGAACTCCGGAGATGGGAACTTGCCCTTCAATATATCCTCTCTTCTTGTTATCCACCAGGCCTCAATCTCCACTAATTTCTAGTTGCCGCCACTCATACCTCACCTGTCATTCAACATCATCTTTGCCTCTGCACTTCCGCCTCGACTGACATCTCTGCCCAAACTCTTTGTCTTTAAATATGTCTGCTTGTGTCTGTATATGTGTGTGTGTGTGTGTGTGTGTGTGTGTGTGTGTGTGTGTGCGTGTGTGTGTGTGTGTGTGTGTGCGAGTGTATACCTACCCTTTTTTTCCCCCAAAGGTAAGTCTTTCTGCTCCCGGGATCGGAGTGACTCCTTACCTTCTCCTTTAAAACCCACATCCTTTCATCTTTCCCTCTCCTTCCCTCTTTTCTGACAAAGCAACTGCTGGTTGCAAAAGCTCGAGATTTTGTGTATGTATTGTGTGTTTTTTTATTGTGCCTATCTACCAGCGCTTTCCCGCTTGGTAAGTCATGGAATCTCTGTTTTCAAATTTTAATTTGTTTCATATGATCCATAATTGAATATAAAGTGACGTTATTTTTGTTAGAAAATTCTGATTCAACATTATAATTTCCACTTGACAAAAACTGTAGATTTTAAATAAAAAATACTACAGTAATGGATATTTGAACTAGAGACTTTAGCATCTCCAGGCTTGATTGCTACATGTTGAGCTAAAGGCATCAATATGATATGAGTGAAATGTTTTATACTTAACAATGCTTGGAAATCATCTCCTTTTTGGAGATAACTTTTCCAAGTTTTTCATTTCTAAAATTGTGTCAACTGCTTTAGGAAACTGATGACTGATCACAGTCTTTCTAATCCTATAAATATACATTGAAAATTGAATAGTGCCAGTCTGTAAGGTCCTCTTGTTAGATAAAAGGCAATGTCTACGTTCACAGGCATAAAATCTATAAGCCTACAATCTGACCAGTGTCCAAACATGTAAGAGTACATAACAAATCCAACAATAACTCAAATACATAGCAGTCATTTTTACAAGCCTTAAAAGAGTGAATCTCTGAGTTTGACATCTACTGGCAGCACTGGGTACTTAGTAGCCTGACGCCATGAGCCATGAGCCCAGAAAGCTCAGGATTTAATGCCAAGTGTCCTTAAAGGCCTTGTATGTATGATGGAACTGGAATGACAATGATAAAAATCTTTCATTCTAAATAAAACCACCAGATCAACTCATGTATAAGTTAAATAGCAAGTTAAACTGGTATTCTGTCCTGTGCCTTTGTTGTGTCAAAAGGCAGGTTTTCACATGGTAGTTCTCCAGGCTGTCCGGTCTTCTGCCATCCTCTTCAGGTCCACATAATTTCCTCTTCCCTTTACATCATCTGTCATCTTGTATCTCCTTCTTCCTCTCAGTCTCCTCCCATGAACCAGTCCTTTCAAAGTATTTGCTAGTTCTGCAAGGTTTGCAGAAGAGCTTCTGTGAAGTTTGGAAGGTAGGAGATGAGGTACTGGCAGAATTGAAGCTGTGATGATGGGTCATGACTTGTGCTTGGATAGCTCATTTGGTAGAGCACTTGCCTGTGAAAGGCAAAGGTCCTGAGTTCGAGTCTCAGTCCGGCGCAAAGTTTTAATGTACCAGGAAGTTTTGTTTTCCTTGCTCTATTTGCGAGTGGAACAGGAAAGTAAATATCTAGTAGTGATACAGGGTACCCCCACCACGCACCATATGGTGGCTTGCGGAGTATCCATACAGATGTAGATATTGTTCTTGCAGAGTATCCATATAGATGTAGATATTGTTCTCAATGAATGTCACAACCATTTCTTTTTCCTTTCTCTTGTATTCTTCAGCAGACGTCTTCTCTCACCAACCCTTTCCAATACTCTTTCATTAATCACTCTTTCCATCCAGCTTACCCTCTCCATTCTCCTCCACATCCACATCTCAGATGCTTCTAACCTTTTTTCCATCCTCTTGTCTCAGCATAATTGTTTCTGCCCCATATAGTGCCACACCCCAGACAAAACATTTGCCAAGCCTTTTCCTTGGACCTTTATCTAATTTGCCACATAACAGTCTCCTCATCTGTTGAATGCCTCCTTGTATGTAATATATATGGGGCATCAAATCCTGAAAGAACATTGGATAGTTAGAAGCCAAAAATAACCCATTCATATCCCAATTAATAGGGGCCTTACTATAGAAAAATATGAAAATATGTACACTAAATGAAGAAGACGACGCCTGAGTAAGTGGCACACCATATGAATAAAAAGTGAACTATGAATTGAATGAAATATAAATTATCATGTCTTAAAAAATCATCAATGCATGTGAAGTTACTATGACAATACAAATGAATATATCTGGTGAGTACCTAAATTTTCAGCATGACAGTTATTTATTTTATGACAAATCTAAGTGTCACATTTTATGTCAGACCACAACAATACACCAGTACTAAATTGTTCATCCAATGCATGTGAGAGGATCAATTTTAATAAAAATTGTAACAGCATGAGGATGCAGTTCAAGGTTGCAAAAAGAGCCAGTCCAGTGACAAATATTTTCTTAGTAATATGACGAGTGACATTTTGTGTCAGGGTAGCAAGGACCGACAGCCACTTAAAACTTGAAATTAAAAAAGTAAAATTTTCAGTTAAAACATGATGAGAACAATATCTACATCTGTATGGATACTCCACAAGCCAGCATATGGTGCATGGTGGGGGTACCCTGTATCACTGCTGGATATTTACTTTCGTGTTCCACTCACAAATAGAGTGAGCGAAACAAAACTTCCTGGTAGATTAAAACTGTGTGCCAGACCAAGACTCAAACTCAGGACCTTTGCCTTTCATGGGCAAGTGCTCTACCAAATGAGCTATCCAAGCACAAGTCACGACCCATCATCACAGCTTCGATTCTGCCAGTACCTCATCTCCTACCGTCCAAACGTCACAGAAGCTCTTCTGCGAACCGTGCAGAACTAGCACTCCCGGAAGAAAGGATATTGGGGGAGACATGACTTAGCCACAGCCTGGGAGTTGTCTCCAGAATGAAATTTTCACTCTGCAGTGGAGTGTGCACTGATCTGAAACTTCCTGGTAGATTAAAAGTGTGTGCTGGACTGAGACTCAAACTAGGGACCTTTGCCTTTCATGGGTAAATGTTCTACCAACTGAGCTATTCAAGCACAACTCACAACCCATCATTACATCTTCAGTTCTGCCAGGACCTGGTCTCATACCTTCCTAACTTCACAGAAGCTCTTCTGCAAAACTTTCAGAACTAGCACTCCCAGAAGAAAGGATATTGCGGAGACATGGCTTAGACACAGCCTTTAGGATGTTTCCAGAATCAAATTTTCACTCTGCAGCTGAGTGTGCACTGATATGAAACTTCCTGGAACAAGGGATAAATGACTGTCTATAAGCTTCCATATCAGCCCTACTTTCTCAAATCTTGTTTTTGTGGTTCTTATGCACAATGTGTGTTGGCAGCAGTAGAATCATTTGGCAGTCAGTGTCAGATGCCCCCTCTCTACATTTTCTCACTTATGTTTCTTGAAAAGAACATTGTCTTCCATCCAGGGAGTCCCATTTTAGTTCCCAAAGTGTCTTGTTTGAACTTACCGGTAACAAATCTAGCAGCCCTCCTCTGAATTGCTTCGACGTCTTCCTTCAGTCTGACCTGGTATGGATCCCAAACACTCAAACAGTACTCAAGAATAAATTGCACCAGCATTCTGTATGCAGTATCCTTTACAAATGAACCACTTATTCCTAAAATTCTCACAATAAACCTAAGTCAACCACTTTCCTTCCCTACCACAGTTCTCAGATGCTCATTCCATCTCATATAACTCTGCAAAGTTACACCCAGATATTTAAACTAATTGACTGTGTCAAGTGGGACACTAGTAATACTGTAACTAAACATTACAGGTTTGCTATTCCTACACATTTGCATTAACTTACAATTTTCCACATTTAGAGCTAGCTGTAATTGACCAACTAGAAATTTTGTCCGAGTTGTCTTGTATCTTCCTACAGTTACTCAACTTTGGCATCTTTCCGTACAGCACCATGTCATCAGCAAACAACTGCAGATTGCTGCCCATCCTTTCTGCCAAATTATTTATGTATACACAGAACAACAGCCGTCCTATTACTTTTCCCTGGGGCACTCCTGACGATACCCTTTCTCCGATGAACATTTCCCTTCAAGGACAACTTACAGGATTTTATATGTAAGAAGTCTTCAAGTCACTCACATATCTGTGAATGAATTCCATATACTCATATCTTCATTAACAGCTTGCAATGGGTGACTGTGTCAAATGCTTTCTGGAAATCTAGAAATATGGAATTTGCCTGTTGCTCTTCATCCATAGTTGACAGTGAGAAAAGGTCAATCTGGGTTTCACACAAGCGATGCCTTCTAAAACCATGCTGATTCATGGACATTAGCTTCTCAGTCTCAAAAATGTTTATTATATTCAAACTGAGAATATGTTCAAGGGTTCTGCAGCTGACTGAAGTTAGGAATATTGGGGTGTAATTTTGCAGGTCCATCCTTTCACCCTCCTTATATACTGGAGTCACCTGCACTTTTTTCCAGTCATTTGGGACTTCATGCTGGGCAAGAGATTCAAAATAAATTGAAGCTAGGTAAGGGGCAAATACTGTAGAGTACTCTTTGTAACAATAAATTGGGATTCGAACTGGACTATATTTGTATGATCCTCTTTGGTGAATGATTTCTTGAATTTGACATTTTAAACTTTGGCTTTTGTTTTGCTATTCCAACTGCTACAACAGACTGCTCAACAAGGGATAGAATGTAAGCCTTAGGCCCATTTTGTGATTTTACGTATGACCAGAATTTTCTTGGGTTCCCTAACAAATCTTTTGCTAAGGTGTGATGGTAGTAGTTACTGTAGGCTTCATCTATAGATCTTTCCACAGATGTGTGAATCTCTACCAACCTTTGTTTGTTGTCATATGGGTGTTCTCTGTTGAACAGAGAGTGCAACAGCCTCTGCTTCCTCCAAATTTCTTTATTAAACCATGGTCTTTCCATCCATCATCCACTTATGAGGCACATAACTCTCCACACCATGATTTACAATCTGCTTAAACTTTGCCCATAATTCCTCTGTGCCCATCTTACTGGAACTAAGTGATGTTAATTCAGTGTTTAAGTGAGAAGCTAACAACTGCTTATCTGCTCTATCTATCAGGAACACTCTCTTAGCCTTCTTGACTGATTTATTAACTATTGTAACCATGGTTGCTATAATGACATCAATATCATTAATCCCCATTTCTATACTGACATTGTTGATAAGGTATGGCTTATTTGTAGCTACAAGATTTAAGGTATTTCTATTACATGTGGGCTGACGAGCTGGCTGCTCAAGACAGTTTTCAGAAAACTTGTTCAATGGGATTTTGCATGACTGTCTATCTGTACCACCCCCCCCCCCCCCCCACACACACACACTTTGAATTCATTGACATCCTAGTCTACACCCAGTAGGTTAAAGTCACCTTGAACTAGGATTGCATGATTTGCGTATTTCTGTGCTACTGGCTGTAGACTTTCTTTGAATGACACTGGAACTGTCAACCACCCAGCAAATAACTTGGGTTAACTTACATCTGTTATACACAACCAGATAACTTCATTATATAGTGGGGATGCTGAGTCACAGATAGGCACAGTGAAAAGACATCACAAATAAGCTTTCGGCCAGCAAGGCCATCATCAAAAATAGATGACAGACACTCTCACACACACTCACACACAACTCGCACACAAATGACTGCAGTCTGTGGCAACAGAAGCCACAGTTAGCTTCAGCTGTCACAGACTGCAGTCATGTATGTGTGAGTTGTGTTTGCGTGAGTGTGTTTGTGCATCTGTCATCTATTTTTGATGATGGCCTTGCTGGCTAAAAGTGTATTTGCGACAGTCCAAACCAAAGGACGCCGATAAACTCTGGCAACAATATTGCAAATTCCTTGCTGTGCTTACACCCTGCATTCAAGGCTACCAGTCTTCATCACCTCTGCCAACCACCTATATGAGCTGTGGATGAACTCAAAACTCATGCAACAGGCTTTGTTGGTGCTGAAATAATCCAAAACTTGCAGATGACTGCACACTGCATGCTCAGTAGCTGCAATTGAAGCCACCTACACTTCTTGGATGAGGCACCTGAGCAGACATACTGAGTGCACATTTGCTTTTTTTGCAGTCCTGAACACTGCCTGCATAAGGGGTTCTATATGGTGCCTAATGTTGGAGCTCCTGATAACTAGTAAACACTTCCCCTTGTCTGCCTGCTTGGACCCTGCTGAAGGAGCAGGCAGTCTCCACTGTCACTCACCCTGCTGAGTAGGTGGATCCACTGTGTTGGGTACACTAGGAGATGCCTCAGAAACAGAGCCCATAGGCAAAACAAGTGACACTTGAGGTGTCCCATGTGATGTGCCACAATCTCCGACACTGCTACACCCCAAGACAGCAGCTTGAAGGTGACTGACTACAGCCAAAAGTGAATTCAGCTGTTTGCAAATTGCGACCAGCTTCTCCTGTATCCACACACAACATGCACTCATCCTAACCACCCTAGCAAGACTAACTGCAGAAGTTAACTATAAAAGCTGACAGAGTCCTAGTTATGCAACTTGCTACTCTCTAATGTTTCACCAATGGACACTGATGTGGTAGTGAGCTATGTAGCTGGCTGTTCAGTTAGCAACTACTGACTGAAAGAATTCACCCTCACAAAAACATGAGGTTGAACCTCTTAAACAGAAAAACATGCTCAAAATTTAATAAATATACTATGAGGAAAATACAGAAAAAAACTTAACTTGGCAGTTGGTAGAAGTAAATCAGCTGAGAGCTGGAGCCTGAGTGACCATCCGCGGATGGATATGTGTGCGTGTGTGTGTGTGCGAGTGTACACCTGTCCTTTTTTTCCCCCTAAGGGAAGTCTTTCCGCTCCCGGGATTGGAATGACTCCTTACCCTCTCCCTTAAAACCCACATCCTTTCGTCTTTCCCTCTCCTTCCTGAAGAAGCAACCATCGGTTGCGAAAGCTAGTAATTCTGTGTGTGTGTTTGTGTGTTTTGTTCATTGTGCCTGTCTGCCGGCGCTTTCCCACTTGGTAAGTCTTGGAATCTTTGTTTTTAATATATACACTCCTGGAAATGGAAAAAAGAACACATTGACACCAGTGTGTCAGACCCACCATACTTGCTCCGGACACTGCGAGAGGGCTGTACAAGCAATGATCACACGCACGGCACAGCGGACACACCAGGAACCGCGGTGTTGGCCGCCGAATGGCGCTAGCTGTGCAGCATTTGTGCACCGCCGCCGTCAGTGTCAGCCAGTTTTCCATGGCATACGGAGCTCCATCGCAGTCTTTAACACTGGTAGCATGCCGCGACAGCGTGGACGTGAACCGTATGTGCAGTTGACGGACTTTGAGCGAGGGCGTATAGTGGGCATGCGGGAGGCCGGGTGGAATTACCGCCGAATTGCTCAACACATGGGGCGTGAGGTCTCCACAGTACATCAATGTTGTCACCAGTGGTCAGCGGAAGGTGCACGTGCCCGTCGACCTGGGACCGGACCGCAGCGATGCACGGATGCACACCAAGACTGTAGGATCCTACGCAGTGCCATAGGGGACCGCACCGCCACTTCCCAGCAAATTAGGGACACTGTTGCTCCTGGGGTATCGGCGAGGACCATTCACAACCGTCTCCATGAAGCTGGGCTACGGTCCCGCACACCGTTAGGCCGTCTTCCGCTCACGGCCCAACATCGTGCAGCCCGCCTCCAGTGGTGTCGCGACAGGTGTGAATGGAGGGACGAATGGAGATGTGTCGTCTTCAGCGATGAGAGTCGCTTCTGCCTTTGTGCCAATGATGGTCGTATGCGTGTTTGGCGCTGTGCAGGTGAGCGCCACAATCAGGACTGCATACGACCGAGGCATGCAGGGCCAACACCCGGCATCATGGTGTGGGGAGCAATCTCCTACACTGGCTGTACAGCTCTGGTGATCGTCTAGGGGACACTGAATAGTGCACGGTACATCCAAACCGTCATCGAACCCATCGTTCTACCATTCCTAGACCGGCAAGGGAACTTTCTGTTCCAACAGGACAATGCACGTCCGCATGTATCCCGTGCCACCCAACGTGCTCTAGAAGGTGTAAGTCAACTACCCTGGCCAGCAAGATCTCCGGATCTGTCCCCCATTGAGCATGTTTGGGACTAGATGAAGCGTCGTCTCACGCGGTCTGCACGTCCAGCACGAACGCTGGTCCAACTGAGGCGCCAGGTGGAAATGGCATGGCAAGCCGTTCCACAGGACTACATCCAGCATCTCTACGATCGTCTCCATGGGAGAATAGCAGCCTGCATTGCTGCGAAAGGTGGATATAAACTGTACTAGTGCCGACATTGTGCATGCTCTGTTGCCTGTGTCTATGTGCCTGTGGTTCTGTCAGTGTGATCATGTGATGTATCTGACCCCAGGAATGTGTCAATAAAGTTTTATATATATATATATATATATATATATATATATATATATATATATATATATATATATATATATATATATATATCTGTGTGTGTGTTTGTGTGTGTGTGTGTGTGTGTGTGTGTGTGTGTGTGTGTGTTTTTTTAAAAAGGCTATCTGTGCATGTGAAGAAATCACATACAGAGTCTTCTTCTTCTTCCACTTTCTTTAATTTCAACCATCTATGGACCATATTAAATAACTTCCTCATGATTTATGTTTTTTCCTGATTTTCATCTTTCCAGTATTTATTCATTCTTCACTGTGTACTTTTCTTCTTTCATCTGTCCATATAGCCGCGCAGCTGACCTTTTCCTGGAAACCCTCAAACTTCCTAAACCTGTTTCATAAAGTTGAGCTGTCTAGAATTTCTACTTTCCTTTTTTAGTTCCCTGAACTTTGGGATTTTTGTCAAAATGGTCAAATTCTCCTTTTCCTGACAGCATCAGATAGCTTCTCAGTGTGAGTCTAGATTTCTTAATTATTTCTTCCACATACTCCAAACTTTTCTTGGACCAAGCCTCTTCTGTAGGATCTACTGTTTCTTTTTCTCCAACTTTTCAATTTCTCTTTTTTGGTGATGATAAACATTCTGCTGCATAAAGGCACTCCAGTATGGTAACAGTGTTGTAGTGTTGGATATTTGTTTTTACTGGGAATGATTATTATTGTAAATGTCTTTCAATAATTGATAAGTCATTTCCATTTTCTGTGCTCTATTCTTGTTTTCCTCTTTATCTAAACAGAGACTACTATATGCTAAATTTAATCCATAGTTGAGATATATGAGTTGTTGATGACCTTCCTCTGTTTTACAGCACGCAGTCCTGTATTTTCTCATGCCACTGCATCCCTCCAAGGTCTTTCAACTATTCGTGCCTTTGGTGCTCAAAATGTGCTGGAAAAAGAGTTTGATCGTATTCAAGTAAGTGTGTGATTGTATTCAAGTAAGTCTGTTTGATATTTTTCTATAACACCTCGATATGATTGAGAATGTACATTAATTAATTATGTTTATATTTTACAGGATGTAAATTCATCTGCTTATTACTTATTTATGGCTATCAGTAGAGCTTTTGGATTATGGCTGGATTTAGTTTGTGTAGCGTATCTTGCTGCTGTCACATACAGCTTTCTAGTCCTGGGACAAGGTAAGCTATTCAAAAGTAGACAAAAATACTGAAATTTTAAATAATCCAATTCACTGATGTCATAAAAAAATAATACAACTTAATAAGGAACTTGTCCCTATTTTTGTTCACATGTCTTCCAATTACCATAGATTTAAATTGTAGTTGCTTTATTATTTGCATCCAATGCCATTGTTAGTCATAAGTTAACTCATTACATCTGTTTACAGTTATTGTCATTTAAACTTAATCTGTAATGGTCTACTTCTTTTGTAAATGTTATAAATCTTTGTGATACTTGTTATTATATCATTTCATCAGGCAAAAATAATAAGTCTGTACTTCGGCAGACTGCCTCTTCACTCTGTGTGAAGCCAGATGAAATACTATTTCAAATAGAATGTGCAGGAGAAAGTTGTTATTCTACCATTAAATTTAATATGTTAATACTTCACAAATTACTAATAACAGGGTTGTTGAAATCTGGAATTTCATCAGTGTTGGCCATTCCAGATTCATACGCATTCAGAGACCACAATGTTGCACATATTATGTTTAAACATAACACTATGTAATTGCTTAGTGAGTAACTTAATATCCATCCAAATAACTTGAGTGATTGCTCAATAATGTATGGTGCTCTGATTATCTACACTATTGTAATGGTAGCAAGTGAGCAAAGGGACACTATAATTAAGATGGCCACAATGTACATATGGGTTGCGTAGTTGGCTTTACCTTGATATTAATTGTTCTCTGTGGAACTGGCGTATTGCAGATCACTGAAAGGTAGCACTTGCAAAGCATTTGTCTGCATATATTTGTATTTTACAGAACTGAATTATAAATAGTTGTTAAGAACATTTATTAACAAAAAGTTAAATACAATTTACATCTCTGCTTACATAATGAACACACAACATAGAACGGGCTGATTTTTGTAGACACGTACATACTTATACTCCAGTAACAAGGTTCTTTTTGCTTACAGTAAACATGGTAGAAGATTCTTATTGCTTTATCTTGTGCGTATAGTTAAGAGTATGTAGAATCCAAGTTTTTGACCTCCAAAACCTTCACGACAACTTTTAGTGGTAAAAAAACAAAAAAATTCGGTATTTTTTCAGGTTTTCCCTATTACTCAGAAACTATGCATCCTAAAGACAATGTTTCCATTGCCAAAACGAAAGAGCATTAAATTTTGTGTCAAATGACCTACTTAAATGTCAAAATTAGTGCAGCTGGTGGCTGCAATCAGTTATATTTCGGTCATTTTTACCAGCTTGGCTAAGGAGTTGGCTCCAGTGGCTGTGACTCAAAAATTTCTACTTCAAATGAAAACAGTCGAGTTATCAGATTTGTAGAGCATGAAATTTCATGTTATAAAAGCATCTAGTTTTTCAGTTTTAGGCACTGATAAGCATTCATACATTTGAAACCCAAAGTAAGTCAAAGATATTCAATAGAATGAAATTTCCAGTGGAAAATGGCTCTCTAATGAGTACACATGTGTTTTCTACATATATATTTTTATTTTCTTCATTCATGTGTATTTGTATTCATTTTTATCCATGCCTTAATTGGTAAGAGTGGGGTGCTAAAATGAAAACCAAGTATATGTATTTATATGTGAGTAATATAACAATTTTTACAACTGAACAAATAAAGGCCATGTCAGTATTAAAGAAACACTATTTAATTACCAATGATTCACATTCTATCAAATTTCAGTTCCATCGAAGTTATTTGGGACACTGTGGCAGGTCCTGGTTCAGGATCCGATCTTCAAGATCCATTGTGGCACCTTCACCAACTTCCTTGTCCTGGAACATATCTTCAATCTTTTCCTCAACCTTGTCGAGTTCAATTTCTGGGGCATTCTCACAAGATATGCCACAACAGTGTTTGCATGTTGAGGAGCAGTTCAGTCCAGATTTGTGACATCCGCTTACTGCGATGCATCTTGTTTTGTATGCACACAAAACCATTTTCAGTAGTGTGTGTGGTATTGCGTATTTCGTCATTGTCACGGGAAACAAGCCTGATAAGTTTTACTTCCAGCACCACTGGCATGGATGAGTTTTCTTCCCCAGTCAAGATTGTACTTGATGGTAGGGTCACATTGTGTGCCACCTTGCTGCATCTGATGTTGAGCATAGCCTTTCAAGTTTGAAAGATTTTCTCAGGGCAGACTTTACAAAGACCTCATACCTGAGCTCATCCAAAGTCACACAATTAGGATTTGCATACTGCGCTAACATCAGCTGTTCTGCCTGTCGTATTATGTCTTGAGAGACTAAGAGTTTAACAAATTCAGCAACTTACACTTTGAGGTGTGGCTGTTGCTCTATAAGGTTCAGTAATTTCTCCTTTCCTTGGGTAAAAAAGGTGAATGTGGTGAGGGCATGGTTGAGGGCATGGTTGAAAAGGGCAAATGCAGGATTGACATTGAAAGAATTACGGGAGTACCATGCTCTTGCTGATTTCCTTCTTACTGGTTTATGAAAGTACAAGTTGCTGTAGTTGTTTCCTCAACATGTTAGGAGAACAAACACATTATTGTCCTCACTCACAATTGCCACACTGTCAGAGTCAGCAATTTGGGATGTATATATTTCTACAATTAATTCTTCTTCCTGTAGCAGCTGAACACCTCTATCCTCAAATTTCCACATGACCATCAAAATCAAGTGCTTCTTGTAGCTCTCATTTCTCTCATTTGTGAGAAACTTCTCCTGTGTGACTGCAGAATATTTATCTTCATCAAAAATGATATCTGATGAAGAACATGGTCTCCTTAAATGATGTGGCTTTCAGAAGACTTTGTCCTCCTTCATGAAGCATCACTTGCATAGCCATAGAATACAACTGTGATTTTGGGTCTTTAGTGCTTTCTCAATATTTCATATTTCACACAGATGGCTCCAAACTTTTCTTCGATGTGCAAAATGACCTTTTGGAGCAAGTCACCACCATCTACCACAAAGCTTTTTATTTTTGGTACTTCATTCTGCTGGAGAGATGTGAATGCATCATAGGGCAATGACTGTGTACCCTTATTGTGTCTGTCTTCTGTGAACAGCGACATGGTATATGGGGAAAGTTCAAACAAGAAACAGAACTTCAAGTCCTTATCAGGAATCCTCTTCATTCCGATCTTGAGAGCTGTAGTGCAGGATGCAAGTGTTATAATGTTGAGGTTGCATTGAAATGAGATGTTTTCAAAGTTCTCTCCCCTAATTCTGTTGATCCCCTCAATTCCTTCCTCTAATGCCTCATGACAATTTACCAATTCATCACCAATTACTCCACTGCTTATTGACATAAGCATATTACATGTTGGAAAAGGTGGAAAGTTTTAACAGCCAGTCATTCAGTTTTATTTCTGCATGAAGTTCTTAAAGCCACATGTTGCTTGCTTGTTCCTGATGATATAGCTTTTTGACAAACATCACAGGAGGATGCCATCCTTGAAGTCCCCTTTGTGAGCAATGACTCTGATAACCCATGTCTGTGAGTTAAACTGCTTTTCACTTCCATTGTTTTCATTAAAGTTTTCTCTGTTATCATGTCAGACCATAGGACACACCAAAATTTATCACTTCACCTGATAGTGAAGTAGCCTTCAGTTGTAAATTTCTTTTATTCAGCAGCATCAATTCAGTCTACCAAAGAGATGTTCTCTTGTCAGTAAAGGTGAGCACTTTTAGCATACAGTAAATGACCAGTGGCATGAAAGTATGATAGCATTTTTAATAGTGAAACTTCCTGGCAGATTAAAACTGTGTGCCCGACCAAGACTCGAATTCGGGACCTTTGCCTTTTGCGGGCAAGTGCTCTACCAACTGAGCTACCGAAGCACGACTCACGCCCGGTACTCACAGCTTTACTTCTGCCAGTACCTCATGTCCTACCTTCCAAACTTTACAGAAGCTCTTCTGCAAACCTTGCAGAAGTAGCACTCCTGAAAGAAAGGATATTGCGGAGACATGGCTTAGCCACAGCGTGGGGGATGTTTCTAGAGTGAGATTTTCACTCTGCAGCGGAGTGTGCGCTGATATGAAACTTCCTGGCAGATTAAAACTGTGTGCCCGACCGAGACTCGAACTTGGGACCTTTGCCTTTCACGGGCAAGTGCTCTACCAACTGAGCTACCAAAGCACGACTCACACCCAGTACTCACAGCTTTACTTATGCCAGTACCCCGTCTCCTACCTTCCAAACTTTACAGAAGCTCTCCTGTGAACCTTGCAGAACTAGCACTCCTGAAAGAAAGGATATTGCGAAGACATGGCTTAGCCACAGCGAGCGGGATGTTTCCAGAATGAGATTTTCACTCTGCAGCGGAGTGTGCGCTGATATGAAACTTCCTGGCAGATTAAAACTGTGTGCCCAACCGAGACTCGAACTCAGGACCTTTGCCTTTCACGGACAAGTGCTCTACCAACTTTGAATAGTGTTTAAAAGCTGATTGCAGTTTACAGTACACTCAGCTTCAATGAAGTGTTTTGTGAGCATAACCATGATGTAATATTGGACCCATAATTTAGCTATTTTTTTCATCTTCGTACATCCATAGTTTAAATGGAGGATAGTGGGACATCATCTTGTATAAATTTATATTAAAAATGAAGAAATTCCTCCAGCTGTATTTAAGGTGTCGATTTTATTTTGGCAGCTAGTTTCAATGTTGTAACGATGTCATCTTCAGGCACATACACTTGTTGACATCAACTGCGTGCGGCTGATACTGGAAGTCAGTGGTGAGATATGGACGTGTTCCGTGTGGAAGGCTGGTAATGTGGAAGATGGGTAGAAACTTCCACATGGAACACATCCATATCTCACCACTGACTTCTAGTATTAGCCACATGCAGTTGACGTCAACAAGTGTATGGGCCTGAAGATGATGTTGTTGCAATGTTGAAACTAGTTGCCAAAATAAAATACTGCTGGAGGAATTTCTTCATTTTTAATATAAATATATTTTTCTTCATGGTTCAATGCTGCAAATCACATTTTTGACAAGATTATCACATTTATATAATCTTCATTTTCATGACATTTGAATACTGATGGTCTGTTATGGAGAAGCAACAATTCCTCAGTTATTTTCATTTAAACTTCTTTGAACTCGATCTCCTGAAAGGTAATGTGACAATCCCATATGTATCAGTGTATGAGCTCTTACAGCTCTTGCATACACATGCCCACTCAAAACTTTATCAAAACTTTTTTCAATGAATATTGTGGACAGTGAGTCTTTCAAGCCCCTTTCCTGCCATTATTATATTGATGCACCCCAAGAAGGGCATTAGAAGGTGAAACCACCTAATTGTACAATGATATGTTCTAAATTGCTGCCTTTGCTTCTTACAATATCCATTGCCTTCAATAAAAGTGGCTGATTAAAAGTGGCAAAACATCACCTTTGAACATGTTTTATGTATTTTTTCTATGCTCTTAGAAGACATGTATATAGTATGTTATAAAGGATTGGAGATACTTTAAGAACGGTAGGCACATTGTTTTTGAACAAACTGGCTGTCAGCGATTTGTGGCTTCTTCCATGAATCCTTTCCACCTGGAACATCAGTGAATTTCTTCCTCTTTCCATAAAACCACAGAGTCTCATATTCAGAGAGCAAGAAGCACTCAGGGTAATCAAAATTGAGATCCTTTATAATAATACTGTTTAAGCCAACATCATTTGCTTTTTGATAGGTGATTGACTGAGGAATATCAACTGTAGACAAAAATTCAAAAGTTGAATGTCTCCTTTCCCAATCAACGTTCATGTCAGACTCCATAGCTATGTAGAGAGTCACTGACATTATTCCTCCCATGGAATGGAAAGCGTTCACCCCATCAATGATGTTAAAATCAGTGTTATTGAAGATGCACTGGATGAATCCTTCACAGGTTGTAAGTTACTAACTTACGATGTCCTGCGATTTTCCTATCCTTACTGGATTTACCTGTTTCACTTTAACCACATCACCATCTGGATAGTTGACATCACATATTAAAACACACATCTGTACAATCTGGAGCACTCATTTTAATTGCACTGGCCAAGCCACTAAAGTAAACCAAAATGAAGAAATGAGAATTTTGCAAGACACAAGGAGTTTTGAATGCGCCCCTCTCGCAACAAAGGAAGACTGCACATGGTGAACAATGGAAACAGTAACAAAGGAATAGAGTGGATGGCAGCCTCAGCTGTTTACAATATGTCAATCGAAGGAGATCTATAAATACCTTTACACTTGGAGATGGGACAGATTAATTGTTCTTTGTTCTTAATTTGTCTGTGGATCATTTCTTACAATGATATTGGATGCGTCATGTTTACATAAAGCTTACATATACATAACGAAAATACAGTGATATATATCACTTTGTGTATGATTGCATTTATAAGCTGACTGTTACATATATTTTCTAGTTGCAAAAAAACAGTAAATATACAAATATTTTATAGAATATTCACAAAAAATGCCATCAAAAGTACATTATAAAAGACACCAAACATAATATAGCTCATTTTTCTGTAATTCCTTGGCCTTCACTCAGCACTGCCAGAGGAAAAGTAGAGGACAGCAGCAGCAGTGTTTTGACAGGAAATATTAATGTCTTTCTATTGGAAATTTCATTTCATTGAATATCTTTGATTTACAAAAAAACAACAAAATGGAATTACTTTGATTTTCAAATATATGAACACTTAATAGTGCGTAAAACTGAAAAACTGTATGCTTTCGTAACATGAAATTTCATGCTCTACAGCTTTGATAACTGGACAGTTTTCATTTGGAGTAGCCATTTTTGAGTTACAGGCACTGCAGCTAACTCTTTAGCCAAGTAGGTAAAAATGACCGAAGTGTGATAGCCGGTTGTGGGCAAACAGCTGCACCAATTTTGACATTTAAGTAGGTCATTTGACACAAAATTTAGTGCTCTTTCTTTTTGGTAATGGAAACATTTCCTTTAGAATGCATAGTTTCTAAGTAAGAGGCAAAATCTGAAAAAATAACAAAATTACGTGGTTTTTTGCCCACAAGAAGTTGTCGTGAGGGTTTTGAAGGTCTAAAATTTGGATTCTACACAAATCAATTATATACTCAAGATAGAAAATAAAATCTGCTACCCCATTTTTTGCAAGGAAACAGTCTTTTTTGTGATGTCATTACTGGACTATTATTTTCAAGAGCCCTCATGACACTGTCAATAGTATTCACATAAATATTGCACATTTCCTTACCTTTATATTGGAATCAAGTTACATTCAATATTTATCAAAACTTTATAGATTTATCCTTGCTCAAAGATTTGGCAAAAATGTCTGCTACATTGTTTTCTGAATCTACTTTACAGTAGTCTGTAATTCCATCCCTATAGCATTCATTCACAAAATCATAATGTGCTTCAATATACTTTTTTTTGTAACGTTAACATATCTAGCCCCCCCCCCCCCCCCCCCCCCCCCATGAACCATGGACCTTGCCGTTGGTGGGGAGGCTTGCGTGCCTTAACGATACAGATAGCCGTACCGTAGGTGCAACCACAACAGAGGGGTATCTGTTGAGAGGCCAGACAAACGTGTGGTTCCTGAAGAGGGGCAGCAGCCTTTTCAGTAGTTGCAAGTGCAACAGTCTGGATGATTGACTGACCTGGCCTTGTAACAATAACCAAAAAGGCCTTGCTGTGCTGGTACTGCGAACTGCTGAAAGCAAGGGCAAACTACGGCCGTAATTTTTCCCGAGGGCATGCAGCTTTACTGTATGATTAAATGATGATGGCGTCCTCTTGGATAAAATATTCCGAGTCCCCCATTTGGATCTCCGGGCGGGGACTACTCAAGAGGATGTCGTTATCAGGCGAAAGAAAACTGGCGTTCTACTGGTCAGGGCATGGAATGTCAGATCACTCAATCGGGCAGGTAGGTTAGAAAATTTAAAAAGGGAAATGGATAGGTTAAAGTTAGATATAGTAGGAATTAGTGAATTTCGGTGGAAGGAGGAACAAGACTTCTGGTCAGGTGACTACAGGGTTATAAACACAAAATCAAATAGGGATAATGCAGGAGTACGTTTAATAATGAATAGGAAAATAGGAATGCGGGTAAGCTACTACAAACAGCATAGTGAACGCATTATTGTGGCCAAGATAGATACAAAACCCACACCTACTACAGTAATACAAGTTTATATGCAAACTAGCTCTGCAGATGACGAAGAAATTGAACAAATGTATGATGAAATAAAAGAAATTATTCAGATAGTGAAGGGTGATGAAAATTTAATAGTCATGGGTGACTGGAATTCGGTTGTAGGAAAAGGGAGAGAAGGAAACATAGTAGGTGAATATGGATTGAGGGAGAGAAATGAAAGAGGAAGCTGCCTGGTAGAATTTTGCACAGAGCACAACTTAATAATAGCTAACACTTGGTTTAAGAATCATGAAAGAAGGTTGTATACATGGAAGAACCCTGGAGATACTAAAAGGTATCAGATAGATTATATAATGGTAAGACAGAGATTTAGGAACCAGGTTTTAAATTGTAAGACATTTCCAGGGGCAGATGTGGACTCTGACCACAATCTATTGGTTATGACCCGTAGATTAAAACTGAAGAAACTGCAGAAAGGTAGGAACTTAAGGAGATGGGACCTGTATAAACTGACTAAACCAGACGTTGTACAGAGTCTCAGGGAGAGCATAAGGGAACAATTGTCAGGAATGGGGGAAAGAAATACAGTAGAAGAAGAATGGGAACCTTTGAGGGATGAAGTAGTGAAGGCAGCAGATAATCAAGTAGGTAAAAAGACGAGGGCTAGTAGAAATCCTTGGGTAACAGAAGAAATATTAAATTTAATTGATGAAAGGAGAAAATATAAAAATGCAGTAAATGAAGCAGGCAAAAAGGGATACAAACATCTCAAAAATGAGATTGACAGGAAGTGCAAAATGGCTAAGCAGGGATGGCTAGAGGACAAATGTAAGGATGTAGAGGCTTATCTCACTAGGGGTATGATAGATACTGCCTACAGGAAAATTAAAGAGACCTTTGGAGATAAGAGAACCACTTGTATGAACATCGAGAGCTCAGATGGAAACCAAGTTCTAAGCAAAGAAGGGAAAGCAGAAACGTGGAAGGAGTATATAGAGGGTATATACAAGGGCGATGTACTTGAGGACAATATTATGGAAATGGAGGAGGATGTGGATGAGGATGAGATGGGAGATGCGATACTGCGTGAAGAGTTTGACAGAGCATTGAAAGACCTGAGTCGAAACAAGGCCCCCGGAGTAGACAACATTCCATTGGAACTACTGATGGCCTTGGGAGAGCCAGTCCTGACAAAACTCTACCATCTGGTGAGCAAGGTGTACGAAACAGGCGAAATACCCTCAGACTTCAAGAAGAATATAATAATTCCAATCCCAATGAAAGCAGGTGCTGACAAATGTGAAAATTACCGAACTATAAGTTTAATAAGTCACAGCTGCAAAATACTAACACGAATTCTTTACAGACAAATGGAAAAACTAGTAGAAGCCAACCTCAGGGAAGATCAGTTTGGATTATGTAGAAGTACTTGAACACGTGAGGCAATACTGACCTTACGACTTATCTTAGAAGATAGATTAAGGAAAGGCAAACCTACATTTCTAGTATTTGTAGACTTAGAGAAAGCTTTTGACAATGTTGACTGGAATACTCTCTTTCAAATTCTAAAGGTGGCAGTGGTAAAATACAGGGAGCGAAAGGCTATTTACAATTTGTACAGAAACCAGATAGCAGTTAAAAGAGTCGAGGGACATGAAAGGGAAGCAGTTGTTGGGAAGGGAGTAAGACAGGGTTGTAGCCTCTCCCCGATGTTATTCAATCTGTATATTGGGCAAGCAGTAAAGGAAACAAAAGAAAATTTCGGAGTAGGTATTAAAATCCAGGGGGAAGAAATAAAAACTTTGATGTTCACCATTGACATTGTAATTCTGTCAGAGACAGCAAAGGACTTGGAAGAGCAGTTGAACGGAAAGGACAGTGTCTTGAATGGAGGATATAAGATGAACATCAACAAAAGCAAACCGAGGATAATGGAATGTAGTCGAATTAAGTCAGGTGATGCTGAGGGAATTAGATTAGGAAATGAGACACTTAAAGTAGTAAAGGAGTTTTGCTATTTGGGGAGCAAAATAACTGATGATGGTCGAAGTAGAGACGACATAAAATGTTGAATGGCAGTGGCAAGGAAAGCGTTTCTGAAGAAGGAAAATTTGTTAACATCAAGTATATATTTAAATGTCAAGAAGTCGTTTCTGAAAGTATTTGTATGGAGTGTAGCCATGTATGGAAGTGAAACTTAAACGATAAATAGTATAGACAGGAAGAGGACAGACTCTTTCGAAGTGTGGTGCTACAGAAGAATGCTGAAGATTAGATGGGTAGATCACATAGCTAATGAGGAGGTATTGAATAGAATTGGGGAGAAGAGGAGTTTGTGGCACAGCTTGACAAGAAGAAGTGACCGGTTGGTAGGACATGTTCTGAGGCATCAAGGGATCACAAATTTAGCATTGGAGGGCGGCGTGGAGGGTAAAAATCGTAGAGGGAGACCAAGAGATGAATACACTAAGCATATTCAGAAGGATGTAGGTTGCAGTAGGTACTGGGAGATGAAGATGCTTGCACAGGATAGAGTGGCATGGAGAGCTGCATCAAACCAGTCTGAGGACTGAAGACCACAACAACAACAACATATCTAGCAATATTGGCTGTCCCTGAGTTGTCTTCATATACTTTAAGAGCCTCATCAGGCTTTGCAACAAATATATTTGAAAATCCAGAACTAATGTAACCTCTGTGGCAGCTTCTTACAATGCTATATTCTCAGCACATGCAGAAAATTTTATAACACCTCTTTGTTTCTTAGATATCTGAATAATCTAATTCTGTAGCCTGATATGGACTTGTGACCTATGAAATGACCTGCCCATTGTGCATCTACAAATCAATCTAAGAGCTCAATATTTTAAGTCCTTCCATATTTTAACTGCAAATCTTTTGTTAGATATAAATATTTCAAGCATATTTAAAGTGAGTATCATTGTAACATTCTGAAATCTATTCAAGCAATTTACACTGTAACTTATATCTGGTCATGTTCCTTAAGTAATGTACAAGAGGTCACCTGTCAAGTTCCTGTACTTAATATCATGATTTGAAAACTGCTAAACATTTTAGCTTTCAGCCAAAATGCCCACTTCTGAAGTAGAAAACACACACATTCATACAAGCAAGACTATTGCAAACATGAACAATACTCTGGCCACTTCGGCCACAGACAGTGGTCATATGTGTGAGTGTTAATGTGCTTGTGTTTGCTACAGAACAAGGCCTTTTGGCTGAAGCTAAAATGTGAAGCAGTCTCTTCCTTGGGCCTATCTGTGACTCAACGTCTCCTTTACATAATGGGTAGCAGTCTGTCCTTTTCATTATACTGCTGTAACTCCATCATGGACTTTCCATTGTTTAATATCATGACTTGCATCTTGTGCTGGTTGTAATCGAAAATTAATTTCCATTGGCATGCTGCACAACTTTGAATGTTAAATCTCATATTTCTTAGCTATAGATTCAATATAGCTTTCCTGCAAAGCTCCGTTACGTTCTTTATATAGTTGTACTCAATGGTTACCACAGGATAATTCTTTGCTTCACCTAAGCCTGCCATTCAAAATAGCTTGGACAACAGATTCTTTGCTTCTTGTATTTCCCTGTAACTTTTACCACAGATTAGGAATCATCAACGAACACAGTTATATAGCTCATATAATTTGCAGTCATCATTATCTACGGGTAGTAATGATATTTACTTCTTTTGAAACCTAGACTTTTTAAAATCTCACCCAAACAGTCATACCATGCTCTGTGACTTTATCTCAAACCATATAACACATTAAGTCACTTACAAACTCTGCCTATTTTATCCTTGTATCCTGGAGGTCGCATTACACGTATTTCTGAAAAAAAATTGCTCTTTTGTGTGTGTGTGTGTGTGTGTGTGTGTGTGTGTGTGTGTGTGTGTGTGTGTGTTGAAAGTTCCTTACAACAAATCTTAATTTACAAGTGTTATCAGATTTTTTGGTAAAAATCCAGTTTACAGCAAGATCATTTATATTCACTGTCTTGATTAATAGTTCAAAAGTTTTGTTTTTATTTGAGCAGTCAATTTCTGTATCCATTCCTTGCTTCAAACCTTTGGACTCATTACTATTCAATGCTTCCTCAAAATTTTCTGAGCTGTCACTACTACAGAATTTACATAACTTTGTGTTAATCAATACTCTGTATCCAACTTCACAGTAGCCTGTTAAAATTCCCAAGTCTGCTTTGTAATCCCACTTTGAATTTCTCAACTGTTCTGGTACACATAAAATTCTACTTCCATACATCTTCAAATGTTTAACATTAGGTTTCTTCCCAAAACAGTATTTCATAAGGAGTTTTTCTTCAAGTAGTATTACCTAAAGTTCTGGTTTCAAGATATTCAACTGCACAAACTACATCATGCCAAAATCTTCTACATATTATTGCTTCAGCAAACAGCCATCTTCACATATCCCTAATTGTCCTGTTGTATCTTTCAGCTGTACTATTTAATTCATATACATAGGGAGGGCACACATTTAAGATGATTTCTTTGTGTCTTATAAATTGATAATATCTGAATTTCAATATTACTATCCATTGTCATATCTCAATGTCTTAATAGTTTTACCATTTAGATTTTTAGTTTCATTAACAGAATACACAAAACAATTATAAACTTGATTTTTATATTTGATAGTGTAGACTCTAGCTGCTTTATAGTAATCATCAATATAAGTGGTAAAATATCTTTCCCCATAGCAAACTGTGAGTTGAGTGAGGCATTCAAATCAGGGTGAATAAGCTCTAATATTTCTTTTGCTTTGCTTCTGTTATTTTCAATGGGTAAATTGTGCATTTTATCTTCAACACAAAACTTACACCTCATAAAATCTGGTTCTAAACTTGTTGGCAATCCATCTGCTAACTGATCCTTGCATAACATATTCAGATCACTAAAATTTAAATGTCCAAGTCTACAGTGCCATTCCTTTACTGACACACTATCCTTACTATCACACTATTTACAGTAATCTCACTCTTATAAATTCTACTTTTCATTTTGTACAGCCTATCTTCTTTCAATGCAACCATAACATACGTATTGTCTTCATCAAAAACTTTTGAGGTATTGCTTATAGATATAATTTAATGTTTCTCTTTTACTTCAGCATAGGTAATCAAATTTCTCCATGTATTTGACATAATATAAATTTTTCATTTCAGTTGGAATCATGTCAGCATCAACTGTAAAATAACTAAGTAGATTTTATTCCATCTGGAATTGGTACATTCACAGGCTCTTTTAAAGTTTGCATTAAAAAAATCAAGTCCCCAATATACTTCAAAGATTCTGGCAAGATTCTTAGCATCTAGTTTAGCTTCTCCATCTTTTTTGTACCTGCTCACTTTAATTTGTTCACTTTTTTCCCAAAAATGCTGACGGACATTGGCATGTCACTATAGTCTTTTAACCTCAGCTTGTCCAATTTGTTCCTGCACACACCGAGTGAGGTGGCACAGTGATTAGCACACTGGACTCACATTTGGGCGGACAACAGTTCAATCCCGCGTGCAGCCATCCTGATGCAGGTTTTTCTTGATTTCCCTAAATCGCTCCAGGGAAATCCCAGGATGGTTCCTTTCAAAGGGCATGGCTGACTTCCTTCCCCATCCTTCCCTAATCCGATGAGACCGATGACCTCGCTGTCTGGTCTCCTCCCCCTCAACAACCCAACCCAGCCTCCTGCACACAAATTTCAGTACTGTTGAGTATATTCATCAAACTTCCTCATTATCTTAAATGCAATTTCCAGATCGCTCATGAATTCTAGATGCTTGTTCAGAATTGCTCCATATATGCAGTTCATTGTGATCAGGTTTTCTTGGCCCCGAGTTCTGGCATTGTCCTTGCTGATTTTTGCTCTTGATGTCACAGTATAGCATTTCTTCATTTTCAGGTACATTTCCACTTGCCAATTCCAGTTCCAATAGTCTTCTTCATCAAACAATGGTAACTTGTCACAAAGCACACTTTTTGAATAACAGCCTTCCTTTCAGTGCAGCCCAATCACTTTTTTTCCGAATAACAATATTCTTTTTAATTAATAACTGTGAACTGCTACCACATTAAGAATATTTATTAATGAAAAGTTGAATACAATTTACATCTCTCTTTACACAGTGAACCCCTCAGAGCACAGAGCTGATCGACTTTTGTACATACACATACACTCAGCGTTGAGAGCCCTCTCAACACTGTCGATACTAGCAATATGAATGTACCACATTAGACCAAGAGTGCAGAAAAGGCAGCTGCCTTTTTCTTCACTGCCTAGAAAACAAATCAGAATAATCCTGACTCTGGAGACAGTTTACTTTTTCTTTACTACTGAGTAATTCTTCAGATTTTGGAATAATTTGTGTTGTTTAGTTTGCCTAATGTTTCACAGACACTAGTGCCTGACATTGCCAGTAGGAAATACTTTCTCATAACATTCCAAAAAATTAACCTTCATTCTAGAGCTGTCAGTTTGGATTTGCTATATTTGAATGGGGATTAGTACCTTGTCAGTTTTTCTTGATTTTGTATTTGGTTTAAATCAAACTGTAGATGTTGCCTGTTACATTAGCATCTGATTGCTGTTCATTCTTAGACTTCCATTCCTTTAATCAAACCTGCTGTTATGTTTGTGAGTTACTGTGGCATCTCTGAATAAATGAACATGGTGACTGTCAACATTAATGAGAACTTGTATGTCAAAAAATCATCACCACTTCCCACATTTTCAGCCACAGACTACACTTTCATAATACTTTTAATTTTACATATGTGTTGGAGGTAGTTACATGATTAATTTTTTACAGGAAAATTTGCAACTGTTTAAAATTACAAGGTAATGGTCATAGAATGAAGTGGGACACTGAATAGGTACTAGGGTTCTGATTAAACATTCACCTGAAATGGCCAACTAAATTAAATTTTTCATGGTTCCTCTAAATCAGTTCAGTTGAGCATCATGCACACTCTCCAACAAGTTTACATATGATATATTCCCACATCCTGCACAACCTGACTAGTGTCGTATTTATAATAACCCAACATCCAATACGATTATATCTCCAACCAAGAAAAAGAAAACTGAAGTTAGTTACTGGGCTGGTGATCTGCAATACATGTAAAGATGACTCACACACCTTATTGTTTTGCCTAGGTAATTCTAATTCCATATGCTGTAGAAAATGCTCATAATCTGCATTAATAATAATGGATGTTCATTTGTCCAGAAAACTGTCGCAAAATGTAAAGTACTCCTTTTGGATAGGTAATTATACTAAATGGGGTATCATTTTACCTAAGAAACATTTATAAGTAATGCTAAGTGACAATTTTTTTGAAATTCTACAATCATAATTCCTGTAATTGAATGTTCTTGCAGATATGTTTGGTGGTAGTGTGGGCTTGGCAATCACTCAGTCTCTCAATCTAATGGGAATGTTCCAGTGGGGAATACGTCAATCAGCTGAGCTTATAAACCAGATGACAGGTGTAGAACGTGTCTTAGAGTTTGCTGGTTTGAAGCCAGAACCATCACTTGAATCATCTTCTGGTAAGTTTATTTATAAAAAGTTCAGTAACAGTATGACAAAGTGGATAGTTCATGTAGAGTCCTGAAATGAGTACCAGTTATGAGAGCAGAACTGTGAACAAGAGCTAGCACTTTATGCTAAAAGCATGTTTGTTGAAGCACACACACAAGTAAAGATTGAGCTTCTGACCCATTCCTTGCTATGTGTATTACAGTAATCATAGCAATAAACAAATTAGCAAACCACTGACTTTGCATTCACTTACATAATACATAGAAATTAGTATGAGCAAGTGCAGGTAGAATACTCAAAGTTTACTATTTCTACTGAACTTCGTGGTCATCGGAAGTGTTGTTTGGCTGTTTGTCTAAGATGGTAGGTTCTCCTTTCTGCAAGACATTGGTGGGTTGTAACTTGAAGTTGAAATAATATTATGCTTCAGGTTACTTTCTTCAGATAAAGTTTCTAATGGACACCAAACATGTTTTAACATCACATAACACACACTGTAGCTTAGCAGCATCTCAGTTCTACTAAACAGATACTTCAAACTAAAACATTCTGTCTCCATAGAGCACCAATGATGGACCAATTTACTCCGTCTCAGCACGGTAGATAGACTCCAACTAGTTGTTGACAATTCCAAAGATATACAAAATATATGAAATCATTATTGTAATAAACATGGCAAAAATGTTTTTTTGGTGAAGTTTGGGATGAGTGGTGTAGTTAAACAATGTTCAGTATACCATGTTTTACAAGTTTGGGATGAGTGGTGTAGAAAAACAATGTTCAGTATACCATGTTTTACCACAGCATAAAAAAATATCTTCCACAACTTTTATACGTATCTTGGGTAATCTGTGGTGCTGCTTCTAAATGCTGTTGTAGGTTCATTTTGCTGTTACTGCATCATCACATAGAAATTATGTAATGATCTAAATAAGGTTTTGTGCTTCAAGTGTACGAATGATTTTATTTTGCATGATAAATGTTCAGCAGCAAACGCACATCATATAACTTACAAAGACTGACTACATGCTGTTGATACAAAATTCAGTTTAAGACTGAAGCTCAGTGGAATACAAATTACCTCTCTTTATATATTTTTAAACAATTACTGTCATTGTTACATACTGAATTTTGCCTTTATACAATTAAAGTTTTTTTACATATATCTTCCCAAATAACATAGAAATTTGTGTGGAATAAAAGTGAATAATTTCATACAAAGACAGGAAAGACTCTGTTTCTATTAAGACTGTAAATTACATGTTTTATCATTGCAGCAATATACTTCTTTAATTTACATACAATATTTAACTGACTTAAAGAAAAATCATGCTATGATTTTCAGGCAAACAGAGTGATTAGTTTTATTGAATGAAAGGCCTAGATTCAAATAATTAATTTTTGTATGTTTAAAATTTTACATTACTATATGGTCATAATTACAATTCTATTAAGTAACATCGATTAAAACATGAGTATGTATGATACTGACTGAAAAACCATTATGTCATATTTTTATTAGGGATTCAAACAATTTCTGGTTTAAAAACATAAAATAGATACTGGTTCAGTCAATGAAAAGTAGCCTTGAAGAAACACTGATTAATAGTCACCTAACAGAGGCTACATAACTCAAGCTCAGAGACACTACCTGTAAGTTCATAACAAAATATTAAGTGTTTGGGATTCCATCTACTTGCATTAAAGTTTAAAGTTCACATGAGTCTGCTTTATTGCCTCTAAAACAAATTTAAATTGATATAAACTATGCAATTATCATCAGAAAACTGTTATCATTGCAAGTTCACTGTTATACTGTTTGGCTAGAAGTCTTCACACGTAAAGCAGCCAGAATTTATATGTTGAACCTGAATAAATTCCATGATGTAAATAGTCACTGACCCACAGATAATGCAACTTACTACATTAGGTTGTTCAATGATCATCATAATATTCTGTAATGTTCATGAGACATGCCATGTGGAGTTGTCAACGGATCAGAAATTTTGCAAATAGCTTCCAAACTAATTCACATATAAATATCAAAGTTTCACTGAATTATTTTAAACTGTAGTAACTTCACATTTATGGTAAAAGAATTGAAAGGCGGCTACTGAGTAACTCCCTTTTTCCCTAAACTACAGCACAATGCCCTACATTAAGTGCAGGAAGCACTTAATTCTCATCGGCTGATAATCTGAAGGGCCAATCAGAAAAATTCCTGCTTCCAATTAACCAAGGTAATCCCTAACTCATCCAGTGGTATATTGCAGAAAGTAAATAAGGAAGAACTTCTAAATTTATGAAACCAAATTCAAATAAAAACAACAGACGGCCCAAATTACTCTCAGAAATAAAATATTAATTCATTTAACTTCTAGCTTTCATTCTGGCTGGCTTTATACAAAAGCATGATCACTATACATATCATATGTCACATGATTCACAATTGCACAAGATTTTCCCATGCATACTTTTACATAAATTTCAATAAAATAAAACGTCTACACTTCACCTATGTCCTCCATACACTTTCTCACTGTTTCCAAAACACTTAACACAGCTCAACATAATCAAATAATATTCTGGTTATAGAATTAGATGAGATTATATTACAATTTCTAGTTGTGTTCCATAGTACAAGAAAAGTTATGTATTTTAGGTAAACTTTTATATTACTAAAATTATAATATATAATGGTCTGACATAAAACTGTATATGAAATATGAAATTAATTGAAGAAAAATTAAATTTATTGGGAACTGATCATACACCAGATCAGTTCAGAGCCCAAATGCACAATACCAGCTGCATGTATGCTGGAATTTTTTATATGTAAAAGAAATAAAAGAATAATGTGGTACATCACAGGCTGTCTCAGTTTTACGCAACTACAGAGGAAAGTTATAGTGAACCAAAAATTCAAAGCTTCTGTGGAGCACTGGTACACAATTAAGGGGTTTTGAAAAAGTGACAATACTCCCAACCCTAGATTCTTTAAAGAACAAAATCCCATTTATGAAACAGCTTCAAATGTCTGATTACTTTAAAATTGAGCTAATGTGTTAAATATTTGATGTGACATATGTAAGTGACAAAAACTTTAGAAAATGTCTGAATTATGTTTACCCTCATTATCAAACACTGGAAGAGTATAGCCAGGGTAGTCTGCACTTTGCTTTCAGCAAAAGCTAGTTTTTAACGAATTTCAGTGTTTATGATGTAATATCTCCTGAACTATGTGTTATATAATGATGCAGGTACATGCAGTTGTGTATGTGGATACTGCCTGTAGAATGTTTTCAGAATACTGTTTGTAATAAAGATGTAATAAATTTAAATGTTATTCTGGATGCTGAAGTTTTACTGCATGAACAGTGGAAATGTAATAAATGATGAACTTTTTTTGCTTTTGCCATTTTGTGTGTGTGGGGGGAGGGGGGGCAGGGAGGGTGGGAGGGGGGGGGGGGATGAATGCAGTGACAAAATGTGACATAAAGGTTTCAAAGGCATACAGTTTCTAAGTGTAAAATATGTCTTTCTGTATTAATCCTTTAACAATAATTACATAAAACTCAAGTTTTTGTTAAAAAGTTTTCAGTGGTGATGAGCCACAGTCATATTTTGAAAGAATAAGCTTCCATATATTCATACGTATAATAATTTACGATATATTTATAAGTATAATATAATGTATTTATAAATATAGTAGTACACAGTAAAATGGCTCTTCATTCTTTCAATAACTTTCAACAATTTTTGTTGTCCCCAGAAGCCGCTAGATAGGTAACCAAGAACTGGGATGATGACAAGTCACCGAGTTAGCCATTTAGTAATACAGATAACAGTCATCTATCAATATTATGAGAAGAAAAGTCACTACTCAACATATAGCAAAGATGCTGAGTCGCAGATAGGCACAGCAAAAAGACTCTCACAGTTATAGCTGTCAACTGTTAAAGCCTTCATCAACAACATACAGACGTTCATGTACGCGCCACACACACACACACACACACACACACACACACACACACACACACACACACACACACACACACACACACACACTTATGAAAACACAACTCACGCATAACAGTTATCTATATATTTTTGGTAGATAAATGTCTACACAACCACACTGATATTTAGCAAATAGCAACAATTGCATATTGTATAAAAACCCAGCCACAAATGTGCTACATACTCCACTATTCTGTAAACTTCATTATATATGTAATTAATAGTTGCTGTGTATTGTATTTAATGCTTCAGGTAAAACGCCACTTTCCAACTGGCCAGCAGCAGGACAAATCAAGTTTCATCACGTGTTCTTAAAGTACAGTGAAAATGCCCCACCTGTACTCAAGGACTTAAATTTCACTATAATGCCTCAAGAAAAGGTTAGTTATGAATTGTTTTGTTGCTGATTTATTATTATGAAGCACCCAAGTTATTTATTTCTGAACCAGTAGCAGATTCATTAACTTCCCAAGCATTTGAAGTATATCCATGTTCCACACCATTAATAAATTTTTATGAAGTTACTGTTGATTATATGTAATAATAAAACTATTGTTTTTATTGTAAATGTCATTTGGTATGGAAGGCTATTGCTTTTTATGGCTGTTGCTTTGAGGGCTTCTTTACCTAGCCCCTTGGCTATAATCCATTCACTCAGATATTTAAAGCTGTTCTGTAGCCTGTCTGGTATTTGGTGTTTAATAGGTTGTATTGTCCTTGATATCTGACATCACATCTGCGGCCCCCTTGCCCCACCCCACACCCAACTACCATTCCCCCAAAAAAGAGAGAGAGGGACAAGAAGAAAAAGAAGATATTTGAAAGTATGTTTATTCTGCTGCATCCTTCATGACAGTGATTTATTAATTTTTACTGCTGATATTTTAAAATCTTCTATCTTTATGTCTATGTCATCTGTAAAAACTAAATAGTCTATCTCCACTCCTTTCTTCTAGGTCTCAGTCTTAAAAAGTTTAAATATGTTCCAGAATTTTAATTCCTTGTGCCATTATTGTATTATTTTTGTGTTCTATTCGAATGATATTTTTGGCACTAATGCATCTGCTTGTTTGTGTAGTTCTGAGATGTGTTCTTTGGCATTATTCAGTGAGTCAGTAATTAATGACATGTCATCTGCAGATCTTAGACAATCTATTGTGTTTTTTTTGAATCTCTTCCTAGTTGAACATCCTTAGTAATGATGGATTTCCTCCATTCTCTCACTACCTTCTGTCATGCACAGTTGGAAAGTAGGAGTGGTGAAGCAACCCTGTCTTACTCTTGATTGTATTTCAAAAGGTTTTGAAAGTTTCTCCTTAAATTTTACTTTCTGTGTTGTGTTTGTTAAAGTTCATTTAATTATTACTGTCATTTTATTGTTGAGTCTGAATTCTTTTATAATGCTGATCAATGCATTTGTCAGTTGAGTCATATACCTTTTTCAGTTATGCCAAAGTTATCATGTATTTCAAGATCCTGGTTTTCTCCCTTTCTATCATGTTCTTTAGAGTTAGTATTTACTCTGCACAAAGCCTTCCCTTTCTATATTATTCTTGGTACTCTCCTTTAAAACTGCCATGGACAAGATCCATCTATAATTGTTACGTTCAGTTTTCTTTCATTTTTTGTGTAGCGCACATGTCAACACCAATGTCCAGTCTGATGGTAAACTGTTTGTTGTTCAAATTTCATTAATGATTTCTGTTAGTCATAGACCAACATTTTCATTAGAGTGTTTCCACAATTCAGCAGCTATACTATGTTCTCCTGACACTTTGTTACTTTTATGTTGTTTTATGATTTTTGGATTTCCTCTATTGTCGGTAATTGAGACTGGTTGTATGCCATATGGTATTATATTTTGAGGTAACTCTTCTCATTCTAAAAGGATATTTTTGGCTCAGAAATGGGTGGTTCGGTCAATAAGTGGTGTAAGTTCGCAAACCTCTTGTCAACCCCTGTTCACTAGTCTGGGTATTTTGACATTGGCCTAATCATAGCTGCATTTGGATCGAACTTCTTTAACTCTTATGCAGAAAGGTGTGTAGCATAATGCTGCATCCATTTTCAGTAAACTACTTCAAGAATTCAAAAATCTTGGCAGTAATCCAGGTACTTTCAAATCTAACCTGAAGAGTTTCTTCAAGGGTTGCTGCTTCTATTCTGTCGAGGAGTTCCTTGAAAAATAATCTGATTGATGTTGTATTGTTGATTGTGTTTACTTAAACTTATGACTTGACTTTTTTTGGGTTCATAAACATTTTATTTTTATCTGTTATTACTTTTACATCATAACTTCATGTACTGACATGTTCCATGACCTAGAAAATTTTCTCCTCAATTTGGTGCTAAGGAACTTGATGTGTAAATAAATAAATATTTGGATTACATTATCAAAATGAAAGTCTTCTTTTGGTGGATCACAGTTGTCCAGTTCTTTGAAGTAGTCCGCAAGTATTCTGCAGCTCACTGTCCTATTATATGCAGTCTTCTCTATTTTTTTATGTATAAACTGCAACTTGGCAGTGTGCATTTCTTTAAATTATTTTGAATGTTTTATAAAAGTTCATTGTGTTGTTGTGCTTAAAATGTGGCTCAATTGATGTTAGTTAATCTTTTATATGTTGTAACCTGATATTTTTAAGATCTTTAGATGCATGTTTCCTTGCTTCTATAATTTTTTTTCTGTTTTTGTTATTTTTATTTGCATTCGAGATGTTCCAAGCACATTGCCTCTTGATAATTAACTCATCACAATCATCATTCTACCAAGAATCTTTTCATTTCTTTTTAAGTGGAATAGTTTCTTCTGCAGACTAAATAATGTCTTTGAAGCATTATTTTTCAAACTGCATTTTGTAGTTATTTTCTCTACATAACTTTTGTATCTCAAACTTCTTGGGTTGATTTTGGTTCTTTTTTTTTTCGAAATACTTGTCTAATCTTACATTTAATGATAAAGACGTTGTTATCTCCTGGCAACTTGTACAATAGGTACCTCCATTGCAGAGCGTCTACTTTGACCAACACAATCAAGTTGTTTTCCACCACAAATCGGATATGGTGATTGATATCCACGTAGTTTGTTTTCTAGGAAGTTTTGTGAAGAATGTTGGCTTTAGTCCTATGTTAAACTGTCTGAACAGGTTTAAGAGTCTTTCTCTATTTTTATAGGTTCTTTTATCTGTAGGGAATTGTCCTACTAAAGATCTGTACTGACTTTGCCAATTTATACATTCAAGTCTCCAGGTAATAATACTGTTTTTTTGAGTGGGATCTGGTCCAGGGTGTTGAGATGGTTCTATGTTAAGCTGTCTGAACCGGTTTAAGAGTCTTTCTCTGTTTTTATAGGTTCTTTTATGTGCAGGGAATTGTCCTACTATAGATCTGTACTGACTTTGCCAATTTGTACATTTAAGTCTCCAAGTAATAATACTGTTTTTTCAATGGAATCTGGTCTAGGGTGTTGACATGTGTTATTATTATTATTATTATTATTATTATTATTATTATTATTGCTGTTATTACTGCTGTTACAAAACTGTAAGCCTGTGATTGCACTAATTATAATAATATTCTCAGAAGTATATGTATACTGTGAAAACTTTATGGGTTTCTTATGGTCAAACTAAGAATGGTCTACATAATTTATATTTGATGCAATTGAATATTTGATCAGTGTGCATAGAGTATACAGAGCTGAAGAGTTTTTGATTATATAGTATAAATGTCTGTCAGGACAGAGTTGATAAAATAAGTGAATGACAACAGGATAATGCAAGAAAACCTACAGTGGATACCTTTTTAAGCTATTGGCAGATAATATAGCTAGAAAATGTGGTAGACAAAAGAAAAATAGAAGAAAGAAGAAGGGAAACAACAGTTAGCAGGCATAACTAAACAAAATTAAGCAAATTAATAGAGTTCCTCATTTTTTAATAGAGAATGGAACTTTAGTTGATTAATTTTAAATTAAAATAAACTGGAAACAACTACCATAATTTGAACAGTCCATGAGTGTACTGCCAGTCCATAGTGTCCAACGGGCACAATATTTCGGTGATCAGACATGTCGCCCTTGTCAGGTGCACTGATGAACTGAGCTCCTGAGAGTGGGTGGCCATCTTAAATCCCCTCCCCTTTCAAGGCGTTCTCTCTGCGGTCCATGCCCATGCATCAGCGCTCGCTGAGATGCTGGTGTCAACATCTGTGATGGTGTCGGTGTAACTGCCTTGTCCACCCTAGTCGCCCATTCGTTTCCTTTGCTGAGCATCTTTTTAATTAGACTCAGTGCTGGTTCCCATGCCCTGCTGAGGTTGTAGCTGCAATCTTGGTTGATGAGTTCGTCCCTGGTATGAATTTCGATAGCCTCTCTAACAACACTGTTCCAGTATTTAGATGTCTGTGCCAAGACCCTGTTATGTTGGTAGTCCATTGTGTGATTTTTGGACAAACAGTGCTCTGCGACCGCGAACTTGGTGGAGTACCCAAGTCGAGTGTGCCTCTGATGTTCTCAGCAACGATCTTCGATGGTGCACTCCGTCTGTCCAATATAGGTCTTCCCACATTGACATGGAGTCTGGTATATGCTGGCCCTCCGCAAACCGAGATCATCTTTGACACTTCCCAATAATGCTCATATTTTATTTGGTGGGCAAAAGACAGTTCCTACTCAGCTCCCAGGAGCTCAGTTCGTCAGTGCACATGAGAATGACGACACATCTGATCGCCCAAAATATTGTGCCCGTTGGACACTATGGACTGGCAGCACACCAATGGATATTCGAACAAAAAAAAATGCACGGAGAAACTGAAGAAGCACAACTAGCATAATGTTTTAATGGCCTCAGAACTGGGAAAGTACATTTAATTACATGTAAAAAGCCTAAACTGTACATTGTTCCAAAAAATTAAAGACAGAAATATACAAAATGACAAACAAGGAAAGAAAACTATAATACTCTGGTGATCAACAATATTACAAATAACTGATAATCACATTCTTAATATCAAGTATGCCTTTCACAGTGTAACTGACACACTTACAGACAGATTAACTACAGTTTCATGCATTTAATTTATAAATTAATAGACTGTTTCACTGAGACTGATTATTGCAAAATTTCTGTTACAGGTTGGCATAGTTGGTCGAACAGGAGCTGGAAAATCATCCCTTATTGCTGCACTTTTCAGGCTAGCAAACATAGAAGGAGAAATTATGATTGATGACATAGACACAAGTACTATAGGCCTCCATGACTTCCGTCCTAAAATCTCAATAATCCCTCAGGAACCAGTCCTCTTCTCTGGGTCTCTCCGTAAGAACTTGGATCCATTTGATGAATTTCCAGATGCTGATTTGTGGCAGGCATTGGAAGCAGTAAGTTTTTGAAGAGTGGTTTATTTCACTGCTGTACTCACTTACATTTGCATCCTTATAAGAATGTATTTCTTATAATTTTTGGTTTCATATAATTTATACACCTGAAGAATGATTTTAAAACTGTTGTATAAATACTTCTTTTATTTTATACGTCTGATGAGTTACAGTTGCATTAAATATTATTAAACTTATACGCAGATTGCAAATTCATTTGATGTCATAGATATACAATCTATTAGAGACACATGGAAGTTTATGGTAGACTGGACTTGAACTCTTTGTCAGTAAACCTATCCATACTTCTAGGTATCACTTTTAACATATAACCAATACTGCTAGAAACTCAATCCAGAGATGGAACCAAGCAGTACTGAATGTAACATTCAGAATGAAGAGTAAAGTGGGCATCACTGTTGTTAGAACAATAAATGGAACATGTTTGTTTCCAAACAAGACACATCACATACCCTTGACAATGGTACTATTTTGCACTATTTACAGGGCAATATAAGTACAAATCCAATTGAGGCAAGAAACTAATTGAAATGCAATAACTCTGTAACAAGCTGCCAGAGTTTTGGGCTCCCTTATTCCAAAAGTACTCAGAAGGTATCCCTGAAAAAACCCTGAAAGTTTATCAATGGAGTTATGATTCATCTCCTACATGGATCCACGGAATGGGGAATAAATAAATAAACTGATATAAATAAGTGATCACCAAAAGTAAGATACATAGAGAAATAGGGGAGTGAGGAACTAGTACACAGATTACTAGAAAATTTTGAAGTGTGAATATTTCATATTTCCTTTCTGCTCCAAAATTCCATGTCATAAGAGTAAAGTTAAGAACACCTCTTGCTTATAAAACTGGAATTGCATGACAAGTTGCATCCTTTAAATATGTTAACATTTGTGATACTCAAATCAACTCCCCATGAACCATGGACCTTGCCATTGGTGGGGTGGCTTGTACTATTGGTGCAATCACAATGGAGGAGGATTTGTTGAGAGGCCAAACATATGTGTAGTTCCTGAAGAGGGGCAGCAGCCTTTTCAGTAGTTGCAGAAGGAAAAGTCTGGATTACTAAATGATTGGGTCTTGTAACATCAGCCAAATGGCCCTCCTGTGCTGGTACTGCCTGAATAAGGGATCCATTCCACACTTCTCCCCATAGAACACCAGTTTTATTTCTCCTGATGAACACATCCTTCTGAATAGTCCTCACCAAGAGATCCAAATGGGGGACTATTTTACCTCCAGAATATTTTACCCACCATCATTTAACCATACAGTAGAGCTGCATGCCCTTGTAAAAATACATGCAGAAACTGAAGCAAGCACAATTCACACACACATGACCACTGTCTCTGGCTGCTGAGACCTCAGTGGCCTTGGCTCACCTCAGTGGCCAGAGACAGTGGTCGTTTGTGGGTGTGAATTGTGCTTGTGCGAATTGTTGTGTTTTCTACTTCGGAAGAAGGCTTTATGGCCAAAAGCTCAAATGTGCAGCAATCTTTTTGTTGTGTCTGTCTGCAACTCAATGTCTCTTCTACACCAAAGTGCCAAAGAAACTGGTATAGGCAAGCATATTCAAATGCAGAGATACGTAAACAGGCAGAATATGGCACTACAATGAGCAATGCCTATATAAGATAACAAGTGCCTGGCATGGTTGTTAGATTGGTTACTGGTGCTGCAATGACAGGTTATCAAGATTTAAGTGAGTTTGAATGTGGTGTTATAGTCGGTGCATTAGTGATGGGACACAGCATCTCCAAGGTAGTGATGAAGTGGGAATTTTCCCGTATGACCATTTCATGAGTGTACCATGAATATCAGGAATCCAATAAAACATCAAATCTCCAACATCACTGTGGCCAGAAAAAGATCCTATAAGAATGGGACTAATGACAACTGAAGAGATTTGTTCAAGATGACAAACCTTCCACAAATTGCTGCAGATTGGGCCATCAACATATTAAAACCATTCAACAAAACAGGATCGACATGGGCTTCATGAATCCATGGACCCTGCGTATCAGCAGGGGACTGTTCAAGCTGGTGGAGGCTCTGTAATGCTGTGGGGGACGTTAGTTGGAGTGATCTAGGACTCCTGATACATCTAGATATGACTCTGTCATGTAACATGTACATAAGCATCCTGTCTGATCACCTGCACCAATTCATGTCCACTATGCATTCCAATGGACTTGGAAAATTCCAGCAGGACAATGTGACACCTCATATGTCCATAATTGCTACAGAGTGGATCCAGAAACAATCTTCTGAGTTTTATTTGATTTTATTTATTTATTGCAATATGTATTCCATAGATCCAGTTCTGCGTGGTAAGGCATGGATGTGGAACGAGTCAAAAACATTTAGTTCATTCTTACATTAGTTTCCACAAGGACAATAAACGAAGATTAATGATACGAGTGGGAAACACAATCAGTAGGATAAAATTACACTCACAAGCAGAGTTCCAGATATAACATTCAGATTTTGTCCAAACAATTTTTTACAGATCACAAATTAATATGATTAACACAGTAAAATATATTGAGGCAGTAAAATACAATAGTAGTTGGGAAATAAAATTAGCTATCTGTGCTATAGAATTCGTCTAGAGAATAGAAACTTTTTTCAAGCAAGAACTTTTGCTTATTTTTAAACTGTACTTTTTTATCTCGTAGACACTTTATATTACTTGGAAGTGCACTGAAGACATTTGTGCTTGTGTATTTCACACCTTTTTGCACCAGGAACAGATTTTTCAGGTCACAGTGTATGTCACATTTACTCCTTGAGTTATGGTGATGGTACATTTCATTTGTTCCATATTGAGGAGGATTGTGAAACATGAATGTCATGATTGAAAAGATATATTGTGAAGTAGTGGTTAGGATCCCTATTTGTTTAAAAAGATTGCGACATGAGATTCTTGGAGGCACTCCACACAAAATTTGGACAAACTTTTCTGACTTGTAAAAACCTTTTTCAATAGTGGTGAATTGCCCCAGAAGATTATTCCATAACACATAAGTGAATGAAAGTAGCCAAAGTAAGTAGATTGTGAGACATTGATGTTTCCAATTTTGGCGATTATCTGACTGGCAAATGAGCCTTTTCAGGGTTTGATTGATGTGCTGTTTCCAGTTACGCCTGCTATCTATATATGTGCCCAAGAATTTCAAACAATCTGCTGTCTCTATCTGTTGAGTCTCATGTATGATGCTTATTTTCTGTGGACTTTTTTGACCAGAATGGAAATGAATATAATTAGTTTTGATAGACAATTTACTGTGAACCAGTTCAGAACATCAAGTAAATGGTTGTCATTTAATTCTAGATCAGAGGGTATCTTACTGTCTATCACAATACTTGTGTCATCAGCAAACATTGTAAAATTGCTTGTTTTGTTTGAGGACAATGGTAGGTCATTGATATGTATGAGGAATAGCAGGGGACCAAGGACAGAACCTATTGTTACCATCTAGCACTGTTTTCTGTTGTCTGCCCTGTAGTTAGGATTTGAGCCAGTTGCCCATTTGTCCTCGGAGTCCATAGTGGCATGCCTTCTCTATAAGTATTCTATGACTAACACAGTTAAAGGCTTCAGGCAGATCACAAAATATGCCCACAGGCAATGTCTTTTTCTTGAGGCATTCAAAAACGTTATTCATAAACAAAAATATTGCTTTGGTTGTTGTGAAGATACCTTCTTTGAACCCAAACAGGTTTTTACTAATTATTGCATGTTTTTCTAGGTGACTGACTATTCTGAAATATATTAGCTTTTTGAGAACTTTAGAAAATGTAGTCAAAAGAGAGATAGGCTCATAGTTTGTAATATCTGAGGCATTGCCTCTTTTGTAGAGGGGCTTTACAATAGCATATTTTATCCTTTCAGGGAAGATACCTTGTTTGAGAGAAGCATTGAATATATGAGCTAGGACTTCACTGAACTCATTGCAGCAGGCTTTTAGAAATTTGCTAGAGATGTCGTCAACACCAGTAGCATTTTTTGCTTTCAAAGAAATAATGGTTTTTTAAATACTTCGACTGGCCACCAAACTCCCCAGACATGAACATTATTGAACATATCTGGGATAACTTGCAACATGCTGTTCAGAAGAGATCTCCACCCACTCATACTCTCATGGATTTATGGACAGCACTGCAGGATTCGTTGTGTAAGTTCCCTCCAGCACTACTTCAGACATAAGTCGCATTCATGCTATGTCGTGTTGTGGCACTTCTGCATACTTGCAGGGGCCCTACATGATATTAGGCAGGTGTACCGGTTTCTTTGGCTCTTCAGTCTATGTGGTTGGTAGCAATGTAACATTTTCTTAATATTCTTGTTATTCTGTCCCGAATTTTCCATTATTAATTTTGTAGCTTATGTCTGGGTTGGAGTGACTTCTCGTTTTCCTAAGATATGTACAAACTCATGCTATTGCCTCTGTCTTTCTCCCAACATAGCATCTACATGAGCTGCATGGCCTCAGAAAAATGCATACAGAAACTGCCTTGTCCAGCATTTAAGTGTGTATCAGTCTGCTCTATTTGTTGCTAATTTGACAATGCAAATAGTGCTTTTATTTTGTCTCTGATCTTGTTAATATTTGGTTTTCTCTGAATTTACAGGTTGAACTGAAAGAAGTAATAAATGAAACACCAGCAGGGCTTAATTTTAAAGTAGCTGAGGGTGGATCAAATTTCAGTGTTGGCCAAAGGCAGCTGATTTGCTTAGCAAGAGCTGTTATTCGCAAAAACAAAATACTTGTCCTTGATGAAGCGACAGCTAATGTGGATCCTGTGTAAGTTGTTTCCATTCATTATGGATGTTTGTTTCATAACTGAGAAAATGCGAGATGGTTGTTTATTAGCAACTGAATGCTATAGCTGTTGGATATTATTAACAAGTTCTTGTTAAGAACTACATATGAAATAGTAATAATCTCTGTTAGCTCATAATAACTTTACAGCCTTTTCACTTTTCACTGAACTTGAAAACGAGTTGGTTAACAGTTCATCAAATATTACTATTATTCACTTGCTAGACCACACCATCTACAACAAATGAGATTTCAGAGTTTTACTTTAGCTTTTGTTTCTGTCCATATTACTTTCATTCTCTCAGTATGGGCACATTTGCCATCATTATTTGTTCAGATTCTCCATGGTTTTTTTTTCCAGGCCAACTATCCAACTGTGAACTTTGTACCTAAAAAATTTTCTGTCACATATATCATATTGTGTTGTTCTTGCTTCTTTCACTTCGTCCTCCACTAAAATGAGTCATTTTACTGGTTAAATTGTTCTTTTACTACAGTTATTGTAGAATTCTACAATCTGTCTAGTTAAGCAGCTCAGTTTCATTCTTTTAACATGTCCATAAAATTTTAGCCTGTGGTTCGTGATATCCAGGAACTATTAATAATCTTTTCAGTTTTATTGTTTGCTCTTAGTGTATGTGTTCCCTCTTTAGTGTAATTTGGACCTACAATATTCATAAAGACTTCTCTTTCTCTCTTTTGAATTCCTGCAGTGACCTTATTTCCTATTGAAATGATTGTTTCAGACTTATAAAGCCACTCTGGTTTGATTCCTGTGTATTAGTGTCTCGGTTTTCTATCTGTTGTAATATTGGTTCTTACTAATTTAATTGGCTCATTAATTTTAATCTCTAATTCTATTTTTCACCACCTTTGGATTACTTTTGTAAGACACTGTTGCAAAGCAATGGGAGAGAGTCTCTCACCTTATCTCACTTCTGTTTAAGTTTCAAAATTTCTCTCTTGAACTTTACTTTAGATTTTGTACTATTTAGTGTTTCACTAATAACTGCAGTCATCTGAAGATTTAGACCTTGTTCTTTGATAATTTGAAAGAGAGACTTGTGGTCCACTGAGTCATAAACTTCTTGAAAAATCTACAAAGTTGCAAACTACTTTCATATCTCAAATTTTTATGTCTGTGGATTAATTTCAGATTAAAATTTGAATGGGCAAGAACTATTTGGTCTGGAATGTTTTTTTAAATCTGCCACTTTTGCATTCAAGTTGCTGTTGTTGTCTCTTTTCAGGAGACATTTTAATGGCATTTCATATGTGACTGGGAGAAGGGAAATCCTTCTTATAATTATTAACATCAGTTCTGTCTCCCATCTTATTTAGTGGGTGTGTCAATGCAGTTTTCCAGTCATCCAGAATTTCCTTTGTCTGCTAAATGTTTTGCACACATATCAAAGCTACTTATTTCAGTTCACCTTCAATCACATAGCAAAGGAAAACTTACTGGTTAGGCACATAAATAGTTAAATGTCACGCTGTGTGTTGTATTGCACTGGAATAATGAAACTGTTAAGCGATGAAGGTGGCTGTGTGGTAAGGAATCAAGACTGTTAGATTGTGGAGGTTGAGTGCTGTCTCATTTTGAGCCCATATTCTACTGGTTCAGTTCTGCTGTACAACCTCAGTATGTTTTCCAGGTGGTTACCCACAATTGTATAGGCAGTGGACGGCTAGATAAGCATTTCTGCTTCAATTATGCACTGTACGAACAGGAAGAATACAAAGAAAAAAAATCTACACTCCTGGAAATTGAAATAAGAACACCGTGAATTCATTGTCTCAGGAAGGGGAAACTTTATTGACACGTTCCTGGGGTCAGATACATCACATGATCACACTGACAGAACCACAGGCATATAGACACAGGCAACAGAGCATGCACAATGTCTGCACTAGTACAGTGTATATCCACCTTTCGCAGCAATGCAGGCTGCTATTCTCCCATGGAGACGATCGTAGAGATGCTGGATGTAGTCCTGTGGAACGGCTTGCCATGCCATTTCCACCTGGCGCCTCAGTTGGACCAGCGTTCGTGCTGGACGTGCAGACCGCATGAGACGACGCTTCATCCAGTCCCAAACATGCTCAATGGGGGACAGATCCGGAGATCTTGCTGGCCAGGGTAGTTGACTTACACCTTCTAGAGCATGTTGGGTGGCACGAGATACATGCGGACGTACATTGTCCTGCTGGAACAGCAAGTTCCCTTGCCGGTCTAGGAATGGTAGAACGATGGGTTCGATGACGTTTTGGATGTACCGTGCACTATTCAGTGTCCCCTCGACGATCTCCAGAGGTGTACGGCCAGTGTAGGAGATCGCTCCCCACACCATGATGCCGGGTGTTGGCCCTGTGTGCCTCGGTCATATGCAGTCCTGATTGTGGAGCTCACCTGCACGGCGCCAAACACGCATACGACCATCATTGGCACCAAGGCAGAAGCGACTCTCATCGCTGAAGACGACACGTCTCCATTCGTCCCTCCATTCACGCCTGTCGCGACACCACTGGAGGCGGGCTGCACGATGCGTGAGCAGAAGACGGCCTAACGGTATGCGGGACCATAGCCCAGCTTCATGGAGACGGTTGCGAATGGTCCTCGCCGATACCCCAGGAGCAACAGTATCCCTAATTTGCTGGGAAGTGGTGGTGCAGTCCCCTACGGCACTGCGTAGGATCCTACGGTCTTGGCGTGCATCCGTGCGTCGCTGCGGTCCGGTCCCAGGTCGATGGGCACGTGCACCTTCCGCCGACCACTGGCGACAACATCGATGTACTGTGGAGACCTCACGCTCCACGTGTTGAGCAATTCGGCGGTACGTCCACCCGGCCTCCCGCATGCCCACTTATACGCCCTCGCTCAAAGTCCGTCAACTGCACATACGGTTCACATCCACGCTGTCGCGGCATGCTACCAGTGTTAAAGACTGCGATGGAGCTCCGTATGCCATGGCAAACTGGCTGACACTGACGGCGGCGGTGCACTAATGCTGCGCAGCTAGCGCCATTCGACGGCCAACACCGCGGTTCCTGGTGTGTCCGCTGTGCCGTGCGTGTGATCATTGCTTGTACAGCCCTCTCGCAGTGTCCGGAGCAAGTATGGTGGGTCTGACACACCGGTGTCAATGTGTTCTTTTTTCCATTTCCAGGACTGTACATTAAAACACTGCAGTACAGGTAGAGTTCAGCATTGAGCACAGGTAGAGTTCAGCATTGATATATCTACCTGAAGATTTTGCCATTCATTAGTCACCATGTTTTGACAAAAGATTCACAGGACAATTATACAGAGAGAGAGAGAGAGAGAGAGAGAGAGAGAGAGAGACAGAAGACAGACAGACAGAAAGAACCAGGCATATGTCACATTTCAACAATTTGTGTCAGCACTCTCACAAGAAATTAGTCCTTTCCCCATGCCCAGTGTAGTACCATATTCTGCTGCTGCTCTTCCAAACTGAGTCAGTGGTTCCCATAATTTATTTCTGACAGTACAGTTGAGCTTTTTTTAAGTAATAATAACAACAGTATATAAAGATTTGGACTTTATGTTTCAACACAGTATCTACATATCAGTTATTATGTGTGTAAATAGATTAATGTTATGACACAAATGGGTTAATTCTTTCAAATGTGAAATGGCTTCATGGGTCAACTGTGATACATGTAATTTATTTTAATGTTTTTGGGCCAGAAGACTCAGGAGTTCTGCGATAGTTCCATCTTCACTACTGCTTTGTAAATTTTGATTTCTCTACCAATTTCCTGTTCTCTTGGTGCTTGTCAATTTGGACTGGTTTTTAGAACAATTTGTGATGGAAATCTTTATGTGGGCTTAATGCATTTTAGAAGTTTCTTGAAATATTTAGAAAAGTCTCTGTAATTACCTTGGTTGTCCATTTCCTTTCTGGAAGCAGGTATTTTGCAGCTGGTACCTATTTGGCTGAGTTTTAGTTGTATAAATAATTCTGGTGTTATTCTTTTGGAAATTTTATTCAATTTCACAGTCACAACTGCCCTCATATTGTATTTTTGTTTGTCTGATTGAGTAAGAAGCTTCATTTATTGTTGTCAGCATCATATCATTTATTAAATGAAACAACAAGTTCACTGTTACCAATGGTGACTGGTAACAGTGAACTTTTTGTTTCATTTAATGTCAGTAACAATCACGGTAAAGCCTAAACTAAAAATGTTCGCATTTAAAGTCATATCATTTACATTTTTTTATTTGTTACTATTCCATTTTCCTGAATTTTCTCTCTTTCCATAACAGTGATTTAAAAGTGCCCATTAGCATTTTTATATGACTGTAGAAATTTGGAGATTATATTTTCAAGCACATTCCAAGACTTATATACTTCTTCTGGATTTTATCTACTTTATTGTTAGTCTAACGTTCTGATGACTTAAAGTGTGAGTGTGGATCTGGGTTATATCAGCATATTCCCCCAAACCACTTTCCACTTCTTTACGAGATGACTTACTTGGAATTTGCAGCCACTCTTCTTTACTGGGTAACTGGCTGCTGGAAACCCTCTTGACTTCTTCTCTGTTGAATAATGCTAGGTACAGGAATTTTTAGACTCTTTCTACTTATGAAATAAGTAGACATAAAAACTTTACTTTTCATCAACTAACGATGTATTTGACCACAATACACAATAAAAATTCCACTTTCCACATGAATTTGTAACTTCCTGCAAGTCTTTTATATAGTTGGATGTTAGAAACAAATTGAATTACAGTTAAAAGAACATTTTCTTGGATACCATGACCTTTCTTAACAGGAATCATAAAAATGAGTCTTGCCTCAAATGAGGTTGCGTCAAGAGTCTACAAGAGTACTTTTTCAGCTGTTCTGTTTTAATAACAATAGTCAATGATACTATAAGCATAGGGCTGTATATAAACTCAATGGTTCTTCCTTACACACTCACTAAAACATCTACGGATTGCCCAACAGGTAATTGTTGTTGCCGTCCGACCACTGGTCTACTTTCTCCATGCAACTGATTTTAAATCTGCACACACTAACATGTGATGTGCAGTAGGTAGGATTCTACCATCCCACACTCATATCCAGAATATTGTGTGTCCGAGACATTAGAAGGCTGAGTGGTTCTAGAATTTACACAGAAATTCTCGAATTGCTACATTAGATCAGCAAATGTGTATTACCTATTGACTACATTTTATTTTCACATTTGAAGTAAATAGTCAATTATCTATTGTTCTCAGAGTAATCTCAGTTGTGGACTCAAGATTAACTTTGAAACTGCAAATACCACAACCAGATGGGATGGGCGTTTGTAGAACGTTTTATCTGTTTTACTTCTGAACACTCTTTACTTCCAAAATCCATGGTGTTCTTGCTGGAAATTCTTGTTTTTTGCAAGGCTAAGATTTTAATTTTTGCTGAATATAATGTTTCTCCTAATTTATAGAGCTTTCCTGCCTTTAGGAATGTGTTTTGTTGATAGTGCCCATGTTTAATTTGTGGTCACATGTCTGGTGAACCATCACAAACAGATTGCCACTAGCTTTAAGTCTAACATGAGGCTGATCTGCAATGTATACTGTTTCTGATATATAAATCATTTTGGGAAAAGATGTTTCTAATTTTCTAACAACCACTGTAGGGGTTATGTTACTTGCTCTGCATTAATATAAAATTCTTTTGGACACTATAAAGTATGGAAGATTTTCTGTTGCTACATCAATTTGACTTGATTCAGTGAGGTGGGAATTGTTCAGCTATTTAAATTATATCTTTGGCAAAAAAGTTACTTGTCCTTAACATCAATCAAGGTCAAAATAATTTTGAGTTTTGTTGAATCCAAGGGAAGGTATAGCATTGCATAACAGCTTTTGTTCAGTTTCTGATATATCATTTAATTCCACAAGTAAAGACAATATTTCTATTTTATCCCAAAGCACCTGAACAGGAGCTTCATATTTCTTAAGACTATTTGAGCATTAAGAACATGTTACAGTGCTTCTTGTATCTGATAAACATTATGGTATTTAAGAAACTAAATTACCAGTACAAGTATTGTACCATTGCATTGAGTGTGAAATTTTCTTGCATATGGAGCAAGTACATCAACAAATACATTGATTACCTATTTAACAGCATCACCTTCAAGGGGTATCTGAGATTTATCTATTTGAGCCTTAATTCTAAGTGACTATTTCCGTCATTAGGGCTTTCATTCTTGACTATTCCACTGTTATAAGTTGGCACCATGGTTAATTGACATATATTTTGTTAATCTTTCATGTTCTAAATTGAAAAATGAGAATGTTGCTCAGGAGCCTCATTTGAAAGTCAGTCAATTTAAGTTTTAAAATAAGGGATTGCTTAAAACATTAGTAATTAAATCTTAAATGTTCTGACTTAATGTCTCAAATTTCAGTTGTGCTCATAACAGTTCAATTATCTGTTGATTCCCCCTCCCCCGTACTTGGGTGTACTCGACAGGAAACCTGATAAAACTGTGACAATAGCTTCAGAAGTTAGCAGTACACTAGTAACAGATGATGTTGTTCACTGATAAAAGAAAAACAGCATAATATACCTTACAGATATTAAGATCATTAACTACAGATCTCTGAAAGATAATTTGTCACATTGTGAGATTTACGAACATTGTCAATTTTTTGCAGTTTATGCTTTGGTAGTTCGAGTTCTTGCAATTGATTCTTTGTTACTGATAATAGCTTTCTATGTCTCCAGGCAAGATGAGTTTTCTTAAGTTCAATTCTTTTCATAAGTAATACAGTGTCCCTGCTCTCATTATTAAACACTGGATCAGTATATTCTGGATAGTTGGTGCTCTGTTTGAAGCAAAAGCTAGTTTTTCATGCTTCGCTATGTTTATGATGTCATATCTTATGACCCATGTGTTGTACATGATATAATTTTGCAGTTATATTCAGTGGACACTGTCTGTAAAATGCATTGTGAATACGGGTAATACTAGAAAAATAATAAATGCAAATTCCTGATACAGTAAGTGATAAACTTTTTTCTAGTTGTTAGTTGTGGGGGAGTAAGCAAGAACAAGTTTTAAAAAGGTTTGAAATTATGTGTGCAGTTTATTGCAAGTCATTAAGTGTCCCCCTTTGCAAATACTGGATGAAAATAATCAGGCTATCTGAATGCAATGAGTTATGCTGCCTCGAGATATACACACAGTTTATAACTGTAATACATATCTCACTGTGGTGAAGTTTTCACAAAAGATTGTGCCTCCTAATGAGTAGCTTAAGTCAGGATTTAAAATTTTAAAATTTGTTCACTGTTTATGTGCCCCTGGAAGCCATTAGATAGACAACTTACAATTCATTTTGTGTTAGATGCCCCAGGATAGTTCCTTACTTTTATAGAAGCATAATCAGACAGCCTGCCATGAGATATAACTGGCAGATCTTGACAATTGGGAAATCTTAACACTCTTAATAAATGAGCATGACAGACTACCTGGTAAAAGAAATGTGATACCAACCCAAACAGAAGTTCAGTGTAATCTGAGCTGAGAAGCATCATTTAAGAGCTATAGGTGAACTAAATACAATCTTAACAAGCCAACTGTAATATTTCACAAGAAATTTATCGTATTTTAAAATCTGCAGTCACAATCTTTCTGGATCCACATGTGGTCTGCGTGTTCCTTGCAGATAAGAAACGATGGAAAAAATTGCTCTGGTAAGTTACAATTATCCGATTTCCTGTAAGTGACAATGAGGGCAGCCACAGAAGTCGAGTATGAAACTCTGTACAAATTTTAAAAAATACGCATACACATATGTGAGAATTTCATATTTTTTGCCTGGTACACACAATCGCAGGATTGTAGTAAGAATATTGCCATTACCCCCCACCCTCTCCCAACCTACCCTCTTGTTGTGACCGAGGTTTTTCGGGGTTTTCATTGGTTGTAAAGCAAATACTGCATCCGGAAATCCCCATCCAGATATTCCCAATTGGGTCTCCTTGTGTCACACTGTCTCATCGCCTGGGTATTTTGCTGAAAAACACATAAAACAGATTCTTTTCTTCCTAAGATGCTGTATGCAGGAAAATTTTAGATTTAGATTGAATTGTTCCTTTGTTGACAAAGGAGTTGAATTTATCAATCAAATTTTATTCCTTGAGACAAATGACTCAAGAAGTTATTAACACTGGCAGTGAGTTTTTGTAGAGAAAACTGTTTTGGAGGATCATGCATTCTAGTTGAAGAATCACTAAGCTTGAACAAGGAACTGTTATTTGAGAGCTGCTGCAATGAACTTTTGAATACAGCATATTAATTATTAGTATATAACTATATGTCATATCCCTGGCTATTCAGCTACATGTGCATTTTTAGACAAATTTGAAATCTTGGTGGTAGGTTGCAGGTATAAAAGTTGTGTAAAAAGTTCATAATTTGTGCTGACTTCAACATAAATATAAGAGCTGATGAGAGGTTTGCTGTTTCTCTGAAGGACATGTTATCTACATATGGCTTAGCATTAAACTTTAGTGAGTACACTAGACTAACAGCATCTTCTGCTTCATGTATAGATAATATAGTGAGCAGCATTAACTATGGTGCTGCAGAAAAGTTCATCATAGAATTAGGTATATCTGACCATTTTTATCTCATTGCCAAATTTAGATAAAACTGTAACAGTGAAGCGAGTCAGGAACTTCAGCCAGCAAGCAGTTCTCAGTAACCACAAACTATGATGCTTTTGTATCAGAATTCATGAGTGTTTTCAATGAATGCTTCCCCTTCATAACAGTGTCTGACAAAAACTGTAAAAAGAACTCCTGGATAACTGAAGGCATCAGGGTCTCTAGTATTAGAAAGAGGATACTGCACATGAAAGTGAAAAACAACCATGATGCAGACCATGTCAGCTATGTACACAAATACAAAATTGCTAGAGTAGTTAAACAGGCAAAACATATGCAAACAATAAATACACTCCTGGAAATTGAAATAAGAACACCGTGAATTCATTGTCCCAGGAAGGGGAAACTTTATTGACACATTCCTGGGGTCAGATACATCACATGATCACACTGACACAACCACAGGCACATAGACACAGGCAACACAGCATGCACAATGTCGGCACTAGTACAGTGTATATCCACCTTTCGCAGCAATGCAGGGTGCTATTCTCCCATGGAGACGATCATGGAGATGCTGGGTGTAGTCCTGTGGAACGGCTTGCCATGCCATTTTCACCTGGCGCCTCAGTTGGACCAGCGTTCGTGCTGGACGTGCAGACCGCGTGAGATGACGCTTCATCCAGTCCCAAACATGCTCAATGGGGGACAGATCCGGAGATCTTGCTGGCCAGGGTAGTTGACTTACACCTTCTAGAGCATGTTGGGTGGCACGGGATACATGCGGACGTGCATTGTCCTGTTGGAACAGCAAGTTCCCTTGCCAGTCTAGGAATGGTAGAACGATGGGTTCGATGACGGTTTGGATGTACCGTGCACTATTCAGTGTCCCCTCGACGATCACCAGAAGTGTACGGCCAGTGTAGGAGATCGCTCCCCACACCATGATGCCGGGTGTTGGCCCTGTGTGCCTCGGTCGTATGCAGTCCTGATTGTGACGCTCACCTGCACGGCGCCAAACACGCATACGACCATCATTGGCACCAAGGCAGAAGCGACTCTCATCGCTGAAGACGACACGTCTCCGTTCGTCTCTCCATTCACGCCTGTCGCGACACCACTGGAGGCGGGCTGTACGATGTTGGGGCGTGAGTGGAAGATGGCCTAACAGTGTGTGGGACCGTAGCCCAGCTTCATGGAGACGGTTGCGAATGGTCCTCGCCGATACCCCAGGAGCAACAGTGTCCCTAATTTGCTGGGAAGCGGCGGTGCGGTCCCCTACGGCACTGCGTAGGATCCTACGGTCTTGGCGTGCATCCGTGCATCGCTGCGGTCTGGTCCCAGGTCGATGGGCACGTGCACCTTCCGCCGACCACTGGCGACAACATCGATGTACTGTGGAGACCTCACGCTCCACGTGTTGAGCAATTCGGCGGTACGTCCACTCGGCCTCCCGCATGCCCACTATACGCCCTCGCTCAAAGTCCATCAACTGCACATATGGTTCACATCCACGCTGTCGCGGCATGCTACCAGTGTTAAAGACTGCGATGGAGCTCCGTATGCCATGGCAAACTGGCTGACACTGACGGCGGCGGTGCACTAATGCTGCGCAGCTAGCACCATTCGACGGCCAACACCGCGGTTCCTGGTGTGTCCGCTGTGCCGTGCGTGTGTTCATTGCTTGTACAGCCCTCTCGCAGTGTCCGGAGCAAGTATGGTGGGTCTGACACACCGGTGTCAATGTGTTCTTTTTTCCATTTCCAGGAGTGTACATCAAAAGCTATATGGCAGATTGTCAGGACTGAACTATGTGCTGAAAAAACAAAAAGTTTTAATCATAAATTAGAAATAGATGGGAAATGATTACAAACTCCAGACATATCTGCAAAGAATTCAACAGGTATGTCATAAATTCTAACAAAATTGATGATCTCCCTCCTACACACATAAGTCCCAATATAATGCGTCACAGATCAGTAGTATTCAAATTCACTTATCTATCCTGCCACAAAGTGGCTAACATTATAAAATCCCTAAAAAATCTCAAATATGTGGGCTGGAATGAACTGTCAACAAAAATAATAAAGACAGGATGTGATTATATTGCACCCCAACTCTGTCACATAATAAATCAATCATTTGATGAGGGCTGCTTTCCGGACAGGCCGAAGTATGCGGAAGTTCAAAAAGGGCAAACGAGAGGAGATATGAAATTTTTGCCCAGTATCAATACTACCAATTATTTCTAAAGTATTTGAGTAAGCAATGTGTAATGAACTAGAAAAATATAGCAAAAAACATAACATTATTCTTAATAATCAGTATGTATTTAGGAAGGGCCAAAGCACTGTTCATACTATTAATGAACTAATCACTAAAATAAGCAGATGCCTCAATAACAAGGAGAGTGTATCCGGTATCTTCTGTGACCTTAGTAAAGCATTTTATATGGTAAATCATAAGCAGCTGCTCCTCAAATTAGCTTCTTATGGCTTCCATGAAAAATCTTTAAGTTGGTTCACTTCGTATCTAAAAAATAGGAAACAGAGGGTACTTATACAACATAAGGGTGAGAAAGCGTGCTCTATCTGCAAGGAAATACAAGCAGTTGTACTCCAGGGGTCCATACTATATAAATGACATGCCAGGTCAGATACAATTCTGTCTGCAGATGACACAGCAGCAGTAGTCTGCTGTAAAAACACTGAAGAACTAGCACAAAAAAACGAAACAGATCCTTCTAGAACAATAAAACTGGATAAATAATAATGCTATGAAGCTAAACCTATTTAAAACGCAAATTGGACACTCCAGGACCAAACAAACTGTTGAATATATATCACACTTAAGCTATGAAGGTAGAGAAATGTTAACTGTAGAATCTGTTAAATTTCTGGGAGTGACTGTAAACAAAAACTTGACATTGACTGATTATGTGGATTGCTTACTGAAGTAGTTAAATAGTTTTGTTTATGCAATGAGGGTTTTAAATGAAGTAACTGACTTAGCTGTTAGGAAAATTGTGTTTCACACTTATTTTAAATCAGCTTTAAGACATGGCATAATTTTTTGGGGAGTTGAAAAAGGAAGCCTCCTCAGAGTGTTCAAGCTACAGAAGAAAATTATTAGAGCTATGACTGGAATAAACAATAGACAATCATGCAAGGCTTTATTTGCAAGCCTTGACTTACCGACAATTCCTTTCATGTTTATATATGAAACACTTCTCTTCGAGTTAAAAAACCCACATCTTTTTAAAGGAAATTCATTTACACATGTTTATGAAACAAAGCACAAACAAGATTACATGTTACCTCACCACAGACTAACATTATTTGAAAATACTCCATATGACATGGTTTTGAAGCTTAGCAATAAAATGTGTTCAAAGTTTAACGACTGCAAGCTAGAACCCACAGGTGCAAACACTGAAAAATATTTAAAAACCAAATGCTATTGCAGAGTGGATGATTTTATAAATGAGAAAGGCAAGTAGGAAATATTATATTTGGTTTTTTTCCTGTTTTTTCTACATTACATTCTATGTGTATGCTTATGTTCCCTTTCAATGGAGGTATATGTACTGTTTATGTATGTCCATACTTACAAACTATGTATCACATAAACTACGTACCTAACTATCTAGATGTATACATATATACTACTTTTATGAAAGTATGTGGTCTTCAAAGTATGTCAATATTCATAAACTAGAGAAACAAACATGAAAAATACTTAAAAAGAGTTATTTTAAACCACTATGGAAATTTTAAGAAACAGGAAGAAATCTAACATGTAACTGTTTTGTATGTTGTAATGTGCTTCTGGGTGCACCCATATGCTTTATTTTAATGTACCTTGTTTTAAGGTCTACTTAGGTAGGCTTAGAATTATTCATTGACAGGTCACCGATGTTTCAATCAAATGATTGTATATAACATGTCATGCGATAATAAAAATTCTATTCTATTCTAGATACTTCTTGGGGGAATTCAGAGTGAGATCCATGTTAGTGAACCATGTTGTTGTTGTTGTTGTTGTTGTTGTTGTTGTTGTCTTCAGTCCTGAGACTGGTTTGATGCAGCTCTCCATGCTACTCTATCCTGTGCAAACTTCTTCATCTCCCAGTACCTACTGCAGCCTACATCCTTCTGAATCTGCTTAGTGTATTCATCTCTTGGTCTCCCTCTACGATTTTTACCTTCCATGCCGCCCTCCAATACTAAATTGGTGATCCCTTGATGCCTCAGAACATGTCATACCAACCAATCCCTTCTTCTGGTCAAGTTGTGCCACAAACTCCTCTTCTCCCCCATTCTATTCAATACCTCCTCATTAGTTATGTGATCTACACATCTCATCTTCAGCATTCTTCTGTAGCACCACATTTCAAAAGCTTCTATTCTCTTCTTGTTCAAACTATTTATCGTCCATGTTTCATTTCCATACATGGCTACACCCCATACAAATACTTTCAGAAACGACTTCCTGACACTTAAATCTATACTCAATCTTAACAAATTTCTCTTCTTCAGAAACACTTTCCTTGCCATTGCCAGTCTACATTTTATATCCCCTCTACTTCGACCATCTTCAGTTATTTTGCTCCCCAAATAGCAAAACTCCTTTACTACTTTAAGTGTCTCATTTCCTAATCTAATTCCTTCCGCATCACCCGACTTAATTCGACTACATTCCATTATCGTTGTTTTGCTTTTGTTGATGTTCATCTTATACCCTCCATTCAAGACACTGTCCATTCAATTCAACTGCTCTTCCAAGTCCTTTGCTGTCTCTGACAGAATTACAATGTCACGGGGAACCTCAAAGTTTTTATTTCTTCTTCATGGATTTTAATACCTACTCCGAACTTTTCTTTCGTTTCCTTTACTGCTTGCTCAATTTACAGATTGAATAGTATTGGGGAGAGGCTACAACACTGTCTCACTACCTTCGCAGCCACTGCTTCCCTTTCATGTCTCTCAACTTTTATAACTGCCATCTGCTTTTTGTACAAATTGTAAATAGCCTTTCGCTCCCTGTATTTTACCCCTGCCACCTTCAGAATTTGAAAGAGAGTATTCCAGTCAACATTGTCAAAAGCATTCTCTAAGTCTACAAATGCTAGAAATGTAGGCTTGCCTTTCCTTAATCTTTCTTCTAAGATAAGTTGTAAGGTCAATATTGCCTCACATTCCAACATTTCTATGGACTCCAAGCTGATCTTCCCCGTGGTCAGCTTCTACCAGTTTTTCCATTTGTCTGTAAAGAATTCGCGTTAGTATTTTGCAGCTGTGACTTATTAAATTGATAGTTCGGTAATTTTCACATCTGTCAGCACCTGCTTTCTTTGGGATCGGAATTATTATATTCTTCTTGAAGTCTGAGGGAATTTCACCTGTCTCATATATCTTGCTCACCAGATGGTAGAGTTTTGTCAGGACTGGCTCTCCCAAGGCTACCAGTAGTTCTAATGGAACGTTGTCTACTCCTGGGGCCTTGTTTCAACTTAGGTCTTTCAGTGCTCTGTCAAACTCTTCACGCAGTATCATATCTCCCATTTCATCTTTATCTACCTCCTCTTCCATTTCCATAATATTGTCCTCAAGAACATCGCCCCTGTATAGACCCTCTATGTACTCCTTCCACCTTTCTGCTTTCCCTTCTTTGCTTAGAACTGTGTTTCCATCTGAGCTCTTGATATTCATCCAAGTGGTTCTCTTTTCTCTAAAGGTCTCATTAATTTTCCTGTAGGCAGTATCTATCTTACCCCTCATGAGATAAGCCTCTACACCCTTACATTTGTCCTCTAGCCATCCCTGCTGTGAACCATGTGAATTCACTAAACATCCAATTTACTTTGAGATGCATACACCAATTTATTGACTGCAGACAGCTCTTTTCTTCATAATGAAATTCACGAATGTACAAAAGCGACATATATAGTAATATATGTGATCAAAATAAAATAGAATGAAACTTCCACATGGGAAAAATGTTTTAAAAACAAAGATTCCAAGACTTACCAAGCGGGAAAGCGCCAGTAGACAGGCACAATAAATTAAACACACACACAGAATTTCTAGCTTTCGCAACTGATGGTTGCTCCTTCAGGAAAGAGGGAAGGAGGGGGAAAGAAGAAAGGATGTGGGTTTTAAGGGAGAGGGTAAGGAGTCATTCCAATCCCGGGAGCGGAAAGACTTACCTTAGGGGGAAAAAAGTACAGGTGTACACTCGCATACACACACATATCCATCTGCACATACACAGACACAAACAGACATTTGTGAAGGCAAAGAGTTCGGGCAGAGATGTCAGTCGAGGCGGAAGTACAGAGGCAAAAAAGTTGTTGAAAGACAGGTGAGGTATGAGTGGCGGCAACTTGAAATTAGCGGAGGTTGAGGCCTGGCGGATATCGAGAAGAGAGGATATACTGAAGGGCAATTTCCCATCTTCGGAGTTCGGATAGGTTGGTGTGGGTGGGAAGTATCCAGATAACCTGGACGGTGTAACACTGTGCCAAGATGTGCTGGCCGTGCACCAAGGCATGTTTAGCCACAGGGTGATCCTCATTACCAACAAACACTGTCTGCCTGTGTCCATTCATGCGAATGGACAGTTTGTTGCTGGTCATTCCCACATAGAAAGCATCACAGTGTAGGCAGGTCAGTTGGTAAATCACGTGGGTGCTTTCACACGTGGCACTGTCTTTGATTGTGTACACCTTCCGGGTTACAGGACTGGAGTAGGTGGTGGTGGGAGGGTGCATAGGACAGGTTTTACACCGGGGGCGGTTACAAGGGTAGGAGCCAGAGGGTAGGGAAGGTGGTTTGGGGATTTCATAGGGATGAACCAAGAGATTACGAAGGTTAAGTGTACAGCAGAAAGACAACTCTTAGTGGAGTGGGGAGGATTTCATGAAGGATGGATCTCATTTTGGGGCAGGATTTTAGGAAGTCATATCCCTGCTGGAGAGCCACATTCAGAGTCTGATCCAGTCCCGGGAAGTATCCTGTCACAAGTGGGGCACTTTTAGGGTTCTTCTGTGAGAGGTTCTGGGTTTGAGGGGATGAGGAAGTGGCTCTGGTTATTTGCTTCTGTACCAGGTCGGGAGGGTAGTTGCGGGATGCGAAAGCTGTTTTCAGGTTGTTGGTGTAATGGTTCAGGGATTCAGGACTGGAGCAGATTCGTTCGCCACGAAGGCCTAGGCTGTAGGGAAGGGACCGTTTGATATGGAATGGGTGGCAGCTGTTATAATGGAGGTACTGTTGCTTGTTGGTGGGTTTGATGTGGACGGATGTGTGAAGCTGGCCATTGGACAGATGGAGGTCAATGTTAAGGAAAGTGGCATGGGATTTGGAGTAGGACCAGGTGAATCTGATGGAACCAAAGGAGTTGAGGTTGGAGAGGAAATTCTGGAGTTGTTCCTCACTGTGAGTCCAGATCATGAAGATGTCGTCAATAAATCTGTACGAAACTTTGGATTGGCAGGCTTGGGTAACCAAGAAGGCTTCCTCTAAGCGACCCATAAATAGGTTGGCATACGAGGGGGCCATCCTGGTACCCATGGCTGTTCCCTTTAATTGTTGGTATGTCTGGCCATCAAAAGTGAAGAAGTTGTGGGTCAGGATGAAGCTGGCTAAGGTGACGAGGAAAGAGGTTTTAGGTAGGGTGGCAGGTGATTGGTGTGAAAGGAAGTGCTCCATTGTAGCGAGGCCCTGGACGTGTGGGATATTTGTGTATAGGAAAGTGGCATCAATGGTAGCAAGGATGGTTTCTGGGGGTAACAGACTGGGTAAGGATTCCAGGCTATCGAGAAAGTGGTTGGTGTCTTTGATGAAGGATGGGAGACTGCATGTAATGGGTTGAAGGTGTTAATCTATGTAGGCAGAGATACATTCTGTGGGGGCTTGGTAACCAGCTACAATGGGGCGGCCGGGATGTTTGGGTTTGTGAATTTTAGGAAGTAGGTAGAAGGTAGGAGTGCGAGGTGTCGGTGGGGTCAGGAGTTTGGTGGAGTCAGGTGAAAGGTTTCGTAGGTGGCCTAAGGTTCTGAGGATTCCTTGAAGCTCCACCTGGTCATCAGGAATGGGATTACCTTGGCAAACTTTGTATGTAGAGTTGTCTGAAAGCTGACGCAGTCCCTCAGCCACATACCCCGACGATCAAGTACCACGGTCGTGGAACCCTTGTCAGCCGGAAGAATGATGATGGATCGGTCAGCTTTCATATCACGGATAGCCTGGGCTTCGGCTATGGTGATGATGGGAACAGGATTAAGGTTTTTCAAGAAAGATTGAAAGGCAAGGCTGGAAGTGAGAAATTCCTGGAAGGTTTGGAGAGGGTGATTTTGAGGATGAGGAGGTGGGTCCCGCTGTGATGGAGGACGGAACTGTTCCAGGCAGGGTTAAATTTGGATAGTGTCTTGGGGATATGGATCATTAGGAGTGGGATCAGGATTATTTTTCTTCATGGCAAAGTGATATTTCCAGCAGAGACTACGAGTGTAGGACAGTAAATCTTTGACAAGGGCAGTTTGGTTGAACCTGGGAGTGGGGCTGAAGGTGAGACCTTTGGATAGGACAGAGGTTTCGGATTGGGAGAGAGGTTTGGAGGAAAGGGTAACTACTGCATTGGGGTGTTGTGGTTCCAGATTGTGTTGACTAGAATTTTGAGTTGTTGGGGGAAGTGGAGCCGGAAGTGTGAGATTGAGTAGATGGGAGAGACTGGGTCTGTGTGCAATGAGAGGAGGTTGAGGTTTGTTGGAAAGGTTGTGGAGGGTAAGTGAGTTGCCTTTCCAGAGGTGGTAAACCAGGAGATTGGATAGTTTTTTGAGGTGGGGAGTGGCATGCTGTTCTGATATGCTGTTCTAATAATATATGTGATCAAATAGATTTCGCAATTTATCAGTGTTTGTTTTAAAGTATAGTTAATTTTATGTGCTTTAGGTAGGTACCCACATTTTGAAATCTCATTTTGACTGAATGATAACTATAATTTCAGGACTGACTCACTTATTCAGCAAACAGTCCGTGAGAGGTTTGCTGAGTGTACAGTACTTACCATTGCTCATCGATTGCATACAATTATGGACAGTGATAAGGTTCTAGTTATGGACAATGGTAAACTCAAGGTAAGAATGCATTTCCAGCATGAAGACAATATTATTTTACTAATATGAAGAGGTAATTCATGTTTTTTAAAGATTTGGATGCAGAAGATTGTATGCTAATAGGATATAAGACACAGCTCACTCAAGTTGGGGTCCATAGTTTTGGTTGTAGATATTACTTCAAGTTATAGAGCTGCAACAAAGTAATGAAAGAAGAAAACTTTGCTTGGAATATAACAAAATAGTTTTAAATGAAATCATTCTGCTCTGGGCTGTTAAAACATTATTTATTGTGATTTCAGTTTTGAGACATGGTCATTTTCAAGCATTTTGGGATGTTGTAACACACTCAATAATGTAAAGCTGTGTAACAGAAGTTGTATTTGATGATGTGAATTTATCTGCTGTCTATATACCATACACATTAGAAATGTGGTGAAATAATGATCTAAACACTTAAATTACAACAGCCACAATATTTGAAAATGACCATGTTGCAAAACTGCAATCACAATAAGTAATGTTTCAACAGCCTACAGTGGAATGATTTCATGTAAAAATTTCATGAAGGCTGTGGACATAGTCATAATCAAACTTATGACAAAATATGATTTACAGTGTAGGCCCAAATACATCAAATTTTTATTTAAGAAAGCAAGCACAATAAATTTATGTACACTAGTTACTGAAACTCGTCGTATCTACAACAAGAATTTCACTAGCAATACTTACAGAAAAATTTGGTATTTAAATGTAACTTGTTATTATTTTATCTCTATTGCAACAATTATCCTTATTTATATATTCATTTGCTGAAAATTTACATTGCATGAATGTCATCCAGTCTATATATATTAATGTTACATTTTTCATTACATATGGATGTAAAAACAAGAAAATATATACACATTCCTCCTTCTACCTTTCACAGGGTAGGCTTATCAACCTGCTCCAACCTCAGCTCAATATATTTGTATATTCAGGGTGTTTCAAAATGCATATACAGGTTTTAAGGGTTTGGAGTATTTATTACATTAAACTAACAATTATAAATAATACATTAAATGAAATAGCATCAGATCGCATGTGAAGGTGGGGATCATACAAAACAGTCTCTGTCATCTGGCCCCTTGCGACCAGTTTAGCAGTCAGGTAGAACATTGTTTAACCAACCAGAAAACCAGTTACAGTTACTTCACTGATAAACTTTCTACCAGGATATGACAGATAAAACATTTACTACCATCCTGTAGTGATTTGGTGACCCCCAGATGTGCATATTATGTGTGGTGACATTTTCGCTTAGGTGAAATGTCAATTCATCACTGAAGATCTTCATCGTCATGCAGTAACATTTAGTTTGCAATATTTTCAGGTAAATCGTGTTCGGTAGGGTGTAAAGTCTGTAAAAACTGCAAATAATAAGAACATTGTAGAAAGTATCTCCTTAAAAGCCTCCATACATACCTCACTAGAACTGCTAGTTCACGACGACTAGCCTAGCAAACTGATATCTTGGGGCTACTCGTGAAAATCTCTCTCACTTACTCAACATGTCCTCCACTCACTTGTTGGCTCCATAGTATTCCATTTGCACAGTGGTATACAAACGAAACCACACTCCTGGAAATGGAGAAAAGAACACATTGACACCGGTGTGTCAGACCCACCATACTTGCTCCAGACACTGCAAGAGGGCTGTACAAGCAATGACCACACGCACGGCACAGCGGACACACCAGGAACCGCAGTGTTGACGTCGAATGGCGCTAGCTGCGCAGCATTTGTGCACCACCGCCGTCAGTGTCAGCCAGTTTGCCGTGGCATACGGAGCTCCATCGCAGTCTTTAACACTGGTAGCATGCCGCGACAGCGTGGACGTGAACCGTATGTGCAGTTGACGGACTTTGAGCGAGGGCATATAGTGGGCATGCGGGAGGCCGAGTGGACGTACCGCCGAATTGTTCAACACATGGGACGTAAGGTCTCCATAGTACATCGATGTTGTCGCCAGTGGTCGGCGGAAGGTGCACGTGCCCGTCGACCTGGGACCGGACCGCAGCGACGCACGGATGCACGCCAAGACTGTAGGATCCTACGCAGTGCCGTAGGGAACCGCACCGCCACTTCCCAGCAAATTAGGGACACTGTTGCCCCTGGGGTATCGGCGAGGACCATTTGCAACCGTCTCCATGAAGCTGGGCTACGGTCCCGCACACCGTTAGGCCGTCTTCCGCTCACACCCCAACATCGTGCAGCCCACCGCCAGTGGTGTCGCGACAGGCATGAATGGAGGGACAAATGGAGACGTGTCGTCTTCAGCGATGAGAGTCGCTTCTGCCGTGGTGCCAATGATGGTAGTATGCGTGTTTGGCGCCGTGCAGGTGAGCGCCACAATCAGGACTGCATACGACCGAGGCACACAGGGCCAACACCCAGCATCATAGTGTGGGGAACAATCTCCTACACTGGCCGTACACCTCTGTTGATCATCGAGGGGACACTGAATAGTTCACGGTACATCCAAACCGTCATCGAACCCATCGTTCTACCATTCCTAGACCGGCAAGGGAACTTGCTGTTCCAACAGGACAATGCACGTCCGCATGTATCCCGTGCCACCCAACGTGCTCTAGAAGGTGTTCGTCAACTACCCTGGCCAGCAAGATCTCCGGATCTGTCCCCCATTGAGCATGTTTGTGACTGAATGAAGCGTCGTCTCACGCGGTCCGCACGTCCAGCACGAACGCTGGTCCAACTGAGGCGCCAGGTGAAAATGGCATGGCAAGCCGTCCCACAGGACTACATCCAGCATATCTACGATCATCTCCATGGGAGAATAGCAGCCTGCATTGCTGCGAAAGGTGGATATACACTGTACTAGCGCCGACATTGTGCATGCTCTGTTGCCTGTGTCTATGTGCCTGTGGTTCTGTCAGTGTGATCGTGTGATGTATCTGACCCCAGGAATGTGTCAATAAAGTTTCCCCTTCCTGGGACAATGAATTCACGGTGTTCTTATTTCAATTTCAGGAGTGTATTTGAGTTGCTCTTTCATTTGATGATTATTTATAATTATAAATTAAATGTAATAAATACCACAAAACTTTTAAACCCTTACATTCATTTTGAAACACCCTGTATATGGGCATAATACTTTCACATTTTTAGGACAAATGTACAGAATTTACAATATTACTACATACATCACACAACTTATTTTTTTTTTTTACTTTTGTATCATTAAGAATCTCAAATATGTTTTATAATGAATGTACCTCTGCAGCTACAACAGCCTTTACGTGCTTATGTTACAGCATGCTGTTTGGTACAGAAATATTTCTTTACAGTGTACAAAACCAAAGACAAAATACCACTTAAGGCCCCTACACATGCATCTTTTGACCAACTGACATACTGAATGTATGTAGACACTTTGGCCAACCGATCAACCAACTTTTCTTGTTATGATGTCAGTCAAGTATGACCACCTGACAGCTGATCTCCTCCATTACTCACCCTACAAATTCTTTCATGTGTAGCACTGTCCTGCCAACCCCTGAGAAAAGTTCATCTTTTGTCACTGCTTATGGGATTAAATGCTGTTCTATCATTCATGACAGAGTGCAAAACAGACAAAACTTTAATAACTCCTTTTCTGGAGAAATTTAAAGAAATCAGAAGTTTGTGGGACATATCACACTAGGTGTATAGCAATAGAGATGCAAAAAATGAAACACTTTGTAAAATTTTTCAAGGAATCCATAATGCTTTCTTGCCGCGCATAGAGAAAATAGAAGTTATATGTTCTATGAATAAAAGTTTGTTAGCCTTCTGTATTTCAGTTTTTAGATTTTATATCTGATACATGTTGAAAATGAAATCTAAAAATCAAATTGCAGATAGATTAGACCTCAGATTCATTTCTGATATTTATCAGAAGTAAAATATAAAAACCAAAATATAGCCAGTCAGTGGATGTTTATTCACAAAATATACCTGCTTCATTGTTATAAGTCTTAAAGAAGTCTAGCCTATACCCAAGCCTTCTGCTACGAAGAGCAAATTGTGGATTCAGTTCTAACAGTTGCTAAATGCTTCACTTCTCATGTATTTGTTGTATTTATTAGATGATGTGGCCCATCACCATTTTTAATCTTTCTTCTTCTAATCTGAAATGAGTTTATTAAACTCATAGAAGCGTCTTTTATATTATATGCATAAAAAATTAGAAAGTGTACATAAACATCTTTTGTTTTAGTTAAATCAAACAATGGAAACTCCAGGTAGGAATATCAACAATGTATGAAAAAACAGATTGCTACTCACCATAAAAAGCTTTTGGCCACAGTCTTCATCATTCACATTCACAAGCAAGTACTCCTCATGCACACGACCGCCAGCTGAGGCATCTCAGGCCAGAATGCCATTCCTCCTCCTGCTCCTCTCCATAATACACAACACAAGATGTAAGACACAAATAGCTTTTTTACACTCTGGATGTCAGAAGATGTCTAAAATATGATCTGAGTTAAGTTTCAATACCCAGCAAAATATATTTGAATTTATATTTGAGTAGATTTTGTTAATGTGGTTTTGCCCATGGCAGAAGTCTGTCCAACTCTCTTCCTAGGAAATTATCCTAGGTCTGCTTCCCCAGTGCAAAGAATAAAATCCTCTGTGTTGTTAGTTCTGTTTGTTTGAATTTCTGTGCATGTATCTTTTTCTTTTTATTTATGAATAGATTTCTTTTTTTTCTCTGAAATATTTGTCTGCCATATGCACATCCTCCCTGGCTCTCCTTTGTAAGTGCTTTACTATGTCACTGCACATTAGTAGAGTTGTGTCACTAGCAACATGAGCATCTTTTCATTTATAGCACAGAGCATGTAATTTATATACAAGATAAAGAATCTAGGTTCCAATACTGAACCCTGAGCTACTTCATGCTTTACCACCAGAGAATCAGTGTAACCTACGCGCATTTTCAGTATTTCCAGATTTATGTTTTCTTTCTATACACTGCTGTCTGTTTACAAGAAAAGGTTTTATAGTAATGGAATCTTTGCCTCTTATGTCATAGCTTTGTGGTTTCTCTAGGAGAAAAGACACAACAAAAAGCTTTGTAAAGGTGTAAGTACACTCGATACTTTTTGATCATACAGGGATCCAATTATCTTTGTTATGAAACTTGCCATTGCAATTTTAGTATGAAATTTATCATTCTGTTCTTAATGACTGTTTCTGCTATTTTAGACTGAACAGGTGTAATAAATAGTTATGCTTCTGTTGTTTCCTGTGTAGCCTTTATCCTCTCCTTGAAATATTGTTACTACATTGCTTCTCCTTAGGCATTTTGGTAGTACTCTGTCTTTCATTACTGGATTTATCAACATGTCAGAGGCTTTGTAAGATATTTAAACATTTCTGCTGATTTTCTGTCCAATCCATCTGTGTCTTTTTTTTAGTTCCCTAATGATTCTTGAAACTTCCAAGTCATCTGCTGGAAATAGTAATAAACTCACAATCACTGAAATGTCTCAGTTTTATTTGTTGTTAAGGGTAATGTGTTCATCTCAAGTAATTGACACCCTATCCCATTTTTATTTTACTGCAGTTTTTCATTCATACCTGCATGACTTCATTTTGCTCTCTGTGGAATTTATCAGAGAATATTCTCAGTACTCTATTTGCATTTACCATCACTGTTATTATTTATGTTTTCCTTGGACATTTAACAATCCCTCTTGATATTTTCTTCTTCTTGCTCTAGCAGTTAGTTTTTGTTTTAACATCTTTCATTCTGTCTGAATTGCCTACTCTGATCATTTTGGGGTAATATGTCACCTAGTTTAGTCATTTTCTTAACTTAGAAAAAAACTGTAAGAGCAACGCAATATTCTTGGCAATAGAGTTTTGTAAATCCCTCTTTCAAAAGTCATCAGTCTTCCTGCTCCACTGTATAGGGCTATATATACTAGAAAGTTGTAAATATGCTTGAAATAATTTAAATGACATAAGTAAAAAGTTTAATATAGAAGAAGGTGATAGAAGGCAAAAAGAAGAATTCTGTGTCCAGTCAGTAAAGACATCAATTTCTACAAATTACACTGTAAATAGCTTGATACAAATTTACAGTAGTCTTCCATATAAGAGAAAAATTATTTCATCATTCTCACTTTGTAGTAAAAATCAGAGAATATATTTTTAGACAATGTTAAATACAAGAGAACTGTAACTCAGTGTAACTGAAAGATGATTCACCTAATCAGCTATCTCAACCATGACATGCCCATGCCTCTTAATTGAGAACATTATTCAGTCAGTGATGGTATACCTATGAGCATTTGCATGGTGTGCTCTCTGTTTTTCTGTCACAGTACTATACTGCCATGTATGCCACAGGTTGCCATCAGCTACACTTTATGACATGTGCACACATCCATTGGGCACATTCTGGGGTGAGTCAGAGATGAGAATCACATTTACTAGATGCTCACAATGGCAGGATGTGGACTTCTGATGAGCCTTGCAATTTACGTGATTCTTATTTTTAGTTTTGATGCTACAACTTTCTGCCCTCATTAGGGTAAATGAAATCAGCAGTTTTTCCCATTTTCCCCATATGGATTTGACCTCATTATTTCTCAATATCAGCAACACTCGTCGCACCCCTTCATGTGACTTAGACTTTCTCATTCCCACAGTATGCCTGTATCATAATATTCTGACTGAATAATGTCTTGTATCTGGCTAGGAAATTGTACCTATATTTGTACAGTTGGAGATTAAAAGCTCAGTTTGTAGATTAGCATAAAATTTTCAAACCTAATGCACACAGTATTTTAGCTTAAACTCAGTTAAAGTATAGGGTCAATTTGAAAGAAATGTTGAAGAATAGAATACATACTTGCTTTATTACACATTATAGATACATACAGATAGACCTCATTATATACACATTCATTATCCACATTCTTGCATATACATGAGCTTAGTTTTAACTCCAGTGTTGCATTCTGTTAACAGTATGTGGAAGCACTAATACATCAGCATTTCTCACCATGCACCTTCTGTTGTGTTTGTCAACACATGAATCATGATTTCAGGTCAGTAGAGCACTTGACAGGGTCTGTATTTAAAACATTGGGTAAGGGAGAGAAGGTGTCCATGTCAAAAGAAAGATTTGTGTAAGGAGGTCATGTTCAGTAGAAACAAGGTTAGAAGTTTTGTATCGCTACACATTCAGTGTGCTTTGGTACTTACTGAATCCACTGTGAGAACTATTTATGACATACGGGAACAATTTGAGAAACTGCTCTATCTTCATTTAACTTAAGTGTGACTGAAATTCATAAATTTTGCTGGAAAAATGATGGAAAGAATGGAAAAAAAGCTGAGCCAGTGGACTGGGCATCATAACCAATAGTGCATGGCTCTGCCTGAAGCAGCTATCCAAGCTAAAGCCAAGACCTTGTATGCCAATTTAACAAAAGGAAGAAGTCGATCCAACACCTTTCTTGGCTAGCTCAGTTTGGTTTGATTACTTCAAGCAACATTTTGGCTTTCATAATATTAAAATAATAGGAGAGGCAGATGTGACAGATGAAGATGAAGCTGAAGCTGAGTAATAAATAAATAATACAGATGATGATAATAATAATAATATATAATAATAATAAAACAGACTTATTTTTGAAATGGATGCCTAGCTGCATGTTGATTTTGACTGATGAAAAAACAGTGACAGAATTTAAGGATGCCAATGACCAATGCACCTTTCTTTTCAGATGAAAAACATTTTCTCTCACTTTGTGACTCTTGTGCATTGTATCCAACAGCAGTTGCAAAAAATGCTGCCATTCTCTTCTTTTTTGAATCACATGTAATAGTGGGTTCATTAAGCCATAACAACATACCTATAGCGGATTTCCTAGTTTCCACATCACCAGCATAGTCTGCATTGCTGTAGGTCTGAAGGTGATCATCTTGTTTTGTAGGAAAATAAAGTCCATAGTGCCTTGAAAATATTTTAGGATCCTTTTCCCAGTGTTGTATTTTCATTGGTTTCTCAAGATGCTGACTGGCACTGTTGGCTAGTGACAGATATATCATACTACCCACAGCTTGCCTACATGGAACAATGGACACATCCTTTTGTCCATTCTTATGCATGTCAGCACACATCTGATGATAAAAATTATCTGCAGTTACTATTACAGAGTTAACAACTTCTATCCTGACACATCATAGAACCTTCATGGCATAGGCTTCTTGATGCAGAAAAATAGAACCATCTGCTAACTATTCTCCCTGCAGGCCCTAGTAGGTACCTAGTTTTCAGAATTTTTAACACATTTACACACACAACACTTGAATGTCAGGTACATACAACAGGATGTAGAAATAAAGATGCAAAGAAAAGTTCTCACACTGTACAGATTCTTTATGAGACCCAAAGACGAAAAATCACTGAGTTTCTGGTATGTGTGTATTCTTCGTTTACAAATTTTTAACAACATTTTATAGTATTATATACTATACTATACTAGTGTATACTATACTACTTCACAAAATAGACCTGTCTACATCTTTTAGGATCCACACTAATATCAGCTTAAATACCTTGTGTACTAATAAATAAATTCATAATAAATAAAAAACTACATTAGAATAATTACATCAGTTCATCAGTAAGTACAATTTTTCTTGTGAGTACTTATCAGTCACTTATTCTTCTGTACAGTAATAACATTTGAGTTTTAAATAATTTTTATGCTTAATTTACTGGATTGTTTATGTTTGTTCTTAATTTTATTGTTAATTTTCATTGATGTATAATAGGGAGTATTATCAGACACTTTGAACCTGTGGTATGATGACCTTGTCTTGTATAAAATAGTAAACTAAGCTACCATCTTTCAGTCTTTGTTTATATTCCTGTCTACTGCCTAATGCCTCCATTATGGTGTGAGTGATTGTCTGTACTTATTCCATTGTTTTTATTCCACCAGGATTGTCCTAATTAAAATACTTCAGATATTGTTTTAATAATTTTTATTCACAAAGGATTTCATATAAGATTTCTTGTGTACCTTTGTGAAGCTACTGACACTTGAAAAATTGATTTTTTCTTTAAATTTTACTTTTTGCTTGTAGTTTCATTTTGAAATATTCCTTTTAATACAAAGCCATTCTTTGAGCATTTCCTGAATTAGAGGCAACTTAAGCAGCTACAATAAACAGTGTGATATTTGTTAAGTTTCTTATACTCACTAATACACTTGTACATGTTAATTATACAGAGTAGTCAGAAAATGTCTGAAATGCTTGTCGTGATGTTGTAGGGCAGACTGTACTCAGACATAAATGTTAAGAAAAAAATATATGTAGCTTAGAAGCTAGCTAATCAGGTCGTTTTACACTCAGATTCAAATGGCCTGTGAGGGGCGGTGTTGCCAAATGTATGTTTCATGTTGTAAGCATATGGCTATAAAGCTATGTATTAAAAGCTGTTGCCTTATCAGGAGGCACGGTCTGGGGGTAGAAGGCTAGACATGAAAAATGCAAGGTCCCACGTTTGACCCCCAGCAGGATCATTATTTTATTTTTATTTAACCAATTTGTTGTTGTTTGAAGGTTTATGAAGGAATTTCATGTTAGTAAAGGATTTTTACAACTTTTATTTACATAAAACCCATTGGCGATGGGCACAAGTGCACACATTTATTCCAACAGCTACAGCATCCATAACGTTCAATAATTGCTTATACTTGCATTGGACAAAGGTCTAACAATATGTAACTGTTTGGACATAATTATAGAAAAGCAGTAAAACTCATACATGTAACAAATACAGGGAAAATAATGATGAAAAATAAATGAATATAACTGATGTTTTGTCAGGTCTTTAATGCAACAACATAATTTCCAGGAGCAAAATATAACAATAAATCTTCACAGTAGCTGCTCAAAGTGTCCTCCTCCAGCCTGATGGCACACATTGCAACACTGCGTCATGGAGTCAGCAAGCTTTTCGAAATCAAAGGTTTCCCTGATTTCATCAAAGGCTAAAATTATCCTCGCAAGAAGCTCTTTGACTGTGACTACCGGGATTGTGTAGACAATTTGTTTCACATGCCCCCAAAGATAAAAAACTAACAGCCCCAGATCTGGTGAACGAGCTGGCCAGGGAGCTGGACCATCTCGGCCAATCCACCTTCACGAATACAATGCATCTAAATGCTCACGTACTGCAGCAGCGAAGTGTTGGAACCACATTCCTTGTCGGACCGCCAGTGGAACATCTGCTACATACAGCGGAAGGACATTTTCATGGAATGCTAAATAAGTCTGTCCATTTGAATGGGGGGGGGGAGGAAGTAGGACATGACCCACCGAACAGTCACCCACGATACCTGCCCAAATGTTTATGCTAAACCTCTGCTGATATGATTTAACATAAGTACCATGCGGGTTTGCATCCATCCAAATGTGGCTGTTTCAGGAGTTGAATGGTCCTTCTCTGGTGAAACATGCCTCGTCTGTCCACAACAGCATCTTATCGAAATGCGGATATTCATTAAATTTATTTAAATGCCACACAGAATATTGGTAACGAGAGGGATAGTCCCCTTCCACCATATTGTGCACCTTTTGTAGGTGGTACAGAAATAGGTCTTTGTCATGTAGGATGTCCAATACTACAGCATGCGAAACCTATAGCGACAAACAAACAGATAAATTTTACCATGTGTGGTTTGCAGGCATACATTAAGAACATCGGAATAACTTTACTTACACCCAAAGCATTACCAATGGCCCTCGAGCTAGTACTAGGTGTTCTAGCAACTGTATTGAGAACGTTTTCTTCTAATTGAATGTTCTGTACATAGCGTTCTTGTCCAGCGTCAACATTTTTTACAGCAAAACTTGCGGTCTCCCTTAACCATCTATCAACTGCTATGAAGGTATTCGCACACAGAATAACGTGGTTGGGAAATCTTATGCTGTAAATGTTGCAGGCCTCTGGTCCATTTTGACCCACAGCGCCGTATGCTAAATGCATATCAGCATATTTCTCGAAGGAGTACTGATGTCGTGCCATGTTACCACTACATGTGTGTCAAGCCTACCTCCGTTGTTGTTCTGTCACACCTGCTTCTGTGTCCTTTCACAGCTGTCTTCCGACAAAGATCGACTGCATGCATACGCTTCCCGATGGTGATCGAATGACAAGCAGATAAAGGTTCACTACACAGGCCGATATGATTGGAGTCAGATGTTGTCATAGCATAGATGGTACTGCACGGAATTGCTGACCCATTGTTCTTGGGTTCGATACCTGCTACAGGTGAAAATTTTCCCGTATTTTTATTGCTCTCTTGTTCGGTTTGCAAACCACATGGAGAACACATTTGGCAACACCGCCCCTTCGAGGCTGTTTGAATCTGAGCGTGAAATGACCTGATTGGCTAGCTTCTAAGCTACGTAACTTGGAAACGGCACAACATATCGAATTTTTTTCTTAACATGTATGTCTCAGTAAAACTTTCCCTACAACATCACTACAAGTGTTTCAGACATTTTATGACCACCCTGTATAACTCATGTTAGTGGAATTAGTGTGTTGTGACAAAGGAAAGTCCTGTAAAATATTTGTGCAGTATGAGAAAAAACCAGTGATCTTCATGTCATTTTCATTTTATAAGTATTATATCATACTCTTTAGTTACAAGAAAATATTGTGTCTTATACTGTCACAACTCACTGATTCAAACAACAAATATTCTCTTTTTGTACTCTTTCTGTCAGTGATACGTACTACTGAATCTAATTTCAGGAATTTGACCATCCGCATGTCCTGCTCAGTGACAAGAACGGTATATTCCACAGTATGGTTGAACAGACAGGCAAGGTTGTCTCAGAAGAGCTGAAGATCATAGCAGAGGAAGTAAGTTATTAGAAAGCTGTTAACTCAAAAATTTAATCTGAAAATTGAAAAGTAATATATATGAAAAATATACAGGCCACAACTGAAGCTGTAGCTGAAATTAAAGAGTGTCTTTGACTCTTAGACATTCCTTTGGCTTCAGGTTGTCTTTAAATGTCTTTCTTTTGACATTTAAATTGCACACTGTGGTTTTATGTCAAGTGGCAATACAAAACGGTGATTGAGAAGCAAATCATTACCACTCCTTACTGTTAAGTACAAAGCATACAACTATCAACATTATCAGCTGACCACGGTCTCTCATATGTTGTAGTTTGTTTATTTATTTATTTATTTATTTATTTATTTATTCATCCGTGGAACAATAAATATTTTATGGATGTCATCAGTTTACAACACATTAGCACACATTTACATTTACAATGAAACAGGTTTCTCATATTTTGTGTAGTTTTCATAACTAGTCATACACACATTTATAATTACATAATATTTTGGTGATAATGTCATATGTTACTAATAATCTACATCTATGTTAAATATTCTTTTACAGTATAACAACTTTTACTTACTAAAAAGTTTTTAAGCTTTTGTCTGAAAGTGAGGGGCTCATTTATTTCTTTAATTTCTTGTGGTAATTTGTTATACAGTTTTATCCATTATAAAATATACTTTTTTGCATCTTTGGCTTGTTCTTTCTATCTAGATGGAGGTGGTGACAAGCTCTTGTTTCATGGTCATGTATTAGGCTGTTTGTGTTGTACATGTTGAGATTTTTCTTAATGAACATTATGTTCTGAAAAATATTCTCACAAGAAACAGTTAGAATGCCTAGCTTCCTAAATAATTCTAGACAGTGGGCCCTGTTGTTGCTGTTTGTTATTATCCTTATGGCTCTTTTTTGTACTTTGAACACAGTTTGTATGTTACTGGCACTTGTTCCCCAAAACATGATCCCATAGCTGAGGACTGAGTGTAGATATCCGTAATATGTTATTTTAAGACAGGTATTATTGCATACTGGTGCAAGGATTCTAAGAGCATAGCATGCTGTGGATAATTTCTTTGCCAAAATGTTGACATGGTTTGTCCATTTCAGTTGGCTGTCTACATTCATCCCTAAGAATTTGGTACTTGTTACACATTCTAATTCATCATTATTAACTTTTATCCTAGTGGCATTGTGTTTTTTGTTCAATTGGAAGTTAATATAGTTAGCTTTCTTTACATTTATGGTTACTTTATTTTTTAATGACCAGTTGTGGAAATCATTGATAGCCTCGTTTGCTCTTTCTGACAGTTGTGTTGGATTTTCACCTGTTATAACTATGTTGCTGTCATCAGCAAAAAGTATTTTTTCTCCATGTCTGATACTTTGTAGGAAGTCGTTGACGTATATAAGAAACAATATTGGGCCTAATACACTTCCCTGTGGGACGCCTATATTCACATTTTCTGGGTCAGACAGGTGTTTTATAGGGGAATTGTTTGAAACTTGTGATATTTCAACTCGTTGAACTCTGTTTTCCAAGTATGATTTGAACCACTTCTTTGTCACACCTCTTATTCCTATTTGCCCTAATTTATGAAGTAAGATTTTGTGGTCAACTGTATCTAAGGCCTTGGACAAGTCTAAAAAGATACCACTTACATTTTCACCTTTGTCCAGTGCTTCTAAAATTACTTTAGTGAACTGTGCTATAGCCGATTGTGTGCCTTTTCCGGGCCTAAAACCAAATTGGTCATTGGAAAGAAGGTTATATTTATTCAGGTAATTTAGCAGTCTCTTTTTGACTAGTATTTCTATTATTTTAGAAATGATAGACAGTATAGAAATCGGCCTGTAGTTCTCTACATTTTCCACATCTCCGTTTTTAAGGATAGGTATAACTTTTGCTTGTTTTAGGTACTCCGGAAAGTATCCAGATTCGAAAGATTCATTAATTATGTCTGTTAATGGGCCCTTTATGGAGTCTATACATTCTTTAATTATGCAGACTGGGATTTCATCAAGTCTTACTGAAGTTTTATTTTTTAGTTGGTGTACTACTAGTGCCACTTCTCTTTCTGTAGTTGTCAAGAGCAGCATTGAGTTTGTTGGCTGGTTCTGAGTTGGTAAATTATACGTATCTGGAAATTTCTGCTGCTGTAATTTTTTTGCAATACTACTGAGATATGAGTTTACAAAATCAGCTAATTTTTTAGGGTTACCTGCTGGTACATCTTTGTTTTTAATATGTGAATTGAGGTCATTCTTTAGAGTTAGATGTTTTCTGTTTGACGATGTTCCAGACTGCTTTGCTCTTGTTTTCAGCTTCAAGTAATATTTGTTGTTTGAAAGTTTTTTTGCAGCTAGCAACACCTTTCTGTATATTTCCTGTACTTTTTGTGGAATTGCAGAACTTCTGGGTTAGATTGATTACTTTTTATGGAGTTGAGATATCTAAGAGTTTCTGAGGATTTTTTGATACCTGTAGTCACCCATTGATTACTCTTTGTAGTTTTAATTTGATAAAGAGTTTTGGGAAACATCTCTTCAAATCTGAGTTTAAAAATTGGCATGAACTTGATAAATTTCTGATTTGCATTTGTTTCTGCATAGACTTCGCTCCAATCTCCATATTCTAGCTGGGATTTAAACTGATACAGAGCTGATTTGGAAAACATTCTTTTGTATGTACTCAGTTTAGGAGGAGTTTCTACATGAATGTTAGTTTTTAAGATTTGGCAGAGGTGGTCTGGTAGGCCAAGGTTTTGGACAGAAATATGACATATTTTACTATCAATATCTGTAGCTACATGATCTATAGATGAGGAAGAATCTTTCGTTATTCTAGTTGGGCAATTAACAAGGGAGGATATTCCATAACAGCCTAGAATATTCACATATACCTGTATGTTGCTAGCCTTATCAGGCTTCATCATATTAATGTTTAAGTCACCACAGATAATTACATTTGCTTTTGGTCCAGAAACCTTGTCTAAGCTTTGATTCAGTTTTGAGATGAATATATCAATGTCTCCACTGGGAGAGCGGTACACACAAAATATGACAAATTTTTTTGCTATGCCAGGTCCTATTATTTCAACAGCAGAAAGTTCAAAATGTTTGTCCTCACCTAGATCCAAAAGATCACATCTAACTTTAAATGACATACTTCCTTTTTTTTTTTTTTTTTTTTTTTTTTTTTTTTTTTTTTTTTTTTTTTTTTTTTTTGCCTAGATACAGGAACCTCCACCACTCATTGATATTCTGCTATAGTAACATGCAAGGTCAAATGAGGCTGATGCAATGTGTTCAATTTCCTTCCCTTCGCACCAGTGTTCAGTGATACACAAAATTTGGCTACCAAAATTTTCCAATTCTACTTCTAGCTGTTGTGCTTTGTTCTTTATGTCTTGAATGTTTTGGCGAAACACTGTTAGGCATTTGTTTTCACTTATCTTGGTGGTGCCTTTCCCTTTAGACCTGATGCTAAAAAATCCTTTAGATGAGCTGGTGGCATGGTTATTCTTCTGTTGATGACAGTGGAGGTGAGTCAGTTGCCAGTTAGACTTGGAAATTGGTGTATCTGAAGGTATCTGCCTTATGTTAGTCTTGTAACTGAGGCTGGGTACCAAAAATCCTGCAGAGTTGTAAGTTTCCTGTTTCTTGTGCTTCTTCTGTTTGCTTCTGTTACTGCTGATGATGGTGAAGCTGGTGAAAAGTCTTTCACTGTTGAAGACAGAGGAGGGGCCAATACTGATGAAAGGTCATTATATCGAGTTATCAAAATGAAATAATTATCCAAACAAGTCTTATTCTTTCCTGAATTCAGTATGCAAAAACCAATAAAAAAAGTTGGTAGCTTGGGTATCAGTACAACTTTAGAACTGTACATGTACCTCAGTGGTTATACAAATTGTGTGTATGTAATATGAACTTTGCTAGATTCTCTGATTGATTGTATCTGAAAATATAAATTGTTCATTATGTTAATACTTTATCTGAATGCTGAATGCAGTGTGAATTACATTTTAATACTTTTTTCTCTTAGTCAGTATGTAAACATTCACATTCTTAGTATATTTTACATTTTGCTAATAAGTAGATGTGTTGATTGCTGATGATGTAATGTTAGTTTTGTGGTTTAGTAGTTTAACAAAAATTGTTGCTTTCTTAGTAGAGAGAGAATTTGGAGACCGCTATTGTTAGTTCTGTAAATAGTTCTATTGGTGAAACTGAACCTAGGTAACATAGATGTTTAGTTATTTTCAGTAATTGTAAAATTGTACAATGAGTGAGAAGTGTGGGCTCTGTTGTAGGTTTGTGAGAAGTGGGTTACGGTGTGTGATTTGTTCAAAGTATTTTCATTGGGGGGAAGCCAGTGGGTATTCTAGTTAGATCCTGTCATGGGAATGCAGAATCTGTAGTAGAAATAAGTTGATAGAGGAGCAGGAGAGTAAGATCTGTGCCCTTCAGGTGCAGTTACAATACACAAAGGAGGAGCTAGACAGGCTGAGGGGGTGAAGGGTGCTGCGGAATGGGAACTGGCAGTTGGCAAGAAGGCAGCTATGAGGAGGAGGTATTCAGACAGTTGTACTTTGCTTATAAGCAATAGATTTGACCAACTGTAAGAGATGAGTGGGGAGGAGCCTCTTGTAGCTGTAAGTGTAGGAAACATGAAACAGTCCTCAGCAGATAGGAGCCCTAAGTCAGTTACAAAGTCTAACAGAAAGAAGAAGGTTCTGCTGCTAGGTAGTTCACATGGTAGATTTGTGGGCCAGCAGTTGCAGGAAGTGCTGGGGAGTGAGTACCAGGTCACCAGCATTGTGAAGTCTAGTGCAGAGTTGGCTCAGGTGACTGACAGCATAGGGGAGTTATGTAGGAATTTTATGGAGGATCAGGTACTGACAGTGGGTGGAGCAGGGAACAGTCTTGATATGGATGGAGAATATGATGCAGATGGTGACCTGGTAAAGATAGCTATTCAAACTGGTGGCACTAAAGTGCATTTTTTGCAACTGTTCCAGCATCACGATTGGCCTCGTCTTAATGCGGCTGTTAGGTGCATTAAAAAGGGGCTGGAGAGGGCACTGATGGCAGAGGGCATGTGTCATACTGCAGTGGTGCCAGTCAAGTCTGTCAGTAGATCAAGTTTCACTAGGCATGGCCTGCATCTCAATAGTTTTGGGAAGGGAAGGCTGGCAAAGCTTATAGCTGACAGTGTATTGAAAGGTGGTGGGATCACTAATGGAATAATTCCTGTAGTAGTTGGTGTTAGAGCTGCACCTTTTTTAGATTGAAGTCAGCTGACAAGTATGCCTGCTTAAAGGAAGTCCCTCTAACTAAGGAATCACCTGCAGAGGATGTCATGTTTCCAAGTAGAGGAGGAATTAGTATGTTTCATTAGAATATACGAGATATTAAAGTTAGTGAACTGCTCATAGATGTTGACTCTGAAATTATTAGTATATCGGAGCACCACTTAAATAATTTGACAATTCAGAGGCTTCCTTTACCAGCATAGAGATTAGCTGGCTATTTCTCAAGGAGTTGCTTGCAGGGTGGGAGAGAGAGAGAGAGAGAGAGAGAGAGAGAGAGAGAGAGAGAGAGAGAGAGAGAGAGAGAGAGAGAGAGAGAGAGAGCAATATTCCATTTGAGTCCATAGATGTATCAAGGCATTCCACTGAACAGATATTTGAATACTGTGCAGGGACAGTTGAATTTAATGAAACTAAACTTATAATATTTGTTGTTTATTGGTCTCCTAACTCTGACTTCAGAGCATTTCTGCTCAAGCTAGAGTCAGTTCTTGATTCACTTTATAGGAAGAAAAAGGATGTTGGTAGATTTCCTACATTCATATGATCTGATGCAGACTGTGTTTTTCCATCTAGGGTGCAGGGGAACAGTAGCAGAGCCATAGACATTCATTCTTCATTACTTGATGGGCATTCTCTTAGTAAAAGGGTGAATGGCCTTTCAGACAATGAGGCACAAATTTTAACACTAACTTTTCTACTCAAACAAATGTCTCATATAATTACAAACTATGTTGGAAAGTTAATCCAACAGCAATAGGGAGTTTTTAAAACTTGTCAAGGAGTAAGAGTGGCAAGATGTTTATAGTGCCAATAACATAGATGACAAATATATTGCTTTCATTAACACATCTCATGCTCTTTGAGAGTTGCAGTGGGATACAGATATCATGTAGAACAAAGTAGGAATTATATCAAAATGTTAGAAGTAGTCACACTCAAGCTACAGTAGCCCTTTACAAACAGTATTGTAAGGTGTTTAAAAATGTTATTAGGAAGACAAAGAGAATGTGGTGTGCAATTAGAATAGCTAATTCACAGGATAAAATTAAGACCATATGGTCAGCTGTGAAGGGAGTGTCTGGTCAGCAGCACAAGGTTGACATATAAAGTCAGTTCGTAGAAAAATATTTCTGTTACTGATAAATCAGATATATGTACTGTATTTAATCATCATTTTCTGAGCATTGCTGGTGAATTAAATAAAAATTTAGTTTCTACAGGGAATAATATAACCCTCTTGGAAAGTGCCTTTCCGAGATTGATGTCCGAAATACAAGGGGGACAAGGGCGAGATTGAGTCAATGATTAAATCACTGAAGACTAAGGACTCTCAAGCATTTGATGGAGTGCCTAGCAGAATATTAAAGTACTGTGCTGCCCATGTTAGTCTTGTACCCGTAGCCATATTTGTAATTTTTCCTTTAGGAATGGTCAGTTTCCTGAATGATTAAAGTACTCAGTAGTAAATCCACTTTATAAAAATGGAGAAAGGGATAGTGTAGACAATTGTAGACCTATTTCTATGCCATCAGTGTTTGCTAAAGTTATTGGAAAGGCTGTGTATGTAAGGACAATTAATCATTTTAAATCACACAATTTGCTATCGAATGTATATTTCAGCTTTAGAAGCCATTTAACAACTGAAAATGCTATATTCTCTTTTCTCTGTAAGGTACTGGATGGGTTAAAGAAAAGGTTTCAAATGCTAGGCATATTTTTTTATTTAACTAAAGCATTTTATTGTGTTAATCACAAAATATTGCTCCAGAAGTTGGAGCATTACAAAATATGGGGAGTAGCTCACAATTGGTTCACTTCTTACTTTAACAACAGACAGCAAAAGGTCATTATTCACAGTGTTGATAATGGCTGTGATGTGGGGTCTGAGTGGGGTATGGTCAAATGGGGGGTCAGTGTTAGGGCTATTCCTGCTTCTTATTTATATAACTGATATGCTCTCTAGTATTACGGGTAACTCTAAAATATTTATGTTTGCTGATAACACTAGCTTGGGAGTAAAGGATGTTGTGTGCAACATTGGCTCAGTTTCAATCAGAGCAGTTCATGACATCAGTTCATGGCTTGTAGAAAATAAACTAACACTAAATCACAGTAAGTTTTTATAATTTCTAACACATAAGTCAACAAAACCCAACATTTTAATTTCACAAAATGAGCATATGATTAGTGAAACTGAACAGTTAAAATTTCCAGGTGCTCATATCTACAAACAAAGATGATGTGACTTACCAAACGAAAGCACTGGCAGGTTGATAGACACACAAACATACACACAAAATTCAAGCTTTCGCAACCAATGGTTGCTTCATCAGGAAAGAGGGAAGGAGCGGGAAAGGTGAAAAGATGTGGGTTTTAAGGGAGAGGGTAAGGAGTCATTTCAATCCCGGGAGAGGAAAGACTTACCTTAGGGGGAAAAAAAGAACAGGTATACACTTGCATACACACACATATCCATCCGCACATACACGGACACAAGCAGACATTTGTAAAGGCAAAGAGTTTCTAGGTGTTCAGATAGCTAGTAAACTGTTGTGGAAAGCCCATGTTCCAGATCTTGTTCAAAGATTTAATGCTGCCATTTTTACCATTTGAATGGTGTCTGAAGTAAGTGACTGACACAACAATTAGTCGACTTTACTTATTTTCATTTTCTTATGTCGTATGGTATTATATCTTGAGGTAACTCTTCCCATTCTAAAAGGATATTTTTGGCACAGAAATGGGCAGTTTGGTAATAAGTGGTGTAAGTTTGTGAACCTCTTGTCACCCCCTCTTCACTAGTCTGGGTATTTTGATATTGGCATCTCAATATATATATTCTTTACTGTTATTTCTTGTTAACAATATCAACTTGTTACCAAGAATAAGCAGCTTTCACTCAGTTAATAGCTGGCAGAAACCCAACCTGCATTTGGATCGAACTTCTTTAACTCTTCTGCAGAAATGTGTGCAGTATACTGCTGCATCCGTTTTCAATAAGGTACCAAAAGAATTCAAAAAACTTAGCAGTAATCCAAGCCTATTCAAATCAAAACTCAAGTTTCCTCATGGGTCACTCCTTCTATTCTGTTGAGGAATTCATTGAAAAATGAAGCTGATTCTTATGTCATATTGTTGACTGCATTTACTGAAACTTATGGCTTGACTTTTTTGAGTTCATAAATATTTTATTTTTATCGGTTATTACTTTTACATTGCAATTTCATGTACTGACACATCCCATGACCTTGGTTAGAGATTTGCTCCTCAATTTGGCACTATGGAACTTGGCGTGTAAATAAATAAAATAAAAAATAAGTGGTGACATGTGCGCGCGCACACACACACACACACACACACACACACACACACACACACACACACACACACACACACACACACACACACACACACACCATCAGCACCACCACCACCACCATCACCATCACCATCACCATCACAACCACCAATTTGCTTTAAATATGTGAACTAAGTCTTCCGTCACTTCTTGGCAAAAAAATATAGTTATCAGTGAAATGTACAAAACTATGGTTGTTCTGCAGTATTACTTTATTCCATTACTTCATTTCATCATCTTCCCATTAACAGCTGTAAACTCTATTCTTAAATACTCTTGTCTTGCAATAATTTTATTTTATTGTGACTGTTGATTTATTTTAAATTGTTATATAGGCTATCCGATGAAAGGATAACATTCTACAAGTCAAGAGTGTGGAGTATCAGAACTTTTAAGGTGGTTGTGTAGCTATAAAATCTGGAAAGGGAAATGCAAAGGCTTGATCTATATATTAGTCTGGTGCACAATTTCATAGTGTTTATCCACGACTCTAATAAACACAACAGATACACATAACAGAGACATTAGTCATCAATATTATAAAATCCTTCACTGTTTACAACAGTCTGTCAATGTTGGGGTTACTTTTCAATTCCAGAATTGTAGAAATCATGTGGTTTTGAAGCAAAGAACTCATCAAGCCCTGTTTTGAGGGCATTTTCATACGGGGGTGGAACCTTGATGGATGTTTGACCAAAATGTGTCAAAAGTCCATGCAATACTTTGTAACAACAAACTGCTTTTGATTGATCTTTATTGTGGGTGTCATTTCAAGGAGAATGATGTCTCAACTGTTTACATTTGTAACAGGTCGCAGGAAAATATTGTGAATGGTTGTTTAAGAAGCATTATGCCATTATTTAAAATTTTATTGGCACAATTGTGTTCGATAGGCCTACATCTTAAAAAGCTAACACACACTAAAAAAGAACAAGTTTCAATGTTAGTTTTTCATATTTGTTTTAGATCTTTCATAAATTACAAATTATGCAATAACAATGGCAAAAAGTATAATTATCTTAAAAAAAGTGTGAGTGACTTCTTGAGCAATTTCTCACATAATTGTCTTTACTATGGGAAAAGCCGAAGTGCTTATTGGAGCATGTATTCACCCTGGTGACCCATGAGATGTCCAGTGCACAGCATTGACATATATAATCATGTTTGTCAGAAATATTCAGCTGTTGCAATTAAGCTGGTGGTCTTGGGATCTTTCCTCACCACAGCCTTAGAAGAAACAACAACAAATTTTTTACAAACGATGTTATTTGTGAAGCTTAGCTTTCCTTGTGGCTCTATTGTATGTATATTAATTTAAATCATTAACTTTTCTATTTGTGTGTTCGTGCTACTTAACAATGATGTTGCTAGACTATAATATGATTTTTCCTACATTCTGAATATCTGCTGTCATTGGCTGGCAAGATCATGTGACACGAGTTATGATTCGCTGACAAAAGCACATCACAGTCTCGATTTCAGTGCTTCGGAAGCTACTGTGTGCAATAAGTGGAATTCATGTTTATACTTTTGTAATAAGGTAATATGCAGTGCACATGTTGCCATGCATCAAAGATTTACAACAATGAATGCCACAGTAGGTAGTTCAGTTGAGGAAGATTTATTGTCTCTAAAAGGACAATCAGAGAAGCTGGACAGACAAACATAGATACTAACTCCTTTTCTGCCACCCCCCCCCCCCCTCCCCATCCCAACATACTATTAAAACATTAATACATTCATGCTATATTTCTGTAATATACACAGGTATAAGAGAAACTGGAGACAATAAAATGCTAGCTGTGCATGCTGTAGCAGTGAACCACATACTTTCTTCGTACAGAAACCAGTTTCTAAATATTATTATAACCCTAATCTAAGATCATAGTTATTATAGTTTAAAATCAGTTTAAAACAAAATGTGATAAGAAATATAAAATAAAAGACAAACACTGATCATTGTACTAATGTAATATAAGTGCAAAATTTTAAATTATTTTTATTTTATGTATGCAATTGTGGCGTCATACATTTTCTACTCACATAGACAATTGATTTTTTGTTTTCTTCAGTCTTACAGGAACAGAATGCATAAAAAATCATCTTGAAGACTAATTAATGAAGAAACATGAGACTTCATATGGTCATTAGCAAATAAATAAAAGCCTTAATGGGAAAGAGAACAAGGAAGATATGATGGCATTGAAAGGAGTCTTCAAAAACTATGAAGAAAGCCTCATTGTTCATGATGTGTATCGCCTTATTTATTTCATTCCATTTTATTTTGAGAATTGTATAGTGCAGTATGTCATTGCTGTTGCAGGAAGTAAATTATATGATTGTGTTTGTATAAAAGAGAGAAGCTAACACAGAAATAAAACTTCAGAGAATCATATCTACCAAAATTTCTAATTCACCCATTCAGATATGATAGAAAATTGACGGTTAGATATTAACAAAGAGAACAATCTGATTCTTCCACTAAGTTGTTATTAACAGTATTTGTGTTTTGTATACAGAGTATTATATATGAATATCACATTGTGAAAGTTATTTATAAAAAATAAATTTAAAAAACTTAAATCTAAATTTCTACTATTTTGCAATCATCATTTTTTGTCCCACAAGTAAGAATTAAACCTGTGATTTGGAAACTGGGTGAAGGGATGGGTTACAGACAACCGTAAATGTAACTTTTTTTTTTTACGAGTTTATAATAATAACTGAAATGTGAATTGTGATTTATTCATCTCATGACACACATTTGGTTTGCTTACAGAAGAAATCTCAGAAATTTGGACTACAGTTACAAAACGTTTTACACTAATAAAGAACAATGCAGTACTAAAACGACATTTCTATAAACAGCTATATATATATATATATATATATAGGGTGTTTCAAAAATGACCGGTATATTTGAAACAGCAATACAAACTAAACGAGCAGTGATAGAAATACACCGTTTGTTGCAATATGCTTGGGACAACAGTACATTTTCGGGCAGACAAACTTTCGAAATTACAGTAGTTACAATTGTCAACAACAGATGGCGTTGCAGTCTGGGAAACTCTATAGTACGATATTTTCCACATATCCACCATGCGTAGCAATAATATGGTGTAGTCTCTGAATGAAATTACCCGAAACCTTTGACAACGTGTCTGGCGGAAGGGCTTCGCATGCAGATGAGATGTACTGCTTCAACTGTTCAATTGTTTCTGGATTCTGGCGGTACACCTGGTCTCTCAAGTGTCCCCACAGAAAGAAGTCACAGGGGTTCATGTCTGGCGAATAGGGAGGCCAATCCACGCCGCCTCCTGTATGTTTTGGATAGCCCAAAGCAATCACACGATCATCGAAATATTCACTCAGGAAATTAAAGACGTCGGCCATGCGATGTGGCCGGGCACCATGTTGCATAAACCACAAGCTGTTCGTAGTGTCGTCTAAGGCAGTTTGTACCGCCACAAATTCACGAAGAATGTCCAGATAGCGTGATGCAGTAATCGTTTCGGATCTGAAAAATGGGCCAATGATTCCTTTGGAAGAAATGGTGGCCCAGACCAGTACTTTTTGAGGATGCAGGGACGATGGGACTGCAACATGGGGCTTTTCGGTTCCCCATATGTGCCAGTTCTGTTTATTGACGAAGCCGTCCAGGTAAAAATAAGCTTCGTCAGTAAACCAAATGCTGCCCACATGCATATTGTCGTCATCAATCCTGTGCACTATATCGTTAGCGAATGTCTCTCGTGCAGCAATGGTAGCGGCGCTGAGGGGTTGCCGCGTTTGAATTTTGTATGGATAGAGGTGTAAACTCTGGCGCATGAGACGATACGTGGACGTTGGCATCATTTGGACCGCAGCTGCAACACTGCGAATGGAAACCTGAGGCCGCTGTTGGATCACCTGCTGCACTAGCTGCGCGTTGCCCTCTGTGGTTGCCGTAAACGGTTGCCCTACCTTTCCAGCACGTTCATCCGTCACGTTCCCAGTCCATTGAAATTTTTCAAACAGATCCTTTATTGTATTGCTTTTCGGTCCTTTGGTTACATTATACCTCTGTTGAAAACTTCGTCTTGTTGCAACAACACTGTGTCCTAGGCGGTGGAATTCCAACACCAGAAAAATCCTCTGTTCTAAGGAATAAACCATGTTGTCCACAGCACACTTGCACGTTGTGAACAGCACACGCTTACAGCAGAAAGACGACGTACAGAATGGCGCACCCACAGACTGCGTTGTCTTCTATATCTTTCACATCACTTGCAGCGCCATCTGTTGTTGAAAATTGTAACTACTGTAATTTCGAAAGTTTGTCCGCCTGTAAATGTACTGTTGTGCCAAGCATATTGCAACAAACGGTGTATTTCTATCGCTGCTCGTTTAGTTTTTATAGCCGTTTCAAATATACCGGTCATTTTTGAAACACCCTATACTTAGTGGGATATGTAACAGCTTACGTCGAGCCCAAATTATCAATACAGGCATTGTGCGGGAAGTGTAAAATATTGTTTCTTGTGTTGTACTTATGAGTGAATAGAATAATTTAACTCAAATAATTCTTGTCTGGTGTACAAGAGATAATAATTTCATAAATATATATGGATGAGAGTGTCAGTAATTGTAGATATATAAATAATTGATGCCAAGATTCTTTCTGACACACAGTACTCATATTCTAAACAATGTTGTTCTGTATTTTTAGTGTCCAAACAATATTAGCTGAGTTTCTCCAAATAACAATACCATAACTAATAATAAATTCAAATTAACTTAGATATCTTAATTTTCCTGTGCACTTATCAGTTGCAGTTGATAAGATTTCCACTGCAAATGCAAAGCTGCTCAATTTGTCCATGAACAACTCAATTTGTGTGTGTGTGTATGCAAGTACAATGTTTTTTCTGATTTCAGTCCTAAGAACCTGACTGAGTCAGTTTCTTCTAAAAATGATGGTTGGTGTAAATAATCATAATCTGGCCACATTTCTACTGTTTGGGTCTGAACTGCACAGCGATTTTGATTTGTTCAGATTGAACTTATGTAGCTGAAACTAAATTTCTAGGCTACTGATAATACTGATCAATGAATCATGAATTTTTTCTGCGGCCTGAAATATCAGCTGCAAACAAAACTGATGGGAAGGTGATATTTGCTGGTAAATCATTCATGTCAAACATAATTAGAAATGGACCCAGTATGGAGTATTGTGGGACACCCTATTATAATATTTTCCAGTCAGAATAATAATTTGCTCCATTTAAAATAATACTTGCTCTTTGTACGATTAACTGAATCTTCTAACTGTGCTTGTGTGCTTGACAAAACATGACAACAATACTAAATATGAAATCCTCCTTATTTTCTATTCCACAAGTAGGATAGAAGACATTATAAGTCACTTCCCCTTGTGGAAGTACAGATGTGTGTGGTAAAAGGTGACATGAAAATGATATACGAACATTATTAGTGTGTGCAGATAAACATTTATTTGACACATAAGAATACAATCACTCAGTCTGAACTGGTGTCTTGGTCACAGAGGTTCTGCATCCCCACTCTGTAGTGCTGGTCAGGGATGTCTCCACATATTGTGCTCTCCAGGAGTAAGGAGCACTTGAGGGCATGGTTGAAGGTCATTGTCTGATGCACGTGAAATGTTGACCAGTTGTACTTGTTGGAGCATAGAGATGGCATACATCTGATATGGTGCAAATTGTGGAGGACAGTGTAGTGACCAACTATAACAAAAAGTGAGCATGGCTGGTGTTAGCTCTTCAACTGTTGATCTCTGGGTTAAATTTCAGTTGTCGTGGACTCGCCAGGATGCATGTCTGGGATAACCATGTCATTTGAGGTATTAGTGGGCACACTGATTGTCAGTTTGCCCATAAGTAAGAGGTGTGAAATGCTGGTGGAAAATCCACTGTTGGCAGAAGGTTCGAAGAAGACTGGTAACAATTGTTGTGGTCATACTTTGTGGGGTGGGATGCTTTGCTTCAGTGCATAAGTCATTGTTGACTAACTTGACTGCAGTTTCATGTGAATGAGAGCTTGTACATTCAACACAGTTGTTTCTGGTTGGGACTGCCATGATTCACAGATACATGAGACTTCTGGGTCATCATAATTCTGTAGGATATATGTGTCATCTTCAGTGAAAAGTGTCCACAATGGCTCCAGTCTGTTCTGGACACTGTTTTGGTGCTTCTGTTGATATCAATGTCAAAGGTATGGGTTCCCCATTTAACAACTTGGTACAGGTTATTTTATGGAGGTTGTAAAGCTGTTCATAATGTATCATCACAGAGCATGATGTGTGTGGAATTCATGAGTTTCTTATGTATGAATGGTTTGGGTGATGTATGTCACACCAGAGGAGGTACAAATGAATTGTGTATATGATTCTTGACACACTGTAGGATTGTCAGTAGATCCATGGTGTCAGGGATGGGTTCTGGTAATAAAAATTCAACTGGCAGCATTAGGGTCTCACCATGGAGTATGTCTGCAAGTGAGGCTGTTAGATCTTCTTTACACTCGAAGCATATGCCAAGGAGTACCCATGGGAGAACTTCAGTGCTGTCTTCACTGCATGGTGCCATTTGTGTGCTAAGCTGTTGCTTTGCAGTGGTATGCTGTTGTTCAATGGTGAGAAATGCTGCAGTGATTACAAAGAGCCAAAGTGGTGACTCAAATTGGCATCCTTGGTCCATAGTGATAGTATCTGGACAATTGGAACACAATATCCAGGCTGTGGTAAATGCCTTAGCTGTGGATTTTAATGCAATGGCTTTGTAGGACAGCTTCTACACAGCATGAAACTCTGTCAGCCACGGAGAGATTCCCATGAGGTCTAGGAGTATATGGCAGAAGCAATCACATGGCATTACAAAACTGCCAAGCGGTGTTTGCACTTGTCAACTGATTTCACTTCATTGGAATTTGAAGCACATGTGTGTCACGTGACAGTAATGTCCTAACACCCTGCCACAAAAACTGCTCGGTGACTAGCCGTGTAATGCGGAGAGAGCCCGGGGTGGGGGTGCGAGATTATTTAGTCGATCGAAGACCTTTTGCTACATGGTGGATCCTGTATTGTGATACATCACAAAGGATATTGACTTCTGACCCAGGGATTGCTCATCGTTTAATTGTAAAATTCCATGAAGTGTCTGTGAGCAAGGCTTGCACCGACAGGTCCTTTTCTTCTTGTTCTGGCAGTCTGGTATAGCCTAGAGAGAGAGAGAGAGAGAGAGAGAGAGAGAGAGAGAGAGAGAGAGAGAGAGAGATGGTGTGCATTCATGACAGGCAGTCCACCACTATGATGTCCGCTCTGTGCAAGTGTGGAACATCAGTTGAATATTGCACAATTAAACTTCAGCCTTAGTATTGCCCAGGATTAACTTTCACTTGAGGGTGTTATATGGCCTCTACTAACAGCTTGTGATTGGTGTAAATCAAGATTTGGCACCTTTATATGTCTTCACAGAAGTGCCATATGGCTTCACACACTGCTAGTTGAAAGCTGACCATTTTGATTGAGATATTGTCAATTTCTTAGAGAAAAACGTGATAGGCTGTGTGGTATCCACTTCCTTCTGTTGCTGTACAGTGCTGATAGCCAAGTCACTGGCGGCAGTTGTAAGCGTAATTTGACTGTGCGTAATTGGTGGTGCCATGGACACTGCCATCACTGGAGGTTTTCTACAGTGGTTGAATTGAATGCTCTTTGCATTCTGTGGTCCATGCTGTTTCCCACTTCCCCTATATGTGAGGGCCTGCTAGAGGGTCAGTCAATGGTGCCTGTACTTTTGCTGCATGATGTGAGTGGTGGCAATAGAAGTTTAAAACGCCAAGGAATCGAAGGAGGTAATAGTAAGTTTGAGGGGAAGAAAGCTGGCAAACTGATTCAGCTTGATCTGGAGTCGGTCTTTAGCCTTCTGCAACATCTCATCATCTTGGCTGCTTGAAGAAGAGGTGGTGATAGACATCAGTTCTTGTGGAGGACCCAACATTGTGTTGATACCATGTGTAGCACTGTTTCTAATTGCACACTGATAGAGTATAGCACTTGGCATGTCACACAAGAGGTTAGTGTTCTCCCACCGCAAATGAGTAAGTGAGGCAGATAGCGCTGTACTAACTTGTACTGTTTGGCGATGTGCCGTATCATCTGTTGGAGTGCCAGTGGTCTGCAGAAGCAAAGTGTGACTGTCCTTTGGGGGCATGGCCACAACGGCCACTGCTGTGTTTTTATATCACAGGTGTTGGATTTGGTCACTATTATGTCTCCATACTCTTTATCAAATACGAGGTGTCTAGGAATTCTTGGTACTCATTTCACTACACAATCAAATCAAACAAGTCATATTAATGAGTTTTATTACAAAAAAAGGAAAAGACAATACTTACCTTTGAAAATTACATAGAAGTGTCGCAAGCAAGGGGCAACATACAAAATAAGCAGTCTTATTCTGTATAAACAACCACAAGTCTATAAGTCTGTGCTACACAGAGCGTATAAGCGAAATGACTAGTGTTGATGCTGCTATAGAACTCGGTAATCTTGAAGCTGCTATTCAACTGGGTTGTCACCAGTCGGTCGTGGCGCTTATGTCTTCTTCACATAGGACCTGCTGCTGTTGTGTTGTCGCTCTGGGGAGTGGTCAGTTATCATGCGATTGGCTAACCTCTTTGCACAGCCATCTCTTCTCTTTTGTTCCTGACTGGTGTGCTGCCGTTTGACTTTATGCTGTAACAATGTGCATGCGCAAGTGCGAGGAACATTTTGAGTATCCATTTTGTGTATTCTGATCCTTATCAGAACATAATCATTCCAAGTTGGCATGTGTCTCGAGCATTTGATCCTGGGCTATGTGGGGTGAGTCAAGGTGAACACGTCTGATCCTGTGTCAGTGGGGAAGTAGAGGTTAGTACCATGATCTCAAACATGTAGGCCTTTGTTGTATGAAGTTGCTATGGATGAGGGGAGGTGACTTGTTGATGTAATGTGGTGCAGTATGCCTATTTCGACCCATGGTTGTCGTTTGGGTATTTGCAAGGCTGATGACATTTCTGTGCTAATATACTGTATTGCACATGACACCACCCGTATTGCGAATGAGAGTGGGTAGTGTCAGCTAATGCAGTGGACTTGGTCATTGCTGTGGTGCCATGTCAGGTGGTGACTCAGTGCATGTAGGGGAGCTTGTGATGTCAGATTCACTTGAGGTCGGGCGGCGTCACAATTGTTTGGAACATGTGACAGCCAGCTGAGCAAATGAGGCATGCTATGGCTAACTTCCTGTCCAATAGTTTCGTCTTCTGATCAATCACTGCAAGCTGTAGCTGAGATGTAACATTCACAATCCATCCCCTAGCAAAAGATGGTGCCAGAATTGTGAGGCAGTTCCCTTGATGAGCTGTTCATTGTAAATGACTTGGTGCACCTGTCGTTCAGAGCTGCAAGTGATGGGTTTTAGTAGAACTGTTGGTTGGACGGCGGAGGAGGAAGAATGATGTCGCTTATCAGTCATGTTCCGCAAGGTGACAGATTAGCATTACCAATTTTGAACTGTCATTAACAGTGCCTCATGTGGGGAAAATACACTCAGCCATCTCAAAACACAAAGACAATTGTTCAGGTCAGAATGGTGGGAGCCTTGCTTGTTGTGTAGCAGAACACTGTCCGGCGAATACCAATATTTTATATACTATCAGAACCAACTTCTGCTGGGTCCATTGAACATAGTGCACTTGACAAAGTGAACATGGTGCTCGTGTTGCACAAAGGTTGTGTGTATAAGGTGGTTGTGTTGGCAATCATGGCAAGGCGATGCAGAAGATTCAAACAGCACTATGTCTGTTCTTGCAAAAACTGAATGCAAATCATTCTGTAAGCAGGTCAGGGTGGGGCTCCATATTGCTCCATATCACACATAGTTTGCCGGAGGCAATGTGCACACTGTACTGCAGTAATTGTGTATGGATTTGTAGTTGTAGAGCTGTTTAGAACAGCTAAGAAGCTATACTTTGTTTCCACTTTTAATGCATGATAGCATGGCACACAACAGTATTTTGCAAATACAAGGGTGATTTGAAAAGTTCTCAGAACAGAATAAAAAAAAAAGTACTTAAATCACTGAAACTTTATTTTATTTTTCAATGTAGTCTTCTTGTTGATTAATGCACTTGGTCCAACAATGTCTCAGTGCCTCGATCCCATCTCAAAAATGTTTTCTCCAGGCCTGCAAAATAGTTGTTAACTCCAGCTATCAATTCTTCATTTGAAGTGAATCTTCATCCACCAAGAAAAATTTTCAGTTTTGGGAAGAGATGGAAGTCTGATGGAGTCATATCAGGTGAATAACATGGGTGTGGCAACAAATTCATTCTTTAGTTCGTGTAATTTTGCCATGGCAACATCACATGCATGCAGGCAAGAGTCTTAGCACCTATCTTTCAGATATTTTTTTCATTTCCAGTTCTTCAGTTAAAATGTCATATACCCTTTCAGATCACATCTGACAAGTGTGAGTAATTTCACACACATTCAATCGGTGATCCTCCATGACCATTTCGTGCACTTCTGTAATGATTTCTGGAGTTGTGACTCATCTTGGCCGACCACTTGCACCAATGTGAGCTGGTGTCATCGCTACGAGTCAGCGAGGACTTGGGAAGGTCACTGATATCAACAAGCCACATTGTACTTGGCAGAAATAAAGGTGTTATGAATTAATAATGTTTCTTTGGCGTTTCTGACACGTCCACAGTCATTTTCTAGCATCCTGACAACTGGAGAGGTCACCGTTTGGCCATCAGTCCACTGTAGGCGACCTACGGATTTGGTGTCAGAAGTCCTAACGCCCACTGCCCACAGTTGGCTGCATCCTGTGCTCTTCATGGCCTCTAGTAGGATCTATGCCATGCCTGGAATGACTCCTCCCAGTATGGACACTGGCTTTCTTCCATTCCTTGCCAGCCTTGGTCCTAATGACCCCACAACATGCTCAACATTGGAGCTTCCAGCTACCAACAATCTGACCCTCTGTAACTGCCTGGATCTAGCAGGTTGAGAGGTTTCCTTTAAGACAAGACAAGTGGCTACATCTGGCCCAGGAAATTGGCATCCACATATATCGCCTGGAACCTGTTTGTCAGACTAACCAGGGAGGCCTTACATTTGCCCCCCCTGGAAGTCTTTTGCAGCATGCCATGCCCCAAGGTGACCTCTCACTTGAGCATGGGTGAGGGGTCAACCTCAATGTGAGTAGTAACTGGGTTGGCCACTAGTGTGGACTGATTGACCGACTTGTGGGTCAGGCTGAACATCCGTTGGTTTCCCACAGTCGGTCTGAAACAGTTATGCCCATCAACTGCAGCCTCAAGCTGTGCAACCGAAGCCAACAAAGCTGAGATCAAAGTGTCACCAACTTAGATCCCATCCACACACAGTAATCACAGTTCCTATCTACACTAAAAATGGTGGAAAGCTACAATACGAAGACAAGCAAATGACTATTGACAGGCACTGCGAACTCTACTGTAGACACTAACAAAAATGTAAGAACTGTGTCAAGTAAATTAGATCATGAAAAAGATATTTAAAAACTGAACTACCAAAGCAAACAGGTGAGACTAAATAGTTTGCTCCTGGTTAGAAACTTGTAAAATGTCAAAAATCTACTGCTTTCTGACACAAATGAAAACATGAGAACTGTCTAGTAGATATTAAATTAACAAGCAGAAATTCAAAAACTAAACAAATAAAGCACATAGATGAAACTGTATAATTCATTCCGGGTTAGGAGCTTGTAAAATGTCAAAAAATAGGTTACCTCCCAGTTGCTAGTATTGCTTGGTTGGCAATGCTGCCTGGGTCTGGTAAATACAATACTGACCTTTGAGGTCAGGACCTTGTGCTTTATTAAAAGCCATGGAGAAGGTTACTTTTAATGAACATTGTTTTATCATTTTCACACAGTGTGCAATGATTGCTCAAAGAAAGTGAACATATCCAACAGCTGTTGTGCATAATAGTAAAATCAGATTGCCAATTCTTTATATCTGCACATATGGTCAAAACCACGTGATATACCACACTTGAATAGAGAACTAAAGAGCTATACATTGTTGTGCATATCAGTGAAACAGATTGTCAATAGATGGCACCTTCCAAATAATTTTTATAAAAATGGTCTCAAACTAAAGTTTTTCAACAAAAGCCAAAACTAAACTGTTTATGTATTTTTCATTAGTCAACAAAATCTTGAAATGATGTCACAATCATTATTTTGAATAAGCAATATGGAGGATATGGTGAACTGCCAAAAAAACTCAGTTGAGAAATAATATACACACTGTCAATTTAAACATCATCTGAAAACGACGTTCTTCATCCACCTGCATCAGTTGTAATAAATATCATATCTAGTTCCTAGCTTCCTCGTGTTCTTTGCTAGAAAAATTAAAAGAAATGGAAGTTACATTTTTTGTCATCTGTCTTCAATATAACAGACTTAGAAAATAAATTTTCCAAGGGAGACATTAAGTAGTTACTGTGAAATGATACATCTCTGAAGAACCACCATTAGTGCCCTTAAGTCACTGTGAACCAGCCAACTGCTCCTGTTGTGGTGTGATGAAAAGGAAGGAAAGAAAATTGGTGTTTAATACCCCACTGACATTGAGGTCATTAGAGATGGACCACAATCTCAGAAACAGACAAAGATGAAGAAGGAAATCGGTCATGCCATTTTAGAGGAATCACCCCAGTATTTCGCTGAAGCAACTTAAGGAAATGATGGAAAACCTGAATCAGGATGGTCAGAAATGGATTTGAACCACCGTACTCCTCAATACAAATGAAGTGTGCTTACCATTGTGCCACCTTGCTTGGCGCATGAGTGCAAGCCATCTCGCGTGAGCAGATTGGTGAAAAGTCCTGTAACAGATTAATGGAGGTGGAGAAGAGGTGCTCAGCATAACAGCAGCACAGTTTCTCAAATCTGTGCATCACTCACAGCCAGGCCAAAGTTGCTGTAGTCTGTTCATGGTGAGCTGGACATGGCTGTCAACAACATGCTGTACATACCTCTGCATGTGTTGTTACATTATTGAATTCTTCTCTCACAAAGCCTTATACTTCTCATGCACAGTTGCTTATAGTTATGGAGGTTTATGCTGCTGCTTCTCTGCTGGCTTGTCACCAGTGCAGTCCAGTGGTAATGAAACAAACCCAATAATTGCTGGCGCAATAAATGTGCACCAATTATGCCATATTGCTGTGGTTTGTTCTGATACACTTATTTGAATGACACTTCAATATGCACATGACTGGGCACAAGGAAAATGGCTGCCCAGTGAATTTTGATATGAGAGTTACCTGGATTAAATGTGTAGACTTTGATTAAGAAGGAAACTTAAGACTTGTGATGCTTTAGAGAGCATCAGAGTGGCATACATGGCAGAATAACAAAAAATAGCTAAAATGTAGGTATTGCTTGAGCAATGATAGAGCCTATGTGTGGCTGTGGGGACAAATAAATTAAACATTTCTTCCTTCACCATCATGTCTCAGTCCAGAGATCAGTCAGCAGAAACTGACAAAAATCAGGAGACTTCAGTCAAATAGCATATTTGCTTCACCATGTACTCACTGAGTCCTATGATACTGTAGCAAAGTAGTAGCCAGAATTTTGCAACAGAATAAGGGAGGTGGAACAGAGGGGGCTGTGCAGGTGACATCTGTTGGCACATAAACCGTGTTAGCGGTAGATAGGGTCTCCATATTTAGCTGGGACCTCATCAGGACACTCTGAGATGGGGGTGTAGAAATAAAGTAAAAATTTATTTAATATAATTACTTTTTATTTAGAACAATGACATAGAAATTGTTGCAGCAGAAGTAGCTGATACACTATATTTTTCAGAAGATTGCACATTTTTTAGAAAGTCTTTTTTTCCATTTCACATATTTATAAAACTCTAAGCAAATCCACTTGCTGTTTAACTGGCACTGTAAGATTGTTTCCACAGTCCCTGGCAGCAGTCCATTTCTTTCATCAGTCCACTGGGCCAACTTCAGCAAAAAAAAACCTTCCCACAGTGGCATTCTGTGTGGGAACAGGAAACAAATACTTGCATGATTTTAGCAGCTGGCATTTGTGTTTAGGGTTTTTGGTTTCCTTAAGAAAGTAAATCCACCTTTTGTCTATGGCGTATTGCATTTACATGCTGCAATAACAGACGGTATTTTGCAAAATCGGGAAAAACTGGGTCTGGTCGGAATGCTGGGACAAAAAAGTCCATAAAGGTGATGAACCCAGAATATAAGAATGAATGGCAACCCTAGCAGCAGACATCTGTTGGTAGTAGTCATTGCTTTAGGGTGCTACAGAGGTGGGAAAAGTCACTGTTTTTACAGAACCATTCCTTTTGAGATAGGTATTCTTATTGAACCAGTTTGATATATTTGTTCAAATGATCCACATAGTTCATTTTAATGTTAAAGTACAATTAACGAGAGCAATTATAGTCTGATTAAAATTACTATTAGTTGAGGTCTGTCACTTGCCTCTGCAGTGTGCCATACCCACCGTCTGCTACCGCTTGGTTATAGGTGACACACAAACACAGCTAGTCACTTTACAAATACTGTAACTGTGTAACACAAAGCAATGTTGGAAGCTGTCACCCCAAGGAATGGCTGAACTTTCTGACGTGAAATGTACCTGAGGAAACGGCGTGTAACAATCTTAGGCAGAACTAAAATCATGATCACTTTGTTTAAGGCTAGCCTTTATGAGCAAATTCAAGACAGAAAAATTTCGAAAATATGTTTGTTTGCATAGGAAGTAAAGTATGTGTTGAAATAAAGAAATTACATTTAAACCAGTTAACTGAATAAAAACAATAATCAAAATCTTTGGATTGGATTTAGGAAAATTACAAATTTCACTTCAATTAATGAGAAACGAACATTAAACCTCCGCATACCAGCTCAATAAGCTAACTGCTCTGCTATACCAACACACTGCAAGATGCTATTGTAATTATGACTAATGTCCCAGTTGCAATGATAAATTGACAGCATTCTAAAATTCAGTTTCATGCAGTGTTGTGCAAAGTTTATTTAATTTAAGCTGATATCTCTGATTATAATAACTGTATGTATCTTGTTGAATCCAGTAGCATTTGGTTGTGCTGTTTATAAATCCTGTGGATGTCGTTACCATAATTTTGTGTGTGTGTGTGTGTGTGTGTGTGTGTGTGTTTATGTGGGTATCACATGTAATCATCATCATCATCATCATCATCATCATCATTTAAGACTGATTATGCCTTTCAGCATTCAGTCTGGAGCATAGTCCCCCATATAAAATTCCTCCATGATCCCCTATTCAGTGCTAACATTGGTGCCTCTTCTGATGTTAAGCCTATTACTTCAAAATCATTCTTAACCAAATCCAGGTACCTTCTACTTGGTCTATCCTGACTCCTCCTACCCTCTACTGCTGAACCCATGAGTCTCTTGGGTAACCTTGCTTCTCCCATGCGTGTAACATGACCCCACCATCTAAGCCTGTTCGCCCTGACTGCTACATCTATAGAGTTCATTCCCAGTTTTCTTTGATTTCCTCATTGTGCACACCCTCCTGCCATTGTTATCATCTACTAGTACCTGCAATCATCCTAGCTACTTTCATATCCATAACCTCAACCTTATGGATAAGGTAACTTGAATCCACCCATCTTTCACTCCCATACAACAAAGTTGGTCGAAAGATTGAATGGTGCACAGATAACTTAGTCGTGGTACTGACTTCCTTCTTGCACAAGAGAGTAGATCGTAGCTGAGCGCTCACTGTATTAGCTTTGCTACACCTCGCTTCCAGTTCTTTCACTATGTTGCCATCCTGTGAGAATATGCATCCTAAGTACTTGAAACTGTCCACATGTTCTAACTGTTCCTCCTATTTGGCACTCAATCCGTTTATATCTCTTTCCCACTGACATTACTTTTGTTTTGGAGATGCTAATCTTCATACCATAGCCCTTACATTTCTGATCTAGCTCTGAAATATTACTTTGCTAACTTTCAATAGAATCTGCCATCACAACTAAGTCATCCGCATATGCGAGACTGCTTATTTTGTGTTCACCTATCTTAATCTCACCCAGTCAGTCTATTGTTTCCATCATATGATCCATAAATAATATGAACAACAGTGGAGACAGTTTGCAGCCTTGTCTTACCCCTGAAACTACTCTGAACCATGGACTCAATTTACCGTCAACTCTAACTGCTGCCTGACTATCCATGTAAAGATTTTTAATTGCTTGCAAAAGTTTGCCTCCTATTCCATAATCACATAGAACAGATAATAACCTCCACCTAGGAACCCGGTCATATGTCTTTTCTAGATCTATAAAACATAGATACAATTCCCTATTCCACTCATAACACTTCTCCATTATTTGCCGTAAGCTAAAGATCTGGTCCTGACAAACTCTAAGAGGCCTAAACCCACACTGATTTTCATCCAATTTGTCCTCTACTAATACTTGCACTTTCCTTTCAACAATACCTGAGAAGATTTTACCCACAATGCTCATCAAAGAGATACCTCTGTAGTTGCTACAATCTTTTCTGTTTCCATGTTTAAAGATTGGTGTGATTACTGCTTTTGTCCAGTCTGATGGAACCTGTCCCAACTCCCATGCCATTTCAGTTATCCCGTGTAGCCATTTAAGACCTGACATTCCACTGTATTTGATGAGTTCCGACTTAATTTCATCCACCCCAGCCGCTTTATTGCACTGCAATCTATTGACCATTTTCTCCACTTCCTCCAATGTGATACTATTTCCATCATCATTCTTGTTCCTTTGTACATCAAAATCTGAAACATTACTGATCATATTTTCAACTACATTGAGCAACTCTTCAAAATATTCCCTCCATCTGCCCAAGGCATCAACAGGATTCACGAGCAGTTTTCCTGAGCTGTCCAAAATACTTGTCATTCCCTTCTTACCTCCCTTTCGAAGACTGCTAATAACACTCCAGAATGATTTTCCAGCAGCTTGACCCAAAGTCTCCAACCTGTTTCCAAAGTCTTCCCAAGATTTCTTCTTGGATGCTGTAATTATCTGTTTGGCTGTGTTTCTTTCTTCAACATAACTTTCTCTGTCTACCTGAGTTCTAGTATGTAGCCATTTTTGATATGCCTTCTTTTTCCTTTTACAGGCTGCCTTGACTGTGTCATTCCACCAAGCTGTTTGCTTCATCCTACCTTTACACATGACTGTTCCAAGACATTCTTTGGTCACTTCTAGTACTGTGTCCCTGTACCTTGTCCATTCCTTTTCCAGTGACTGCAATTGACTACATTCAACTAACTGGTACCTTTCTGAGATCGCTGTTATGTACTTGTGTCTGATTTCCTTATCCTGAAGTTTCTCCACTCTTATCTTCCTACACATGAACCTAACCTCCTGCACTTTCGGCCTCACAATACCAATTTCACTGCAGATTAAATAATGATCAGTGTCATCAAAGAATCCCCTGAATACACGTGTGTCCCTCACAGCCTTCCTGAATTCCTGATCTGTTATCATATAGTCAATGACAGATCTAGTTCCCCTGCCTTCCCAAGTATACCGGTGAAAGTTCTTATGTTTAAAAAAAGAGTTAGTGATTACTAAGCCCATACTGGCACAGAAATCCAAGAGTTGTTTCCCATTCCTGTTGGCCTCCATATCCTCTCCAAATTTATCTATAATCTTTTCATACCCTTCTGTTCGATTTCCAATCCTGGCATTAAAATCACCCATGAGCAGAACACTGTCCTTGTCCTTTACTCTAACAACTACATCACTGAGTGCCTCATAAAAACTATCCATCTTATCTTGATCTGTCCCTTCACAATGTGAATATATTGACACAATCCTAATTTTCTTGCTAGACATTGTCAAATCTATGCACATCAGTCGTTCATTTACATACCTTATTGCAACTACGCTGGGTTCCATTTCTTTCCTGATGAAAAGCCCTACACACCATTGTGCTATTCCTGCTTTGACTCCTGACAGGTAGACCTTGTATTCTCCCACTTCCTCTTCTTTCTCACCCCTTACCCGAATGTCACTAACAGCTAAAACGTCCAACCCCATCTTACTTGCAGCCTCTGCCAGTTCTACCTGCTTCCCAGAGCAGCCCCCATTGATATTAATAGCTCCCCATCTCGTTACCATTCATTTGCCGAGTAATCATGTAATGAAATGTGAAATAAAAGAGCCAGACCCAGGATTCAGGATCCAAACACTTCAGAAAAGAAAGCTGCATGAGGAACTGGAAGTGAACTAATTGTTGCAGCAGTATGGCAATGGCAAATGGTTTAGGTGCAATGTTGAGTGCTCTGACTGCAGAAAACCAACTACAACATGTTAAATGCCAACTATCATCTAATTTAGTCAGGCTATAGAAAAACCCTTAAGCTAATGAATCAAAAAGAAAAATTTTGTTGCCTACAAAAATTGAAAAGCCTTTAGAAACAAACCCAGTGTGCATATTTCCAAAAAAAATTATTTTTCTATTTTTATTTATTTTTTTACATGCAATCTTTTTGTTAGGACAGAATGATAGCTTTCAATTTTTACCTAAGCTTTTCTTTGAGAAATGGTATAATGGAAACTACTAGACTAAATTATTCTCACTCCCACCAAGAGTGTTTTGTTTATCTGCTTCGTAGTTCTTTATATTATCTGAAAGGGTATGGAAGAAGAAACAAATACGTTCTTATACAATAGCTCACAAAAATTAATTCTAAAGTTGTGAAAGAAAAATTCAGATACTGGGTAAATAAGGCTCTTAAAAAAAAAAAATCTGTGTGACCTAATAGCAACCGTGTTACAGAAAGTGAGGTGTACTCAGCATCAAGGGAGGAGAAGGTCGTGACTGGAGACTGGACTGAAGTAAGGGAATGGTTTCAGTCTTATGAGCAGGGTTTCAGTCTTACGAGCAGACGCAGTTCAAACTGTTCACCATTAGGACTTCAGAACTATGAAATCTTAGGTCCTGGGAATGAGGTGTATTCAGTATCAAAGGAGAGAAGATTCACTCATGCACATTATAACTTGCAGCAGATAAGAGAGCTGAGGAGTAAATGACCATTAGTTCACTACACGAAAGACAAAATTGTTAAGGCTTTTGTGGCCACTTGTTGACAAACTGTCTGTTGGCTTCTGCCTAAGGTTCTTTGACCACCATTGCTGGTAGTGAAGGGTGAAGCTTTGACAAGGGCAGCCACTAGTGCTGGTGAAACATCAGAAAAATCATTGACAAACATCAACCAAAGAACCCAAGACAGAAGCCAGCAGACAGGTTTGTCTAAGGGAAGACAACTCTGAACAGTCCCTTTCCAAAAATAGTTCACTTGAATTAATTTGTTCATGAACTACACATCTCTATGTTGCTGCTTGAAACTGTTATAACAACATGCAGTTTTGGTTACAGGGTAAAGAAAGGCTTCTTCTCACAGCCAGAATATAGAAAAACTAAGAGTAGGGGAACTCACGTACCTCTCTATTTAATTCTTAAATCATCTCCCCCCCAAATACTTTTGACGTGACTGGAGAAATTGAGATAGGACTATAGTTTATCTTGACCTCCCTTGTCACGTTCTTGAAAAGTGATGGACTGATATATCCAATAAGAGCTAGGCAAAAGCTAGATGACATTCACAGCAAACAATAGCAAATATAAACAAAGACATTTGAGGATAATCATAGTCTGACAAAATATCATTTGTTATGGTGGCTTCTGCTTCGGGTTCTTTGACCACCATTGCTGGTGGTTAAGGGTGAAGCTTTGACAATGGTAGCCACTCATGCTGGTGAAATAACAGAAAAATCATTAAACAAACATCAACCGAAGAACCCGAGATGTTTTGAAACATCTTGTTTTAGAAGGGCTAACTAAATTTACATCTTGTCATTGGAGTCTTTCACAACCAGTGTTTTCTTTTTTAGTCACACATAAGTTTTTGGGATATAGCTGACGATCTTATGCAAGATTTTCTGACCATAAAGATGACACATGTAGCTGCAGACAGGTACAATGAAAAGCCTGCTACACATTGAGCTTTTGGCCAAGCCTTCTTCAGAAAGGAAACACACACACACATTCACACAAGCAACCATGCATCATGGTCATATGACCACTATCTCCAGTCATTTAGGCCAGAATGCAACTGCGTCAAATGGAAGCAGCAATCTGGAATGGGGCATGGATAGCAAAAGAATAGTGGAGCATGGGCGGGGTGCCTAACAGGACATGCAGGTGCTAGATTGTGACAAGACAAGACTGTCAGGTTCAGTGTTGGGAGGCTGAGGACCATTATCTGTAACGATCATTTTGGGGAGTCACTCGACAGCAAAGAGACGCCGGAGAATTTTGATAGTCTCAGCAGAAGTGGTGTTCATCACGCGGGATATGTAAGGGTATCCTGACCCAGAGTTTATCACGATGAGCCACTGGGATCCATGATACAGCACCATGAAATCCAAGTGGAGTGGCTCCCATGAGGCAGCTGCATCTGGCCACGAAAAAAACTGACACAGGGGTGCTGCCTAAAGTGTTCGGCACGTGGTGTAGGCCGACATGAGGGAGGCAATGTTTTTTTTTTCCAATATGCACCAATAAAGGTGTCAGAGGGTTAGTTGTTTGGTGAGGACGATTCCCCAACAGTCAGCGTGGAGGAGGTCAAGGATACTGCGGCACAATGCATGCCACCTGGGGAACATCCGAATCACTATGGAAAAGGATGACGCCACTGTGGAAAAAGAGACTGTGCTGATGATCCTAAAAATGCTGGACTTCCATATCATAGATGCAACAACAGCTGTTTGGCCAACCCACAGTGATTTGGCGATGGAGAGTTTGCAGTGTCTGATCCTGAGTGGTGGCTCACCTGACGCCATCAGCTTCCAATGGAAGCGCATTCAGAGCTGCATCAACGTTTGATTCCACATGGAAATAAACCAAGGGGGAGGTGTCCAACCCACAGTCCACACCAGCAGGCAGCTGGGAAAGGAAATCGACATCTGCGTGCCTTTCAGAGGTGCAATAGCCAATATCAAAGTCGAAGTCCCCAGGAAGGGCGCCCAATACTGGAGGCGAAGCACTGTCTGGGTGGGCACTGCAGCACCCGGGTGAAACAAAGAAACCATAGGCTTGTGGTCGCTCTGCAGAGTGAAATGACGACCATACACGAAATCGTAGAATTTCGTTAGAGCGGAAACCAGTGCCCAAACTTCCTTTTCAATTTGATTATATTTGGTTTGAACTTCGGTCAATTTTTTGGATGCAAAAGCCACCAGCCTCTCAACGCCATTTACCACTTGAGGGAGGACTGCACCCAGGACATAGTCCGTTGTATCGGCGGCAATGATGAGACTTGTGAGAGCTTGCTTACATGCTGTGCCCAAATCCCAATGCACACCCTTGCACAACAGCCCCGCCAGGGGCACCAAAATCTCAGCGGAGTGGCGTGTAAGTCGCTGATAATAGTTAATTTTATCGACAACAGATTGCAGTTGCTTCACGTTGGTGGGAGGAGGCAGGTTTCAAATCACCTCGACATACTCCTTAGAGGCTTGTAGGCTGTGGGCATCAATTGTGAACTCGAAATAACTGACCTCGTGTGCAAGAGTCACACTTGTCTTTCTGTCAACGCAGGTTAGCCTCAGAAAAACTTGAAACAACCTATCCAGCTTGTCCGCGAGGTTCACCGCTGATGAGCCACCAATGATGACATCATCTAGATAATCTGCTGCACTAGGCACCTGACTTGTGATGTGTTCCAAATAACGTTGGAAAATGGCTGGGGTACTGGCAATGCCAAATGGCAGGTGTTTTGACTGGAAAAGGCCACATGGAGCATTGATGATTAGGATCTGCTGCGATTATAATGGCAGATGCAGATAAGCATCACACAACTCAATTTTGGCGAAAACGGTTGAGCCCACAAGAAGTGTGGACTGAGAATTTACCGTGACCTTTAAATCTCCACAGATGTGTAAAGCACAATTCGACTTCTCGAGTAACATGATAGGTCTCACCCAGTGACTGTGCATGACGGGAGAAGGGATGCCTTCATCTTGTAAGCGACTAAGTTCCACCTGGAGCCTCTCTTGAAGAGCAAAGGGGACCGAGTGAGCCTTGACAAACGAGGACTACCAGAGGGAAGAAGCTGAACATGTGCGGTAAAACCCTTCACCCCTGGTGTGGAGGATGAGAAAAACGTTTCGTATTTGCTGAGCAACGGGGTGCGGAGGGTATCCGAGGAGGGATCGAAACTACCTGTACCTCGTCCTGCACTGACAAACTCAGACGACCAAAAATGTCCAAACACAGGTTGGTTGCGCTGGGGGAGCCAACCACCAAAAACTTAGTGGTGAAGCAACGACCGTTGTAGGAGATTTGTGTAGAAGAAACGCCGTCAACTGAGATATGGTGATTACTGAAACTATGCTAGTCGCGAGTGTATGGAGACAATGCGTTGGTACATGCCGTGTCAGTTTGAAAGACCACAGTAATATGCGCGACCTCCAAGGTTAGGAGGAAACAGGCGCCCGACCGATGGCCTTTGTAGTTTGGTCCCTTCAATCTCCACCAACAGGCTCCCAGCTGGGGAATGATAGAGAAGACATGTCCGTCAATGGAATGAGAGGCTTCCAGGTCCTGCGGTGACGATTCGTTACGAACCTGTGCGTGTGCAGGAAGCGTGGCATCTACTTGATATTTCTATAAAGCCTGACACACAATGGCGATATGGCCCATTAGGCTGTAAGTCGTGCAGCTTGCTCGCCGGTGGGGGCGCTCTGACTGTTGGTGAGTGCAGTAACAGTCCGGACATGATGGAAAACGGGCGAAAGAATTTGCTGTCACGGCTTGTACCAACGGACCGACGAGACTCCCGCTCGGTACTAAGCAACTGGCGAGCCACGAAAACAGCTGGATCAAAAAGCGGTGGTTGTAGCCAGTGAGACTGTTCAAATGCACGAATGATCAGCAGACAGGTGTCGAGTAATGGGTCCTGTAACTTCAAAATATCAGCCAATAGACTCTCGTCTGATTCGTGAAACACCACCATATCGCAAATCAACGAAGAGGCATAAGACTGCTTGCAGGAACCGTCGGAATTTGCAATCGCGGGAGATACCCTGGAACGTCGTAATCCATTCCCCATATGTCTGACGTGAGGACTTTCAACAAGAAAAGCGTCTGACGGGCAGATATAACGTGTATTTGTTCATGAAATTACTCAAAAACGCAGCCCTTAATATGGGTAAACGAGAAATCACGAGGTGAGTGCTCGGGTGCAATGGCGATTTTCGTAGTAGATCGTGGATCCCATGTGCTAGTAAATGTTGTTCCAACCATTCGACGCAATTTCACATTGGTGCGATAGACCTATCAAAAGCCGGAAATGTTGGTGGAGCCATGTGCAAAGTGTTCAAAAAATGGCTCTGAGCACTATGGGACTTAACATCTGAGGTCATCAGTCCCCTAGAACTTAGAGCTTAAACCTAACTAACCTAAGGACATCACACACATCCATGCCCGAGGCGGGATTCGAACCTGCGACCGTAGAGGTCAGGCGGTTCCAGACTGAAGCGCCTAGAACCGCTCGGCCACCCCGGCCGGCGCATACAATATGCTTCAAATACTAGTCCCACTGGTGGAGATGAGAATCCACATAAAAACTCAGCATCTTCCCAATTGTTCTGTGCATCTGTTCTGTCCTTCCGCTGGCCTGCGGATGTAACTCGCTCGTCCTCAACTTCTTTACAGACAACAATTCACACAGTTCCTTCATTAAATTCGACATGAAATTGGTCCCTTGGTCAGTAATTATTATCTCCGGTACACCAAATTTCAAAATCTTTACTAACGCTTGCAGACCATTGCCGCCTGTTGATTTGGCATAGCCACAATCTCCACATCCCTCGAAAAATGGTCTATTATTGTCAGAACGAATCTGTTCCCCGACGCTGTTCGTCTAAAAGGTCGTAAGACATCAATTTAAAAAAAAAAGGTTCAAATGACTGTGAGCACTATGGGACTTAACATCTATGGTCATCAGTCCCCTAGACTTAAAACTACTTAAACCTAACTGAACTAAGGACATCTCACACATTCATGCCCGAGGCAGGATTCGAACCTGCGACCATAGCGGTCGCGCGGTTCCAGACTGAAGCGCCTAGAACCGCTCGGTCACATCGGTCGGCCAGACATCAATCCCCAACATAGAAAATAGACATGTCGCTTCTGGCAATCGTTGTATCTGTATCTGTTTCCGGCTCAAATCTGCTCTCTGCGCCCGTGGTATACAATTCTTGACATACTGATCCACATCTACTTTCCTACCTCTCCACCAATACTTCTCCGCCACTCTCCTATTCGTAGCTCTACACCCGCCATGACCAGATAACACGTGATCATGTGCTTCCTTTAAAACCTCATCCCTCAGCTCCGCTGGTACTATTACCGTTGGCCCTAACTGCGTTTCCCCGTACAGAAGACCGTCGTACATATTAAATTGTGGCTGTGTCCGACACAACTTACAATCGTTGTCCTCGTCCTGTAATTCTTGCCATACTGCTAGGTCATAACCTATGACTTCTACTTTTGCCACTTTCCTGCTTACTGCATCCGCGTTACCGTGCTTCTTCCCATGCTTATGCACCACCTCGTAGTCGAATTCACTAAGCCTCACAACCCATCAAGCGAGTCTAGTGGACGGAACCTTCAACCCCAACAACCACTTCAAAGCAGCATGATCTTCTCTCATATACAAGGTGTTACAAAAAGGTACGGCCAAACTTTCAGGAAACATTCCTCACACACAAAGAAAGAAAATATGTTATGTGGTCATGTGTCCGGAAACGCTTACTTTCCATGTTAGAGCTCATTTCATGACTTCTCTTCAAATCAAATTAATCATGGAATGGAAACACACAGCAACAGAAACTACCAGCGTGACTTCAAACACTTTGTTACAGGAAATGTTTAAAATGTCCTCCGTTAGCGAGGATACATGCATCCACCCTCCGTCGCATGGAATCCCCGATGCGCTGATGCAGCCCTGGAGAATGGCGTATTGTCTCACAGCCGTCCACAATACGAGCACGAAGAGTCTCTACATTTGGTACCGGGGTTGCGTAGACAAGAGCTTTCAAATGCCCCCATAAATGAAAGTCAAGAGGGTTGAGGTCAGGAGAGCGTGGAGGCCATGGAATTGGTCCGCCTCTACCAATCCATCGGTCACCGAATTTGTTGTTGAGAAGCGTACGAACACTTCAACTGAAATGTGCAGGAGCTCCATCGTGCATGAACCACATGTGTCGTACTTGTAAAGGCACATGTTCTAGCAGCACAGATAGAGTATCCCGTATGAAATCATGATAACGTGCTCCATTGAGCGTAGGTGGAACAACATGGGGCCCAATCAAGACATCACCAACAATGCCTGCCCAAACGATCACATAAAATCTGTGTTGATGACGTGATTGCACAATTGCGTGCGGATTCTCGTCAGCCCACACATGTTGATTGTGAAAATTTACATTCGCAGAAGTGTAGCCGTGGAGGCCAATCAGCTGCTGATAGTGCCTGCACACGCTGTACATGGTACGGAAACAACTGGTTCTCCCGTAGCACTCTCCACACAGTGACGTGTCAACGTTACCTTGTACAGCAGCAACTTCTCTGACGCTGACATTAGGGTTATCGTCAACTGCACGAAGAATTGCCTCGTCCATTGCAGGTGTCCTCGTCGTTCTAGGTCTTCCCCAGTTGTATACATTAGACTGACTGCGAAACCACGTTCGTGATGAACACTAACCTGTTGATGCTACGTACTGATGTGCTTGGTGCTAGTACTGTAGAGCAATGAGTCGCACGTGAACACAAGCACCGAAGTCAACATTACCTTCCTTCAATTGGGCCAACTGGCGGTGAATAGAGGAAGTAAAGTATATATTGACGAAACTAAAATGAGCTCTAACATGGAAATTAAGCTTTTCCGGACACATGTCCACATAACATCTTTTCTTTATTTGTGTGTGAGGAACGTTTCCTGAAAGTTTGGCCATACCTATTTGTAACACCCTGTATATAACATTTAAAATATTTGATTCCACAGATTACGCTACGCATCTCCCTCTCAGTTGAGTAATTCCTCTCTGCTGCATTCAACTGCCTAGACGCATAGGCTACAGGATGTTCTTTCCCATCAATTTCCTGACTAAGAACACACCCTAATGCTTGATTCGATGCATCGCATGCTAGTATAAACTCCTTTACAAAATCTGGGAACACAAGAACCGGACTTGATGTTAACACTTCTTTCAGTTTGTCAAACGCTTTCTGACACTCTTCTGTCCACTCAAATTTCACACACTTCCCTAACAATCGTGTCAACGGCTGTGCTAAATCTGCAAAAACCCTTCACGAACTATCGATAGAAATTGCAAATTCCGATGAATGACTGCACTTCCTTAACTGTTTTCGGTTCCCGAAAATCCCTTACAGCCTGTACCAACATCGGATCTGTTCGCACTCCGTCGTTACTGATAATCTGACCCGAATATTTTACTTCTTCTAATGCAAAATGACACTTCTCCAGGCTCAACGTCAAACGAGCTGCTCTTGATCTCCCTTAACCGCTGTCTATGTTGCTCCATACTACTTGAAAACACTATTATGTCATCCAAACAGACCATAGAGTGCCGTGGTTTCAAACCCCTCAAGACACTGTCTAGCAACCTCTGAAACGTTGCCAGAGCGTTTTTCAAACCGAATGGCATTATAATGTACTGGTAATGTCCTCCAGGAGTAAAGAAAGCAGTTTTTGGACGATCCTCTGGAGCCACCTGTAACTGATGATAACCACTTGTCAAATCCACTGTAGAAAAGTACTGTACTAAGTGATCCAAAGTCTCCGATTTGTTTGGAATGGGGTATGCGTCCGTTACTGTCTTATTATTGAGGTATCGGTAGTCACAACAGAACCTGTATTTCTCAGTTCCATCCACAGACATTTTAGGCACGATCACAGTGCCCGCCCACTTCCAGCAACTATTACTATGCTCTATAATACCGACCGCAAGCTGCTGATCGATGAAATCCTCCACAATCGGCTGCAAATACCTCAGTATTCTGTATGGTTTATCGTAAACAGGTGCTTCATTGCCTTTTGGTATCCTGTGTAGAACTAATGGAGTTGCTGGTAATGGCCCTTGTGAAAAAAAAAATCGTAAATTCCCACAATAATTCTTCCACATGCTCTCTTTCTCCTCCTTTCAAGTGCTTAATTTTGTCACGCTATGCAGTTCTGTCGGCAGTTAGTGGTTGATCCCTTCGCCTACCTATCGAACACCAGTCTTTGTCATCTGGCACATCCAAATTTGCTACTAAAACTCGTTTCCTCAAATTCGCTTCTACAGCGCGAAAATTATCCACGTTCATGGGAACTACTCGCCCGTCGTTCCCCTCCACTAAATTTCACAAAACGACCCAATGGACTCAAAACTTCATTTCCTCCAATGGTTCAATAACACATACTGTACCCACAGGTAAATTTGACTCCACACTTACCCGAAGCGACTTCCCGGTGCCACTAGACACACACTCATGAGAATTAAGGCTCAATGCTGATGTACACGGTTCAATTGGTTTGTTCATTACGTTGAACACCCCTCGCGACAGTCTGCATTGAAAACAGTTTCCCCTAGCTGAAATAACATTCCACCAAGTTCCACAGTTCATTGTCCGAGGTCAGTTTTGGCATGATGTTTATGCAAGAAATCTAATTCTAGGATCATGTCGTAGCCCTCGCTTACCCATGGTACCATCTCCATGCATGCATTAAACTGGACTTTCTCTATTCGAAAGTCAACTGTCATCGACCCCAAAGCCATGACCTTATCCCCCACTCCACGCAATCTATAACATGGTGGGTCTAGTTTCCTTCGTCCATTATATTCCTAGTAGGCACTGTCACTTGTGCCCCTGTGTCCAACAAAATCTTAAACATTTTAGATCCTATGGATCCTACCACTGAACATTTCACCTCTGCATAATTATTCGTAGCATTGAAATTAAACGGGAGCTCCCTTAGGTGGGTCTTGGGCCCCCTATGCCATTTAACCCTTGTCCACCTCTCCTATCTCCACTTCTCCATCCTCCCCACTGCTGATTTCCATCCCTTCCTTTACTCCTTGGTGACTGGGTACACTGCCCCTGCACGTCTCCAGTACGACCATACTTAAAGCATTTCACACCCGCTGTAAACACTGTTTGCCTCTCGTGTACCCCTGTTTCCACGTCTGTTTCCTCACATTGAATTGCCAGCTGAATGGCCAAATACAAATCTTTCGGATTCCCTTCATGCACTTTCCGCGACATAAGCGCCGGTAACCCTCTCAAAAACACGTCAAGAGCCCTTTGCTCGGCCTCCTGCAACAGAACACTATTCACCTCATCGCTCTGACCCAACTTCTAAGCATACTCATTAACTACCCTTACCCTGTCCGCAAATTTCTTCATTGTCTTCCCCTGTCTCTTTGACATTGTACTTAACTTTTCTCTAAAGCACCTAGCGCTATTCTGTTTTTTTGTATCTTTGTAAAAGCCCTTCCTTTAACTTCTTCAACTGTCGTGCCTTTCTTAAGCCCTCAGAACACCTTACTTATGTTTTCGCTTCACCCGTTAATCTAATCTTGGCTGTATGTAACAACTGCTCATCAGACCAACTATTCATCACCGCTGAAGTCTCCAAGTCCACTAATGAACGCACATCCTCAGATGCCTAGCCAAAAATGGAATAATCGAACTAGCGGCAGCTGGATCAGTCTCGTGCACCATAGGCGACAACGACTGATCAGATGCGGTTTCCTGCTCACTTCTAGATGTTAATTCATTTGTCAACTGCATATTGTCTGCTGTCAATTGTGCTACTTTTTTCAACAAAATCTGTACCGCTTCTGGTTCCGACACACCTCGCGGTCCTGGCTCTGTCATTGTGTTGCTTTCGTTCCCAGTTAGTCCCAAAATAAAACATTTAAGTGCAAGAATAACCCAACCCCCTGCACCTCAGTATCATCATACTCGGTAACATCATACTCAAACCAACACAAAAGTAATTAAATGCCACGAAAAACATAATAAATCTTACTGCCCCAAATACACCAACACTTATTCTGAAAAAACAAAAACTAATATGCCTACACAAAATATCTAAAATGGCCTCCCAAGAGCCATACTCAAAAACACAAAAAGGAAAGAAAATTTCAAATACTCAAAAGAGAACTGGTCAAAACTCACCACATTTTGTGCGGGTGGTGGGCTTGAATGTCGTACTGGACAGACGACATCCGCTATTCTGACACCAAATGTAGTGGGAACTTCTGCCACCAAATGTAACAGCAACACCAAATGTAGCAGGAAGGAGGTAGAAGGCAGCGTATTAAGACTCGTCCGAACTTTCCAAGTGATTTATTGTTTCCAACTACAGTGCCGTGTTCCCCTGGGTCTCCATCACCGGGTCCTGCAATGCTATGAAACGGCTTGGCGCGGAATGGCTGCCTCAGCGACCCGTGTACGCACTGCTGTGTGTCGGCCTTGTACGTCATCAGAGGACGCCAGCGGTCGTCTCAGCGGTCTGCGCCCCTGTCAACTCAGCGCCGCTCGGTGTGAGCCGCAGGTGGCCAGCTGCATGCTTCTCTCCAGCGTGGCTGAGATGGTAGCGACAACAAGCACCCACTATCCGGCGTCCGAATCTGCGGCCCTCGCTTCGGGATGCCTCTGGCACGTGTTAGAAGCCAGGACGACTGCCTGCGGTAGCAAGCCACGAGGTGGCCCGCTGCTGGCTGGTTACAGACCCTGCGTCAGCCTCAGATGGTCGAACCAGTGACCCGCTATGGACTGGAATGCTGGAGTCCCATCTGCTGCTGCGTGTAGCTGGTGGTGTGACACACCCCGCTGTCCAGGAGAGCTGCCACACCTGAATGACCTGTTAGAAACCCGCACCTATTTATATTCGGATGTGCGCCTCTGTTTTGCCATATGTGCCGCTTCGCTTCACGTACTCATAACAAGCTAGGTTGGCCGGTGGGCCCCTTCTGCCTGTGATTTGCGACACGCAAAACCGGTACGTATACTCTTTCAGCAATTTGACGGCCGTGTGGTCTCTATTCTACTTCGCAACTGTTGGTATGCGTAACTCACGGCAATCCGGCGCCGGCCGGAGTGGCCATGCGGTTCTAGGCGCTACAGTTTGGAACCGAGCGACCGCTACGGTCGCAGGTTCGGATACTGCCTCGGACAAGGATGTGTGTGATGTCCTTAGGTTAATTAGGTTTAATTAGTTCTAAGTTCTAGGCGACTGATAGCCTCAGAAGTTAAGTTACATAGTGCTCAGAACCATTTGAACTATTTTTTTGCAATCCGGCCCGCACCTGGCGGTAACTTTTGCTCATAATGTTCCACTAACTTCCCCTGTCCTAAATGGTGGTGCCGCTTCAATATTCTCCATTCAGATGGTGACAGAATTTCAATCACTAGCCATGCGGTATTAGTGCTCACCACTTATTTTTCAATACACCGTTGTGTATTCCGTACCTGAGATTTAATTTTTTAAGGGGTCTTTTACCACAAAAGAATTTTAATAGGCCTATACAAGGGTAATTATTGAATACAGGTATACCACCTTTGGATGGTTAACAGAGGTTATTTCATTAATTTGAAAGTGTAGAATAGAATGGTGTACTTCGTAGCAGTTTGAAAAAACGCTCCTGATTCGGAAAATAGGTCATATATCTGCAATGACTATATTCCGTGTCACTTAGGACCAGGTTTCCGGACATAGAGTCAAAGCGGTTATGGAAGCACGAAGGGATGAGAACTGCGGATGCGCGGCAGCAGAGAGTGGGCAAAGTCCCTGTTGCCGAATTGCGTTGCTGTGGGCAAGGTCAGGCTCATTTGCCTACAGTATATCCGATTCTACGTTCAAATCTATGAGAGGAAGAGTAAATATGAAAACCAATATCGATCAGTCGGCATGAGAGAAATGTTAGTTCATGTCTAGTTGGCGTTTGCGTCCACGACTCCACAAGATTTACTCTGCATGACGTCGGGAGACGAGAACAGCTGCCACAGATTTGCGAAGACGTGAAGTAAGTTTTTTCTCAAAATGATAATTATCTAATGAGAAGATCATTGAAACTACTTGCAATAATTATCACTTATTGCGATTTGAGCCGTATTACAAGTTAAAATTTAATACACAAAATTAACTTTAATCAAAAATCGAACTCATTATATTTGCTTAAGAACTGCTTTTACTCAATAGATTTTTAAAAAATTTTTAGGTGATTGTGAGGATGTGTTTGACTACAGTTAAGTGTAATCACTGTGTGTAAAAAAGAATTAGTGGTGTTGTTGTTGTTGTCTTCAGTCCTGAGACTGGTTTGATGCAGCTCTCCATGCTACTCTATCCTGTGCAAGCTGCTTCATCTCCCAGTACCTACTGCAACCTACATCCTTCTGAATCTGCTTAGTGTACTCATCTCTCGGTCTCCCTCTACGATTTTTACCCTCCACGCTGCCCTCCAATGCTAAATTTGTGATCCCTTGGTGCCTCAAAACATGTCCTACCAACCGATCCCTTCTTCTAGTCAAGTTGTGCCACAAACTTCTCTTCTCCCCAATCCTATTCAATACCTCCTCATTAGTTACGTGATCTATCCACCTTATCTTCAGTATTCTTCTGTAGCACCACATTTCGAAAGCTTCTATTCTCTTCTTGTCCAAACTAGTTATCGTCCATGTTTCACTTCCATACATGGCTACACTCCAAACAAATACTTTCAGAAACGACTTCCTGATACATAAATCTATATTCGATGTTAACAAATTTCTCTTCTTCAGAAACGCTTTCCTTGCCATTGCCAGTCTACATTTTATATCCTCTCTACTTCGACCATCATCAGTTATTTAACTTCCTAAATAGCAAAACTCCTTTACTACTTTAAGTGTCTCATTTCCTAATCTAATTCCCTCAGCATCACCCGATTTAATTTGACTACATTCCATTATCCTCGTTTTGTTTTTGTTAATGTTCATCTTATATCCTCCTTTCAAGACACTGTCCATTCCGTTCAACTGCTCTTCCAAGTCCTTTGCCGTCTCTGACAGAATTACAATGTCATCGGCGAACCTCAAAGTTTTTACTTCGTCTCCATGAATTTTAATACCTACTCCAAATTTTTCTTTTGTTTCCTTTACTGCTTGCTCAATATACAGATTGAATAACATCGGGGAGAGGCTACAACCCTGTCTCACTCCTTTCCCAACCACTGCTTCCCTTTCATGCCCCTCTACTCTTATAACTGCCATCTGGTTTCTGTACAAATTATAAATAGCCTTTCGCTCCCTGTATTTTACCCCTGCCACCTTTAGAATTTGAAAAAGAGTATTCCAATCAACATTGTCAAAAGCTTTCTCTAAGTCTACAAATGCTAGAAACGTAGGTTTGCCTTTTCTTAATCTTTCTTCTAAGATAAGTCGTAAGGTCAGTATTGCCTCACGTGTTCCAACATTTCGACGGAATCCAAACTGATCCTCCCCGAGGTCTGCATCTACCAGTTTTTCCATTCGTCTGTAAAGAATTCGCGTTAGTATTTTGCAGCCGTGGCTTATTAAACTGATAGTTCGGTAATTTTCACATGTGTCAGCACCTGCTTTCTTTGTGATTGGAATTATTATATTCTTCTTGAAGTCTGAGGGTATTTCGCCTGTCTCATACATCTTGCTCACCAGCTGGTAGAGTTTTGTCATGACTGGCTCTCCCAAGGCCGTCAGTAGTTCTAATGGAATGTTGTCTACTCCGGGGGCCTTGTTTCGACTCAGGTCTTTCAGTGCTCTGTCAAACTCTTCACGCAGTATCGTATCTCCCATTTCGTCTTCATCTACATCCTCTTCCATTTCCATAATATTGTCCTCAAGTACATCGCCCTTGTATAAACCTTCTATATACTCCTTCCACCTTTCTGCCTTCCCTTCTTTGCTTAGAACTGGGCTGCCATCTGAGCTCTTGATATTCATACACGTGGTTCTCTTCTCTCCAAAGGTCTCTTTAATTTTCCTGTAGGCAGTATCTATCTTACCCCTAGTGAGATAAGCTTCTACATCCTTACATTTGTCCTCTAGCCATCCCTGTTTAGCCATTTTGCACTTCCTGTCGATCTCATTTTTGAGACGTTTGTATTCCTTTTTGCCTGCTTCATTTACTGCATTTTTATATTTTCTCCTTTCATCAATTAAATTCAATATTTCTTCTGTTACCCAAGGATTTCTAGCAGCCCTCGTCTTTGTACCTACTTTATCCTCTGCTGCCTTCACTACTACATCCCTCAGAGCTACCCATTCTTCTTCTACTGTATTTCTTTCCCCTATTCCTGTCAATTGTTCCCTTATGCTCTCTCTGAAACTCTGTACAACCTCTGGTTCTTTCAGTTTATCCAGGTCCCATCTCCTTAATTTCCCACATTTTTGCAGTTTCTTCAGTTTTAATCTACAGGTCATAACCAATAGATTGTGGTCAGAGTCCACATCTGCCCCTGGAAATGTCTTACAACTTAAAACCTGGTTCCTAAATCTCTGTCTTACCATTATATAATCTATCTGATACCTTTTAGTATCTCCAGGGTTCTTCCACGTATACAACCTTCTTTCATGATTCTTAAACCAAGTGTTAGCTATGATTAAGTTGTGCTCTGTGCAAAATTCTACTAGGCGGCTTCCTCTTTCATTTCTTAGCCCCAATCCATATTCACCTACTATGTTTCCTTCTCTCCCTTTTCCTACACTCGAATTCCAGTCACCCATTACTATTAAATTTTCGTCTCCCTTCACTATCTGAATAATTTCTTTTATTTCATCGTACATTTCTTCAATTTCTTCATCATCTGCAGAGCTAGTTGGCATATAAACTTGTACTACTGTAGTAGGTGTGGGCTTCGTATCTATCTTGGCCACAATAATGCGTTCACTATGCTGTTCGTAGTAGCTTACCCGCATTCCTATTTTCCTATTCATTATTAAACCTACTCCTGCATTACCCCTATTTGATTTTGTTTATAACCCTGTAGTCACCTGACCAGAAGTCTTGTTCCTCCTGCCACCGAACTTCACTAATTCCCACTATATCTAACTTTAACCTATCCATTTCCCTTTTTAAATTTTCTAACCTACCTGCCCGATTAAGGGATCTGACATTCCACGCTCCGATCCGTAGAACGCCAGTTTTCTTTCTCCTGATAACGACATCCTCCTGAGTAGTCCCCGCCCGGAGATCCGAATGGGGGACTATTTTACCTCCGGAATATTTTACCCAAGAGGATGCCATCATCATTTAATCATACAGTAAAGCTGCATGTCCTCGGGAAAAATTACGGCTGTAGTTTCCCCTTGCTTTCAGCCGTTCGCAGTACCAGCACAGCAAGGCCGTTTTGGTTAATGTTGCAAGGCCAGATCAGTCAATCATCCAGACTGTTGCCCCTGCAACTACTGAAAAGGCTGCTGCCCCTCTTCAGGAACCACACGTTTGTCTGGCCTCTCAACAGATACCCCTCCGTTGTGGTTGCACCTACGGTACGGCCATCTGTATCGCTGAGGCACGCAAGCCTCCCCACCAACGGCAAGGTCCATGGTTCATGGGGGGAGGGAATTAGTGGTAGAAAAGACTAATGTAAAGGACTATCGAGAAAATGATCAGTAAGTTGTGTATTTTTCGCTGTTAATGGGCATTATGATCGTAAACTACCTCGTTCGACATTACAGTGAGAGACGGCATCTATAATCCATTAAACAAGCAAACAATTAACCATCATCTGGGAATAACCTCAGAGAATGCTGACCGATAACATCGGAAACCACCGATATCTCGGCAAGTAACAGTTACTGTCATTTTAGGGCTTTACCCAGTTCGTTCCTTGAAAATGACAGGGGTTTACATGTGGAAATATCGGACTTCTGACGAATTTATTCAGCTGCATTCTCGTGTGTTACTAGAGCATACAACATGGTGGAAGAAGCTTAACTTTATAGTCTGCATAATTCAAAGGATACAAAGTCCTAATGAAAAAGGCTAGAAAGTTCTCATTATAATGTATGCAACTGATATGTTGACAAACACACTTTTTAAACCACGAGTCTTTAAAACTAAGAAATATTATTATTTCGATCCAAAGTCTACATCGTAATACCATCGTCACTTCTATTTGAGTCTGTTTCAAAACAATCTGATTGTAAATTTACGATGATAGACTCAAAGCTTGTATCCATCATCACTTCCCTGTCAAATTCTTCTTTCTGAAACTTTTCAGCATACCTCAAAGACTGTGCCCATGCTACAGGTGGAATTGTCTGTATATGTTATTCTGGCGGTTTTTATTTTTCCTCCCATATAGCCGTAATCCTTTGCCCAAATTAATTCCATAGGGCTGCACTGACCGTGACACGTAGGTAAATGCAAAACTGTGTGACCCCATTCACGTGCGAGGAAGTCAAGTTTGTATGTTCTGTCACGTGACTTGTATAAATTAACGAGCTACAGGAGATCAGCGCGATTCTGGTTTATATTGTGCCTAATAATTTTATTTTTAAGTCATGGAAAAATAGCCGATTTTCTGGTGTTTGCACTTGGTGTTTTCTCGGTAACACTTGAATTATAATTGTCAGTGACCGACTTCGATGCAATAAATGACAAGAGCTGTGAATCACGCCACGAAATTGGAAGAGTTCATTTCCGAATGGTAATCACTGCTGTTTTTCTTACAAGTAAATACAAGTTTATTCTCAGTAACAAATCAAGAAGAATGAGCACGCAAAATAATTATCCGAGAACCTGCTCCTATGAGAACGTTTAAAACAGCCAGTACCGTCCCTCATTTTCCAGCAGACCTTCCTGGAATGATTCTAATTGACCCGTGTTTCATCAAGGTAACATACTGTTGAACTACCTCCTCCTCTTATATCGTGAATGTTTATATGGTATGTAATTTGTGCTGCACCTATGACACTTCTTTGAACCAAAAACGCTCTTCTTAACATATCTGGAACCGACGTATTTTAAAATTCTTTACATTGACAAAGCGCTTACTATTGAAGCCAATTTTCTCCTATATAGCTGCAGCACGTTTTTGTGATGTTGGGCAATCATCATTCACATGGAGCACTTATAAACATGGTTTTTAAAACCACCCATTTGTGTTACAGGTTCGCTGCTTTCCAGGCGACATGAAACAAACTTTTCGACAGTTCCTACAGCTCTTACACTTACATTTACAATTCTCTTGCCGACATCACATGGTTCTAGAGTCTGTTCTTGTGTCCTCAGATGTCAACAGTTGAAGGCCTACTTTCAGACTCACTCTGAAAAATTTATAAATGCGGTAAATAATCCCCCTCGCCTTTTGTGAGCACGTCACGTTTATTGCCGTCGCCTGACTTTAGCTAATCTCAGTTAAACATGTACAGATACACATTCACAGTTATACTGATACAAGAAAAAGAAAGAAAACAAAAAAATTACAGCTTAATGAATAAGTCAGTTGTCGCTAAGTAACGGTGACAGTGCAGAATGTAGGAGCGAGATTCTCGTTGTCTAGCTGTAACTCGCAGCAAGCCGACGGGAAAGAGAATGAATATTATTGGCCTCCAGTGGCTGGATGGCTAGTGGAGGGGGATGTTCAGAACGGCTGCAAATTGGTCCGCCGTCCTACATGACGCGGACTTTAGTAAGAGGTCTGCAAAATACACCTCAGTTTCATCAAATTATTACAGAGCGAAAGAAAAGTTATACGTTAATTGCTTGAACAGATCCCTGCCAAGCAGATATAACTGCTTCACAGGTTTCCACAGGATTTTACTAATTGTGCTAGCTGTTATTACAGAACTCAACTTCGAGCATTAGAATGACTTCCCTCTCAGCAGAAATCTCTTAGTTACTCTTAATCTCTTGTCGACTGCAACTGCCTCTCTCATTAACGTAATTTGGTTCTCTATTTTATCTAATAACAGCGCTAATAACTTGAAGTACGATTCAGGGCTCATCAGAAAACAATTTGTGAAATCTTTCATGTCCATGTTTCTGACTTCAGTCGCTACGTTAACATGTGACCATTCGCTCCTTGTTTTCAACCATTCTTGGGCCTATTTTGTCTTTTTCTGTTTCTTGCTATCTATAGCTTTCTTTTGCGTTTTCGACATTTTAACCTTGTAAAATCGCTTTGTCAGTTGACAGTGTTTCTTGGTGTTATTGATAGTGTGAGGTCACTTCAATATATCGAAGGTCTGACAAACTAGAATTGTCAGTAAATATTGAACGTGAGCAGACCCCTTAAGTCGACGATTCCACAGATGTCACATACGACTGCTTTGCTGTCGTAACATGAAATTTCCACTCATTCTGAAATCGTCCACAAATAAATGTCCAGTCCACCTATATATGCCCATCTTTCAAACTCTTCATATACTTCAAACATGTGCGTTATGCCTCATGCAAATACTACCAAATGGAATGTGGAGGTGATGTCAGTAGATTCATCAATAACCAATGAAAAGTCAGCAAATTTCTTTGAGCAATTTTTTAAGTTGTCCTTTATACATGCCGACATTGCATTAATTCTTCTATGCACAGTCATCAATTTTTCTCAAGATGTTAACTAATTCTGCACGAATCTTTTTAGCAGCTAACTATAAACAATTTTTGACTACTTATTCTTCTGCAAATGACCGCAACTTTTTACTATAAGACGAGATACTTCAAAATCATTTCTGTTGCATTTTCTGAGTCTTCAACGTGTTTTCTGAACATCGATTGCTGAGATGCCAGTTCTTATTTCAAGGTAGAGGTAGTTGTTCTGACAGTTCAGAAAATGTAGAACGCAAACTTTCGTAGTGCCTCTTACCTTGTGTTCCTTTGGGGTGGCTACAACACTTTTGCAAATAATGCAGACAATACAGGGCGAAAAGTATTTAAACCGACAAACTCTGAGAGGTTGTAGGGGACATCAGAACAAATATTTTTCCCTAATGCCATTTTTTTCCTATGAGGATTATTTAAACCGGTGGAGGCGGTATTACGCTCTTTAGTTGTTAGAGGCCGCAATATCATCTTCAGTATTATGCTGTCCACTTGTATAGGCAACTGCTGTCCACCATTGTAGTAGTGGATTGTCTCTGTTTACTAATGGAGCGATACACCTGAAAGGAGTACACCGATATGGTTGGTGCGTACTACGTAGAGCACCACAACGGACGAGTTGCACAGCGGGTTTATCAACAACAATATCCTAATCGCCGTATCCCGCATCATACGACCTTTGCTGCTGTGTACCAACGTCTGCGTGAGACCGGGTCATTTAGCAGATACCTGGACAGGGACGCCGTCGCACGGTAAGAACGGTGCAATCTGAGGAAGCTGTCTTGCACCATGTGGAACGGGATCCTTCAATCAGCACTCGTGCAATTTCAGGTAACATGGGGACGAATCAGACCAATGTAAGAACAGTCCTTCGAGAGCAAACCTTACTTCTATTTCACGTAAAGCGTGTCCACAACCTGGAACCAGTTGATTATCCACCCAGAGCACAGTTTTCGCAGTGGTACCAGGAACAGTGTGAAATGCATCCTACATTTCCATCCTCTGTGTCTTTTACCGATGAAGCAACGTTCGGGCGTGATGGAGTCTTCAACATGCACAAGTCCATGTTTGGAGTGAGGATAACGCACATGCCACAGTTACTACCGCTCATGAGATGCGGTTCTTCGTTAATGTGTGGGTCGGTGTTGCTGGAGACTGTTTAATTGGGCCGTATCTGCTACCTAGGCCATTAAATGGCAGGCACTATTACAATTCCTTCGCCAGAGCATTGCCAGAATTTCTGGAAGACGTCCCGCTCCCTACAAGACAACGCATGTCGATCCAACATGACGGGGCGCCGGCACATTTCATTCGTCCTGTGCGTCGATTCCTGGACCGACAGTTCCCAGAAACGTGGAGTGGCAGAGATTGTCCTGTATCATGGCCTACTCGATCCCCAGATATGTCCCCTCTGGACTTTTTTGTGTGGGGAGAGATGCGCAACCTTGTTTACGCAATTCCTGTTGCATCAGAAGAGGATCATGTTGCCCGGATACTAGCAGCAGCAGGAACAATTCAGGATACTCCTGGGGATTTTGCCCTTGTCAGACAGAACATGATCCGACTGTGTAACCTTTGTTTACGTGTCAATGGAGAAATTTTTGAAAATCTACTGTCATTGAAATTTGGCTGTGTTAATGTGTTGTCTCTTGGTCATAAAAAAATGGAAAAGTGTTTGTTGGTTTAATTAATTTGCCGCCAGAGAAATCTTCCTCTATCGGTGTAAATACTCCTCATAAGAAAAAAAATGACATTATGGAAAAATATTTGTTTTGATGTCCCCTACAACCTCCCAGAGTTTGTCGGTTTAAATACTTTTCGCCCTGTATAATTCAGCGATGTACAAAAAAGTATTTTTCGGTTCAACTATCTTGAAACTGCCACTTCTCGTTCTGTAATTTGCACTTTGTAGCGCGACAGTCTATTGTAAATAGCACGACAGTCTGTTGTAAAGGGAAGACACTTCATTCAATCCCTGACCGCGGACACACAGACCGGATCATATTCGTGTTGACAGCTGAAATCAGCTTGTCAGGACCACGTGGAGGGCCAGTTTCACGCTCCACGGACGGGGCTAAGGTGACCGCCTGACCGAGAGAATGCTTCCGTTGGGCAGCACAATAGCTGGTTTTTTCTCATGGCTGCATTTCCGGTCCAGTGCAAGATAAAGGCTTACCCCGAAATTGAAAAAAAAAAAAAAAAATATTGAACCATATGTATCAGTGAAGAACCAGTAGGCTCATTTGAATCGGAAAAGATTGTAGACTACTCCTGTGAACTCCGCATTAGTTTATAAGTTACTGTTGAGTTAAATGTTGTAAGTAATTCCTGAACAGTAAAAGTGAATACCTTGGCAATGTATTGTCCGACTGCAACAAACGAGGTATCTACGGATACATCTCATTGAACTGTATCGGACTGTCATAGTAGATTTACTCAAATTATTCACTTATTTAAATGAGAGGCCGAAAAGTGGATCTTGCAAATTAAAAACAGCTTTTCTTGCTAAGTAAATAGAGAAACATTAAAAGTAGCGGTGGTACCCTAACTTTAGATATATAGGAAATAATGTAATGTAAAGTTTAAATTTTTGACAATACTGCCACTTGTAAATCTGAAAACGGAGAAAAACCATAGAAATTATTGTTTATAAATAAAGTACTACAGATAAAAGAAAACTGATAACAGCACAATGTTACTCAGAAAGTTTCCTTTTGATTTGATGCATCAAATGTGTATAGAAGGTTAACATTAAGAATTTCAGCAATTTTCACGTTTACAACTGACTTCAGTCGTGCTTGACTGAGGTTTTCTGTGTGAACAGCGGCATTTTGGTGTAAAGTCTAGGTTCAGACGCTGTTGGAGGCGGTCAAGCTATGTTAGTCACTTATGAGAAATCGCCGCTAGTTCGTGTGTGAGAATTATTCAGAGCTCCTACTTTCGGACATAGACATTTTTCGGCATCTGATAAAATTGTTACTTTTCCGGAAATTGTTACTTTCCGGGTTGTGTGTGAAACAAGCCGGACTTATAAGGCTTCAATGTGTAGCATTGTGGAATTTATAGTTTGATATACTACGAAACTTTATCAGGTTTCTCAAGATAACTCACGCAACTAATCGTGGTTTATTCAATCGCCTCCAAGATCTTAAGAAACTCGGTCAGGTTCTGAAATTAATTTATTGTGTGACTGTGACTTTCGATTTATCTGTGTTCTTATTGGAAATAAACTCGATTTTGTGAAACTTCAAAAAATACGTGTGTGCATACGTGATTTTTGCATAGCAAATCTCACGTGCATTTATATTAAATACTTCTGTGGAAAATTGAGTACATTCCTACTAATGAGAGTTGGTGCCCCATAGATGAAACGTAGCAAAACTTGTAAGTCCAACCACATTTACGGGGGCCCATTGAAGAGTTTGAGCTGTGTAATGTGTGGGTAAATCTTTTTGTGCAGTGGCACTTGGGGAAAAATTCGGAAATTTGTGGTAAGGTCTTATGCGACCGAACTGCTGAGGTAATGGTCCCTAAGCCTACACACAACGTAATCTAACTTAAACTAAATTAGGCTATAGACAACACACACACCCATGCCCTAGGAAGGACTTTAACCTCCGACGTGGTGAGACGTCCGGACCGTGAAAAGACGCCGCGACGGCGGAGCATGGGGACTCCGAGCTGATGCTGAACTTGTGAACCTTTTAGAACTTTGATTTTCGGCGAGTTGATGAGAGAGATTGTATTTTATTTCATCATCCACATCACATGCACATTCTCATACAACCCATACGGTCGCAACTTCATATTTGACTTTAAATCTTCTGAAAGTGGGGCAGTGAATCTTCACTAAAACGCTTATGAAGAGGAAGACAAAAATACACGCACTCTAACAAACGATTATTGTGTAAAAACTTTGTACAGAATTAGTGACCGATGACAGGAGGTAAAAACTTACAGCTTCAAAGAAATACATACACCGTTAGTAGTACCTAGCCACCGGCAAGATTCATATATCTGAAGATGTCGGATAGTTGCTCGGAGGAAATATTGTGGAATTTGTACAACGTCATCCGGCGGCAAACCCGCGAAAACTGTTTACAACATATCCGCCGGGAAAACATGAAGAGTCACAAATACATATTGAAACCTTCCCGTCTCCTCTATACCTCTTTTGTTATTACGCAATAACCGTCTCCTCTATATCTCTTTTGTTACGCAACCTTCCATTTTACAATAACCTATGTAACCTTCCCTCAGGATTTCTATCTCTTGCTTAATAATAACAAATGAAATCTTCCCTTTGAAATTTATTCTCTTTCTCAATCTTCGCATACAAATTTAATTGCTACTTTTTAAAAGTGATTTTCGGATTATTTCGACGAAACATAGAATGTGTCGTCGTCGTGGCCCTCAGTCGTTACCTGGAATAACCCAAAACTGTTCCTTACCTTTTTTACTGTTACTGGATCGCCATTGACTGCTACATCGAACTGCGACATGAATATACTTACTCTGTTTTACTATACTCTATTAGCTGCTGGTGGGTTTTCATAATAAGTGGCTGTATTTATTACCAAAGCTGACGTTATTCTTTAATAGTTCAACTTTTTCTTGACAACAATAAAATTTTGCAAAGTTTTATGTTGATGGTTTTTGGGATGGATTATAATTAGAAATGCAATATTGCTGGCAAAAGTTAATTATATTCTGAATGAAATGATTTCACAAACGTTCAAATGAGGCTTACTTTTTTTTTACAATAATCTTACAACTAGCACTGGGAAAACATACCTTCAGTAGTCTTGAGTTTCTCAAAACATTAGGCCTAATTCAATAATATTAGTTCCTCTTATTATAATAGTTAGCTGATATCTCTGTACATCCGTTTATAATCTCTTGTAAATCATAGCTAGTGGCTGGTACGCACACTGCTGCTCTCAACCTCTTGCTTCAGACCTGCTACCGAATCGCTTCACTTCTCGCTTGCTACTGACTTCCTACGAACGCGTAAGTGCGGTCTTTCCTGCCAACAATGATTCCTGGTGCAGATAATCCCTGCTACCATTACAAAATGTATCAACGCGCGGTCTTTCCCGCTCTTTTCTTAAAATGTATCCATACGGGGTCTCGCCCGCCTTTTTTTAAATTATATCAATTTGCGGTCTCTCTCTTGCCAACAATACTTTGGTGCAGACATTCCCTCCCACCCCAGTTATTTCCAACATGACAAATATTAATTATTCCTACTTAATCATATTAGTAAAATATAAACATCTTTCATAAATTGTAATTTGACAATAGACAATAGAAATAAACACATCTTGCAATATAACAGTTGCTTATCTTTGACGCAAAAAATTCGAAGCACTAGTGTGTAGGGCGATGAAGCTCTCTGACGCAAGGTATTGTACATAATTTAGGGTACGTGAAACACTTACAACTAAATAATGGGTCAGGGATTTTCTCTGCCTCGTGATGGCTGGGTGTTGTGTGATGTCCTTAGGTTAGTTAGGTTTAAGTAGTTCTAAGTTCTAGGGGACTGATGACCATAGATGTTAAGTCCCGTAGTGCTCAGAGCCATTTGAACCATTTGTGAACTAAATAATGTCGTTCCCTGTAGGCCCACGTGCAGCTCTTGTTGTTGTGGCTGCATTGCTGTGCAAGTGTGCAAGTTCAAAAATAAAGTGCCTTGGTACAAGTTATTGTTCCGGATTCGGATCCCACTGCTCCAACACCCGCTAGACTGGCGTGGCTAAAAAGAACCATTTCCCATAAGGGCCCGACCTCTTCTTTCCTGCCGGCCGGTGTGGCCGAGCGGTTCTAGGCGCTTCAGTCTGGAATCGCGCTACCGCTACGGCCGCAGGTTCGAATCGTGTCTCGGGCATGGATGTGTGTGATGTCCTTAGGTTAGTTAGGTTTGTTTCTAGGGGACTGATGACCTCAGATGTTAAGTCCCATAGTGCTCAGAGCCATTTGAACCATCTTCTTTCCGGGAGAGAATGAAACATGAGTAAAAAAAATTTACAAGAACGAACGGCGATGGGCGGACCGCCACTTTCTTCAGAGGCTGATGCATCTTCATACACCGCAATCCACCGTACGGTGCATGGCGGAGGGTACCTTGTGCCGCTGCTAGTCATTCCCTTTCCATGGCCGGGCGCATGCGGCACGCGATCTGTGTGTCCCTGATTTATTCCGTCCGAAGAGATACTTCTAGATATTTTATGTTTTCGGCAAGTACAGCGACTGTTCGTTGATAAGGAAATCGAACGATATTGAATATTTTTTGCGTATTTACGCACATTACGTTTTATTTTGGCGTCAGCAGTCACTGGAAGTAGTACCACTTCTCGATTCGCGCGTTGCTTACAAGGTTGCAGAACCGAACTTGCGCATGCGCACTAGCAAGTTCGTTGCCCATTCACAAACGTGCAACGCGTCGGTCCACAGCTGAGTAGCGGCTTTGGCGTCGCAGTGGGTGCAGAAGCAGTGGACTGAGTGAGCGTTTGGTGCAAGTCGATCTGTCCGATACGAAGGTAAGTAAAAGCATGATATGACAACGCGTATCGCTTATTTTTATGCCGTGCAGAATTCTGCGACTTGAATTTGTTGTGGAAGATCAGTTCCAAGTTTTTATACTGGATAAAAAAGTAATTCCGCGATGATAGCGGGTGCTAAACATACCGCACTCACAACAACTGCTGAAAATAGGAACTGATATGTTTCTGTCTAGTATAATACATTTATTTTAAGGTTGCATTGGAGTTTCCTGAAAGTTATATCAGTGTGATTTATAGCGGTTTTCTTTTGACTTTGGAGGCTAGGTACGTCTACATACATAGTCGGTAGGCCACCATTCGATGAAAGGGGGGGGGGGGGGAGGGGGGTACCTTGTGACACTGCTAGTCAATTATCCTGTTCCACTCGCAATTCGACCGAGAGGTAAAGGACTGTTTGAATGCCTTTTTGCGAGACCCGATTTTCTTGTCTACACGGTCCCTGCGCAGGCTATACGTTTGTGACAGTAGGATCTTTCTGCATCTGTCATAAATGCCTTTTCTCTAATCGTTCGCTTAGCATTTCGCGAAAGGAACGTTTTCTGCCCTTCGAGAATTCCCACACGAGTTCGCCGAGCGTTTCCCTAATACTCGCGTGTTGATCATTCCTATTGGTTATAAATCTAGCAACACACTTCAGAATTACTTTGATGTTTTCGTGCAATACCACCAGGTGGTAATCCCAAACACTCAAGCTGTACTCAAGAGCGGGACTTACTAGATATGTTATACTGCCCTAGAATTCTCAAAATAAACTGAAGTTGGCCATTCACCTTCAACATCTACAGATAGATTCAACTAACCAATGTTAAGTGCAAGGGCAGAAGATACATCTTATTGCACCAGTCATCAGGGTTTCTAGCCATTCCATTCACGTATGGAGAGCGGTGAGGACTTCAAATGCCCCTGTGCGGGCTGCAATTAATCTAATCTTATCTTCACGATCCGTACCGGGCCGATACCTAGGGCGTTGTGGTACATTATGTAAAGCTTGCTCTTGAAACTTTGTGTGTAGGCTTTTTTGGGATTGTTTACGTCCATCTTCAAGAGTCTACCAGTCCAGTTTCACAGCATGTCTGAGACATTCTCTCACAGGCCAAACAAAGGTGTGACAATTCGTAGTGCGTTTTTTTGCACGCCTTCAGTATCCTCTGTTAGTTGTATTTGGTACGCGTCCCAAACATTTGAGCAATATTCTGGAATAGTTCGTACAAATTTAAGCAATCTTCTCTGTAGACTGGTTGCACTTTCCCAGTACTCCACCAGTAAACCAAAAAGTACTATCTGCTTTACCCACAAGTGAGCCTATTTGATCATTCCATTTCGTATTACTACAAAGTGTAGCACCAGTTATTTGTATGAATTGACCGACTCCAACTGTGACCCATTGATACAGTATTTTAGTCATAGAATACTACGGTTTTTTTTTTGTTTTGTGAAGTATACAGTTTTACATTTCTGAACATTTAAAGCTAGCTGCCAATCTTTACATCACTCTGAAATCTTGAAAATACCTGACTGAATATTTTTGCAGCTACCTTGAGACATTACAGTACTTCATTATAGATAACCGCATCATCTGCGTAAAATATTGTCTACAGGATCGCTAAGTACAACATAAGCAACAAGAATTTTAACTTACTATTCTGAGTAACTCCGCAAATTTACTTCTACATCTGCCGATGACTCTCCATCCAAAATAACTTGGTGCGTTCTCCCTTAAAATTAAAATAAATAAATAAAAAAAAGGCCAATCCAGTCACAATTTTCGCTTGAGACCCTTGAGACCTCCAAGCGTCATGTTTTTGATAAGAAGCATAGACGAGGTAGTCAAATGCGTTTCAGAAATTGAGAAATACCGCACTTACCTGACCACCTTGGTCCATGGCTTTCAGTTTGTCGTGTGAGAAAAGTGCGAATTGCCTTACACGTGATCAGTGCTTTCAGAACCATGCTGGTTGGCAACGAGAAGGTCATTCTGCTCGACATACCTTATTAGAATGATTTAGTTTGAGCCCTTAATACGCTGACCGAAAACATCGGAGCATCAAACAATAATTAATGTAGAATAGTGAAGTTCTGTGAATTCTGTCTGGTAACAAAGAGGGATCCAGAAAAATGTAGACATTTTTTGATAGTCAACAAACAAAATGACATATCGTTCCAATTTTGCATAGTAGCGTAGTCCATAGTTTTCTTACCAGATCTTGGCATGTGTTTTCCTGCAGATGACAGTGCAGCAATGAATAAAGTAAGAACGTCGTTTAAGCAACGAAAGGCCGTAATGAAGTGGTGCTGGATGTACGAATGCATGATGGAGGTACAACGGCAATGGCGTAATGTGTACTGAACTCATCCACCAACTCGTAGAATAATTTATAGTGTTCTGAATAAATTTGAAGTCGACGGTACTGTTTAAGATGTGCGTAAGGAAGGTCTGGTCACACAAAAACATCAACAACTCAGGCTTCCAGCGCTGCTGTGTTGCAAGATTTTACTAGGTTACCTCATACATCTTTGAAGCGGGGGGCACGGGGTAAGCCGATCAAGCGTACGATGAATTCTGAAGGCAGCAAAGTGAGAAATGTACGTTCCAAGATCACTGTACGCTGTGAACGAGGATGACCCGGGTCGAAGGCTGGAGTACTGCGAGTGGTTTGAAAGCATCCTTTGCGAAGATAAACGGTTTGCAGGGATGGTCATCTGGTCTGAAGAGGCGCAATTCAAACTGAGCCGTTCTTGAAACCACCATAACTGCGTGTCCTGGGCTCCTGAAAATCCGCACGTTCACGTGGACAAATATGTTCCTCTACATCTACATGTACATCCACATCTACATCCATACGTGGATTTAAAGATTGTCGGTATGCCTCTATGTGGGCTCTAATCTATCTGATTGTATCCTCATGGTCTCTTCGCGAGATATACGTAGGAGGGAGCAATATACTGCTTGACTCTTCGGTGAAGGTATGTTTTCGAAACTTCAACAAAAGCCCGTACCGAGCTACTGAGCATCTCTCCTGCAGAGTTTTCCACTGGAGTTTATCTATCATCTCCGTAACGCTTTCGCGATTACTAAATGATCCTGTAACGAAGCGCGCTGCTCTCCGTTGGATCTTCTCTATCTCTTCTATCAACCCTATCTGGTACGAATCCCACACTGCTGAGCAGTATTCAAGCTGCGGGCGAACAAGCGTACTGTAACCTACTTCCTTTGTTTTCGGATTGCATTTCCTTAGGATTCTTCCATTGAATCTCAGTCTGGCATCTGCTTTACCGACGATCAACTTTATATGATCATTCCATTTTAAATCACTCCTAATGCGTACTCCCAGATAATTTATGGCATGAACTGCTTCCAGTTGCTGACCTGCTATATTGTAGCTAAATGTTAATGGATCTTTCTTTCTACGTATTCGCAGCGCATTACACTTGTCTACATTGAGATTCAATTGCCATTCCCTGCACCATGCGTCAATTTGCTGCAGATTCTTCTGCATTTCAGTACAATTTTCCATTGTTACATCTCGATATACCACAGTATCATCCGCAAAAAGCCTCAGTAAACTTCCAATGTCATTCACAAGGTCATTTATGTATATTGTGAATAGCAACGGTCCTACGACACTCCCCTGCGGCACACCTGAAATCACTTCGGAAGACTTCTCTCCATTGAGAATGACATGCTGCGTTCTGTTATCTAGGAACTCTTCAATCCAATCACACAACTGGTCTGATAGTCCATATTCTCGTACTTTGTTCATTAAACGACTGTGGGGAACTGTATCGAACGCCTTGCGGAAGTCAAGAAACACGGCATCTACCTGTGAACCCGTGTCTATGGCCCTCTGAGTCTCGTGGACGAATAGCACGAGCTGGGTTTCACAGGATCGTCTTTTTCGAGACCCATGCTGATTCCTACAGAGTAGTTTCTAGTCTCCAGAAAAGTCATTATACTCGAACATAATACGTGTTTCAAAATTCTACAACTGATCGACGTTAGAGATATAGGCCTATAGCTTTGCACATCTCCGTGCGATTGCTACGGTCGCAGGTTCGAATCCTGCCTCGGGCATGGATGTGTGTGATGTCCTTAGGTTAGTTAGGTTTAAGTAGTTCTAAGTTCTAGGGGACTGATTACCACAGCAGTTGAAGCAGTTGAGTCCCATAGTGCTCAGAGCCATTTGAACCTTTTTTTGTTTTTTGTTGTTTTTTTTTTTTTGTTGTTTTTGCACATCTGATCGACGTCCCTTCCTGAAAACGGGGATGACCTGTGCCCTTTTCCAATCCTTTGGAACGCTACGCTCTTCTAGAGACCTACGGTACAGCGCTGCAAGAAGGGGGGCAAGTTCCTTCACGTACTCTGTGTACAATCGAACTGGTATCCCATCAGGTCCAGCGGCGTTTCCTCTTTTGAGCGATTTTAATTGTTTCTCAATGTTAATGCTAATGTTGTTGTTAATGTGTGGTGTGGTTTGTTATCATGCGGTTTGAATGGGACATACTTCTTTGAAGGTACGGTAACTGGTGAGGTGTCTCTTTATACGCTGAAAACACTGATTTTACGTGCCATCGGAGAGGTGTCTCGGAAAGAATTTACCTACAAAAAGATGGTGCTCCGTCTCACTACCGCAGAGATGTCAGAAGCCACTTGTGTGAAAAGCTACCCGCACGATGGATAGGTGGAAGAGCAGCTGTTGAGTACCCGCCACAATCTCCAGATCTTACGCCTCTTGATGTCTACCTGCGAGGACCTTGAAAAACGAAGTTTGTCAATAGATGCCAGTTACGCTGAACGATCTACGAGATACCGTCGATGCGTTCTGTGCAGCTATCATACTGACAACACAGACAACCGTAGTTCGGTCAGTCGCGCAGGATTAGCCGAGCGGTCTCAGGCACTGCAGTCATGGGCTGTGCGGCTGGTCCCGGCGGAGGTTCGAGTCCTCCCTCGGGCATGGGTGTGTGTGTTTGTCCTTAGGATAATTTAGGTTAAGTAGTGTGTAAGCTTAGGGACTGATGACCTTAGCAGTTGAGCCCCATAGGAATTCACATATATTTGAACATTTTTCGTAGTTCGGTCAATAGTTCAGCAGCATCGACGTTATTAGGCTGCTAATAGAGGCCACTTTGAACCTTCCCCCATACAAGAATTATAACGGTGTTTCATTTTGTTTCATTAATATTGACTATCAAAGAATGTCTACATTTTTATGGACCCCTCTGTGTATTAAAGTGATTAACACTGTGAGATCATCGGTTAGTGTAAGCGCGAGATGAGTCACTGTAAATGTGAACTACTGGTACGCCGGCCGTAGTGTCCGAACGGTTCTAGGCGCTACAGTCTCGAACCGCGCGACTGCTACGGTCGCAGGTTCGAATTCTGCCTCAGGCATGGATGTGTGTGATGCGCTTCTGTTAGTTAGGTTTATGTAGTTCTAAGGGACTTATGACCTCAGAAGTTAAGTCCCATAGGCGAAATCCTTAAAACTGAACAAATCTCTAGGACCTAATGGATTCCCTATCAGATTCTAAACTGAATCTGCGACTGAGTTAGCCCTTATTTTAATTATTATCTGTCGAAGCTCCCTCCAACAAAAACTGTGCACTGTAGTTGTAGAAGGTCACACCCTTCTACGTGAATGGTAGCAGAAGTGATTCGCAAAACTTGCATCCCATTTCCTTGACATCCAGTTCCTGTAGAATTTTGGAACAGACGTTGACGGAAAAAGATCACAACACCAAGAAGAAGTTGTGCGACATTAACGAAAGGAAGTAGGCGTATTTCTACATCTGAAAGACAATATTAAAATTTCTCGCCGGTTGCTTAAGACTGGTGCAAGCAGCACAACTACGAGGATATAAATCAGGTTTACTGTAAATACACGCTGTAAGGGTCGTGAGTGTTAGTTACCTTGAGAGCTGATATGGTGAGTTGATACTAGTCAAGAATGCTTTCAAGACGACGATGACGCCATTAACAACACCTCACTGAGTAGGGCTACGAGAACCTAGATGTCCCTTCTGCGGTATTACAGAAAGATTTGGCACGGTACATGACTGCTGGCAGTGGTTGCCACGAGAACGTACCGTAGCAAGAAGGCCGGGCTCCGAACGGCCACATGGCACTACCGACAGGGAACACCATCGCGTTTGGCAAATGGCTCTGGAGCATTGATCTGCATCTGCAGCAGCAATCTGAGAAGCAGTTGGCACTACAGTGACACAACGAACTGTTACAAATACACTACTGGCCTTAAAATTGCTGCACCACGAAGATGACGTGCTACAGACACGAAATTTAACTGACAGGAAGAAGACGCTCTGATATGGAAATGATTAGCTTTTCAGAGCATTTACACAAGGTTGGCGCCTGTGGCGACATCTACAACGTGCTGACATGAGGAAAGTTTCCAACCGATTTCTCATACACAATCACAAGCTGACCGGCGTTGTCTGGTGAAACGTTGTTGTGATGCCTCGTGTAAGGAGGAGAAAGCCATACCATCACGTTTCCGACTTTGATAAAGGTCGGATTGTAGCCTATCGCGATTGCGGTTATCGTATCGCGACATTGCTGCTTGCGTTGGTCGAGATCCAATGACTGTTAGCAGAATATGGAATCGGTGGGTTCAGGAGGGTAATACGGAACGCCGTGCTGGATCCCAACGGCCTAGTATCACTAGCAGTCGAGATGACATACATCTCATCCGCATGGCTGTAACGGACCGTGCAGCTACGTCTCGATCCCTGAGTCAACAGATGGGGACGTTTGCAAGACAACAACCATTTGCACGAACAGTTCGACGACGTTTGCAGCAGCATAGACTATCAGCTTGGAGACCATGGCTGCGGTTACCCTTGACGCTGCATCACAGACAGGAGCGCCTGCGATGGTATACTCAACGACGAAACTGGGTGCACGAATGGCAAAACGTAATTTTTTGGGATGAATCCAGGTTCTGTTTACAGCATCATGATCGTCGCATCCGTGTTTGGCGACATAGCAGTGAACGCACATTGGAAGCGTGTTTTCGTCTTCTCCATAATGGCGTATCACCTGGCGTGATGGTATAGGGTGCCATTGGTAACCAATTGGTAACGTCTCGGTCACCTCTCATTCGCATTGACGGCACTTTGAACAGTGGACGTTACATTTCAGATGTGTTACGACCCGTGGCTCTACCCTTCATTCGATCCCTGCGAAATCCTACATTTCAGCAGTATAATGCACGACCGCATGTTGCAGGTCCTGTACAGGCCTTTCTGGATACAGAAAATGTTCGACTGCTGCCCTGGCCAGCACATTCTCCAGATCTCTCCCCAATTCAAAACGTCTGGTCAATGGTGGCCGAGCAACTGGTTCGTCACAATACGCGTCACTACTCTTGATGAACTGTGGTATCGTGTTGAAGCTGCATGGGCAGCTGTACCTGTACACGCCATCCAAGCTCTGTTTGACTCAAAGCCAAGGCGTATCAAGGCCGTTATTGCGGCCAGAGGTGGTTGTTCTGGGCACTGATTTCTCACGGTTGCTACGGTCGCAGGTTCGAATCCTGCCTCGGGCATGGATGTGTGTGACGTCCTTAGGTTAGTTAGGTTTAAGTAGTTCTAAGTTCTAGGGGACTGATGACCACAATAGTTAAGTCCCATAGTGCTCAGAGTCATTTGAACCATTTTTGAACTAATTTCTCAGGATCTATGCACCCAAATTGCGAAAAAATGTAATCACATTTCAGTTCTAGTACAATATATTTGTCCAATAAATACCCGTTTATCACCTGCATTTCTTCTTGGTGTAGCAATTTTAATGGCAAGTAGTGTATGTTACTTCAAGGATAGCTCCGAGCCAGATTTCCTTTAGCGCACATTCCACTGAGCCCAAACCACCGCCATTTGCGACATCAGAGGTGTCGAACGAGAGCTCATTGGCGGGCAGGGAGGAGGTTTCTTGTGTTTCCTGATGAAAGCTGGCTCCGCCTCGGTGGCAATGATGGTCGTGTGTTGGTTAGAAGGAGGCCAATTGAGTACCTGCAACCAACCTGTTTGCGTGCTAGACACTTTGGATCTACACCTGGAATTATGGTCTGGGGTGCGATCTCGTATAACATCTACATTTACATGGATATCCTGCAAATCACATTTAAGTGCCTGGCATAGGGTTCATCGAACTACTTTCACAGTTCTCTCTTATTTCAATATCGTATATCGCGCGGAAAGAATGAACACCTATCTCTTTCCGTAAGAGCTCTGATTTCCCTTATTTTATCGTGGTTATCGTTTCGCCCTATGTAGGTCGGTGTCAACAAAATATTTTCGCATTCGGGGAGAAAGTTGGTGATTGGAATTTCGTGAGAAGATTCCGTCGCAACGAAAAACGCCTTTATTTTAAAGATTTCCAGCCCAAATCCTGTATCATTTCTGTGACACTCTCCCCCATATTTCGCGATAATACAGAAAGCGCTGCCTTTCTTTGAATCTTTTCGATGTACTCCGTCAGTCCTACCTAGTAAGGATCCCACACCGTGCAGCAGTATTCTAAAAAAGGACGGACAAGCGTAGTGTAGGCAGTCTCCTTAGGTCTCTTACATTTTGTAAGTGCCCTGCAAATAAAATGCAGCCTTTGGTTAGCCTTCCCCACAACATTTTCTATGTGTTATTTCAAATTTAAGTTGTTCGTAATTGTAATAGCTAGGTATTTAGTTGAATTTACGGCTTTTCGACTTGATTTATCGTGTAACTGATTTGTCGTGTGACAACAGGATCACTCTCGCGGTTATTCCACTAACCGTGGCTGTAGCTCCATACATCAGTCTGGTGATTCGACTTGTTGTGCTGCCATTCATGAACAGCATTCCAGGGGGTGTTTTCCAACAGGATAACGCTCGCCCATATACCGCTGTTGTAACCCAACATACTCTACAGCGTGTCGACATATTTCCTTATCCTGATCGACTACCAGATTTGTCTACAATCGAGCATATACCATCAGTAACAACGCCAGCGTCATCCATAAACACCATTAACCATCCCTGCTCTGAACGACCAAGTGCAACAGACATGAACTCTATTATACAAACTGATTCCGGCACCTGTAAAACACAATGCATACACGTTTGCATCCTTGCCTTCAACATTCTACACCCGTCATTAATGTACCAGTAGTTCAGAATGGTTCAAATGGCTTCTAGGTAGTTTTCAGAGAAAACATTTAGTAACGTTTCTCAGTATGTCTTGTCACACCCACCATTAACAGAACTGTAACTATCGCAGTTGATTGATGGATGATTAAAGTCACCTCCGATTGATTGGGGAGCTTACGTACAAGCGAACTGAGGTATCCACCAAAGTTTTCAGTTACATCAGGAGATGAGTGCGGTGGTCGATAGAACAATCCAAATACCATTTCTTTCAATTTTACGGCCAGCCCTAGTACCGAGTGTTGCCCAAACAATCTCACAGCAAATTCAATCTCTTTCTCTATGGATTGGAGTTTCCTGTCTACTGCTACAAATACACCGACTCAGTACCCCATTAGTCTGTTTTCCTATTTACACTTAAATTTTCCTCTGACCGACGTTATGTGCTCGTTCCATTTCAAGTCCCTTTGTAACTTTTCGCTTAGATATTAAATCGACGTGAATGTGACAAACATCACACCACTAATAGTGTACTCGAACATTGCTTGTTCGTTTTTCTTGTTCATCTACGTTAATTTTCATTTAACCACATTTATAGCAAGCAGCCATTGATAAAACCAAATAGATATTCCACCCAAGTCACCTAAAGACAATACTTCGCCGTACACTACAACATCATGAGCAGTCAGTCACTGATATCAATAAACGTTTCTGCATAAATTTTCACATTATTCAAACTGCACCATATAAAATTACAATATTACATTCTGTTGGCGAATGAGTTTAGTGGGTGTGCAAATCAGTGGAGGACTTGTGGAAAGATGCTCCTTGGTGCTGCTCGAAACGTACTAACGATAAGTGGGTGACCATTATTTTGCTTGAAATGCAGGTGTTCATATTACACCAGAAGAAAACAAGAGATAGATTCCTATAAGATGACTGATACTTTTAATATTTAAAACACAGAACGTGGCAACCATTACTGGTTCACAAGGAAGTGAATTTCATAACTGAGCTTCACTAATGCCATTCATTTTTTCCATTTGTCCCACTAGAAGAAAGAAGCTTAGGAATGGTAGTGATAGTAGATAATGATAGTAGACAGCGATTGGTCGAAGTGGGATGACTTTTAGTTTAGAAGCGTGGAAGACTATTTCTGTAATCTGGCTGACATTGATTGTACTGTAGAACAGCACTTCTACATGTGTGCGCCTTTCTTCATTGGTTCCAGCATCTTCCTCAAGCAGACCCTGTGTTGTTTATAACTTCCTTTTACCACCACTGGCAATAATGTAACATGGCTGACATACCTCTCGGATTCTTTTTAGTTATTTGATGGAACTATTGCCTTTCTTATCAATATCTACCATTAGAACTGTCTTACGTGCTTGTATAGCTAAACAGCTTGTAAGATGTGCGCAGCAGATTCCCGACCATAGATCTGGTACATCGATCAGACTCCGTGGTTTTTAAGCGGTTTTCCGCCCTCGGATAGACGAAATCTGGATGGTCCCCAATTTCCGATTCAGAAAATACGATAAACAGTTAACTACGATAGCAAACAGAATAAAGTTTACGACATTTGTAAAGATATAGCCCTCACGACTTCCCTGACGTTGACTGTGGCGATAGGTCGTGCATAAGGCCACAAAATTACATTAAAATAACAAATTTATGAAATTATGAAAAATAGGAGACCGCATACCACGAAATGAACGCTAGGAAAGAGAGAGAATTAAATCGCATTGTTGAAGCAACAATTACCGCCCATCTTCTTGTTTTCCTTAACCTTGGCCTTCGCTGTCAGACTTGCCTTACGTGACGAATTTTTGCTAATTTTCTCCATCCCTCTGGACCATACGTCTAAGCAATTGAAGACACTTTTTATGGATGCATGAAAATAAATGTTTTACGGTGTTTTGTCTTTCGACCATGTGCACGTTAATTCTGCTTTCAGCTCTGGGTCACTCGTAGCATTCTTCACCTAGGGCCATGTTGAAGGCATCAATGCGGTTTTTGTCATTTACCTCAGCGGTCCAGATTTAAAATATTCCAAATTTATGATTTTGTTCCTTTTTTTCGTTTCTTCTATGTATACCTTTACGAGCAAGAACGAAGTCGCTAGTGGTTAATACAAGTACTCCTGTACAGGAAGAGTGAGTTCCATTCACCTTCCAGTCTTTCAGATTTAGGTTTTTTGTAAGACACCCCAGGAAAACGCCAAAATGCTACTTTAACACAGTGTGTGAGCGACTTACTTTCCCAATCTTTGTCTAAATTAGCTTGCGCTCTGCGTTACGACATCGATGCGACGGGCTGTTTAGCTGTAGCTCTCCTTCATGGTACAGTAGCCAAAGACCGATGGGATAGAGACGTTGCGCAATGTGTTAAATGTGGATGATTCGCGAAGGATTGTTGGAGTACAATATCTCATCGACATCATTGTTGATGGGGTGTAGCTTAGTAGCACGATGAAATCATCTGTGGCCTTGATGAAGACACCGTTCTGTTATTCACTTTAAGAGATTTAAAGTAGCCTCTTAACACTTAAAGCCGGCCTTTGTGGCCGAGCGGTTCTAGGCGCTTCACTCTGAAACCGCGCGACCGCTACGGTCGCAGGATCGAATCCTGCCTCGGCCATGGATATGTGTGATGTCCTTAGGTTAGTTAGGTTTAAGTAGCTCTAAGTTCTGGGGGACTAATGACCTCTGATGTTAAGTCCCATAGTGCTCAGAGCCATCTGAACCCATTTCAAACTTAAATATGGATGCACAAGTAGGTATTTGAATTCCTGTGGAACTCCCCGATAGGTTAAACCTACACCTATATCTACATCGATACTCCTCAGTCCACTTTACGGCTCGTGGCAGAGGGTACCGCGTACCACTACCAGTCATTTCCTTCCCAGTTCCATTCGCAAATAGAACGAGGGAGAAACGACTGTCTACTTGCCTCTATATGGGCCCTTACTTCTCGTGTATTATATTTGTGGTCCTTACACGAAATATATGTTGGAGGCAACAGAATCGTTCTGCAGTGAGCTTCAAATGCCAGTTCTTTAAATTTTCTCTATTGGTTTCCTCGAAAAGAATGTCGCCTTCCCTCATGCGATTCCCATTTGAGTTCCCGAAGCATCTCTGTAGTACTTGCGTGTTGTTCGAACCTACCAGTAACAAATCTAAAAGTCCACCTCTGAATTGCTTCGATCTCTTCATTTAATGAGATCTGGCACTGATCCCCAACAACCTGACGGTGTGTGGCGGAGGGTACCCGGAGTACCTCTACCGGTTCTTCCTTCTATTCCATTCTCGCATTGTTCGTGGAAAGAATATTGTCGGTATGCTTCTGTGTGGGCTCTAATCTCTCTGATTTTATCCTCATGGTCTCTTCGCGAGATATACGTAGGAGGGAGCAATATACTGCTTGACTCTTCGGTGAAGGTATGTTTTCGAAATTAAAAAAAAAAAATAACCGTACCGAGCTACTGAGTGTCTCTTCTGCAGAGTTTTCCACTGGAGTTTATCTATCATCTCCGTAACACTTTCGCGATTACTAAATGATCCTGTAACGAAGCGCGCTGCTCTCCGTTGGATCTTCTCTATCTCTTCTACCAACCCTATCTGGTACGAATCCCACACTGCTGAGCAGTATTCAAGCTGCGGGCGAACAAGCGTACTGTAACCTACTTCCTTTGTTTTCGGACTGCATTTCCTTAGGATTCTTCCATTAAATCTCAGTCTGGCATCTGCTTTACCGACGATCAACTTTATATGATCATTCCATTTTAAATCACTCCTAATGCGTACTCCCAGATAGTTTATGGCATGAACTGCTTCCAATTGCTGGCCTGCTATATTGTAGCTAAATGATAATGGATCTTTCTTTCTACGTATTCGCAACACATTACACTTGTCTACATTGAGATTCAATTGCCATTCCCTGCACCATGCGTCAATTCGCCTCAGATCCTCCTGCATTTCAGTACAATTTTCCATTGTTACAACCTCTCGATACACCACAGCATCATCTGCAAAAAGCCTCAGTGAACTCCCGATGTCAGCCACAAGGTCATTTATGTATATTGTGAATAGCAACGGTCCTACGACACTCCCCTGCGGCACACCTGAAATCACTTCGGAAGACTTCTCTCCATTGAGAATGACATGCTGCGTTCTGTTATCTAGGAACTCTTTAATCCAATCACACAATTGGTCTGATAGTCCATATGCTCTTACTTTGTTCATTAAACGACTGTAGGGAACTGTATCGAACGCCTTGCGGAAGTCAAGAAACACGGCGTCTTCCTGTGAACCCGTGTCTATGGCTCTCTGAGTCTAGTGGACGAATAGCGCGTGCTGGGTTTCACAGGATCGTCTTTTTCGAAACCCATGCTGATTCCTACAGAGTAGATTCCTACAGAGTAGATTTCTAGTCTCCAGAAAAGTCATTATAGTCGAACATAATACGTGTTCCAAAATTCTACAACTGATCGACGTTAGAGATATAGGTCTATAGTTCTGCACATCTGTTCGACGTTTCTTCTTGAAAACGGGGATGACCTGTGCCCTTTTCCAATCCTTTGGAACGCTACGCTCTTCTAGAGACCTACGGTACACCGCTGCAAGAATAGGAAAGCAGACCCCATACTGAGATACAAAGGACGAATCTTAAGGAAATGTAACTCATCCACGAAAGAAGTGGCTTGCAAGGCGCTTATTCGACCGATTCTTGAGTACTGTTCATCGGTCTGAGACCCTTTCCAGGTAGGACTGTCAGAAGAGATAGAGAAGATCCAGCAAAGAGGGGCGTGTTCCGTCACGGGTTCGTTAAGTCGGCGCGAGACCGTTACAAAGCTGCCCAACAAATTCCAGTGGCAGACACTACAAGAGAGGCATTGTACATCACAGAGAGAGAACACTTTCCGGAAAGAGTCGGATAACGTATTATTTCCTTCCCATACATCTCGCGAAATGATCACGATAGCAAAATATGAGAAATTAGAGTTCATGCAGAGGTTTTCTGACAATCGTTCTTCCCATGTGCCATTCGCGAGTAGAACAGGGAAGGACAGATCAGTTAGTGGTACCAGAAGCATTCTCCGCCACACACCGTCAGGTGGCTTACGGAGTATTGGTGTGATTGTAGAAAATGGTCCCAATCATCTTTTGATGATCTCATCTTCTGCAGCAACTCACACGACTGCCCTGTTAGGAAACGAATAATTGTTCTCCACTGGATGAGCCGTAGAAGAAGCAGTCGCAGCAAACGATTATAAAGGGTGCATCAAAAGTTCTCTATTACTAACTTAACTGAGCCTTTAAATGATAAATAGTCTTCGAGTGAATAGTGCGATATACATGGTGTACATGAAGTCCGGGAACACTTCCAATTATTTATTGCACAAGAACCAAACATTGTACAGATATCATACATATGTCATTTTGAAGAGAAACCCTGAAAATTTTTTTTTCGTGTGTACCGCCACAGCGTAGTTTGGTAATTTGCTGATACTCAGCGCTAGTCGCAAACATGGCGAGTTTCCTGTGTATTGGAGTTTGACAAAAACGAGTGTCCTACAGCTGTTCAACGGATGTTTAGAACCAAGTACGATAAGAAGCCACCAACAAGGAAGGCCATTTACCACTGGCACAACAAATTCGTTACGACGAGTTGCCTGTCCCGGGAAAGAGAAGCGAACGTCCCAGAGGGAGTGAAGTGGATGTGAAGTGCATACGTGGGACGTTAATAAGGAGTCAAAAGAAATCACATACCGAATTTTTGTAAAAAAAAAAAAGAGAAACCTTTTAAGAGTGTCTCTTGAAAATTCAATATGTATTACATCTGTACAATGTTTAGTTCTTGTGCAATAAGTAATTGAAAGTGTTCTCAGACTTTATGTACATCCTGTATGATATATATATATAGTCTGAAGTTACAATTTCGACATTGACACGCAAACACATTCACTCTTAGCAGCCAGCTTATGATATTTAACTGAAGTTGTTACCGCAAAGTTTACGAACAGATGTTCTGTGTTTCCGAATGCTCGCAATTCGGTCACTTAGAATGTTCAGTTCTCAGATACTGTGTGCACAATACGCAAGGTTCAGTTTCCACAGAAAATCCGGAATTCGCACTTCTTTATCACTCTTCCGCAATTACTTTATGACACTCTACAGTCAAGTTTAACTCACAACTGCAAGTACTTATCAGAGTTCCTGATACACGAGTATGAACATTATGACACCTGAGCTCCGAATGAATTCTAGACTCCACAAAGCATTTCTCTAGCCTAAAAAATACCCTCGAATCTTCTGTCTTCTGATTTGTGAAAAACTTAATATCCAGTCAGCTATCAGCATATGTTTCATGCTTTTCCATCACCATGAACTGGCGAATTATACATCACAAATTTTCTCTGAGCGTATGACTCACTGACTCTGCACACCTACAGTTCTCATGCTACCACATAGACCGTTGATAAACGTAACAATAGGCATTTATCATATTACTTCGCATTCACACCTTCATTCAAACTAATAACTAAACATAATAAATAAGCAATAATTAATAAGAGATATTATATTAGCAGAAGATAACACATAGTTTCCAAAAAGACATTGATTTGACAGCTTATGATTTCAATGCCGGTATGATGCTGACATCTCTCAAGTGTATCTGAAACTATTAGCGGCTGCTGGACCACAAGTGCACGTCTGACACAAGAGATTCGTGACCCATCTACATCTACATATATACTCCGCAATCCACCACATGGTGCGTGGCGGAGGGTACCTCGTACCACAACTAGCATCTTCTCTCCTTGTTCCACTCCCAAACAGAACTAGGAAAAAATGACTGCCTATATGCTTCTGTACGAGCCCTAATCTCTCTTATCTTATCTTTGTGGTCTTTCCGAGAAATGTAAGTTCGCGTCAGTAAAACTGTATTGTAGTCAGCCTCAAATGCTGGTTCTCTAAATTTACTCAGCAGCGATTCACGAAAAGAACGCCTCATTTCCTCTAGAGACTCCCACCCGAGTTCCTGAAGCATTTCCGTAGCACTCGCGTGATGATCAAACCTACCAGTAACAAATCTAGCAGCCCGCCTCTGAAATGCTTCTATGTCCTCCCTCCTTCCTGAGCGTTCTCCGAATTACGCTGTTAAACCACGGTGGGTCTTTTCCTTCCGTAACCTACTTTTTCGGCACATATTTGTCCAATGCGTGATTTACAATGTGTTTAAAATTCGCCCATAATTCTTCCACGTCCATCGTACCGGAAGTAAATGAAGTCGAATCACTCCTTATCTGCTCTTTCTAGGAAGAATACTCTCCTAACCTTCTTGAGCGCCTTTTTAACTTTCTTAGCCATAGTCGTAATGACAACGTCATGATCACTAATCCCTGTCTCAACACTGACACCGTCGATGAGGTCTGGTCTGTTCGTGCCTACCAGATCTAAAATACACTCCTGGAAATGGAAAAAAGAACACATTGACACCGGTGTGTCAGGCCCACCATACTTGCTCTGGACACTGCGAGAGGGCTGTACAAGCAATGATCACACGCACGGCACAGCGGACACACCAGAAACCGCGGTGTTGGCCGTCGAATGGCGCTAGCTGCGCAGCATTTGTGCACCGCCGCCGTCAGTGTCAGCCAGTTTGCCGTGGCATACGGAGCTCCATCGCAGTCTTTAACACTGGTAGCATGCCGCGACAGCGTGGACGTGAACCGTATGTGCAGTTGACGGACTTGGAGCGAGGGCGTATAGTGGGCATGCGGGAGGCCGGGTGGACGTACCGCCGAATTGCTCAACACGTGGGGCGTGAGGTCTCCACAGTACATCGATGTTGTCGCCAGTGGTCGGCGGAAGGTGCACGTGCCCGTCGACCTGGGACCGGACCGCAGCGACGCACGGATGCACGCCAAGACCGTAGGATCCTACGCAGTGCCGTAGGGGACCGCACCGCCACTTCCCAGCAAATTAGGGACACTGTTGCTCCTGGGGTATCGGCGAGGACCATTCGCAACCGTCTCCATGAAGCTGGGCTACGGCCCCGCACACCGTTAGGCCGTCTTCCGCTCACACCCCAACATCGTGCAGCCCGCCTCCAGTGGTGTCGCGACAGGCGTGAATGGAGGGACGAATGGAGACGTGTCGTCTTCAGCGATGAGAGTCGCTTCTGCCTTGGTGCCAATGATGGTCGTATGCGTGTTTGGCGCCGTGCAGGAGAGCGCCACAATCAGGACTGCATACGACCGAGGCACACAGGGCCAACACCCGGCATCATGGTGTGGGGAGCGATCTCCTACACTGGCCGTACATCTCTGGTGATCGTCGAGGGGACACTGGATAGTGCACGGTACATCCAAACCGTCATCGAACCCATCGTTCTACCATTCCTAGACCGGCAAGGGAACTTGCTGTTCCAACAGGACAATGCACCTCCGCATGTATCCCGTGCTACCCAACGTGCTCTAGAAGGTGTAAGTCAACTACCCTGGCCAGCAAGATCTCCGGATCTGTCCCCCATTGAGCATGTTTGGGACTGGATGAAGCGTCGTCTCACGCGGTCCGCACGTCCAGCACGAACGCTGATCCAACTGAGGCGCCAGGTGGAAATGGCATGGCAAGCCGTTCCACAGGACTACATCCAGCATCTCTACGATCGTCTCCATGGGAGAATAGCAGCCTGCATTGCTGCGAAAGGTGGATATACACTGTAATAGTGCCGACATTGTGCATGCTCTATTGCCTGTGTCTATGTGCCTGTGGTTCTGTCAGTGTGATCATGTAATGTATCTGACCCCAGGAATGTGTCAATAAAGTTTCCCCTTCCTGGGACAATGAATTCACGGTGTTCTTATTTCAATTTCCAGGAGTGTATTTCCATTACGCGTTGGCTGTCGATTTAGCTGCTCAAGATAGTTTTCGGATAATGTGTTCAAAAAGAATTCTAATCGTCTGTATGAAGCTAAGGTGTGAGTCACATTAATGTGATCACTTGTCAAAAGGTTGAATAACAACTTTTGCAGTACAGACCGCTGCTAGATGTGTAGGAAAGTGTCAGCGAGGTTGTGGAAGGTATCGACAAGGATATGAAGCCATGCCGACCCAATGGCGTGGCGAGCTGCGCTAGGTTTCTCGGTTGAGGTTCCATGGTGTGAACAGTCCCTCGACGGTGTTTAAGGATTGTTGTTGTTGTGGTCTTCAGTCCTGAGACTGGTTTGATGCAGTCTCCATGCTACTCTATCCTGTGCAAGCTGCCTCATCTCCCACTGCATACTGCAGCTTACATCCTTCTGAATCTGCTTAGTGTATTCATCTCTTGGACTCCCTCTACAATTTTTGCCTTCCAAGCTGCCCTCCAATGCTAAATTTGTGATCCCTCGATGCCTCAGAACATGTCCTACCAACCGGTCCCTTCTTCTTGTCAAGTTGTGCCACAAACTGTTCTTCTCCCCAATTCTATTCAATACCTCCTCATTAGTTATGTGATCTACCGATCTAATCTTCCGCATTCTTCTGTAGCACCACATTTCGAAAACTTCTATTCTCTTCTTGTCTAAGCTATTTATCGTCCATACAAATACTTCCAGAAACGACTTCCTGACACTTTTCTCTTCCTCAGAAACGCTTTCCTTCCCATTGCCAATCTACATTTTATATCGTCTCTACTTTGACCATCACCAGTTATTTTGCTCCCCAAATAGAAAAATTCCTTTACTACTTTAAGTGTCTCATTTCCTAATCGAATTCCCTCAGCATCACCCGACTTAATTCGACTACATTCCATTATCCTCGTATTGCTTTTGTTGATGTTCATCTTATACCCTCCTTTCAAGACACTATCCATTCCATTCAACTGCTCTTCCAAGTCCTTTGCTGTCTCTGACAGAATTACAATGTCATCGGCGAACCTCAAAGTTTTTATTTCTTCTCCATGGATTTTAATACCTACTCTGAATTTTTCTTTTGTTTTCTTCACTGCTTGCTCAATATACAGATTGAATAACATCGGGGAGAGACTGTAACCATGTCTCACCCCCTTCCCAACCACTGCTTCCCATTCATATCCCACGACTCTTATAACTGCCATCTGGTTTCTGTGCAAATTGTAAATAGCCTTTCGCGCCCTGTATTTTACCCCTGCCACCTTTAGAATTTGAAAGAGAGTATTCCAGAAGTCTACAAATGCTAGAAACATATGTTTGCCTTTCCTTAATCTTTCTTCTAAGAAAAGTCGTAAGGCAGTATTGCCTCACGTGTTCCAATATTTCTACGGAATCCAAACTGATCTTCCCCGAGGTCGGCTTCTACCAGTTTTTCCATTCGTCTGTAAAGAATTCGTGTTAGTATTTTGCAGCTGTGACTTATTAAACTGATAGTTCGGTAATTTTCACATCTGTCAGCACCTGCTGCTTTCTTTTGGATTGGAATTATTATATTCTTCTTGAAGTCTGAGGGTTTTTCTCCCGTCTCATATATCTTGCTCACCCAAGGCCGTCAGTAGTTCTAATGGAATGTTGTCTACTCCTAGGGCCCTGTTTCGATTCAGGTCTTTCAGTGCTCTGTCAAACTCTTCACGCAGTATCGTATCTCCCATTTCATCTTCATCTACATCCTCTCCCGTTTCCATAATATTGTCCTCAAATTCATCGCCCCTGTATGGACCCTCTATATACTCCTTCCACCTTTCTGCTTTCCCTTCTTTGCTTAGAACTGGGTTTCCATCTGAGGTTTCGATATTCTTACAAGTGGCTCTCTTTTCTCCATAGGTCTCTTTAATTTTACTGTAGGCAGTATCTATCTTACCCCTAGTGACATAAGCCTCTACATTCTTACATTTGTCCTCTAGCCATTTCTGCTTAGCCATTTTGCGCTTCCTGTCGATCTCATTTTTGAGACGTTTGTATTCCTTTTTGCCTGCTTCATTCCTGTCCATCGTTCCCTTATACTCTCCCTGAAACTCTCTACAACCTCTGGTTTATTCAGTTTATCAAGGTCCCATCTACTTAAATTCCCACCTTTTTGCAGTTTATTCAGTTTTAATCTACATTTCATAACCAATATATTGTGGTCAGAGTCGACACCTACCCCTGGGAATGTCTTACAATTTAAAACCTGGTTCCTAAATCTCTGTCTTACCATTATATAATTTATCTGAAACCTGTCAGTATCTCCAGGCTTCTTGCATGTATACAACCTTCTTTCATGATTCTTAAACCAAGTATTAGCTATGATTAAGTTGTGCTCTGTGCAAAATTCTACCAGACGGCTTTCTCTTTCATTTCTTAGCTCCAATCCATATTCACCTACTATGTTCTTTCCTCTCCGTTTTCCTACTCTCGAATTCCAGTCACTCATGACTATTAAATTTTCGTCTCCTTTCACTACCTGAATAACTTCTTTTATCTCATCACACATTTTATCAATTTCTTCATCATCTGCAGAGTTAGTTGGCATATAAACTTGTACTACTGTAGTAGGCGTGTGTATCCTTGGCCACAATAATTCGTGCACTATGCTGTTTGTAGTAGCTTACCCGCACTCCTATTTTTTTATTCGTTATTAAACCTACTCCTGCATTACCCCTATTTGATTTTGTATTTATAACCTTGTGTTCACCTGACCGAAAGTCTTGTTCCTCCTGCCACAGAACTTCTCTAATTCCCACTATATCTAACTTTAACCTATACATTTCCCTCTTTAAATTTTCTAACCTACCTGCCCGATTAAGGGATCTGACATTCTTCGCTTCGATCCGTAGAACGCCAGTTTTCTTTCTCCTGATAACGACGTCCTCCTGAGTAGTCCCCGCCCGGAGATCCGAATGGAGGACTCCGGAATATTTTACCCAAGAGGACGCCATTATCATTTAACCATACAGTAAAGCTGCATGACCTCGGGAAAAATTACGGCTGTAGTTTCCCCTTGCTTTCAGCCGTTCGCAGTACCAGCACAGCAAGGCCGTTTTGGGTAGTGTTACAAGGCCAGATCAGTCAGTCATCCAGACTGTTGCCCCTGCAACTACTGAAAAGGCTGCTGCCCCTCTTCAGGATCCACACGTTTATCTGGCCTCTCAACAGATACCCCTCCGTTGTGTGTACACCTACGTTATGGCCATCTGTATCGCTGAGGCACGCAAGCCTCGCCACCAACGACAAGGTCCATGGTTCATGGGGGGGTTTAAGGATGCAGGGTACTTAAAAAAGGTGGAAAAATCGAAATTTTGCATGACTTTATTGAATTCTATAGTCTTTCCTGATTGCATTGATGTATACATTATAGGGTTTCAAATGAAAAATGACATATATATACCAAATTTTAAACTTACGGGTCATGTATGCCGAAACGCCTCCTTTATTTCTGTTACAGAAACCAGTATTATTTCGAAAAGAACTGTGAACTGTCTCTTTCCAGCGATTATACGTATGATACATTGTATATGTCGGTAACAGTGCAGGTTTCTAGTGTCTGTAAATGATTATCTTTGCTAGTATTTACTTTTGTTTTTCTGATACAGTTTGTTGATGAGTTACTGAATGTTTGTTGCCCAAGTGCTACATATATTGGTGGAAGTACATATCCTTTATTGTGCAATAAATACGAACTATGCCACACATTAAGGAGTTCAATAAAAGGAAATTCTGTGATAACCAGTTCACAAACAAAGCAGCCACACTGTTGAAAGTAACCTATGTATCCGTTCTTCAGGGAAGAAACTCCCACATGGCACACCTCCTGTGTTAACAGTGACGCTGTTTGTAGTGGATTGGTTGTTGTGGATGTGCGCATTTTATCATCTTTAGTAAAGGAAGTGGCGAAATGTAAACAATGTGATGGCGTAGGCTGTCTGAAAATAACTGGACAACAAAGTAGCAGGAAGGGTTTAGCGTCAAAATTAGTTGTTCTGTGTAGATGCTGCAATAAATCTACCTCGAAAATGATTTGGAACATTGTGCATAATTCATATGCTCAAAGGTTTTGTGGTTGGATGGACCTTCCTCCGCCTTCCAGTAGGTCCAGCAACTACATAAAAATACTTTTAGGTGCCTTGAAGGTTGTGTATAAAGCATTGTACTGTAAATATTAGTGGAACCAGGGACATTGCTGTAGCACTTGATGTGGCATGGCAACGTCGAGGACATCGTTCCTTGCTTGGTGTTGTAAGTGCTACTTCCCTTGAGAATCGAAAACTTGTTGACGTTGAGTGCTTATCTAAGTACTGCCACACCTGGCATGTTAACACTGAAGGACATATTGAATATCAGTGTTCTGAGAATTATGATGGTTACAGCGGAGGTATGAAGAAGTGTGATGGAGCTCTAAAAATACTTCAGAGGTCGGTGGCCTTTTATAACGTTAGATATACGAAGTACATAGGCGATAGGGACTCTAAAGCTTTCAATAAAATTAATGAGTTCAATCTTTATGATGATATCTTGGTAACAAAACTGGAGTGTTGTGGACATGTGCAAAAGAGGATGGGTGCTAGACTAGGAAGATATGAAGAGAAATGAAAGGAAAGTAGCTATCTGATGAAAAATCTCTGTCTGGCCGAGACAGGTTGACAGAGACTGAAATAGACCTTCAGAGTTACTGTCCACCTGCTTAGCTGGTGGTAATGTGCTTGCCTCCCGTGCAGGCGGGCCCGGGTTTGATTCCCGGCCGGATTGAAGATTTTCTCCGCTTGTGGACTGGGTGCTATGATGTCTTCATCATCATTTCGTCCTCACCACCAGCGCCCAAGTCGCCTAATGTGGTGTCGAATGAAATAAAACTTCCACTTGGCAGCCGAACTTCACCCAATGAGGTGAGGCCAACGATGCCATACGCTCATTTCCATTTCAGTGTTATTATGGACTGTCCATTAAACGAACTGCACCTCTGAATGACGTTACAGTAGTGAGAAAAGCTGTGTCGGCCACCTACTCTCATAAGTTGTCCGCAGATGACCACCCTGTTCACGGACTTTGCCGTAAGGAGCAGATTCTTGGTGTGGTTACCAAAAAGGAAAAGCAAACATTCTCTTCCTGAGCCTGTTATGAATGAAATAAAACCAATTTTTAGAGACCTGGGTGACCCTGTTTTGCTTAGTAAATGTCTTTATGGGGGCACTTACAATACAAATGAAAGTTTCAGCCATTGCATATGGGAAAGATTAGCCAAGAATGTTTTTGTATGACTAAATACATTAAATATTGGTGTACTAGATGTAGTGATATGTTTCAATCATGGAAAGTTGGAAGTCCTGAGAAATTTAGGCAAACAATGTGGCTCTAATATGGAAGACCAATTGCTTGCATGTGACAGACAATGGCTCCATGAAATTGAAAGATTCGCTCTTCAAGTTACCAAAGAAGCAAGAAGTGCTAAAAGGAATGCCAAGAGAAAGCTTGAAAATGAAGAAATGCTGCAGTATGAAGACTATACTTCAGGAATGATCTGAGGCACAATTTAATCGGTTTCATACCTTTATTCGCAGTTTCTCACAAGTTTTATTTTTCAGAATTCAGGTACAAATATTTCCTAGAGTTCATAAAGCATTGCTCTAATTTATTTCTTTAACTTGCAGTAGTCCATACTTATGTAGTAGACCTAAGCTTTGCCGGCCGATGTGGCCGAGCGATTCTAGGCGCGACCGCTACTGTCGCAGGTTCGAATCCTGGCTCGGGCATGGATCTGTGTGAAGTCCTTAGGTTAGTTAGGTCTAAGTAGTTCTAAGGGACTGATGACCTCAGATGTTAAGTCCCATAGTACTCAGAGCCACTTGAACCATTTTGAGACCTAAGCTTTATTGCAGAATCAGCTAAATTGTAGAAAAAATAACATTTTTATTAGGAAAAAAATTATAAAAATTAAAATCTAATGTGTGATATTTTTTATCTTTGTAACACACATGATAGGTGGAATTAAATAGGTCTAGTACCTCACCCATCATGTCATGCGTATCTGGTAAACACCTGGTCTCCTTCAAATGTATAACATTGGGTTAAATGGTACCTCAATTTGAGGACGCATTTTGGATAAAAAATGCATAAATTTCATTGTAATTTTTTAATAACCCTAAGCAGTATCAAAAATATTCCAAATACTTCTAATTTGTTTAGAAAGTGTGCTGAATTATCTGATATCAACAAAAAATCTGTAAAATATGTACATTATAAAGAGCGCCTGAAAGAAATAAGTGTCGATTTTTTAATAATATTGAGCCGGAAAAGTACGCTGTATCCTTAAATCTGGAGAGTCTGGTGACCAGGGGAGTACAGTAAACTCATCCTGGCGCTCTTCAAAACATGCACGTACACTGCGAGATGCGTGGCACATTACAGTGTCCTACTGGTTGATGCCGTCGTGCCGAGAAACAAGAAATAGCATGTAGAGGTGGAGATAGATGTAAACTTGTGTTGATCCAGTGTGCCCTCCACAATGACGAGATCATCTGGGGAATTCCACGAAAACATCCCCCCGTGCATAATGCCACTAGTAGGAGGCTGTTTACTTTCAGACGTACACGCCAATGGCCATCTGTCCGAGGGAGCATAAAACGCGGTTCATCTGAAAAGGGCCACCTTTCACCAGCTAGTGGATGTCCAGTTGCGGTATTGGCGTGCAAATTCCAGCCTTCGTTGTCGATGAACGGCAGTCAGGACGGGTGCATGAACCAGGATCCTGCTGCGGAGTCCCAACAGTTGCAAGTCTATCCATCCAGACACATACCACAGCTGTCGTTCACTCCTGTCATCTATGTCCAGTGGTGCACCGTAGTTGTCTTTGTACCGGTTTTGGATAACGCCATTTTACCATGCACGGCATCTTTAACCCCGCCAGCATGGCAACAGTTTACAGACTTAGCTGTTTTGGAAATGCTTCCATCCTTGGCCCAAAATCCAATGATCATGCCGTTTTGGACATCAGATAAATCGCTACGTTTCCACATTGCAGCAACGACTGCTTTGTTTCTGCCCCCCCCTTCCCCACCACCGAAATTCTTTATACAGTGTGTTACAATATGTTATGTGGACATGTGTCCGGAAACGCTTACTTTCCATGTTAGAGCTTATTTCATGACTTCTCTTCAAATCACATTAATCATGGAATGGAAACACACAGCAACAGAAACTACCAGCGTGACTTCAAACACTTTGTTACAGGAAATGTTCAAAATGTCCTCCGTTAGCGAGGATACATGCATCCACCCTCCGTCGCATGGAATCCCTGATGCGCTGATGCAGCCCTGGAGAATGGCGTATTGTATCACAGCCGTCCACAATACGAGCACGAAGAGTCTCTACATTTGGTACCGGGGTTGCGTAGACAAGAGCTTTCAAATGCCCCCATAAATGAAAGTCAAGAGGGTTGAGGTCAGGAGGGCGTGGAGGCCATAGAATTGGTCCGCCTCTGCCTATCCATCGGTCACCGAATCTGTTGTTGAGAAGCGTACGAACACTTCGACTAAAATGTGCAGGAGCTCCATCGTGCATGAGCCACATGTTGTGTCGCACTTGTAAAGGCACATCTTCTAGCATCACAGGTACAGTATCCCGTATGAAATCATGATAACGTGCTCCGTTGAGCGTAGGTGGAAGAACATGGGGCCCAATCAAAACATCACCAACAATGCCTGCCCAAATGTTCACAAAAAATCTGTGTTGATGACGTGATTGCACAATTGAGTGCGGATTCTCGCGTCAGCCCACACATGTTGATTGTGAAAATTTACAATTTGAGGCCGGCCGCGGTAGTCTAGCGGTTCTAGGTGCTCAGTCCGGAACCGCGCGACTGCTACGGTCGCAGGTTCGAATCCTGCCTCGGGCATGGATGTGTGTGATCTCCTTAGGTTAGTTAGGTTTAAGTAGTTCTAAGTTCTAGGGGACTGATGACCACAGATGTTAAGTCCCATAGTGCTCAGAGCCATTTTTTTTTTTTTTTCTAGAGTTGGATCACCTTGGAATGAAGCCTCATCCGTAAAGAGAACATTTGCACTGAAATGAGGATTGACACATTGTTGGATGAACCATTCGCAGAAGTGTAGCCGTGGAGTCCAATCAGCTGCTGATAGTGCCTGCACACGCTGTACATGGTACGGAAACAACTGGTTCTCCCGTAGCACTCTCCAGACAGTGACGTGGTCAACGTTACCTTGTACAGCAGCAACTTCTCTGACGCTGACATTAGGGTTATCGTCAACTGCACGAAGAATTGCCTCGTCCATTGCAGGTGTCCTCGTCGTTCTAGGTCTTCCTCATGCGCGAGTCATAGGCTGGAATGTTCCGTGCTCCCTAAGACGCCGATCGTTCTGGAAATCTGTCTCGATACAAACGTACCGCGCCACAGCTATTGCCCCGTGCTAATCCACACATCAAATGGGCATCTGCCAATTCCGCATTTGGAAACATTGCACTGACTGAGAAACCACGTTCGTGATGGACACTAACCTGTTTATGCTACGTACTAATGTGCTTGATGCTAATACTGTAGAGCAATGAGTCGCTTGTCAACACAAGCACCAAAGTCAACATTACCTTCCTTCAATTGGGCCAACTGGCGGTGAATCGAGGTAGTACAGTACATACTGACGAAACTAAAATGAGCTCTAACATGGAAATTAAGCGTTTCCGGGCACATGTCCACATAAAATATTTTCTTTATTTGTGTGTGAGGCATGTTTCCTGAAAGTTCGGCCGTACCTTTTTGTAACAGCCTGTCTACATTTCGCTGCTAGTGCTAGCACCGGCCATTTTTGATGGGTTATCCCACGATAACGTCGAACAGAGGTGATGGTCACAGTAACGTGACTGGACCAGGTAGTTGCTACCCTTAAACTGCCATCGGAGCGATGTAAAGGCTCTATGCCTCAACTGTTGTACCTTCAGTTCTCAATATTTGCAGATGTAAAACAGGCTGCCAGGTTAAACTGTGTGCCAGATCGGAAATAGAACAAGATCTATCCTTTCACACCAATGCCCTGATGGACTTACCTTCCTATACACGATTCACGACCCACCCTCGCAGATTCACTTCGGCATCCACCTTATGGCGTGGCGGTTGTACTGCCAGTACCTCCCTCACACATACAACTTCAGAGACGCTGTGATAGGATGTTTGAAAACAGCTGACAGTCCACTGCACAGTGAAAGATTCATTGTACAAACATACCCTTACACTGTGGCTAAGCCATTTCTCTGCACTGTACTCTCTCCCAGGAGTGCTAGTCCTGGAGGGTGTGCAGGAGAATTTCTGGGAAGTTTGTAAAGCAGGAGAAGATGTACTGGCTGAAGTGGAGCTGTGTGGGTGAGCCGTGAGTCGTGCCCGGCTATCTCAGCGGGTAAAAGCATTGTCCCTAAGAGACAAAGTTCCACATTCGAGTCCCCGTGTATCACACAGTTTTAATCTGCCACACTTTTTGAAATAAGTGCGTACTGTGCTGCGAAGTAATCTGGTATACTGTAGTGGTTTCCAGTCAACATTAAATTTTTTTAGAATGTAAATACAGAAATTACTCGCTGGCAACAAAACATTACCAACTATACTCTCTCGGTTAAGTGTGCTGTAGGAACGGGAGAGTGGGGTAATTGCGAACACTTAAGGCTGAACTGAATGAAAACAAAACCAGATAAAGTTACGAATACTATTTATTAGTGAAACTTTACTTAAGCGAGTCAATCTCAAGTTCGCATAATCAACGTAGATAAATTTTCAGCAGGAAATCAAATATTAACAAAGAAATGAAACCTTGGTTCGAGGATTACTCCACAGAGCATGGGATCGTTTCGGATGGTGGTGTTGGTGGCGGGTGGGTGAGTGGGGGGAATCATGGACGTAGTCTAATGATCACATAAGTCACAGTTAAAGCCTCTTGTTGTACTTTCACCATTCGTGCAGTTTTCGTGGGCTCATAAATTACATTTGTAACATTTTATCCAACGTTAAACTGCCTGTTGGCTTCTGTCTCTGGTTCTTCGGCAGATGTTCGTCTGACGATTTTCCTGACGTTTCGCCAGCGCGAGTGGCTAGTATTTTCAAAGTTTCACCCTCTATTACTGGTGGTGGAGTGGAGCAGAGCTTGCGGCCACAGACTATATACACTTGGCTCGCCAACATCAAAGGGCTTCTCCGCTGTCATCGCTAGTGCGGTTCTCTTGCTACCTGCGACGATCGTTCGCTGCAGTACGGGAAGCCAGGGTCCGTTTACCTTGATGCTTTCTTCTTTCTTGTTGGAGCAGTTCTCGTGTTTATGTATTTCTATAGCGTCTCTGAACAAGCGGGTGTTATAGTTCTTCTCTACAGCTAGACGATTTGTGTCGGCCAATTTTACCACGTGGTCCGCCTCATACAGAGCGTGCTGTGCCACAGCCGATTTCTCCCCCTTCCCCAACCTGAAATGCCGCTTATGTTCTGTGATCCTAGTGTTGATTGACCGTCCAGTCAGTCCAACATAAACTTTTCCACATATGCACTGTATGTAGTATATTCCCGACATTGGAAGTGGGTCCCCTTTCTCCTTTGGCGATCTCCCTCTCCTAGTGAACTTGTTTTGTTATTGACATCCTTAATGGCTCTCTCTATGTCGTCTCATTTGTATTTGGTGAGGTCCGTGTTTCTTTGGTAATTTCGTGGCATCTGAAGCAGATGTAGGTGTAATTCGGACAATCGGGGTTACCCTACTCGAAATGTCCAGCATTACCCATCACACAGTGTAACGCAAAACAATGTTTTTCTTTGAGGTTAGACTCGCATGTGCACGGGGCGATGACGTAAACACGTTGTGTAATTAGTCATTAATTCTCAGAAACGATACCTAAAATATTAGCTTGTTCTAGTTTACTCGTACGTTGTATGAAAGTGTTGAAAAAATATGAAGTAAACTTACCTTGTACTGCGAGCACGGTGTCATTTCACACCTGTTTGTTCGGCACTGCGTTCATGCTCGATTCTCGATTGTGCCATTGGAATTACCTCCATCCTTCTCTAACATAGCCAAACATAGGTATCCAACATAACTAAAGTCCGCAATTCCCCCACTCTCCTCTGGGAATTACCTATTATAAGATGGTAGCCTCAGTACGTTTGGTGATTAACAAATACAATTTTTAAATTGTTTTGACATCTATTTTGTAAAAAATGTGCTTCTGTTCCTCCATCCTTCTCCCTCTTACAAAATTAATGACTGGTCTCCTCCTCCCAAACCCACCAGCTCAGATTCCGGATATGCTCTGAATAACACTCCTGGAAAAAAGGGTATCAACACCACATACATTTACATCTTTGTAGTTTCGCTGCATAGTAATTGATCTGTTAGATTTGTATTTCTTAAAACAACGGATGCGATTTCTGTAGCTGTAGCGATCAACTGATTCTGTTAAGGTGACTGAAAAGTATACGCCCGAAATATTATTTCTGGAAATGGAATTGCTGCAGTCGCATGCCTGAAATTTAATGGATCGGCAGATTGCTTGCAGGCTAAATCATTCGCTCTACAAGGGAATGTACGATGTGTTAAAGCATCTTGTCAGTAAGCTGCCTGCCTTAGGAATGCTGGCATCAGGCACACCGTTTTTATCCTATAAGGCTGTTTCAGTACAGTGCGCGCTCAGCTCTATAGTATAAGATAAAAAAAGACCTGAGTCGAAACAAGGCCACCGGAGTAGACAACATTGCATTAGAACTACTGACAGCCTTGGGAGAGCCAGTCCTGACAAAACTCCACCATCTGGTGAGCAAAATGTATGAGACAGGCGAAATACCCTCAGACTTCAAGAATAATATAATTCCAGTCCCAAAGAAAGCAGCAGGTGCTGACAGATGTGAAAATTACCGAACAATCAGTTTAAAAAGCCACAGCTGCAAAATACTAACACGAATTCTTTACAGACGAATGGAAAAACTAGTAGAAGCCGACCTCAGGGAAGATCAGTTTGGATTCCGTAGAAACACTGGAACACGTGAGGCAATACTGACCCTACGACTTATCTTAGAAGAAAGATTAAGGAAAGGCAAACCTACGTTTCTAGCATTTGTAGACTTAGAGAAAGCTTTTGACACTGTTGACTGGAATACTCTCTTTCAAATTCTGAAGGTGTCAGGGGTAAAATACAGGGAGCGAAAGGCTATTTAAAATTTGTACAGAAAGCAGATGGCAGTTATAAGAGTAGAGGGACATGAAAGGGAAGCAGCGGTTGGGAAGGGAGTGAACAGGGTTGTACTATCCCCGATGTTATTCAATCTGTATATTGAGCAAGCAGTGAAGGAAACAAAAGAAAAATTCAGAGTAGGTATTAAAATCCATGGAGAAGAAATAAAAACTTTAAGGTTCGCCGATGACATTGTAATTCTGTCTGAGACAGTAAAGGACTTGGAAGAGCAGTTGAACGGAATGGACAGTGTCTTGAAAGGAGGATATAAGATGAACACCAACAAAAGCAAAACGAGGATAATGGAATGTAGTCGAATTAGGTCGGGTGACTCTGAGGGAATTAGATTAGGAAATGAGACACTTAAAGTAGTAAAGGAGTTTTGCTATTTGGGGAGCAAAATGACTGATGATGGTCGAAGTAGAGAGGATATAAAATGTAGACTGGCAATGGCAAGGAAAGCGTTTCTGAAGAAGATAAATTTGTTAACATCGAGTATAGATTTAAGAGTCAGGAAGTCGTTTCTGAAAGTATTTGTGTGGAGCGTAGCCATGGATGGATGTGAAACATGGTCGATAATTAGTTTGGACAAGAAGAGAATAGTAGCTTTCGAAATGTAGTGCTACAGAAGAATGCTGAAGATTAGATGGGTAGATCACATAACTAATGAGGAGGTATTGAATAGGATTGGGGAGAAGAGAAGTTTGTGGCACAACTTGACTAGAAGAAGGGATCGATTGGTAGGACATGTTCTGAGGCATCACAGGATCACCAATTTAGTATTGGAGGGCAGCGTGTAGGGTAAAATCGTAGAGGGAGACGAAGAGGTGATTTCACTAAACAGATTCAGAAGGATGTAGGGTGCAGTAGGTTCTGGGGGATGAAGAAGCTTGCACAGGATAGAAGGATAGAGTAGCATGGAGAGCTGCATCAAACCAGTCTCAGGACTGAAGACCACAACAACAACAAAGCGAAAATTGGGTTGAGAGTTAACAAGTGACAATAGTATTCGCAAGTAATTGCACCAGAACTGGCGTAAAGAAATATACGCTTTCACCAAAGAGAATTGGTATTGTCCCCTAAAAAAGAGCTTGCTGATATGAATGTATATATTTCTACAAAGCTCTGTTCAAGACTAGAAAAATGTATGGTCGGACATCATTTCAAGGGGAAGTTGTGTGTAACACCATTCCAGATAACCTAAGCCCTTTCATATAAATATATCAGCTCTTTGGGAATAGTTTGTTTAACGTCATTACATTCCGATTTAGCATTCAGCAGCTTTTGAGGCGTTCAGTTTGACGCTGGTTGATGACAGAGTTAGCTAAATTTATTTTGCACTCTACAATTCTAAGTCTCCATCGTGCCGCGAGTGCTGCAAATGGTGGCACGGCAGTGCTTCGCCAGAGGTCGTCCTCTTGTCGCTAACGGGACTTTCGAGGAGAATGGGACATTCCGGACTGCTGAGTCACTGCACGCTCTCGGAGTAGGCTTGCAGCTAGTGGGTTCGAATCTTAGATATGAAACACCTGCTTTCATCGTTGGAATTGACACAGAAAGACAAAGAAGTTCGGTAATACGCTATACATTGTCTCTAAATTGTATTCTGCATTAAATTTGAAGTCATTACACAGTCTTTTATGAAATACGGATATAAGGGATTGCTAAATGAGATTTGTCAAGCAGAGAGACGTCATAAAGGATGCCCCAAATGTACAGCCTTTTCTTTCTCCCGTGCCCATCATCAAGTCTCTACACACATTCATCACGATCATCTACACTGAGCACAGCTGTCATACTTCACATAGGAAAGATATCAATGAGTCCGAGCTTCGAAAATCGTTCTAAATTACATACAGATCTACATATATACTCCGCTAGCCACTCGGTGGTATGTGACGGAGGTCACAATTCGCGCCAAAGTCATACTCCCCCCCCCCCCCCCCCCCTCCCCTTCCCTCTGTTCCACTCGCTGATCTCGCGAGAGAAAAACGACTGTCTGAACGCCTCAGTACGAGCTCGTATTTCCTTATCTTTGAATAGTGATCATTGCGCGATTTGAAAGTTGGTGGGGCCGGCCGCGGTGGTCTCGCGGTTCTAGACCTGCTACGGTCGCAGGTTCGAATCCTGCCTCGGGCATGGATGTGTGTGATGTCCTTAGGTTAGTTAGGTTTAAGTAGTTCTAAGTTCTAGGGGACTAATGACCACAGCAGTTGAGTCCCTTTAGTGCTCAGAGCCATTTGAACCATTTTTTTGAAAGTTGGTGGTAATAATATATGCTCTACAACCTCGGAGAAGATCGGATTTCGGAATTTAGTGAGCAGCCCCTTCCGTTTAGCGCGTCGTCTATCTGCAAGTGTGTCACACTTCAAACTTTCTATGAGATGTGTAACGCTCTCGTGATGGCTAAATGCACCAGTCACGAATCTTGCCGCTCTTGAATCAGCCCCCACTGGTAAGAGTCCCATACAGACGAACAGTATTCTAAGACTGGACGAACTAATGTATTGTAAGCAATTTGCTTTGTTGAAGGACTGCATCGCTTCAGGATTCTACCAGTAAATCGAGTTCGCCTTGCCCGTTACCTGAGTAATCTGATCATTTCATTTGATATCATTTAGAATAGTCACACCCAGGTACCTGACTGATGTTACCGCTTCCAAAGACTGGTCATTTATTTTGTACTCGTGTATTAATGGGGATTTTCACCTTGTTATACGCAATAGGTTACACTTACTAATATTGAGAGATAACTGCCAGTCATTACAACAAGCATTAATTTTCTGCAAATCCTCATTGATTTGTTCACTACTTTCGTGTGATACTACTTTCCTGTAGACACCAGCATCATCGGCAAACAGTCCAATGCCGCTGTAAATACCATAAACCAGATCGTTTATGTAAATTGTAAAAAGCAACGGACCCATCACGCTGCCCTAGGGCACACTTGGAGTTATGGTTGTTTGTGTTGAAGTCACCCCATTCGGGACGACATATTGCTCTCTGTCTGTTAGAAAATTTTCTAACCAACTGCATATCATCAGGTAGACTGTAAGTGAACTACTCACCAGAGTCGACCAATAGATAATATTAAAAAAAAAAATCGCTAGGATGAACCCCAGAAGATCAGGCAAAGAAGCCACTGAGCATCCACCGTGTCACCTTCTGCATTATGGCGTCATTTGGATGCGGCATGGGAGAGCATGGGGCCAGCAAACTCCTCTCCCAGCTGTGGACAACTTTCCACACCTAGGAGATGCCACTCGTCGGTCAAGTAGCCCCTCAGGTGGCGTTATGAGACTGGGTAAACCCCGTTCCAGCCCTTCTACGAACGAAAGTAGCCTTGTCACTGCCGGGAATTGAATTCGCGTCTTTCGTGTGGTAGACAGGAGCGGTGACGTCTCAGCTACACCAAACAATGTACGATTTTTACCTTCATCAGCATTATCACGCCTGTCATTTGATCTCCACTCCTTTGTGGTCTTGAGAGTTATACGCAACTACGTTGCCCCTGAATGTTTCCTGATGTTTTCTGTTCTATGCAAACCTTTATTATTTCTATGATAGTTCGTTGAGCCGCAAATAGTGGTAAGTCTGCAAATAAAGTTCTTAAACGTTCTTCGGATCGAGCTTGTAAGGCTACTATTCTCGATACCATATCAAAAATTTCGGTATCAGCAGCTCATTTTCTTGCTATATCGTTGGTGTTCTAGAAGGTCGGAAAGTAACGGGTACAACGATAGGGGAAACCCTGAGAGACGGCATACGTTTCTGCACCGTGAAGGTGGCCAAAGTAATTGCATGGGCTCTGGTCCAGAGGCTCGAATAAAAGTTTAATCATGCAGTATATACAGGGTGTTACAAAAAGGGACGGCCAAACCAGTTGGCCCAATTGAAGGAAGGTAATGTTGACTTCGGTGCTTGTGTTGACATGCGACTCATTGCTCTAAAGTACTAGCATAAAGCACATCAGTACGTAGCATCAACAGGTTAGTGTTCATCACGAACGTGGTTTTGCAGTCAGTGCAATGTTTACAAATGCGGAGTTGGCAGATGCCCATTTGATGTATGGATTAGCACGGGGCAATATCCGTGGCGCGGTACGTTTGTATCGAGACAGATTTCCAAAACGATCGGCGTCTTAGGGAGCACGGAACATTCCAGCCTATAACTCGCGGCTGGGGAAGACCTAGAACGACGAGGACACTTGCAATGGACGAGGCAATTCTTCGTGCAGTTGACGATAACCCTAATGTCAGCGTCAGAGAAGTTGCTGCTGTACAAGGTAACGCTGATCACGTCACTGTGTGGAGAGTGCTACGGGAGAACCAGTTGTTTCCGTACCATGTACAGCGTGTGCAAGCACTATCAGCAGCTGTTTGGCCTCCACGGCTACACTTCTGCGAATGGTGCATCCAACAATGTGTCAATCCTCATTTCAGTGCAAATGTTCTCTTTAAGGGTGAGGCTTCATTCCAACATGATCAAATTGTAAATTTTCATAATTAACATGTGTGGGCTGACGAGAATCCGCACCCAATTGTGCAATCACGTCATCAACACAGATTTTATGTGAGCGTTTGGGCAGGCATTGTTGGTGATGTCTTGATTGGGCCCCATGTTCTTTCACCTACGTTCAATGGAGCACGTTATCATGATTTCATACGGGATACTCTACCTGTGCTGCTAGAACATGTGCCTTTACAAGTACGACAAAACGTGGTTCATGCACGATGGAGCTCCTGCGCATTTCAGTCAAAGTGTTCGTACGTTTCTCAACAACAGATTCGGTGATCGTTGGATTGGTAGAGGCGGACCAATTCCATGCCCTCCACGCTCTTCTGACCTCAACCCTCTTGACTTTCATTTATGGGGGCATTTGAAAGCTCTTGTCTACGCAACCCCGGTACCAAATGTAGAGACTCTTCGTGCTCGTATTGTGGACGGCTGTGATACAATACGCCATTCTCCAGGGCTGCATCAGCGCATCAGGGATTCCATGCGACGGAGGGTGGTTGCATGTATCCTCGCTAACGGAGGACATTTTAAACATTTCCTGTAACAAAGTGTTTGAAGTCACGCTGGTAGTTTCTGTTGCTGTGTGTTTCCATTCCATGATTAATGTGATTTGAAGAGAAGTCATGAAATGAGCTCTAACATGGAAAGTAAGCGTTTCCGGACACATGTCCACATAACATATTTTCTTTCTTTGTGTGTGAGGAATGTTTCCTGAAATTTTGGCCGTACCTTTTTGTAGCACCCTGTAGAGTCTAAAAGTGAAAAGAAGAGTAGTTCGAGTTGCATTCGCGATTAAATATCCAAGGAAGTAATATGCCAAGTAAAAGTATGATAGTCTGCTTGAAGGAAATCGACATCGCTGTCTAAGTAAATTGAGTGTTGTGACTCTGATGTGAAACTATAAACCGTCTGAGAGTGAATTAATAAATCTGTGTTTGACTGAGTGAGTGTTCTCATTTCAATAGAATCGTTGATTATAATTCCCTGTGTATAGAGGGACTGGCAATGACAAGGAAAGCGTTTCTGAAGAAGAGAAATATGTTAATATCGAGTATAGATTTAAGTATTAGGAAGTCTTTTTCTGAATGTATTTGTATGGAGTGTAGCCATGTATGGAAGTGAAACATGGACGATAAGTAGTTTGGACAAGAAGAGAATAGAAGCTTTCAAAATGTGGTACTACAGATGAGATGGGTAGATCACGTAATTAATGAGGAGGTACTGAATAGATTGGTTCAAATGGCTCTGAGCACTATGGGACTTAACTGCTAAGGTCATCAGTCCCCTAGAACTTAGAACTACTTAAACCTAACTAACCTAAGGACATCACACATATCCATGCCCGAGGCAGGATTCGATCCTGCGACCGTAGCGGTCGCGCGGTTCCAAACTGTAGCGCCTAGAACCGCTCGGCCACCTGGCTGGCGTACTGAATAGAATTGGTGAGAAGAGGAATTTGTGGCACAACTTGACTAGAAGGGGTAGGCTGGTGGGTCACGTTGTGAGGCACCAAGGGATCACCAATTTAGTATTGGAGGGCAGCGAGGAGGGTAAAAACCGTAGAGGGAGACCTAGAGATGAATACACTCAGCAGATTGAGAAGAATGTAGGTTGCAGTTGTTACTCGGAGATGAAGAAGCTTGCAGAGGATAGAGTAGCATGGAGAGCTGCATCAAACCAGTCTCTGGACTGCAGACCACAACAACAACAACATGATGTATAGAGGATGCAGTGCACAGGTTGGTCTAGGCACTCGCCCGAGTCAGTATCCGCCGACGTAATTGATGTGCCGAACGCCGTTACACTTGTCCGATAGTCATAAAACTGAGTGAACCTAATTTTATAAACCACTGTAAGAGGGGGATACAAACTGTTTGAGCCTCACGGGGAACAAAAGAGGTACCAACATCCCACTGACGTCAACATTTCAGCCACATAAAATTATAGTCACTTACACTACGAATCTTGTGTAATTACCTACAGGGACAACTAGTGTTACATTGAAAGACCATTCTTTTGAAAATGGGATGAATTAGACACTCTAAATTATTGTCATACACTATGTTTATTACACGTTTATCAGAAAAGGAACTGACGTTTTTTTGCGATACTGCCGGAGTCTATAATAGATATCTTAGCGCAAATTGCATCTTCACCATATTTAGTGTTAGTTTCAACTATCATCCATGGATGCAGTATGAGTCACAGAGGGGGAATATGTCTGGAGTGACCGTTAAGAAGTGCAGAACGGAATTTTTGTCGGTTTGCCAGGAAGCGCTGCCGAATTTGAATATATTACATCGCTAGTACAGGCTCGTCCCTCTCACAGAGGTCATGTGCAAGCTGCGTCTTAAAAGTTCGGTGAATGCTCTAATAAAATAAAGGAAACAAGATTTACCAACAAAATACCTTTTCTGGCCTTCAAAGTAATCACCAGTAACTACAGAGCAGTTCTGGCATCTGTTGTAAAGCCGTTGGAACTCGTAGCACCGTAGTCACGGGTCGTTAGATATCCGCAACGTCAACGGGAGATGAATGTTGTTAAACACCATCCTCATTGTCCAGATTCGGTACTGGCGGACTTCTCCCCAACTCCTATTAGCCCTGTAATGCTTAACCCTTTGCTGACGTTGCGCATGACTGCGGTGCTTCGAACAATTCCACCAGAAGTGTTTGTTGACGGTTTCGAACAGCTCTGCAACAGTTGTTAGAATTGGCTTGCAGATAATGTCGGTTACTTCGGAGTAAAGGTAAAGGTGTTTTGTTTATGTCTTCTGTTTCCTTTATTTTCTGACACCGTTCGCTGAACTTTTCAGATGGAATTTGTATTTTACACCTGCTTTTTAAAGGCATCTTAATAATTTGCGTTCGACATGTGTAATGGAGTTGTCTTAAAGCTTTTAAGAGATGATCGCAAGTGCATTTCTCTTGTTGACAAGCCTCACAACTAAAATGTCGCTATTTTTTCATTATAGAAAATAAGGGATAGCCATCGCAATTTTTAGATTCTTCACTACGGTTCGCCATATTGTTTTTGATTTTGTAAGCTGTGCTGCGGCGGCATTGCGAAATGGCTTCCTAGTACATCAAAGTGAAAATGCCCCTGAAAATCGTATTTTGAGTTATTACGTGCAGCAAATTCTACCGGTTTTCCTTTTCTTTAAATGCATGATTAATCTTCCCTCATCCTAAGGTTAAATAAATATTGATCACAAATACTTCTTCTCCGGCCAACTTAAGTACCGGTACTAAAATTTCCTAGGGTAACTAATTTAAAAAGAGCTCCATGATTTGGATATCTGTACTGGCTAGAGGTAATGACTCAGTTATTACAGACGAGCATAAAATTGTTCGAAATGTTAATACATTCAACAAACTGACAGGTAGGACACTCGCACAGTACAGAATTTTTCTAGCACTTGACACGTTAATACATGGCTACAGAGTCACATAAGTTAGACCTACCATTTTACGCCTTCACTACATTGTGTCTCTAGAATATTAACAACACATCAAGCGTCTCTTATTAGTATGATGACTATAATTAGACCTTTTTTAATACTCATGTATGGGAAGACACTTTCCTCCATTGACGAATTTTGAAACGCACGCTTAGCAGCAACAGTTCAGCACCGATGCCATTAAACGTGTGAGAACAGAGCAAATAGGTAGGTAGTAAAGCTTATTTCGTAGGAAAATGTGAGCAACAGACTCCTCCCTCCCCCGTCAGCGTTAATATTTCCGTGTAATGTTGGCCATACACGTAGTATGCTATGTGATCATAGTAATTCTAAAAGATCTGCATCCATACAGTACAGGCAATTCTACAGTTAACGAAATGCAGCCACCAATAACGGTTTCGGCCAACACCAGCGGACGTCACTTTCTACCCCCCCCCCCCACACCCCCAACACACACACACACACACACACACACACACACACATTCCCATTTTCTCAGAAGAAACGGTTGTTTGATGATTATGTTGGACGTAGTCCGTAAATCATCTAATACTTTCTCTTAATTTCCTTTTGTTTTCATATACATTACACTACATTTCATTAATACTTGTTCTTGGATCACGAATGCATTTCGTAAAGATGTAGAACGTGTCAGTTTAACATAAGTTTTCATTACACATATTTTTCCTTTGTTTTTTTTACTGTTAGTACTTCTGTAAGTTGGCTGTTTAAGTTTTTATGTGGTAACGTATTACGCTACGTAGTGCTCTGTACGAAAATCGCTGACTGCGCTGTGTGCAGTCTGTGGTTGGTTGGGCGCATTGTTGGAATGTTCGCTAGTGTAGCGTTGGGCAGTTGGAGGTGAGCCGCCAGCGGTGGTGGATTTGGGAAGAGAGATGATGCCAGAGTTTTGAGACGTTACTATGAGCGGACGATCTGGACGTGTGTCCGTCAGAAAAAGGAAATTTGTAAGACTGGATGTCATGAACTGATATATGACTTTTGAACACTATTAAGGTAAATACATTGTTTGCTCTCTATCAAAATCTTTCATTTTCTAACTATGCCTATCAGTAGTTAGTGCCTTCAGTAGTTAGAAAGTTTTTGTTTAGCTGGCAGTATTGGCGCTCACTGTGTTGCAGTAGTTCGAGTAACGAAGATTTTTGTGAGGTAAGTGATTCATGGAAGGTATATGTTATTGTTAGTCAGGGCCATTCTTTTGGAGGGATTATTGAAAGTGAGATTGCGATGCGCTAAAAAAAAAAATATGGTGTGTCAGTTGAGTGATGATCAGAATAAGTACAGAGAGAACTGTCTGAGTACGGTGAGTTTTGCTCAGCTCTTTGAAAATCAAATAACGTAGAAGTTTACCAGCACAGTCATTCTTAATTTACGAAGGGGACGTTTCACTTCAAATGTAAAAATTCATCTATTGGGTAGTAGCTGTCATTCAGAAATTCTTTTAATTTGTTTTTAAATGTTAATTGGCAAAGCTATTTGGAAAATGACCAAAGATTTTTATGGCAACATAATTCATCCCTTGCTGTGCCTCAGTCATGATGAGCAATAATGTATTTATTAAATTAAAACCACATAAATAATGTGACGTAGCAGTACAAAACAAGCAATGTATTCATTTCAGTCTTAGAACACAAGGCCACAGTTAACAATTTTCTGCGCCGGAGGCTGCAGCGCAGCTACGCTCAGTCCATCGCTCCACTCCACGGGCTGTTCTGAAGCCCGTCAGTGAAGTTCGCCCTTCGTCCCACGGTCAATTATCTCACTTACTGCGATTGCAGTCTACACAATCTGTGAAAAACTAAAAATTAATCTTGGAAACAGTTTTCCGCTGTCGTTTTTATGAGGGTGGGTCAAAAAGTAATCCCTCCTATGTTTATTCTTCTTATATAAAAGTTGTTAAGTGGAAAATTTTAGTTCTGGCACTATTACGCAAAGCTTCTGCTCCAATTCACTGCAGTAGTAACTTCCTGCATCAACAGGTGCCAGTACTGCAATCCCTTGCAAAATGACCGACTTCGATGATCGTATTAGATAGCGTTCTGTGACACCATTATTGAAAGTGAAACATCCATTCACACTCGTTAAAGACTGAAAAATGTGTACGGTGGTGCAGCCGTGCATATAATCACTGTTCGACGATGGGATCGTCACTGTAACGAAGCCAAAGGGAAACTCTGCAGTGACTCCAAGCAACATTTAGCTATTTGATGATGTCATTCATTGTGACTGTTACCGGAGACGAAACATCGGTTCATATTTTTTAACAAAAATCTAAAAAAATTCCTAGGTATTTAGTCGAATTGATAGTCCTTAGATGTGTGCGATTTTATTGTATACCCCAAATTTAACGGATTTCTTTTAGTACCCATGTGGATGACCTCGCACTTTTCTTTGTTTAGTGCCAATTGGTACTTTTCGCACCATACAGAAATTCTCTCTAGATCATTTTGTAATTGGAATTGATCGTCTGATGACTTTACTAGACAGTAAATTACAGCGTCATCTGCAAACAATTTAAGGGGGGCTGCTTGGATTATCACCTATATCATTTATGTAAATGAGGAACGGCAGAGGGTCCATGACACTACCTTGCGGAACGCCAGGTATCGCTTCTGTTCCACTCGATGATTTACCGTCAATACTACGAACTGTGACCTCTCTCAGAGGAAATCACGAATCCAGTCACACAACTGAGACGATACTCCATATGCACGAAATCTGATTTATAGTCGCTTGTGAGGAACGGTATCAAAAGCCTTCTGGAAATCTAGGAATATGGAATCGATCTGAGATCCCTTGTCGACAGCACTCATTACTTCATGGGAATAAAGCTGTGTTACACGAGAACGATATTTACTGAATCCGTGTTGGTTATGTATCAAGAAATCATTTTCTTCAAGGTGATTCATAATGTTCGAGTACAGTATATGCTCCAAAATCCTACTGCAAACTGAGGTCAGTGATATGGGTATGTAATTCAATGGGTTACTCCTGTTTCCTTTCTTGACTGTTGGTGTGACCTGTGCTACTTTCCAGTCTTTAGGAACAGATCTTTCGTCAAATGAGCGGTTGTATATGATTATTAAGAAAGGCGCTATTGCGTCTGCATACTCTGAAAGGAACCTGATTGGTATTCCATATGGACCGGAAGACTCGCCTTTCTTAAGTGATTTCAGTTGTTTCGCAACACCTAAGATATCTATTTTTATTTCACTCATGGTAACAGCAGTTCTGGTTTCGAATTCTGGAATATTTTCTTCGTCTTCTTTCGTGAAGGAATTACGGAAAACTGTATTAAGCAGCTCCATGCTTTTTTCGTACCATGTACCATGGTGGATCGGTCCCGTCTCTTATTAACTTATGCGGTATGAATCTATCTATTGCTGTCGATACTGTATCTTTGAATTTGAGCCACATCTAGTCTACACTTACATAATTAGTTTGGAAGGAATGGAGACTCTCTCTTAGGAAGGCATCAAGCGAATTTTTATCTTTTGTTTTAAATACACTCCTGGAAATGGAAAAAAGAACACATTGACACCGGTGTGTCAGACCCACCATACTTGCTCCGGACACTGCGAGAGGGCTGTAGAAGCAATGATCACACGCACGGCACAGCGGACACACCAGGAACCACGGTGTTGGCCGTCGAATGGCGCTAGTTGCGCAGCATTTGTGCACCGCCGCCGTCAGTGTCAGCCAGTTTGCCGTGGCATACGGTGCTCCATCGCAGTCTTTAACGCTGGTAGCATGCCGCGACTGCGTGGACGTGAACCGTATGTGCAGTTGACGGACTTGGAGCGAGGGCGTATAGTGGGCATGCGGGAGGCCGGGTGGACGTACCGCCGAATTGCTCAACACGTGGGGCGTGAGGTCTCCACAGTACATCGATGTTGTCGCCAGTGGTCGGCGGAAGGTGCACGTGCCCGTCGACCTGGGACCGGACCGCAGCGACGCACGGATGCACGCCAAGACCGTAGGATCCTACGCAGTGCCGTAGGGGACCGCACCGCCACTTCCCAGCAAATTAGGGACACTGTTGCTCCTGGGGTATCGGCGAGGACCATTCGCAACCGTCTCCATGAAGCTGGGCTATGGTCCCGCACACCGTTAGGCCGTCTTCCGCTCACGCCCCAACATCGTGCAGCCCACCTCCAGTGGTGTCGCGACAGGCGTGAATGGAGGGACGAATGGAGACGTGTCGTCTTCAGCGATGAGAGTCGCTTCTGCCTTGGTGCCAATGATGGTCGTATGCGTGTTTGGCGCCGTGCAGGAGAGGTCCACAATCAGGACTGCATACGACCGAGGCACACAGGGCCAACACCTGGCATCATGGTGTGGGGAGCGATCTCCTACACTGGCCGTACACCTCTGGTGATCGTCGAGGGGACACTGAATAGTGCACGGTACATCCAAACCGTCATCGAACCCATCGTTCTACCATTCCTAGGCCGGCAAGGGAACTTGCTGTTCCAACAGGACAATGCACGTCCGCATGTATCCCGTGCCACCCAACGTGCTCTAGAAGGTGTAAGTCAACTACCCTGGCCAGCAAGATCTCCGGATCTGTCCCCCATTGAGCATATTTGGGACTGGATGAAGCGTCTGTCAGTGTGATCATGTGATGTATCTGACCCCAGGAATGTGTCAATAAAGTTTCCCCTTCCTGGGACAATGAATTCACGGTGTTCTTATTTCAATTTCCAGGAGTGTAGATATATTTTACGTTTATATTTAGTGGTTATGGTTGATATGGTTTTGAGCCTCGCTACAATGACCTTGTATTCACTAATCCCTGTATCCGTCATGACGCTCTCTATTAGATCAGGTTTATTTGTGGCTAAGAGGCCAAGTGTGTTTTCGCAACCAATTACAATTCATGTGGGCGCATGAACTAATTGTTCAAAGTAATTCTCAGAGAAAGCATTTAATACAATTTCGGAAAATGTTTTCTGTCTACCAAAGGCTCTGAACATGTATTTTCGCTAACTAATCGAGGGTAGGTTGAAGTCTCCACCAATTATAACTGTAAGAGTGGGATACTTATTTGTAATGAGATTCAAGTTTTCTTTGAACCTTTCAGGTAGAAGGAGCCAATTATTATTTTGGTACGGCTGTTGAGTATAACGTCTACCCATAGTAATTCGCAGGAACTATTTATTTAAACTTCACTACAAGATAAACTACTGCCAACAGACAAAAACACACCACCACTTCCTTTATTTAATCCATCCTTTCTGAACACGGTTTGAGTCTTTGTAAAAATTTTGGCAGATTTTATCTCCGGCTTTAGCCAGCTTTCTGTTACTATAACTGTTTCAGCTTCAGTGCTTTGTATCAGCGCTTGAAGCTCTGGCACTTTTCCAACACAAAAGTCACACATGAAGTAGCATTTGAAATCCTTGGCACATTAAAAAAAGCGAAGTATTACTTTTTGGCTGATCCTACTGCATGTTTTGGCTGAATCGATTTTGCTAGTCCAACCAAATACCGGTTTTCGGTGTGCGAGTTGTTGTACATGAGTCGCGCTTGTATATCAACTGTCAGATTTCGTCTGGACGATAAAGTGAAATTATCGATACTTTCATAATTCCTATATCAGTTTTCTAAATTTTATGAAACTTGATTACAGATGTAAGTATGGTATGTATGTATGTTCAACATACGACATCCTAAACTACTGGATAGATTCTGCACTCTTCCAGGTTCCATATGTTGAGATCTTTTACACATTTCGTCAATAAGAACCACTGGCTCTGTCTTTTATTTCAATCATCTTATAAGTTATGGGAACAGCTTAAGTTACACCATGAGATGTCCAGCTTTCTATGAGAGCCAATGGATTGAAATGTGCTAATGTCGGTTTAGCATCTGACCCTGACCTCAAACCCATGGTGAAAAAAATTGTGTATGGCTGTATACACATCTGCAGTCACACTGCTTGGATGTGTTGCGGTAGAAAAAATAATGTATCAAACTGTTTATGAAAGAATAACATGTTAACTCTCTCCTTGTGACAGAAAGTCTGTGGGATATGGTCTTCTTCCAGTACATGCAACAAAACTTTACACAGGTCTGTGCAAACAACTTCGATCACACATCATCGGCTCCAATGGACCAATATATATCACCACATATGCCCAATGTCTACGCACAGACTGTATTTGTTTTCGATATATCAGAAGAGGGAGAAGTGGTAATATCTTGTCAAATACGTGTGTAAATACGTTTGGCGGAAGATCCAATTAACTGTGATGGCGGCTTTTCATCTGCTTAAGGCATGGGACCCGACGATTTCTTTAATATCTACAGGAAGAAAACATTTTATGACTAGTGACACGTCTAGTGACAGCTAGTTTCATTAATTAGACATCTGAACTTTGCGTGGTAGATGGAACAATATTCGAAGAGGGCGTGAAACTCGACAGATGTTCCTCATGTAACGGCTGCTATTGTGCATACGTCTCTGCCCCAATTGTTCGTTATAAAGTTAGTGATGTGAAAAAGGGATCTCCAGAAGTAAATACTCGCATGAAAATGTCTGAATGGTTGTCAGCTAAAGTATCATGGCAAGAAGTCGACGTCATCCCGCTGAAATCCTGAAACTCAATGGAATAGGCTAAACCTGGTTTCAATGAATCAGGAAAAACTCTTAAAATGAGCATTGCCTTGGGAAGAAATAAAGCAACTGGTCGAAGTTTCGACATCTTCTACTAAAATTTACCTCTTCAACGTTTTCCTCAGTTGTTTAAAAGTAACTTGCGTCTTTGGTATGCTCCAAACTATATACTTGTGTCTAAGTGTTTTTTCAGTAATAAATTAACGAAATCAAAGAGTAGGAACAATCTCAAGGATGTTTTTCTGACTGGGACAATTCATATGATGACCAACAGTTTTACTTCAAACACTCAAATAATGATTCCACCTCATTTTTCCTGTTCATGTATTTTAAGAAATGCACACTGAAACCTCCACAAACCACTAACTAGTTCTTCTTTACTGATAGGTGGCTCAATAATGCACTAGATTTCCCATGAATAGTTGAAAGTTTCCTAGACTGTTACAATTACAATTATCTGCAGTAACAACGCACAGGCAAATACACTACTGGCCATTAAAATTGCTAGACCACGAAGATGACGTGCTACAGACGCGAAATTTAACCGACAGGAAGAAGATGCTGTGGTATGCAAATGATTAGCTTTTCAGAGCATTCACACAAGGTTGGCGCTGGTGGCGACACTTACAATGTGCTGACATGAGGAAAGTTTCCAACCGATTTCTCATACAAAAAGAACAGTAACCGGCGTTGCCTGGTGAAACGTTGTTGTGATGCCTCGTGTAAGGAGGAGAAATGAGTACCATCACCATTCCAACTTTGATAAAGGTCGGATTGTAGCCTATCGTGATTGCGGTTCATCGTATCGCGACATTGCTGTTCGCGTTGGTCGAGATCCAATGACTGTTAGCAGAATATGGAATCGGTGGGTACAGGAGGGTAATACGGAACGCCATGCTAGATCCCAACGGCCTCGTATCACTAGCATTCGAGATGACGGGCATGTTATCCGCATGGCTGTAACGGATCGTGCACCCACGTCTCGATCCCTGAGTCAACAGATGGGGACGTTTGCAAGACAACAACCATTTGCACGAACAGTTCGACGACGTTTGCAGCAGCATAGACTATCAGCTCGGAGACCATGGCTGCGGTTACCCTTGACGCTGCATCACAGACAGGAGCGCCTCCGGTGGTGTACCCAACGACAAAACTGGATGCACTAATGGCAAAACGTAATTTTTTCGGATGAATCCAGGTTCTGTTTACAGCATCATGATGGTCGCATCCGTGTTTGGCGACATAGCAGTGAACGCACATTGGAAGCGTGTTTTCGTCTTCTCCATAATGGCGTATCACCTGACGTGATGGTATGGGGTGCCATTGGTTACACGTCTTGGTCACCTCTTGTTCGCATCGATGACACTTTGAAGGGTGGACGTTACATTTCAGATGTGTTACGACCCGTAGCTCTACCCTTCATTCGATCCCTACAAAACCCTACATTTCAGCAGGATAATGCACGACCGCATGTTGAAGGTCCAGTACAAGCCTTTTGGATACAGAAAATGTTCGACTGCTGCCCTTGCCAGCACATTCTCCAGATCTCTCCCCAATTGAAAACGTCTGGTCAGTGGTGGCCAAGCAACTGGCTCATCACAATACGCCAGTCACTACTCTTGATGAACTGTGGTATCGTATTGAAGCTGCATGGGCATCTGTGCCTGTACACGCCATCCAAGCTCTGTTCGACTCAAAGCCCAGGCGTATCGAGACCGTTATTACGGCCAGAGGTGGTTGTTCAGGGTACTGATTTCTCAGGATCTATGCACCCAAATTGCGTGAAAATGTAATCACATTTCAGTTCTAGTATAATATATTTGTCCAATGAATACCTGTTTATCATCTGTATTTCTTCTTAGTGTAACAATTTTAATGCCCAGTAGTGTACTTCTACATTCTGATCTACATAGAAACTGTTTCTTTGAATTTTTTTAGCTTTGTGTACAACTTTTACAAATGTTGCAACTCTTCCTTTTCCCATTTAACTTTACACAAAAATGATGCTGGTTTATAATCCATGACATGTAACTTCAGTAGTGGGATAAGTGAGTTTCTGTGGCATTTTGCTAGTGTGAGTTGCATCCATTCAATGTGAAACTTAATTAATTCATAACCCCCTGGGGTTTAACTGATTTACGACTGCCTGGGGATAGTCAGTCCATCTCAAAAATCCCCACCCATCCCCCTCCCCCTTAACCTATTAATATGTTAATTGATTTATGGCCACCTGTGAATAATTCATCCTTCTGAGAAACACCCCATCCTTCCTTCTCCACCTCCAATTAACCTGTTGTTATACTAACTGATTCATGATTCCTTGGGGGTAATCTGTTCTTTTGAGAAACCCCTACCCTATCCCTCACCATCCCTCTCCTACTCCCCCCCCCCCCCCCCCCAACCACTCTGGGAGATCCCCAAACTCTCCCTCCACCTCACTGACACAAGTGCTTTTGATATCCGATTAAATAAACTGATAAATTAATTAACTGCTCCTGTCTGGGAAATCCTCCAGCCCTCCAACCTCCACCACCCCCCTCCCCTTCTCCACCTGGAAATTATCGGGAAAAAGAAGCAGTCTGTGCTGGAAAGGAAGGATGTCATGACATGAATTTCAAATCAATGTCAATAGTATATTGCTGCATATTCTTTGTTTGTGTGGGAGTCAAGGCTTCTCCCTGGAAGGAAATATCTCATAAAATTGACTGAGTGTCTGGAATACTTTTATTTGTGGGAAAAACTCTCGTCCTATATCTGTGGTGTTATATGGACCGACATGTGTTTACACAAGCCCACTGCCCATATGCAGCGAAAAACGTTCGTATAGTGTCTTCATACTGGACAAAGGGCAGATGTACCGGGGACCACATCAGCTGGGAAATTACATCACTGCACACCCACACACTGTCTGCTGGAAGCAGCTGTGTGCACAGTCTTGTGACTCCACACCATAGCATGTGTGGCCGCCAACTGTCCATCATTAAGCGTACGTCTTCTGATATTGGGATGTTAGCCGTACAGACACTATTGAGCAATCATGAAATTATACTGAACGCCCAGAGAGATCCACTGTCCGTTACAGTTGATGCAAGCTATGATTTTTGTGACCATCCAAGAGCCAGGTTATTCAACATCCATGGCCCTCTTTGTTCACAGCACCATCTTTTACTGGGGAATTCCCTCCTCAAGTGGGTACTTCTGGTTGCAGCACCTGGACCTCAAACCACCAGTCCCAGATGGCCCAGAATACTGCACTCCTATTCACTTGAAACCCCTAGTTTTCCTGAACAAAATAGAGGATACTTGGTAAATACTCAGCTGTGGACGTCTTGGAAATAGTCCATTTATCCTACCCCCATTTCATCAAATTGATCGACTAATTAATTAAATCGGTACCCTATATGTGGGAAAGTTTTTCCTTACTTCCTGCTGATGGATACTAGGACTGACATATACGGTGGGAAATTCTGCGCCTATTTGTGATTCGATCACACAACCACCCAGTTGCCAAACCCTACTCTTCCCCCTTCCAGATCTTCCTTTCCTTCTGTCAATGGATACCATCACAGTTAGGTTGTATGGCATAAAATCCATTACTTTGGAGGTCACTGAAAATGATATTGGAAATTTCAAGTTTCAGCCCAGTTGCGCAATGTCCTTAAACAATTTTCAGGAGACAGGGCAGTGATTTGACTCTATTGTGCGTGCAATACCACTGTTGGAAACCATAAATTGTTCAACCAGGAATTTGAAATCGTGATTGAAATCAGTGCTGTATTAAATTATAGTTGTAATTTCAAATTTTGGTGGAAATTTATGCCATCATGGTTGTGTAATTACCTACCACCTACAAGTGTGCTAAGTATATTTTTTAAAGCACTATAGAATTCCCAATTGGTTCTCTCTGCTACACCAGGAAGAAGAAGGAGGGGAAACAGGCTACCCCCTGATAGGATAGTAACAACAATGAATTCACATTTATTTAATGAAATACCACTCGATCTTTCTGCTGCAAGACAGAGTCTACTGATATATATTGAGAAGCACGCAAAACCACCAGCAGCCATCACCAAATGAACAGGACACTTTGTAAACACATACACTTAAACCACAATCCATTCCATTGTAGCTGTCATAGCTAGACGACAGAGATCGCGGAAACATCTGTAGGCCCCCATGCAGCACTGCCACTTATTGGCCACTCCAGCAGCTGCACACTCATCTCCCAGATGCTCAGGGCTGAAGAGACTGTTACCATGATCACCAAGCAGTCAAACAGTCGATGTACGTGGGGTGTGTGGATGAAATGTGCATGTCTAGCCACATGGGAGGAATGGATCTGATGTGGGGTTGTGATTTCAATGCATTGAGGAGTATATCTGATTGTAAAGGATTCATTTCATAAACAGCTGTACAATATAGCAATACATGGGTTCAACTGGAAGTGCTGTAGTGTACAAACAAGGCAGGAAATATGGCTGTAACAAACTGGATACAGAGAACGCACTCTCATCAACTTTGCTAAGCAGATCCTTACATGTTCTTTGCTCCATTGCCACCTGCGATGTTTATTACAGTATACCAACCCATATCAGTGATGTCTCTCCAACCCTTTTGTCAGCAGGAGTGCTGTTGATTATCACATAGTGATGAACACCTGTGCTTTACAACACTTGTTTGTGAGAGCCTTGGCGGTATGCAGCATGTTCCGAATGTGCAGACTGAAAATACCTGCAATGTGTTCTCAAACATGATTGGCTGAAAGACTTAAATGTCAAATAATTTCCTAGAGCTGAGGAGAATCGAGACACCCAGCTGATGTGATGTGGGCATACAATCATTTTTTCAGATGCTACGCACACGTAAACGATAATGGCACTGCTTGTCTGAAATGTGTATGTGCTGGGGTGTAAAGTTAGTATGGTCAGTGTTCTGACATGTGCAAAGAAAATGATGTGGGTGGGACAATGTCCAGTCATAATAGTAGCACAGATCTGATGTGGAAAATTATGATTTCAGTACATCGACAGCTGTGAGGGGCACGAAAGATTTTACATGTCCATTTACTATGTCCAGTCATAATAAGGATATTAATTTACATAGTAAATTGGCATTTCCAGAGCCACAATCACCAGGAGGAGGTATCTGCAATACCTTGCTCATTGTCAAATGTCACCAGTTTGGTGCTACAATCGCAAAATATAATTTAATTATGATGATAAATATGTGGCTGGTTTTCTAGGATGGCTCTGCCTGGGCACTTGGTGGAGGTAGCCAGTGACCAGAACGGATAGACACTTCCAGCTTAAGGTGCAAGCCGCTGCTGAGGCTCCTGAACTGGACAGGCAGGATATGAGCATGCAGTTAATCTAACTGTGTCACTCTCTAGTCAGGCGAACAGTGAACTAATAGTATGTGTTGGCCAGCCTTTGTGAGCACGTGTGTTGGAAGTATTCTCTGATTTTTATGTGGAAATTTGAGAAGATTCAATATGGTGAGTGTTTTTGCTAGACAATTATTCTCCCCCCCCCCCCCCCCTCCCCGCCTACCCTCACCGGAGGAGAGCCTTGTCTTCCACAAACTGATTAAATAAAGACTATGCAGCAGTATATTATTGACACTGATTTGAATTTCATGTTGTGAGGTCCCACCTCTCCATTACAAACTGAGTCTTTGTCCTGGGAATTTCTAGGTGGAGGAGGGGAGTGGGAGGGGGCTGGAGGATATCCCAGAGATGGGGCAGATAATTAATTTAGTGATTTATTTAATTAGCCAATTAATTTGATACCAACAGTACTTGTATTGGCGAGATGGAGTGGAAGAGTTTGGAGATTTCCAGAGGAGTGTGGGAGGAGGAGGTGAAGGGAGAGAGAGATGCGATGAGGACTTTCTCAGGACAGATTATCCCCGGTGAGTCATAAATCAGTCAGCATAAGAATAGGTTAAGGGGTGGGGGAGTGGTGGTGGATTTCTCAGAAGGGCTGTTTATCCTGAGGGGGTCACACATCAATTATTCACAGGGGGTCATAAATCAATCAAGTTTTCCCCTGAATGTATGCAATCCACACCAAATAACTCCCTAAATACCCCCTTATCCCACTAATAACTTCTTCATTCTCTGGTTATTCAGTGCTCAGAGGCACAGAACATCATTCACTTCCGAAGTTTCCACATCAAGATTTACACATCTATCTTGTTTTATTCTTATGAAACAATTTTATTCTGTTTTTCTGGAAACTGTTTCATACATTATGTTTCTGTTCTAATTACTTTCAAGACTGTTTTTCTATAACCCTACTCTAACTGAAAAATGTGCCCCTTCTGACTTCAGTAATCACAAGGATTTTGCCTCGTTTGCTTGTGGCCTCCCTTATACTTTCTGCAAGGTGCTCAGCTAATCTGCCCTACCCTCTCTTAAAGGTGTAGCCCATGGCTTTTGTATCCCCATCTCTCAATTGTAGCAAGGGGTACAACACAGATATAAGACTTTGTTTCAGTCAAAAGCAATCCTTTCAGCTGTATATAGTTGGCAGTTGTATTGTCCCAGGATTGGTCATGGCACTGCAAAACCTCCACAGACTCCACACCAGTGTGACTGTTGCTCCTCCTACTATCAACGACCTGATCCATGCACAAACATCTATGTTCTAACACCTGGCTAAACTCAGTACTATGTTTCACAATGCTTGTAACCAGATATTCTACACCTAGCTTTTATTGTAGTTACTATCAAAAATGGTTCTGCAATCAGTGTATTTTGTCCATGAAATTGATTTCAAAGTACTCTGATGCAAATCACCCACTTGTATCATTAAAAAATTGTCTTACATTATTCAAATGACCACTTACACCTTATTCTAATGCCATTAATCTTGAACTTTCAAAATGACAATAAGCCTGTAAGCCATCTAATTTCCAATACTCTTCACAAGCTAAAGGCTATGTAAATGAGCTACAGGTTTCAATTTGTTCTTGAGTTTGGATTTTTATTCATTCTAATTGTAAAGCAATCTTAATTACAAAAATAAAAATGTTAGATAAGGTGATTTATGGTGTTGTACTGTTTTGGATATATCATCTAAATTTGAGTCATTTGGATTGCATGCAGTCCTCTTTGTCTTCTGAATGACTGGACAACTGATTACGATCATTATTTTTCAAGTAGTTCTTTTTTGAAAACGTAACTTCACAAATGCACGTTAATGGAAGGAGTATTAAAATAAAGGTATGGTCTCATAACTTTTTATAATTACTAGGCACATGTCCCCTGTTTGTAATGGTGCTATAAAAATAGAAGCTTAAGCTGTGTGTCGTATTGAAGCTTTATTATTTCATTTATCAAATGAGTTTATACACACATGTTCAGAAAAAACAAAACACCTTGAACGAATAGAGATAGGATGTTCCTGTTCACAGGACATGTACATTATCATGTTTTGCAGAAATGATTTGCATTTGAACCATGTTGGCCTGTGGATTATATGTCAACACTGACATTGTGGCACAACACCACCTACCCGTAAGATGTGCCTGAAGTTCTTGTCATCGCTAGAAACCAAAAGTAATGGATTAGTGTGACTTGAGCAGATGTTCACGATGCCTCGCAGATGTATGCAGGAACTGTACCACCAAATCAGTGAGTTTGAAAGAGGGTTGGTATGAGAGAACGTGATGCATCCATCCAGGAAACTGCTTCTTGTGTGGGATGAAGTGCCTCGGCTGTGCAATGGGTGTGGGTAGATTGGTTCAAGTCCCACCACTCAGACCACCCTCTAGAATATCACCTCATCCAAGCGGCATTGCAGGATAGATCTGCATCCTCCTTGGCTCTGGTGCAACAGTGGAACAGTGTAACATGTTGAACACTATCAGGGTTATAGTCCTTTGTCATTTATTGCATGAGTTATGTGTGAGTCATCCACTTCTCCGCCGGCCTTTGACAAATGTGCAGAAACATGCTGGACAACAATGGTATATGGAATGACGTCACTTGGGACAGAAATGGCATCAGACAGCGTTTTCAGACAAATTCAGCTTCTGTTTGAATGTGATGGTCTAATTTTGGTTCACCACAGAGAGGGGAGTGGGAACACAGTGAGCGCATTCACAGAAGATGTACAGCACCAAATAAAGGCCTTGTGATATGGGATCTTATTGGGTACAACTGCATATCAAGGTTGGTGTGTGTGAGCAGTTGACCTACATGAATGACATCCTGCAACCTGCAGCCATGCCCTTTCTGCAGAACAGCCCAGACACCATATTTCAGCAAGACAATGCATGACCACATGTTGCTGCATGAACACATGCCTTCTTGGTGTCACAAGATGTCAGCATTTTGCCCTGGTCCGCCAGATCACTAGACTTGCCGCTAACCGAAAATGTGTGGGATATGGTGAAACAATGGGAGTAGGCGGGCTACAGGGGTGTGACCCCAAAATACCGCTATCCAAGATGGTGGCCGTGGCGTCAGCTGATGACGTCATCGAAGGTGGTGGCCATGATGTCAGTTGATGATGCAAATACCGTCATTCAAGATGGGGTCGTGACACCAGCTAATGACGCAAGTAACGTTGTCCAGGATGGCGGCTTTTGGCAGGAAGTTTGAATTTTGGCAGGAAGATAGGTCAGTTGGGCTATCTCCACTAACCTAAGCCATCCGACCGCCACCACTCTCTAGGAACTGGAGGCGAAAAGAACTGAGCTTGTGCTGGACATAAGTCCTTGTTTTGCAGGCAATCTTCATTTAAACAATTAGAGGCAGTACCACCATCAAGGGTTCGCCATGAGGTCCAGAGTCCAACTGACTGAGTACACAGTACTGTCACCAGAGGACACTCTTGTCCCTCCCCTGACATAATCCTAGATGGCGGTCTGGGGGAAAAATGGCGGGAAAGTGACTCAGCCTTTGCTGGGCACTGGAGAAAGGAAGGAGTGTACTTTATTTATTTTCTAGAAATTTATTTAGGGACAGATTTCACATAGTTTATTTATTACACTGATACAAAACACACGCTCTGACGTGCTTGGGGCCATGCCCCACAGCCTACAGACCTTAAAACTAATCGTAAATCAACAAAATAATGCATATATAATGCTCTGCCAACACGCTCACAACACTTAAACAGCCAGAAATAATGTAGTTCACAAACACTCATTGACAAAAGTCCCCCATGGATCCCTCACTCAAAGAAACGAAGCAAGTCAGCATTGGTCAATAATTCAATGTTGCACTTTGTTTTGTTGGGCATGTAAACCCAGGTGCCATGTAATAAAAGGTGGGATCCAGAGAATATTTGGTCATGTGGTCATGTGGTCATGTGGTCATGTGGTCATGCATAGACTCTGGAATTTCTCGAAAATGCCTGCAAGTAAGCGCACGTCTGTGTCCATGTAAAGCCGTGCACATTCTACTAAAGTGGAAATATTGAATTCCCACCAGACATTCACAGCATGCTTATACTCTGCATCCGTCATGGCATCGCCTGTAAGGTTGGTGGAGAATGCAGCTATGTCAGGTAGCCTGGTTTCATTGAGTTTCAGCATACTATCCACATACTCATATGGGAAAACCCCCTTTCTAGTCACAAGCTGCAACTTTTCCTCATTGGGAAATGCAGCTTGAGGGATATGGACATCCCCCCAAGGTACGGTTTCAATGAGTTTGTGGAGTGCCACCTGCAAAAAATGTAGCGTATCGAGGAATCAGAGCATAAATCTTTGCATCACTTGTTTGGAGAATGAAATGTATTTCTCGACACTCTCAGGTAGGACACTGAACTGATCTTTCTCCAAACCATAATCAGCCAACTGCTCAACTAGACAATGAGTGTCATACCCACTGAAATTGTGGAAGAAACCGGGTATGTGTCTAGGTAGCTGGTACTTGAAATTGCACGCATTGTGAGCTGCACCACGGTACTTCCCCATAAGATGACAATTGTCCCCACGAGGAGTTTCCAGTTTTACATCTAACAGCAGCCCACAAATATGACAGTCAACCATGTTATTATACAAATCTTCATTCTCCTACGATTTGGTCATGGACACGTTGCTGCTCTAAAGCAGGCAAACTGCAGGGCTGTCCCCAAATGTAAGATTTGTAGCGGTTAAGACTGGAATCATATGATGATACAATTTGGTATGCTGCCACATATGGTACATGTTTTTCTGTAAATGTGATATGTGAGGCTGCAGGGTCATATTCACAGCCGGTCACAGGAGTGATGAAGCATTCAAAGTCGGCGTACACTACAAATGGGCATCGCTCCTGGTGGGGAGCATTCTTGAACTTTATGAATTTGTTGTCCTCAGTAGGCATAATAACATGTACTGGATCCTTGGCAGTGCAGTCTACTAGATGTGCAGCCAATAACTTGTCTGTGGAGAAATAATTCAGGCACCTTAAGCAAATTTACTTTTTACACTTATAGTAAAGGAGTCGGGACATGTCTTTGAGCCAAACATAGTGATAATTATCACTTTCAGAAAAGAACAGCATGTTTACATGCAGCTCATGCTCACTGGCAAATTTTGAGAAATGGAGTGGGCTGGCGACAATATGCTTGTCTTGCTCATCTGATATGCTTTTCTTCTCCAGGCCATACTGGTATTCTGTGCCTCAAATTTAGGTATGTCCTGGATCTTGATGGGGAACTCTATACCATCAAAGTTGTAACACCCAAGAATATCATCACCTACATCATATGTGCTCGGATGCTCAGGATGATCTCTGTAATTGTACTTTCTTTTGCAAGCCGGGACTGACCATGCAAAACAAGCCTGATCATATCTATTTTCAACATTAATACATGCCTGCTGATTAGCTATATCTTTAGGGAGCTTGATATAGCTAGACCCTCTATTTAACGGATCATAGACATGTGTACGGATGTCCAGGTGTAGAATTCTGTGGACTGCTTTGGCTGAGCCTCTCACTACCATCTCGGAAAATCAGCCCAGTATAGCATTCAAAGTGGATTTACGAAACCACTCGGTGATTGATGTGCTCCATATTATCACGCCGTTTTCCCCCCAAAGATAACGAAGAATCATCTCTTCAACAGCTGACTCAACATTTGTGGGGGGAGAGGGGGGGGGTGATACTTCAATGCAAAGCAGCACACTGCACTTAGTGGCGGGATACTGTGGATCATTGACTAACTTGAGGAGCTCTGTTTCCACGACAGGAATCCAGGCCCTTAGAAATCCAGCAGGGTCGCAGTACCCTTCTGCCTCATTCTTGAGCCTGGTGAACGAGATTCGCTCCTCAAAAGTGTCTGCAATCACCAAGTACTCTAACTGTGGTACGGTATCACTGACCTTACGCCCTTTACTAAAAGGATGAGAGAGGAAACTGCCACTAGCCATAGGTTCTTCTCGGTTACTAATACTATAACTACAACTAGTCGATGGAGTTGGCGAGGTGGACAGGGGTATGTGCTGTACCTCATGTGATCAGCGAGGATGTGATTGTGGAGGAGAAGATACTACGGAATTGGACCACTGCGAGCAGCCTGGTTGCTGCAACCTTAACCCACTAGCCTGAGGGATAGCGGTCCATGGACGCCAGACACTGTGGAGGCCACGGCTGGGACAGGGTTGGGGCCGGAGGCAGTGGCGGCGGCTCTGTCCTCCTAGTGAGAGGAGCTCGGGCTGGGTGCAGGCAGAGCATAACAGATGATGCTAGTTCGTTTTTGTGGACTCACCCCAGCGTCACTTAGCCTGCAACCACTTGCAGAGTACCTGCAGCTACCTGCAGCCTCTGCCGAGCAGCCAACAAAGGGGTGCGAGCCGGTGTGCTGGCAGGGACCTGTCACTTTCGCAGCCTAATGTACATCTGGGGAGGCTGTAGGAGCACGCACCATGTACTGAGAGGATGGTTCTGAGAGGATGGTTCTGCAAAGATAGGATGGAAGAAATAAGAATCCACATCCACATTATATGGGGAAGAGAACATTTGTTCATATAATAGCAACAACAAGAACAATAATAATAATAATAATAATGTTAACGACCTAATTCACCGTGCTGCCAGGACTGCATCCCTTCCCAAATACCTGCATTCAGGAGAATGTCTTGCATTCAGTTTGGCATCGTGTATCCCCACTCCTCAGCCATTTCATGTATTCACTCAGGCACTGGGGGTGATGGACCCGGATCTACAGACGTAACCTCATCAATAGACTCTGTAACATGAAGCGCATGAATTCAGCAAAGGAACTTCATTAAACAAATATGCTCTAAAGCATAACTGCACAAGGCAATACAATCTCCATCAGATGTCTGTACATATACTCTGCAGTAGGATGCACAAACAGAACCACAATAATACAAGATAAAGAAATTCAGACTCACAGTTTTGAAGTGCGGAAGACTGCTGTTGCTCTCTCATCTCCTCTGCAAACTTAGGATTTATTTTTGTCAACATCTCTAGCCTGAATGCTGAAATGAAACAAGTGAATATAGTGTAGGAGAGAGAGAGAGAGAAATAAAATTTCCACGAACGTACGCTCAAAAATTGAAACAACTTTCAGTTCCATGTGCTGAAGATTGATCACACACAAAAGAAACATAGTCATAACTTACGCTGTGTCTCAGATGAGCATATGCATTCAACCTCATTGGAACTGTGAGCGAGACCATTTACCCTCCTCTTCATGGAGTAAGAATACAGACACACACACACACACACAAACACACACGCACGAATTGTGAGATGAACTAAAGAGGAATGAGAAAGACTGTTGGAAATCGATTCATTATATAGATGTGATGAACCAGCATGATGTGATCTCAGCGTCAACCAATGTGTGTATGTGTGTGTGTGTGTGGGGGGGGGGGGGGGGGGGGCGACTGGGCTCACTAGCAGTCCTAGTGAATGAAAGCTGAACCAGCCAGATGCTTCCAGTACCTTGAGGAGACCTGAGTCTCCGATAATTTATGGATTTCCAGCAAAAGAATTCATACTATGAATGACGATGTTATTTGGAATACATGCTGGATGATATTGAATTCAGCCTCTTCATTTGGAATCATTAAGTGTATTACAAGCTCAACTGCGGAGAATTCAATTAGTCGGTGAGCTTTGTGATTTTCGAACGTAAATTTCAGGTTGCTGGTATTAAAACTAGTGTTCTTACATTTAGCTTAGCTTCATAAATGCTGAAGCAAATAATTTAGAAAGTCTTGAGATGGTAAAACGTAGAATTTCACTATTTAGGAATGGTGTACAGCGGAAAACATGAAATTCTGAGCTATTTCATAAACAGGTTCTGTTAAGGGAAGAATTTCCATGCAGACAAGCTGAGACATCATGAAAGCTCGTACAAAAGTGAACTTTAACTATTTATGGGACACTATACAATTTATGAGAGGTTGACTTGGCTCTTATTTTACATAGTTATGTGATGTCAGTATAACACTGAAAACCTTTTATTTGTTGAGTCACCATGCGGATGTTTTGCGGCGATGTGTCAGCCTCACTGGGTACATGTGTATGGCTAAATGCAGATCATATGTGCCATTAGGATCGGTAGCGAGAAAGCAGCCTGTGCTATTCTGGAACAAATTTCTATAGCACGATCTGTGATGTCAGTATCAACATGTATAGCATCAGCAATGGTAAACCCACATGCTGGCCAGAGGCATTTCGCATATGGGACCGGTGTGAGATCGCCTTTGAGTTCTGTGACGTCAGCATAACACTCGAAGAACTCTAACTAGACGTGACTTTCACCTGCTTGTGGCAGCAATGTGAGAGTGATGAATCACACTGGCTTGCATCAGGTGCTGGCTAGCGGCAGCAGAGATGTGTGCACGCCCTTGGAGCCTCTGATACATTGACGTTAGTTCGAAAGCGTTTTTATGTGCAACGAGTGTTTGTGCACAACATTATTTCTGGCTGTTTAAGCATTGTGAGCTTGTTGGCAGTGCATTATATATGCATTATTTCAGTGATTTATGAGTAGTTTGCAGGTCTGCACATCAGTATAACCAATTATTTTGGTGATTTACAAGTAGTCTGCAGGTCTGTATGTAGTGTAATGCATTATTTTGACAATTTATGAGTTGGTTTCGTATCCTCACATCAGTTTACTGCATTATTTACGAGTAGTTTGCATGTATGTATACTGTGTAGCGCATTATTTCAGTGATTTAGGAGTTGTTTGTATATCTGCAGAGCATTTAACATGCGTTATTTCGGTAATTTAAGAGTAGTTTGCAAGTCTGTAGGCCTTGTGGCACGACCCCAAGCATGTCAGTGTGCATGTTTTGTATCAGCGTAATAAATAAACTATGTGAAATCCGCCCCTAAATAAATTGCTTGAAAATTAATAAAGTACACTGCTTCCTCTCTCCAGCAGCCCAGCACAGGCTGTCATTTTCCCGCCATTTTTCCCCCAGACCACCATGTAGGATTACATCAGGGGAGGGACGACAGTGCCCTCTGGTCGAAGTACTGTGTACTAGGTCAGTTGGACTCTGGACCTCATTGTGAACATACTTAATGGTGGTACTGCCTCTAATTGTTTAAATAAAGACTGCATGCAAAATAAAGAGTTACGTCCAACACAGGCTGAGTCCTTTTCCCCTCCAGTTCCTACGAAGAGGTGGTGGTCGGATGACTTAGGTTAGTGGAGATAGCCCATTTGATTTATGTTCCCACCAAAATTCAAACTTCCTGTCAAAAGCCGCCATCTTGGATAATGGTACTTGTGTCATCACCTAGCGTCATGGTCGCCATCTTCGATAATGGTACTTTGGGGTGGTACCCCTGTAGACCCACTACTGACAGGTGCAGCACTTTGACCCGATGCTAACCACCACAGGTGAACTTTGGAACCAGGTGAATGCAGCATGGATGTCTGTACTACAAGAGGCTATTCGTGCCTTCTATGCGGTGATGCCATCACGCTTGGAACAAGTTATCAGGGCTCTTGGCGGACCCTGTGCCTACTAAGGAGCAGAACACATCCTGAACGGAAGTGACTGAAATGCTAATCAAATCTGCAGAAGATATGAATGTACATGTCCTGTGAATATGAACACCCTATCTCTATAGTCATTCAAGGTGTTCCGTTTTTCTTCTGAACATGAGTGTGTACATTGCCTGACTAATTCAGCATCAGTGAAAGGTTTCATATTTTTTTGCAAGAATATTACATACTTCATATGATGTTTTTGTGACAGCTTCATTTTTTCTGACTAACATTGATACAACATTTTATTGATGATGAATTGTTGATGTTAGATGAGCAAGTTTTTCATTTGTTTAATTTGAATCTAAAGGATACACTACTCTAAATGAACTATACTTACTTGTGTAGTGGTGAAATAAATTGTATTTCTTTCATTCCCACAACTGTTTCCTAGCCAGTAAGCAAACATCATTACCTTCTTTGTGGTGACATATAAAACAAAATTCTAATTCCCATTTTTTAGGAAACTTCTATTGTATTCACAGGCTCACAGATGGGATGTTTACCTTGCACACTTCTCCTTAAGTAATGTGAACGAGTTTTTGTGGTGGGGACTTGAGCTCAGGCCCTGTCAGTAAGAGCACTGTTGTAACGTAAAGAATTATCCTGTGCATATCAGGGATATAGGACGACCCAACGTCCCGAAAAACCGAGATTGCCTGGTTTTTTCATCATCTAACATATAGTAACCTGAAAAGTTGTTTCAATATACTCAAATGTCCCAGAATTCAGTTTCAAACATATTTTATGAAATTGTAATTTTTAAAGATTATGCTCAGTTAAAGAGAATACGACACCATAAATTGATACAATTTAGCTTATATCTCTAACCTCCATAATCCTACAGTAGTCACAGCATCAGTATTGATACACCTAAACAATAGTTTATTTTGAGTGGGTCTTTGGTTGGAGATAATTAATACTTGTAGTGTTCTAACAGTTATAGGCACTGCAACTTGAAAAACATTGTGAAAATTGTCCGATTTTTTCGCCATTTCCCCACTGTCAATGGCAGAATAGTGTAGTTGTTGGTGTTATGTCAAACACACTGCAGCAATGCTGAAACATGCCTATAAATTCAGACTGTTGTAAGGAATGGAATATTATCAAGAAACGTCGATTGATTCCAAAGGAAAGTGTTCGGTATGAAAATGTTTTATTAGTATCAGTCATTGTAGGCAATCTGACTTAGTTGATCATTTTAAATCAGAGGAATGCTTTAACAGATTTAGTGCAATGAGCTGTAGTAAAACTCTACAAAATTATTTTGGGAAACCTCAGTCAAGTGAAGTCACAAAAGTTCGAGCAGCCGAGCTTACACGTGCTAGAAGATAACAAAGTTATTAGGCCGTATTCATATGGCGGTACTTATGTCTCCGAGTGACTGCGATACTCTGCAACCAAGAGACCCAGCATGTGTACTTAGATGGGGTCAATCACATGGAGATACTCGTACATCCATTATGTATATTCCTGTACAGGGAAGACAGTTAACTTGAAAGTCACATACCTGTTGCAGGTGGATAGTTATGATATTGCAGTACTTGTGTTATTTCGAATTATGATTCACAATATTCCTTCAGACATGTTTTTCGGGTTTTCTCAGGAACTACCAATGAACTAAATGATGCCTCAATAAGTCCCTTAAGGTCCACCAATACCACATCTAATACGTAAAGAACCAACCGCTTTGTTTCTTTTGCTGAGCTAGAGGAAATGTGTATTCAAACTTTGACCCTGTAGGACAGTTACAGTAAAATGATCCTTCTGCTGTATATAGAAATGGTCCCTAACCCAAAGGCCCTCCAAAACACTTAAACTTACACTTCTATCACCAATAGAACCTGAGGTATGAGCCCCAGAAAAATCCTGTTTTTATGCATGGCGTTATGGAACATATCAGGCAGTTCATGCCATCACACGTGTAAGTTGGTGTGGTATCATGGAGTAAATCCATGCATTATTGATCTTGAAGTTGTACCTCTGCATCTTTACTGCAGTCAATCTGTGCAGAGGATGTTGATGTGTAATAGGTAGCCAACAACTAATTTTTCTACACCATGCAGGTGCCTAACATTGGTCATGAACCATGCTGTATAATCGAGGTGGCAGAATCATTGAGGATTACAGACAAAATCTGCTAAATGTCAATGGTCAATGTAGTTGTTGAATTGCCTTGTTTCCATGACACCTTTGAAGTGATGAATTGCTTCGTACATTGCCAGTAGTTCATGGCTGTAGGCTGGCCTCTTACACTGTGAAGCAGTCAGTTTATGTGAGAAACTGGAGTGGCTGCTGTATGCCTGCCACTACTTGTTACAGAACCACTCCAACAGCAATGTCACTCAAATGAGTAGAAATCACGCATTGGGCATGCAGAAGTGGGTATGCCAATGTTGTAGGAGTGACGCATGCAAGGAGTCCATTCTAGCTTAAGTTTGGTGGTAATATTCTTGCGTGCAGGAACTACTGTGAATGGTGCTCAAATGGTGGCTGCATGAGGGAGATGGTGACAGTATAAATTAATTATCTTGAGGAAACAATGTAACTTATGAAAGTCCTCTACTGAAAGCAGTTGGAAATTACATATGTTAACTGTGGTGTAAGGCAAATACCAGCTTTTTTGATGATATATCCAAGAACCACAACTACAGGCTTCCAAAATTGGCATTTATTATCATTAATTACTATATCATTGACAACAAGTGTGTTGGGAACTTGTTTAAGATGCAGTTTCTGGGTAGCCGATGAACTATCAGAAAGTGCCATGATGCCAGCCTGTAAAAGTTTGACTGCCTCTACGGCAATGTGAAGCTTTTCTGGTGGTACTTGTATGGCCTGTGGTCCACAGGATGACCTAGGATGACAGTAAACATGTGGAATGTTCTGTTGCGAGTAGCACATTATGTAAATAACACTTACATTTGGGTGGAGGGCGTATGAGCATTCGATGTTTCAATGGGAGCTCAAGAGCAGGAAGCTCTTTACTGATCTGGGTCATGTGTGGAAATTGTGTGAATGCAGATACTGCTTGGGAGGATGCTGTTGTAATACTGAGATCAAGTGGAGATGGCATGGTAGAGTCATCCAGAACAGGCATGAGTGAATGTCATGTGTGAGAACCATCCAGGCAACATTGTGTGACATTGAGTTCCTCCAAAACTTGGCAGATCGCATGACATATAGCACTCTGTTCATCCTGTGGTCCTAATGATTGCATTCTCATGTCAAAATAATGCAGTTGCAGTTTTTGCAGTTTGATGACGGATACGATGCATTCATGCGGGTGTTGTTGATGTTAATTGGTCAAGACACAATGTTGAGTGCCATCTGGAAGAAATGTGGTAGAGCTGTACTATGCCATTGGGGAAGGGGGGGGGGGGGGGGGGGGGGAGAGATAACCAGTCATGCCAATAACGAAATGGCCACTATCCTGATGGATCAGATTACTGCAAAACAAGTCCAGTAACAGTCATAAATTGCCAAGGAAGTCAGCACAAAGCACCAGATCATGGACATCTGCATTGGGGAGGTTCCTTGTAAGGAGTTTCCCAAGATTGAGATCAATGGCATGAGGCTAGGCCTATAAACTGTAATGGAAGAGTCATTCACGACACAAAGCTGTGTGGCTGAAACAGCACTCATTATTTGAAGGTAGACTGGGAGGTGAGGTACTCATGTTGGAACACATTTCAATGAGGAAATATTGTTAACAGATGCTTTCAAAGATGTAGAGTCTGCTACAGTGTAGTGATGGTGGTGGGGAAGAGGTTTAGTTAATGCAATGTGAAGCAAAGAGACTTCAAAGGTCCTTTTTGATCCAGTACACCTATTACAGACCACATATGACTGTTGGATAGTGACATGGTGGGTGGCAGTTCCACACAGTGTCACTGAATTGCATTTGGAACCAGCAAAACTGTCCCCTTACTGCCATGACAGTGTGCAGTGCATGTTTGCCAGTTGTGGGGATGTTTGTTGTAGTTGCATGAAGGTCACCATCCCCTGTAGCAGAGATGATGTCATGTTTTGTGGCAGTCAGGTTAGCTCATTACAGCTCAGCTGCAGTGAGGCAGTGTGTGCAGTATGGCTGCTGTGAGAGATGTTTAGTGGTATTATTGTTTGCAGTATTTATACATTGCTGAAGTTATGAAATCATTAAGAATCTGCCTGTTTATTTCTTCTTGCAGTGCAGCAACTCAAATTCATGAAAAATCATTGCAAGTTTTGCTTGAGGCAGAAACTTGATGACCCAAGGGCTCAGGGCATGATGTCTGGCCTCAGTTTGAAATCCACTAGTGTGTGTAGCTGGCACCAAAACTGTGGAGACATCCTGCTCACCATCTATTCATCACAAATAACTTATTGTAACTGTTGCTCCTGTGTCTGGGAGAGACATTTGAGACAAGCAGTTTTCAAGGGAAGGAATTTATTATCAGCTGGGGGTGAAAGGATAATGTCACTGATCAAATCTGCGTGTTCACTGAAGTGACTGAATAACATGATGAATTTGACACTGTCATTTGATATACGTGTGACAAGGATGTTCTCAACAGTTGCGAACCAGATAATGGATTGATCTGGGCGAAATGGCAGTAGTTTAGGTTGTGCACTGTAACAGTTGGGGATGTTGTTGCTGAATGGTCATGCCAGTAACCAAAGCAAAATCCAGAGTAGTACATGGATGAATGCTCAGTACCCAGAAGCAGCAGCGTCATAGATGCAGTAAGAACATCTGAGAATTGTGTGGCAGTGTGGGCCACATTGTGCAGTGAAATGGGTTGAACGTGTTTGAATGCAGCATACGAACACATCAACAATAGCAAACATTAAAAACTGTGGCCACTTGAGCAGCTGAAGCACAGTAGTTGTCTGGCCTGTATGCAGAATATAGTCTGGAATGAAATCACCATTTCCTTTGTTTGGTACCATTGTCCAATTCTGTAGTGATCCATTGACAAAAGTCGTGTTTTGAAGAATATCACTTACTGTGGACTTAGCTGTAAAACACTGCTCCCTTCCACATGGAAATCATCTTATCTTGAGAACTGCGACATACGGCAGTTGCATAGTGGCTGCATTGTCAGTACATAGTACCTGAAGCTGGGAACAAAGGAGTGAAAATTGATCCATATGTGGTTGTTGTGTGCCACTAAATCAGAATCTTACCCTGGGATAAGGTAAGGGTGACAATTAGTAATGACACAGTGCTGGTTAGAGTACTCTTTATTTATCACATGGTGCAGATACAAAAGTATGTCACAATGCTTGGCAGTCCACCTTACTAAGATATGCTTAGCGAGGAGCCAAGACAAAGTAGATGGTCAAAGAAGTTCCTCTCTCATGGTGTTCCCACATATGGAACACTCACAGTAATGCTAGCAGTTGTCAGTAACAGCTGACAGTTCATCAGTTCCATGTACACTACTTTCTCCAGCCTCACCAATGATAAATCCACCAACATCACAGTCTGAGCAATACATGCTGCTTACAAACTAGCATGTCTTCACTCCATGGCATTTTTTATATGAACAAAAACTACTAAACTGGCTGTGTTAATGAAAGAACATAGAAGAACTGTTACCTTGTAAACACACAGTTGCTGAGCATTTTGTGCATCTTGACTCAATGTATATGAGTGTCTGATGCACCAAAAGGGCTATTTAGGTCCTCTTACCCAGTAATAGTTCCCCTAAGCTCCAGAGATGGTAACTAGTCCCACAAAATTTCATCCCACCCTGACAGTCTTGTGGAGTTAAGCTCCATTAGCACCCCTTCCTTTTTTTACAGTTTTCGTTTTTATTTATTTATTTTTGTAGATTTTTCAAATTATTTTTTACTTTATTTCTTCTCTCTTCTCTCCTGTATACAATCTTTGGTTTTTCTCTGTCTCTTTTTTTTCATTTCCCACCTAATTCTTTGTTCAATAATAATAAAAATTAATTTTTCCTCATCTTATTTCATCTTTACTTCTCACTCTGTTCTTATGATCAGCTGTGTAGTGAATCCGTCACAGTTCTTACCAGTGATTGATCTCATACTCCATCTGACACCTGTCTGTTTATCTTTGATTCTCTTATCTTTGCTACAGGTTGGTCCCTCATATCATGGGGCCTGAGTGATCTGGCCCTCCTTTCTTTATACAGGAATTCCTGAGGAATGGATCAATAATTCTGAAAGCTAGGGTAGTTCTCTCTCTCTCTCTCTCTCTCTCTCTCTCTCTCTCTCTCTCTCTCTCTCTCTCTCTCTCTCTCTGTGTGTGTGTGTGTGTGTGTGTGTGTGTGTGTGTGTGTGTGTGTGTGTGTATGTGTGTGTGTGTGTGTGTGTGTGTAGAGACTCTACTTAGAATTTTGTCCTCTGAAGTTAAGTGCTGGCTAACCATGCTATGTGCTTGTTATTTTGTAGCTTTCTCAAGTGAATTTTGCTGTTGATAAAAATCATTATCTAAGTGACTGATAATTCAGTCATCAAAAAAGTGAGATATTGGAACAAGCAGAAAGATAATTATGACAACAGAATTTGAAAATTCTTATGCATTGTTGATTTTGGGATTATGTGAATACCATTACAACTTTTGCAAAAGAAATTTTCAGTTCAATAATGAAGAGTAACACAATCGAAAATATGAATATTTTCATACACATTGTCTTTCCCTCTTAGATTAATTGCAATTAAGTGTTGAAATTGTCTATTAGTTTGCCTTTCAATTTTCTTACCTGGCCAGCATAAGGTATAATACCTGTATATACATAAAAGGAAATACTATGTTTAGATTTATTTTTATGTGTTTGCTGTTGTTGTTGTGATCTTCAGTCCAAAAACTGGTTTGATGCAGCTCTCCATGCTACACTATCCTCTTCATCTCTGAGTAACTACTGAATCTACATCCTTCTGAATTTGCTAATTGTATTAAACTGTTGGTCTCCCTCTACAATTCCCCCCCCCCCCCACATTTCTCTCAAATACTAAACTGGTAATCCCCTGATGTCTCTAAGTGTATCTTATCAACTAATCCCTTCTTTGAGTCAGGTTGTGTCGCAAATTTCTTTTCTCCCCAATATTTTTCAGTACCACCTTATTAGTTATGTGATCTACCTGTCCAGTCTTCAACATTCTTCTGTAGCACAACATTTCGAAAACTTATATTCCGTTGCTAACTAAACTATTTATCATCTATGTTTTGCTTCCATACATCACTATACCCCAGACAAATACCTCCAGAAAAGGCTTCAGAGCACTTAAATGTATATTTTATATTTACAAATTTCTCTTCTTCAGAAATACTTTTCTTGCCATTGCCAGTCTACATTTTATATCCTCTCTACTTCAGCCATCATCAGTTATTTTACTGCCCAAATAGCAAAACTCTTATAATACACTGAGAGTCTCATTTCCTAATCTAATTCCCTCAGCATCAACTCATTTTATTTGACTACATTCAATTACCATTTTTTGCTTTTGTTGATGTCATCTTATATCCTCCTTTCAAGACACTGTCCATACTGTTCATCTGCTCTTCCAAGTCCTTTGCTGTTCCTGAAAGAATTCCAATGTCAAAGTTTTTCATTCTTCTTCCTGAACTTTAGTTTCTACTCCTTGGTTTCCTTTTCTGCTGGTTCAGTGTACAAATTGAATAATGTGGGTGGTCTGCTACAACTTTGTCTCACTTCCTTCTCTACCACTGCTTCCTCAGCACTTATTACTGCTTTCTGGTTTCTGTACAAGTTGTAAATATCCTTTTGCTCCCTGTATTATATCCCTACTACCTTCAGAATTTCAAAGAGAGTATTCCAGTCAACATTGTCCAAAGCTTTCTTTAAGTTGACAAATGCTGTAAACATACACTTGCCTTTCTTTAACCTGTCTTCTAAGATAAGTTATAGGGTCAGTATTGCATCAAGTGTTCCTCATCTCTCCAGAATCCAAAGTGGTCTTCCCCTGTCAGCTTCTATCAGTTTTTCCGTTCTTCTGTAAAGAATTTGTGTTAGTAGTTTGCAATCATGACTTATTAAACTTATAGTTTCATGATTTTTATACCTGTCAGCAACTGCTTGCTTCAGAATTGGAATTATTACATTCTTCTTGAAGTCTGATGGTATTTCATCTATGCCACACATTATGTGCACCACATGGAAGAGTTTGGTCATGGCTGTCTCTCCCAAGGCTATCAGTAGTTTAGATGGAATACCGTCTACTCTTGGGGCCTCATTTCTACTTAGATTTTCCGGAGTTCTGTTAAATTCTTCTCACAGTATTGTATCTCCCTTCTCATCTTCATCTACATCCACTCCCCTTTCTAAGATATTACCTTCAAGCTCATTTCCCTTGTATAGACCCTCTATGTATCCCTCCATCTTCAGTTTTCCCTTCTTTGTTTAGGACTGGTTTTCCATCTCAGCTCTTGATGGTCATACAGCTCTTTCTATTTTCCTCAAATGCCTCATTAATTTTCCTGTAGGTGGTATCTATCTTTCCTCTAATGAAATATGCTTCTATGTCCTTATATTTGTCTTGTAGCCATTCCTGCTTAGCAATTTTGTACTTCCTGTCAATCTAATTTTTTTAACATTTGTATTCCCTTTTGCCTGTTTCATTTGCTGCATTTTTATATTTTCTCCTTTCATCAGTTAAATTCAATATGTCTTGTGTTATCCAAGGATTTATACTAGTCCTTGTTTTTTTTATGTATTTGGCCCTCTGCTGCCATCACTGTTTCATCTCTGAAAGCCACCCATTCATCTTTTATTATATTCCTTTCCCCTGTTCCACTCGACCATTGCCTAATGCTCCCTTGCAACTCTCATCTATCTCTAGTTCTTTCAACTTGTCCAGGTCCCATCTCTTTAATATTCTAACTTTTCCCACTTTTTTTCAGTTTTAATCTACTATTCATAACCAATAAATTGTGGTCAGAGTTCACATCTGCTCCTGGAAATGTCTTACAATTTAAAATCTGGTTCTTAAATCTCTGTCCAACCATTATGTAATCAATCTGAAATCTTCAGCTGTCTCCAGATCTCTTCCACATATACAACCTTCTTTTATGATTCTTAAACCAAGTGTTAGTGACGATTAAATTATGCTCTGAGCAAGATTTTACCAGGTGGCTTCCTCTTTCATTCCTTCCTCTGAGTCCATATTCACATATGTTCCAGCCCCCTTCAAAATTAAATGTAGGTGTTCTTTAACTATCTGAGTAATTTCTTTTATTTCATCATACATTTCTTCAATCTCTTCCGCATCTGCAGAGCTATTTGGAATATAAGCTTGTGCTACATGCTACCGCACAGGACTTTGTGTCTATCTTGGCTATGATATTGCATTCACTATGCTGTTCATAGGAGCTTAGCTGCATTCTCATTTTCTTATTCATTATTAAACTCATTTCTGCATGACCCCTATTTGATTTATATTTATAACCCTGTATTAACTTGACCAGATGTCCTGTTCCTCCTGCCACTGAATTTCACTAATTCCTACTGTAGCTAACTTCAATCCATTCACTTCCCTTTTTAAATTTTCTAAGCTATCTGCCTGATTAAGGAATCTAACATTTTCATACTCCGATCTGTAGGATGCCAGTTTTGTTTCTCCTGTTGACAACATCTCCTGTGTTTATCCCTTTTTTAATTTTTTTTATTTGATTTGTGAGGACACAAACTTTCCAATTTATATTAAAATTGTGTTGCTAACAAAGATGATTTTGTAGTTTCCAGAGCTCAGCCATGAATGAGAAGGAGGACATTACTGCCACACCACATCCGAGGAGTTCAGCAAACCTACTCTCTGCACTCACATTCTGGTAAGGGTGACTAATAGTGTCATTCATGGTGGATAGATGGGGCAAAAATAAGTGTAAAGCACTAGAAACGTGTAATATAATAAAATGAATGTATTAGATTCTTGCATAAGTCAATTAGGTTCCTGAATTAGTTACACTACATTTTTGTTCATAGTCTGAGTACCTAATTCATAAAATTGCTTTACCACTTGTCAACTGGCAGCCATTGTTTGAAGTATTATATTTGTAAATATCCATTGAGTTTTGTTGGCTTCAATATAGTTCACATTTTTTTGATTAGTAAGTAATGTGCAATGATAAATCATAAGTTAAAGAAAAGATCGTGTTTGATAGTTTTTATTTTTTGAATTCCTGGAAGTACACAGGCAGGTTGAAAATGAAGAAAAACAACCAAAAAACTGCAACAAGTGGTGCTGAAACTTGATAATGCATGATAAAACTGTTAGTCATGTCTTCAGTCAGGAGGTTATTTCAGTCCTCTTCCTTATTGTGTTATTGTGCACTCATATTTCAGATGTCCTTGTTCTTTATCCAATTGTGTTTGGTAAATTTCTTGAGCAATAAAGAGGTTTCATAAAATGATAATTAATAATCTTCTAAGTTCTGAATCAGCAAATGTTTTCAGACATGGAATCAAGGAATTACCCAACATTGGTAGAGAGTCATAGATAATGGAGCAGGATGTATTTTACGATAGTCTCCACCTTGTGTTTTTGTATAGCAATAAATATATTTATGGCAGCTACATAATTCTATTAACATTTGCATGAACTTAATAAAATTAAATGTTTATGATTGCACATTTATTTACTTGAATCTTTTGCATGGAGTCATCAAGATGAGGACTTTTGCAAATGTCAAATACATATAGGTCTTAGCATTACTGGCAGTAATTACAACAATCAATACTGCTGATCAAAATACATTACAATCTTTAGGCATATTAGTACAACAGGAATCATTTGTTTACCACATATCATTAAAAAAAAAAAAAATACGCTTGAAACATCTTATGTCTAGCTTGCACATAGAGGGTGATTCAAAACGAAACAACAGATTTCAGTTGCTTATTACAAGGAAACTGAAAGAAAGGAACACCTGCACATGTCACTGGATAGAAGAAGGTTCAGAGTCTTACATCAGGGTGAATATGCTCTGGGGAAACTGGCAAATCCAGGAAAAATTCAGGAATTTTTTCATTCGGGACAAGTGTAGGAGAAGTCCAGGAATTTTTCAGAATTTCAGAAATTTGTCATTATTTTAGTTTTCAGATAATTTTTTGTAATTTTGAAGAACTGATACTTTAACAAGGTATGTTACTTTAGCTCACTACTGCAGAATAAAACATAAATGACAGAATAACACCAAAATAACACTTTAATTGCAAGGAAAATGCACTTAAAACAACAAAACAGTGCACATATGAGCATCTACTGGCAGCAAAATGTGTCCAAAGACTATGCAGTAATTTGCAACAACCAGATGCTTTCGATGGGTCTTTCTTGTGGGCCTCATTTTGGTGAGCATGAGTGTTTACATTTGTAACAGGTTGTGGGAAAATATTCCAAACGGTAGTTTGAAAAGTGTTACTTTCAAAGTAAATTTCCACTTACACAATATGAATTATGTTACATGTGAGAATGTGAGGTGAATATCTTAAATTAGAGTGTTAGACACTCATTCAAAACGTAACACCGAGGACAAGCCATTTAAATAAATTTCAGGTCCAAAAGACCACCTATTTAAGCCATTATTCAAAATTTTACTGGAAAATTTGTGTTTGATGTTTCTTAAAAAAGGTAACACATGCTAAAAGAGATCAAGTTTCAAGGTCAGTTCTCCATATTTATTTAATTCTCTCATAGATTACAAATTATGCAGTAATAATGACAAAAGTCTAATTATCCTTGAAAAAAATAAAAAATAACAACAAAAAATTTTTGATGACCAATGTTGTAATGATAGCTTAGATTTTCTTGTGGTTATACTGTTTGTATATTAATTTAAACCATTTATCTCTGTTTGTGTTGGCACTACTTAATAGTGATGTTTCTGGGAGCTGACTGCATTACATGTAATATGTTCTGTATATCTTCTGTCATTGGCTGGTGAGATCATGTGACACGAGCTACAATTGGCTAACAAAAGTGCATCTCAATTTTTTTTCAGTTCTTCGGAAGTTGCCATGCTGTAATTGCTGGAATCTGGGTTTATACTTTTGTAGTGCAAAAATGTGATGTAAATGTTTCCGTGTGTCAAAGATCTTTCCAAAATGGAAGTTCCAATGCCGGTGTATAAATCCTTCACCTTTCAAAGGACTGATAAGTTTTACAGTTCCAAGAAAAAGTATATTGTCACTTAACATGGAAAAAGCATATTTTCACCTATGAAAAAGTGTATTTACACTGGAGAAAAAGTGTATTTTTAAATGGGAAATCCAGGAAAAACATAGGATATTTTTTTTCTTGTCTCTGTATACACCCTGCATATTTACACAGGCACTATGGCATGCACTCAATATGAACGCCATACATTTCTCAAGAAATGTCAATATGGTAGTCCATTTCATACCAAACATAAATCAACAAGTCACTGTTTATTGAATTGACAACTTCAGCAGTTTGATTTCTCAGATTTTGAAGAGTTGTTGCCATATGTGATATAAAGACTCTGTCTTTTATATACCACCACAGAAATAAATCACAAGATGTGAGGTCTGGTGTCCGGTAGGTGAAAAACAATGAACAAGATCTTATTGGCCACCTCTTCCAATCCAATGTTGTAGGATGGTGTTGTTAAGATAACACTGCACCTCAATGTGGAAGTGAGACAGTCTGTTGTCATACATGAAACCGAAACAATTGGAATCTTGAAGTTGAGGAAACAACCAATTTTGCAGCTATTCCAGGTGTGACAATCCTGTCACACTTTTCTCTACAAAAAAGCAAGGTCCATAGACTTTGTGAACAGAAGTGGTACAAAACACATTGAATTTTAGGGTGTCTGTTTCACGTTCGATGGTGATGCCAAGATTTTTGTATTCCCCAAATTCTTACATAATGGCAGTGTTCTTTACCTGGTAGATGAAGTGTCAGTTCATCTTTTCAGTTGAATTGTTCAAAAAATGTGTCCTCTGCCATATCCTGGAGCATTGAAATGCAAAGTTTGTACCTTCTTTTATGGTCACCAGGATAAAGCTGCTGCAGTAACTGGAACTTGTAAGGCTTCATCAAGGCATCGTTTCAGAACATGCCACACTATTATTTTTGGAAGTTGAACTTCCTGGCCTGCCCATCTTGTGAACATCTGAGAGCTTCATGTGAACATGTCTTGGAGAGGCTGAACAATTTCATCAGATTTTTTGGCTGACCACCCTTTGAATATGCAATCAACTTCCAACAACTTTGTATGTCGGTTATAAATCTGCTTCTGCAGAAGTGACTTCTTGTTGAATCAGTGACGGAATGCTCAATTCAATTTTCAATTGAACGATGGCTTGACTACTTGCAAATTCCAATGATTTCTCTTGTGGTGTGGTTGCCATGTTGGTACAAACCACATCACAACTGTGTCAAAATTTTGAAACTTCCTCCATCCAAAGTCATGCGCAATGTATTTATATCTTTTATAGTTTGTAATAAACAAATGAAATCTGTTCTTTCTTTTTAAACAATTCTGTACATTATTTTAATGTTTACTCCTTTAAAATTCGTCAAGTGAATGTGGTTTTACTTTGAACTTTCTCTTTCTTATCCTTCTTCTTCTTCTTCTTCCACTACTTCCTCCCCCCCCCCCCCTCCCCCCTCCGCCAAGTACAACTTTTAAAGGACTTTTGAAGGACAGCTTACAGTATTATATCTTATCAAACCATTAATGTTTGGGCTCCGGTCTGTGACTTTTAGTTTAGTTCTTTATCTGAACTAGTTACCATAAGACTTGGTGTTGTTGTCATGTATATCACTACTTGCAATTACTTCAGTCTTGTGGGAGATAAAAAAAGTAATTAATTTATAGAGGTACAGTGAATAGATGGTGAAATATTTGTATTTTATGAGAACTTTATGGAAAGAACCTTTACAGTCCAGTCCACGCATAATCCCCAACCCCATTTTTTTGTATCTGCAGGGTATGTCTGCAGCACAACTTCATATTTTTATATGGTAGCTAAATTATGGATAGATTGTACCATAATATGAAGTTTTCAGAGTGTGGGTGGGCAAAATTTTGGACAGGTACAAACACAAATTTCATGCAGCTATCCACCAAAGATTTGAGTCCAGGTGGACACCTAAGAATTTACAGCTATTTGCTTCCACCACCATTAGACCACTTAGGTCATTTACAAATGAGTCCTGTGAGCTGCCAGTTGCAGATATTGGCATCTGGGATTTACTTACATTGACCTTTAGTCAATGAGCATGGAAATATGTGCGTAATTCTAATTCGCCATTAATTATTGAAAATTCCACTTCCTCGCAAACTAATGTGTCATAGCATAATTTACAATGTGTAAATTAAAGAGATGTACAGTATCATTAATATAAGCTAGAAAAAGGAAAGGGCTAATGAGGGAGCCTTTATGGACTCCTTGTCTCAGTGCTGTGCTTGTAGATTTGATAGCTAAAACCATATTTTAAAATTTATGTGTAGGTTTGATACACTATTCCTGTTTCATTGGGACATGACTGTAAGTTTCATTGATGCATCATTGGTATTGTATGCCCACAGATCTTTTTTAAGAGAAGCCCATGATTACTGAGTAAAAAGGTTTGCTCAGGTCTAGAAATATTCCAGCAATGTGAATACTGAGTTCTATGTTACTGTATACCATACAGTGGCAGATACAGAAAAACCTCAAGGAGGGGGTGCTAAAGATATCTTGAGCTACCTTTACTTTTACTGTAATAAAAAATGATCAAGTCATATGCAAAGTTTAAGAAAGTTTTATTTAAACTGATTATACCCATATACAACACAATGCCATCTTACGATATAAAAAAGTTACAATTGTGGTTCTCTTCCTTAAATGATGAATTCTATGCACTTATTCTTTGTGGTTAATTACATCATCAATAGGACAATCAATATCAGTGTAAGTGTTCAGTGGAGCTACACCTTTAAGTCGATCTTCCGTATTTATAAAGCTACGTATTGAAGGTTCTCTGTACAAGAAATCAGTATAATATTCACAACTTTTGTTGAACAAATGCCAGACAGAATAATATATTGAGATCACTAGAATGGCCGCGACTTTTCTCCTAGGTATGTGTTAGCTCTCTATGTGCAAGACAGAAATGTAAAAAATACGATGACATGGACTCACATGCTAGATGGCAAAGTACAACTACTCGATAACTCGATTCAGTCAAGTCAGCTGATGAAAGAAATGAACAAATAGCGTGTGGGCTGACTGGTGGGGGCAGTGCGAGTGACAAGGGGCGGGGAGGGCGGGGGGGAGAGACAATACGTTGCTCCCCCCACCCCGCCCCCCATATATATCCGCCACTGATTGTATACTTCATGAAGAAACTGATAACAGTAGTGGCCTTGCTTAGGTCTTTCCTAAATCCATGCTGTAATTGCTGAGCATTCTGAGTCTCAAGAAGGAGGCCATAATGTTAAAATAATTATTGTACAGTGAAGTGCCACAGGTTTTGCAATTGCTGACTACATGGCTACATTATAAATTGCATGAAAGATATCTCCCTCTCTGTGTGTATGTGTTTTTGGGGGGGAAGCATCTGTCCTGATGCTTGTCTACAACCTGAACTTTGGTGTTTAACATCTTTTTTTTATTATCTGTTGCTCAAAATATTCCTTCTCTATGTATTGAATGGTTGCCACTTTTAATACCATTGTTACATTTTGTCTCTACAATTTGCTATTTTTATTTTAATTACTAGTGACCTTTCTCCAACTGAGCTTCAGCTTTCTTTCATCATATCCTGAAATGAGAACTTTTCCTCACTGTCGTTTCCATTTCTTCCAAAGTGGTATTCTACTGCCCACTCAACCACTGTAATATCCTTGACAGGACACATGTTGTAGGCATTTCCTGGCCAACTGCAAAACCAGCCATGTATCCTACCAAGTTCACAGCTATCACTACATTGGATTCTTTATGGGTATGACCAAGAACCGAACTCCCACCTCGATGAAAGCTCACCACATAACTATGGTCGGCAGCCGTTTAGACCACCCAGCTGAGTGTGCTGTGCAGCGTAATAGGCTGAACTTTTGTGGCTGCTCGACATCCAAGGCAATCTGGATGCAACCCTACACCAACATCAATACTATGAAAAGGATAGTTACTACTCACTTTATAGTGGAGATGCGGGGTCGAAGATAGGCACAAGAAAAAGATTGTCAGCAAGCAAGGTTTCGACCAAAAAGGCCTTCATCAGAAGTACACACACACACACACACACACACACACACACACACACACACACACACACATGCACACAGTCATGCAAATGCAATTCACACGCACATGACCACAGTCTCTCCCTGCTGAGGCCAGGCTGCCAGCCAGAGACTGTGGTCATGTTGGTGTGAGTTGTGTTTTTGTGAGTATGTGTGTACGTATGTAGTCTATTTCTGATGAAGGCCTTTTTGGCCAAAAGCTTACTTTCTGAAAGTCTTTTTGTTGTGCCTATTTGCAACTCAGCATCTCTATTATACGCTGAGTAGTAACTATCCTTTTCATAGTATTGTCATTATTCCATTCTGGATTTTTCATTGTTTGATTTTGTTTACACCAACATCAGCTTTTCTAAACTGCACAAATAGTAATAATCCTTCCACCATTTTCTGGGATCTTCCCACACCCCCTTTTTAGCCTCAGTATCTTGTTAGACCTTGCCTTTCATGTGTTCCAGTCTCTCTTCTTCTCTCATCCTATTTCGCCCTCCTGTCCCCTATGCCATCTCACACTTGTATCATTTGATAATAACTCAACAAATGTATTGTTATCTCTCTTTTTTTTTTTAGAAATTTTTAAGTGCTATATTGGTCTTTAATTATTTGCTCCACAAGGGAAAACATGTTTTGATCTAATCTTGTTATAGCATTATAAATTCTACATTTAAATTATAATTAACTTTAATTCTGAGGACACATTGGCATTGTTTGCCATTATTTGGTGTCCTTCAGTCTTATTGATTACTTGCCTCATCCAATTATCTTATTGGGAGATGAAGAAGCTTGCATTAGATAAGGTAGCATGGAGAGCTGCATCCAATCAGTCTCAGGACTGAAGACCACAACAACAACAACAACAACAACAACAACAACAGAGTAGGTGTTGATATACGTGTAACATAAATTGACAATCCTGTTATTCTGTGTGGCACATACTGAATTTCAAGCACAGTATGGCACCTCACTTTAAGAAATGTGACCATAGCCTACAAATCAATGGTGCTGTGATTTACATTTGTGGATATTTTAACTTAGTGTCACAGCAGGGAAAGCATGAACAGTGTAGAAACTGGTGTCATTCCAGATGTTTTGAAAATGACAGAAGGTTCACCTCTACTAAAGAAAGGTACTTCTGATAAAATACAAGACTACTTACCTTTGTCACAGTGATGTTCTTTCTCAAAAAAGCCTATAAAAGCTTTTTTATGGCAGACTTATACATTACATAAATAAATATTCACCTCTTACCATCCAACAATGTGGCTTTGGAAAGTCTAAATCTACACAAAAAGCAGTTTTTAAATTCTTAGACTGTGGTTTAAAATCCTCAGATCAACTTAAAGTATGGTAACTGCACCTATTTCGTTAGACCTTTCAATTCTGCAGTGTCCTGGAAGATATAAAATATTGCTCAAAAGATTAGAAAGACAGGATGTATGAGGTGTAGCATGTGGCATGTTGCATTCATACCTAAAAAATCACAGGCAGAAGGTATCACTAATATAGGGTCATTTTTGGGGACACTCAACTCATAGCATAAATACTTTAAGAGAGAAAAAAAGAACTCTTAGAACAACTGATGAGCCTAAAAAGATGGGGTCCTGTAAATTTCACTTTACTGAGCTTGGTGTTCTGAATGTTCCATAGTTATTAATTTATGACATTATTTTGTTCACTAGGGTTATCTCTTGAGAAGACACGAACTACTGCAGAACAAAAATGTACACAACTATAGTACCAGAAAGAAACCAAATATACACCAAACATATTCCAGAACAAAATCCTCTCAGAGGAGCATAATTGGTACCATACTACACAATGTAATATCAGAGGAAATAAAAATTGCTACATATCCTACATTTAAAATGAAACTAAAGCCATTTCTGATGAAGCACTGTTTCTGTTCTGTAAAACAGTTTCTGCAGATATGAAATAAATGTTACTGAAAAATTTAAGTGTAGGAAGAGATACTTAATTTTAATTTGCCCCCTACTTTTCTGATAGTAAGTATTAGTGTAACTTTATTTTGAGCTGTCCTTCAACAATTACTGATCAACTGAGATTATAAGGATATCTGCTTATGTACTTTCACTTCTTTTTCTGACGCTAAATAGAATTGTATCCTCATTTTGACCTGGCCAATACCATTTGTACTATTTGTGCTGTATGATAAAACTGAGCCAATAAAAAATGAAATAAAATGCACATGTATAGGGTTCCATGCATGCTACTGCACAAATACAACTTGCTCACTGTAAGAGAATGTGTTTTATGTTTTCATAGAATGATCTAAGTTCAATGCAGATTCTGAGATAAATATGAAATATGTATTTCAGGTGGACATTGAGAATCTTCAAAACAGGCTTAAAGAGAGACATTGAAATTGAAGACCTGTATGCGCCCCTGAAAGAGCATAAATCATCACTGTTGGGTGAAAGATTTGAAAGGTACACAAAATAAACACCAGTAATTATCTATTAAATTTATTTTAATTGTGTTTTGTTTAGTGTTTACATGATAGGCACATAAAAATTAATGAAGACTCTGTAGCATTCAATTGATGGTAATGAAGATTGTAATCTGAAATGATAACATTAATAGTGCAAAATTTCAGTTACATTACCTGCTGATGTAACATTAGGGAATTCTGAAAGAATTTGACTCAGTTCAACACCAGCACATATTAATGAAAGTATGAACAAATGGGGTATCAAATGAAATTTGTGAGTGGATTGAGGATTTTGTGGTAGGAAGTATGCAGTATGTTATCTAGATAGGGAGTCAACAATAGATGTGGAAATAACTTAAGGTGTGCCCAGGGAAGAGTGTTGGGATTCTTGGTGTTCATATTGTATGTTACTGACCTGACAGATAATGTTAATATGGAAAGTAAAGAATGTTTTGTTTTCACACCTGACCGTGTCCCCAACCACCACTACCAACCAACCACTGATGCTGGTACTCATTCACTTCAGTTTGGTGGCAGCTATGATCCAGTACAGTTGTTTACTGCTTTGCTGTGTGACTTTAAAATGTGTGACAAAATTGATGATCCCACCAGGTGTGAGGTACACAGAGCTATGATGTGCAAAAAGTCTGACCCATCAAAATTTATAGACAGATAACTGAGGTTTACAGTAATGTGATGAATGAAATGTCATTTTGGCAGTTGTGTATCGTGTTTAGTGGTGGAAAGAAGAATATGGGTAATTTAATCTCAAAACATACAGATCAAAAGTGAACGTGTCACATTACTATTTCAAAGTCTGCTGAAAAAAATCCATGTTTAAGTTCCACATGATACCTCTCCAAAACTACAGTATTTTGATTTTCTGATGGTTTGTTAAAACACTGCAGACCTCTCTAAACGAGAGTATTTGTGAAAATGTCATAATGAACGGGGAAATTGAAATATTGTAATAAAGAAACAAAAAGTGATAGAGATCTGAATTTATTTTCAATAAATATGTTGTTCCCAATACTATGAGACATGAGATTATACACACTGCTGAGCTTTTTTCATTTTCATTTCAGTTTTATTATTATTATTTTGAATAATAAACTGTGAAAAGTTGCAACTTTTTTCTAATTTCAGAATTATGTTTTGAAAATGTGCATAGTCACAGGATGTTAACTGTCTTGAGAAATGGTGAAGTGGAAGGACTGCTAACTGACAGCAGTGACATTAATGCATGAAATTTTTAATATGTCAAAATATTTGCACATAAAGATGCAAGAATCTGAAATTTATTTTTATTTAGAAAGGTGGTCATTGTACTTAGGGAATGTCTAATCAGAATGGGCAATACTTGTCTGTACAAAATGTGAGAAATTTATAGGTAGACCTAGGTCTACCCTCAAGGTCAAAAAAGCATGGCCACACACTGCATTTTGTGCACATATCACTATCTTCAGGTTCTGCACCAAGTGCATTACATTACGCAGTTCACAAAGTTTTGAATACGTTGCTTGTGTAAAAAGTGTTTCAATTTCTTCCATTTTTCTTTTTACATACTGTCTTCTTCTTGTGCTTCTTACCTTTTGTGGAAATTTAAGGGGGATACAATGGGTGCCATGGAAGAAATGCTGACATTCAACACATCAACAACTTCACATCCAGGAATATAAGTATATCCACTCTCTTCTTCAGTTTCAAATTCAGGTGATGGTGATCATTGAGGTGGGTTCTCACTAAATTTCTTCTTGTAGTGAGTGTAACAATTCCTGTGCAATGGATGTGATACTAATTCTGTTATTTGAGCACCAAGATATTTCTGCATTACCTCTGACAGGTTTCCAACAACTGTGAAGTGATTTTCACTTTTCTTTAATGCCACCTTCTTGTATCTTTTTTCATAGTCCACACACCTCAGTCTTCCACTACTGTATTTTCTCACTGACATTGTCCCTAACAAAAAATTCAAACCAAACACAAAACTCGATGCAGAATGGTTTATGTGCAAGTTCTCAATCACTCTACACAGAAAAATATTGCCCACTGTGTTTGCATTGACTGCTAGAATATTAACTGTATTCTGTAATTCTCAAAAGATTGGAGTTTTCGAGTAAATAATTTGTAAAAACACATAAGAATGCATTTTTTTATTTTTAGTAATAAATATTTACATAATACAGATAGCTGGAGTGCAGAAGATACTGTTTACAACCACATCAGTAGTATCTGCTAAGATTACAGAAAATACAATGTTCTGTGACTTTCCAAATTAGAAAAAAAAATTTAAGTGGAAAAATTAACTTAAATTTCGTATTTTCATCTTAAATTTGTAAGTTAAAGGAAACCCATAGGTGTGCTGGTGTCAACTAAATTTCGAAACACTAGAAGGGAGTTGTAATGCAAAACATCTACCAGGTCTCCAGTACTTTTAGTTTTTAGTTATATACATTTTTTTGCTTTCTACTGTTTTAAGAATTATTTACATTTTTCAAAGGGCTGTATCATTTACAAAAATTAAGATAAAATGAAAATAGTTTATTTCTTAACACTTATGATATAGAGACCTAATATATATATATATATATATATATATATATATATATATATATATATATATATATATATATTTTCAGAAAAATTCATGACCACAAGTTGACATGACCTGTATGATTTGAGATGAAATCACCCATGTTCATGATGAAGGTTGCTCAGGCTACCCCTCAGTAGTGACAATTCAATGCAAGAACTGAAGCAAAAATCAAAGAGGATAGATGTTTTACAGTTTGTGGTCTGCTTTCATTCTTTCCAGACATTTAAGAACTGTTTTGCACCAGTCGGCTAGTGTAGATTTGACTATAAAAAAGTGTATGTCAGTTTGGTTCCTCAAATTTTGCTAGACAAAAATGAAACCAAATCGATGGTGGTATACTTTTGAATCATATTGTCACTGGTGATGAGACTTGGATATAACATTTCACATGATAAGCAAAGTGTCAATCAGTGGAATGGCATCATTCAATATCCCCAATGAAACCAGAAAAAGCAACACTAATTTTGAGCATCAGAAAGAATGTGACAATGGTGTTTTAGAATTGTAAGGGTTCCTGCTCAATGACTACATGCTGAGATGTGAGACTATAAATGCATTTGCCTACTTCAGACACTTCAATGACTTTGCCACATCATTAAGAATAAGTGGCAAGGAATGCTAACCAGTGGAGTCCTCATTCTTCATGATAATGCACGTCTGCACACAACAGGAGTGCCACAGGACTTGTTTCAGTTATTTCAGTGGGAAATGTTTCAACATCTGTCATAGAGTCCAGACTTAGCCCCAAGTGATTATCACTTGTTCCCAAATCTGAAAGATTTTTTGAATGGACAATACTATGGAAGTGATGATGAACTTCCAGAAGCTGTTAACTAGTGGTTCAACAACTCGGCAACACCTGAGTATGCAGATGGCAGAGAAAAGATGGTAAAAGGTACAAGTGCCTTAATTTGAATGACGACTATGTAGAAAATTAGCTTGGGTGGCAAATTGTTTGTAAAATTCAGTCTCATTTCATTATATCAAACAAAAGTTATTTACTTTACGAATAACTCTCATAGTAGCCTCACACTTTTTGCAGATAATCCTGTTATCTATAATGGAGTACCATCTGAAAAAAGTTTCACAAATATCAATTTGGATCTTGATAATACTTCAAAATGCTGCAAAGACTGGCAGCATATTTTAAATGTTTAAAAATGTAAGATAATGCATTTCACGAAGTGCAAGGACATACAATCTTCTGGAATCAGTCACATCATGCGAATAGTTGGATGTTGCGATTTGTGGGGATCTGAAGTGGAATGATCACTTGGGCTTAATTGTAGATAAAGCAGGTAGTAGACTTTGGTTCACTGATGGGATACGGGAAAATGTAGTCAACTTACAAATACTCATATGGCCTAGCCTGGAAAATTGTTTAAGTGTGGGATTGATACCAAGTAATACTTTCCCCTTCTTCTATCATGGCTGAGTTAAAAGCCTTTTGAGGATTCTGTCGGATTTTTAATTTACTTTTATTTTACATGTCTAGTTCTGCAGGACCAAATTGAGGAGTAAATCTCCAAGTTCATGGAACGTGCCAGTAAATGAAATTAGAGAGAGTTAAGTTTGAGGCATTCATCCATTGTCTTCAGGTCTGATGTGAGTGTTGCTTCAGCTTTTCTAATTCTTTGATCCTGAGTGGTCAGAGCAATACCATCAGTGTAAGTAAATTTCCTGGACTTTGTTTCTGGAAGGTCATATGTATACAAAATGAAAGTGAACAGTGATAAAACAGAACATTCTGGGATACCAGCATTTATTTTATGAACAATGCTTCTATAACTCTCTGAGAAAACCTGGAAGTATCTATTGTTCAGAATGTTGCAAGTTAGAATAGTTAGTTCCCGACAAGGAGTGGCGCTATTCAGTTTGAACAGGAATCTGTCACACCAAGTAGTGTCATACGCTACACTTACATCAAAGACGAACCCCATGTTTATCTTCTATTTCTCAAAGTCATTTCTGATATGTGTGATTATTAGTGGAACTTGTTCTTGATGTCCTTTTCCTGGTTGGAGCCTCAAGGTTTTTATTATTTTTTTTATTTTTATGAATGAGCGTCTCTGGTACACTAAAGGGAAAAATGGGTTGGTAGTTCTCGACTTCCAAGGAATCTTTCTTTGGCTTTAGTAGAGGAATGATCTTGAAGAGAAGTGCAGTTGACATTACTTTAATTTGTTTGAAAAGGTGTTCATCCACTTGACTGCACCAGGAGAAAGGTGTAATAGGAACTCGGGGTATGTACCAGCAACGCCTGCTGCTTTTCTAGGTTTCTACATTTACATCTGTACCTACATCTTTACTCTGTAAACCACTGTGAAGTGAATGGGAGAGGTTACGTCACATTGTATCATTTATTAAGGTTACTTCCCATTACAGTCACATATTGTGTGCAGGAGGAATGAGCCTTTAAAAGGCTGGGCGAGTGCTGTAAATAAACTTATTTGTCCTTGCGGTCCCTCTGTGAGGGATAAGTTAGTGAGATGCAACATATTCCTAGAATCGTCGTTTAAAGCCTGTTCTTGAGATTCTGTCAGCTTTTATTCTGCCAGTTCAGCTTCTTCAGAATCTCTCTGACACTTTCCCACAGACCAAACAAATTTGTGACCACTTGGGCTGCTCTTCTTCATGTATATTCAATATCCCCCATTAATTCTATTTGATACCAGTCACATGCACTTCAGCAATATTCCAGAACGAATCGCATGAGTTATTTGTAAATTTTTTTGTAGGTTGACTAATTTTTTTCAGTATTCTACAGATCAACCTAAGTCTAACATCTGCTTTACTCAGGGCTGAGCCTATGTGATTGTCCCATTTCATATCCCTATGAAGTGTTACACTGTGACAGTACAAACCCCCCTTACTAGAAGGGCAGAACAGGTTGTCACATCATAGTTTGACTCCCCCCCTCCCCAAGTGTCTCATAGAGCAGTCATAGAGACAAGATTAAACTGATCACAGCCCACACAGAGGCATTTAAGTAGACACACGTTCTGTCTTCCAGATTCAAATGGAATGGAAAGAAACCCTAAAATGTGATACAATGGGAAATACCTTTTGCCAAGCATGTCAGTGGTTTTGAAGATGTAGGTATAGATGATGTGGAAAGTTCTTCAGATTAGTTTCTAGAAAGGAGTGTTACCTTAACAGTATGCCAAATGGTAGAATTGTTTCAGCCAGTGCTGTCTGAATATTGTTGTAATTCATATATTTAGTGTTAACCATGTGATGCTTCTTCTTTGAGGAACGTTGCATCCGTTATACTGTTCCAAAAGTTGGGAGACCAAATTGCACCAAATAGTCACTGTAAATTGCTGTTATGCTCATACTGTCATCCTTTTCACTTTCTTTTTAAACACCAAACTTAACTGCTTTTCTCAGATTTTGTTTATTGTAAATGCTGCCCCATGTACATGCTTGTAAGTAGATCTGGATGGATGGCAGTGTAGAAGTTCATTCATTAAGAGATACTACCAAAACTGTTTGTATCTTGAGGCAAAAAATATATATTTTGCATTAGAAATATCACAAGACAAGAACCAATAACTATCCATTATTCAGTCCAAGACTAATGCAGTTTGTGGAAAACTAATAGGTGCTGCTCAGTGTGGTGTGAAAAATATATTTAGTAGGGTGCCTTTTGTCCTGAGATAGATCTGATAGAAACAACAGATCCAAATACACAATTAGCTAATTCTGTTATGGTTACAGCAGTCGGGGAACTGAACCCTCATATGATGCGTGACTGAATGTTTCCAAGAACTGTTTTTACTGAACTGAATGCTAAGTATATTGATGTATTAAATTTTTATTGTGGATGCCTAAACACTTGTAATGCTAATCACATATTCTACAAGGGACAGAAAATTTAATAAATATCTTTTGATTGGTGATGTAGCTGTATTTTACTTTAACATATGAAAAAAATTAATGTTTTGGAAGGAATAAAGACATGGGATGATTAACTATTTCATACCTCATCATTGCAAAAATATCATCATTAAATGTTAACTATGTTGTAAGTTAGGAGATTCAGAATGCCTGAAATCTGTTGAGATTTGGGTGGGGAAGGGCAATTAATGCATATATTTCTAAGTGAAATAAGTCTTGTTCAATATCAAGTCAATTACAGGTGTAAGAAAATGGATGTGGCATCAGCAGTCAATCAAACTGTTGAAGTAGTATTATTCTCACCTGTCTGTTTTGTTTGTTACTAATGGCTTTTTTGTTGTTTATCATTCATTCCTTTTTTTCAACCCATGATTTTTTATTTGTTCTGTTTCCTCATGGCTTTTGTAGCTGCTTTGCATCTCTGATAGAGTCTTAATTTGCATTATAATATTTCATTTTTCCATTTATAATTTTCATTTTTTTAAAATTAATAGTAGATTCCAATATGTTACAGGTTGTGGAAACAAGAATGTAGAAGAGCAGTGAAGAATAAAAGAAGTCCAAGTTATTTGCGTGTTATACTTAGTGCCTATGGGTGGAAGTATATGATGTATGGATGTATTCTAGCTGCCCTTGAGTTGATTGTCCGGTTAGTATATACAATTTTTGGAATATCAAAAATTACTGTACCAAGAATATGAAGACCTATGATCATTTTTATTAGCATACTTGTTACAAGATTCATACAATGTGCTGTGCTTTAGATGGTGAATTTTAGTATACAATTGGGTGTTAATACTAGCCTGTATGAAGCCACATCTATGATGAGTCAGCAATAAATATCAACTGAAGAAGCTTTCAGAATTGTACAGTGCTCCATATATTTTCGAACCTCAAGACTAAAGAGGTTGGTAGTGTTTCTTCAGTCCAGAATAAATATTTGTCTCACTCAGTAGGCTTACCATTCAATATGTGTAACATTATGTGACTGAAATAAATGGTTACAGTACTCCAGCTGATTGTAAAATATTTAAGCCAAAGAAAAAATTTCTTCGCCATCAAATGGCCACATGGACTTGGATTCTGTTGCAGTTCCAACACAGAAATTTGATGATTATCTTTTCCATGTATACAAAAATGTAATGTTTGGCAAAGTTTTAAAAAACCCCTTCTTTTTCTCTTCTGTTACTTATAAAGCACCTTTTAATTATACAACAAAATATAGTGACTTGTACTTGCAGCATCAATGACTAGGGAAGAGATTCACAAGATTAGACAAGATAAAATACTAGTATCATACCCTTACTGACATTACAATCTAAAACATTCCTTCCATATTAAAATGCTTGAACCATCTAACTTTCAGAGATTTTCATTCACTTATTTTCCTCTTTTGCTTGTAATTATAGAAATAATCTTAAATACTGAATACTTTAAGTTTATTGAGAACATACGGGCCAGTGCTTTCAAATGCTCAGCCTTAATTTCCAGTGATATAGTATGAAACAATAACTTTCTGTCATGTTCTAGAGAAGTTAAGGTTACTCATTTGAATTTTTTTATATTTCTAAAGAAATCAATCTGTTTAGTACTGAGAATGTCTCTGATAACCTCCGGTGATGTGTGAAGGGTGGCACAGCCACTCTTTCTTGGTTTTCTGTTACAGTATTTCTCACCAGGAAGTACCATGCCAATACTGGAAGCATATCTGTATGCTACTGCAGTAATATTGTGTTCTTTGATAACTGCCACTGTCACACATCCATTTGCAATGGCCATGTATCACTTAGCCCTCAAGATGAGGGTTGCCAGTTGTTCACTTCTTTATAGGAAGGTATGTCACATTATAAATAGACAATATATTTCACAGCACACTTGTACAGGTTAACATAGTATAGTGTTCTCATAACTTTTTTCTTGATGGTTCTGGAAAATCAAGACCCAAGAGGAAAGCAGATGTGTATTAATTGCAAGTTTTAAGGTCTATAACAGGTAGGAAGTATCAAATAAGGAAGGCTGCATAAGAGTGTGGAGAGGATTGGCACAACATAGCTATATGGTATTGTAGGAAGAGCACGCAGAGGAAGATGAAAGTGATGATCATTTTTCACACAGTAATGAGACTTACTGGTTAGATACCATGGAGCCAGGTTATATATATATATATATATATATATATATATATATATATATATATATATATATATATATATATATGGAAACATTTCATGTGGGATATATATAAAAACAAAGATTCCAAGACTCACCAAGCGGGAAAGCGCTGGTAGACAGGCACAATAAAATAACACACAAACACACGCACAAAATTTTGAGCTTTCGCAACCGGCGGTTGCTTCTTCAGGAAAGAGGTAAAGAAAAGGAAAGATGAAAGGATGTGGGTTTTAAGGGAGAGGGTACGAAGTCATTCCAATCCCGGGAGCAGAAAGACTTACCTTAGGGGGAAAAAAGGATAGGTATATAATCACGCGCGCACACACACACACACACACACACACACACACATCCATCCAAACATATACAGACACAAGCACAGCATATATAAAGATGGCGGGGAAAAAAGGTTCACGAAAATCGAGTTCCGAGAAAAACGTAAAAAAGAATGAGTCTTTATGTATTCAGTGCAAAAAAAAGTATTGTTGTTTAACCTGTAAAATGTTACTGCTGCGAAGTTAAAGCAAAAACTGCAAATGAAATCATTACAAGATCAAAATCTAGTGAAAAAACTGTAGCAAATGCAAATTCAGTGACATCGACATGTAAACATTTCGATGATTTTCGTCCCGTTTTAAGTGGAAAAAACAGTGAAATCAATGAACTTAAAATGACTGTAGCCTTACTGGAGAAACAGCTGCAACATCTTGGCTGTAAAACTCAACAAACAGAGCATCGTCTGAACCTGGAAGAAATATCGGCTACGAGTGATGTAATCAAAGGAAGAACTACTGTTGAAACCAATACAAAACTTGGAAATAATAAAGTAAGTGCATCAAATAGTTATAATGACAAACGTCATTCCACAAACAATGTCAATCAGGAACATATGAGTCCAGATAATAATTACAAACAACAACAGCCGTGCACTGTAAATTTTTCGCGCATGTCGCATCCTAAACAAAGAAATGTGATTAAAAAATCAGTCGACTGGCCTCAAGTGTGCAAAAAAGAACAAAAAGTGTTAATTTTTGCCAATAATCATGGACGCCAGATAGCAGAAAAGTTAGCAGATACACAAACTAATGCAAGTGTCCAAGCCTTTGTCAAACCAGGAGCAGGCATTGCAGAAATGAAAAAAACAGTGGTAAAATCGTGTGAAAACCTTAACCAAAAAGACTGTGTCATAATTTTTGCAGGTGCAAATGATGTTGCCAGAGATAAAGGTAGTGAACTCATCACTGTTCTTGAAAGTGTGCTACCCAAATTAGGCAACACAAATGTAGCTGTTGTAAATCAACCACATAGATACGACCTTCCTCCTTGGTCATGTGTAAATAAATTAATAGAAACAAAGAGATAGATACTGTATGCAAAAAGTTTCTGTATGTGAACTTAATAAATGTAAGCATGTTAGACAGGTCCATGCACACCAGCTATGGCCTTCTTTAAATCACAGTGGGAAACAATTTTTGGTTGAAGAAGTCTGTCGTCTAGCAAATTGGAATCACAATAGGACTAATATAGAAGCAGTCCAAAGTACTTTGGACAAATGGGTCATAAAGAAAGATGTGATGTCTTATAAAAAGGTTGAAAGACATTTTTTAGGGAAGTAGACTGTATCACAAAAAAATGTGATGCAGAATTAAATTGCAGATATAGCCTGAAGATTGTACACCAGAATGTACAGTCATTAACAAACAAAGTTGATGAAATAAATGTACTCCTCAATAATGAATGGAAAGATGTTTCAGTGTTATGCTTTTGTGAGCATTGGTTACAAAATGAGTATTTTCAGTACTTAAAAATATTACATTTTAACCTTGCAAACTGCTTTTGTAGAATGGAATCAAAACATGGGGGAACTTGTATATATGTAAAAGAAAATGTAGATTATAAGAGTATAGCATCTGTTTGCAAACTTGGTTGTGAAAGAGACTTTGAAATCTCAGCTGTAGAATTAATGTCTGAAAACAATATTATTTTATGTGTGTATAGATCTCCTGTTAGCAACATAAGTGCTTTTTTCAAAAAAATGGACCTTGCTTTAGGCAAACTTAAAACAACTGGGAAAACATTGGTACTATGTGGTGATTTTAATATTGACTTTCTGAGCCATAGCCCTCACAGGGAAACGTTTTTAAATATTATAAAAGCCTACAATCTTTGTCTTACTGTTAGCTCTCCAACACATGTAACTAAAACTAGTGTCACTCTCCTTGATCAGGTATGTGTAAACATGGACAAGTGTACATCAGGAAACTTTGATACCGGCTATAGTGACCACCTTTCGCAATTACTGACCATACCTGTAAATCACATTTCGACCAGTATAGAAAATGTTATCCATAAAAGGACTGATAGTGGGAAAAATATTGAATGCTTCCAGTACCTAATCAGTGAACAATCTTGGAGAGAAGTATATGATACCTCTAATACTAACGAAAAGATGAAACATTTTTTGAACATTTTCAAGCATAATTTTGGCATAGCTTTTCCACAAAGGAAAGTTATTTCCAAGAGCACAGATAGATTTAGAAACTGGATTACACCAGGCATCAGAGTATCACGTAAAAGGAAGCGGGAACTTTTTGTGCAGTCAAAAACTAACAGCAGTCCAGAATTTATTAATTATTTCAAAAAATAGAAGCTAGTTTTGAAACGCATCATAAAGGAGGCAAAAATTAAGGATATTATGAAGTCATCCAATAAAACTAAGTCCATGTGGAAAGCTGTGCAGGATCTTACAACTCACAAAAATATTGTGATATCACGTTATGGCAAGAATGTCACTGACCTTAGGGAAGTTGCAAATAGCTTCAATTCTTACTATGCAACTATTGCTGGGAAATTAGTGAAGGAAAAATTTGGAAATTCACCTAATACAACATAGAAAGAACTTTCATCTACTGAAATAAACAATATATCCATGTTCCTCAGTCCAGTAAGCCCAACAGAGCTCCTAAATACCATTAATTCACTGAAGAGTAAGTATTCAACTGGTATTGATGATATTCCAGATTATATTATAAAAATAACAGCAAGACAAATACTTTCACCTTTATTGGACATATGCAATTCATCCTTATCATGTGGTGTCTTCCCTCAGCAGCTGAAAATGTCAAAAGTAATACCCCTATATAAAAAAGGTGATCATCAATGTATGGGTAACTATAGGCCTGTGTCTCTATTGTCAGGGTTTTCGAAAATTATTGAAAAAGTGTTCCTTTCAAAACAAATTACATTCTTTGACAAGAATAATATTATTTCTGGATGTCAACATGGCTTCAGACCACAGAGATCAATTGAAACTGCCACTTTCAAACTGATAAACCATGTCTTAAATGCAATGGACACCACAGAAATATCTCAGGTTTATTCTTGGACCTAACAAAAGCTTTTGATGTGATTGATCATTCTATACTCCTGAGAAAGCTCGAATGGTATGGTGTACGAGGTGTGCCAAATCAGTGGATCAAATCATATTTGGAATATCGCTCTCAGGTAACTGAAATTAAGTACACAGAAGGAAATGAACTCCAGGTACACGTTTCAGAACCATGTGGACTAACTCATGGTGTTCCACAGGGCTCCATTTTAGCTCCCTTTCTTTTTTGGTTTACATTAATGATTTCCTATCACACGTTAGGGATTCTGAACCAGTATTGTTTGCAGATGACACCAGTCTATTGATTGAAGGGAATAATGAAGAAAATCTTACTGCATCTGCAAAAGATATTACAAAAGGGGTGTCTGAATGGTTTACCAGAAACAGGCTAATAGTTAATCCCCAAAAAATGGTAGTCATGAATTTCCATACTGATCAAAATAAAAATCCGGCACAACCTGTAATATGTATAGATAACCAAAACATTAGTTCTGTCAATGAAACTAAATTTCTTGGGATTCATATCCAGGAAAATCTTAAATGGAACACTCATATCACAGTCCTAAATTCAAAACTAGCAAAAATGAGGTATGTGGTAAGAATTATCTACAACAGAACTAGTGCAGAAACAGTTAGGACTGTATACTTTGCTCGTGTACATTCAATACTGAAGTACGGTATCATTTTCTGGGGAAATGTACATCAGGCCATAATAGTTTTCAGGAAACAAAAGGCAATTATAAGAATAATGAAACAAGTGAGCAGCACAAAATCATGCAAATCTTTCTTTAAAGATCTAAAGATCCTACCCCTTCCCTGCATTTATATACTGGAAGTAGTCACGCATGTCAAAAAAAGCATACTGAGAAAAGAAAACCTTTTCCCTCAAAACAAAAGTGTCCATGATTACAGTACCAGGTCAGACCGCGACATACATGTCAATCATTGTAACACCACATTATGCCAAAAAGGTGTATATTATGCAGGAACAAAATTTTACAACAGATTACCAAGACATATAAAATCTCTTACTGAACTACAAAGCTTTAAAAAGTCTGTGACATTCTACCTTCTGAAAAACTGCTACTATTAGGTCTCAGAGTATCTTAAGCAAGAAAAAATGTAATTTGTATCTTTAATTGTAGAAATAAGTTATAAATATACAATATTTCAAAAAACAGAAGAGGAAAATAAAAGAATAAAAGATAGCATTCTGTGAATTTCCAAATTAGAAAAAAAAGAATTTTTAAGTGGAAAAGTTAACTTAAATTTTGCATTTTTGTCTTAAATTTGTAAGTTAAAGGAAACCCAAAAGAGTGCAGGAGTCAACTAAATTTCAACACACTAAAAGGGAACTTTAACACAAAACATCTGCCAGGTCTCCAGTACTGACAAACTTTTTAGCCGACTGTCTATTTGGATCTATCTCAGAACAAAAGGCATCCTACTAAATGTATTTCTCATGCCACAATGAGCAGCACCTGATAGTTTTCCATAAACTGCATAAGTCTTGTCAGTGAATAGTGGAACGTTATTGGTTCTTGTCTTGTGATATTTCTAATGCAAAATATGTATTTGCCTCATGATAAAGACAGTTTTGGTAGTCTCTTAATGAATGAACTTCTACACTGCCATCCATCCAAATCTACTCACACGCATTGATTGGTGATGTGGCTATATTGTACATTAACATATGAAAGAAAATAATGTTTTGGAAGACATAAAAACAATGGAAGAGATTGAAACAAGTTTTACACAAGCAACATATCCAAAACTTGTTGAAGTGTATAATGTAGATGCACTTGGTGTAGAACCTGAAGACAGTGATATGTATATGAAATACGATGTGTGGTTTCAAAACCTAAATACTGCTACCTCAGCAGCAACCTATACTGAGCAGGTAGAGTTACTGACACTGATACCAGGTAGCTACTGTAAGAAGCAGATATGGAAAAGTATCTGCATACTATCTCATTTGTTATAAACAGAAGAGTGCTGTAAATGGTGTTGCCAACATGCACATTGTACACTAGAAATTCAGTGATGTGAAATATGCAGAATGCTGAAAAATTTTTAACACTCTACACAGAAAAATATTGCCACTGTGTTTGCACTGACTGCTGACATATTAACCAACCAATATTTTGTGTTCTTCTCAAAAATTTTTGGATGGGGGGTTTTGAGTAATTTTGTATTTAGACCTATTGTTTCTATCAGATCTATCTCAGAACAAAAGGCACCCTTCTAAATATATTTTTCTCACCACACTGAGCAGCATCTATTAGTTTTTCACAAACTGCATTAGTATAGTCGCTGAGTAGTGGATAGTTATTGGTTTTTGTCTTGTGATATTTCTAATTCTTCATTCATACTTTCCTTATTTTCCCAGTTTGGTACCTTTAGTTTCACTAATGATTTACATATATTATCTTTTGTAGACCGGTTCATTTATACCTGTAATTTATGCAGCTGTCCTATGTTTGTTTGGTATTTTTGTTCTCTTTCTTCTTCTCAGCTGGCATTTTCTCACTAATTCTTCTATACATGTATAAAATGTGTCCTGTCAGCATACATCCCCCATCATCCTTTGCAACTGGTTTTGTCCTCCTACCCTCCTGTTCCCCTCTACTTTCTCTTGTCACACTGTGTAACCTTCTACCACAGTGCCCTTCCTCATCATTCCTATTATCTCTGCCAAAACTAGAATAACAGTTTAAGACTGCAGCAGTGATCCGTATTTGTGTGTATAAAATATTTTGTCTTTATGTTTTCATTTGTCATATAGTGTATGTGCTAACCTCCCAGATTCTGAACTACTTTCCTCTTTTCACCTGTACCACTTTGTTCTCTCCTCTTTGTTTGGCAGTGAAATTTCTTGTGCACTCTTAATGTCGGCAGCCTTGCTTTTACTTTCACCAAAAATTAATTTACCTTTGCTGTATGCTGAATCTGTCCTGCAGTAGCTTCACTGTACGTTCAGTTATTTAATTCCTAAGTGGCTTACATTGCTGCAATTCTTCCTTATCCTGATCATATTTGTATTTCATTCTTTCATCAATCAATTTAAATGTTTCTTCTGATATCCAAAGTTTTTACTTATATATCTGCTTTATACCTAAATATGTCTGACGAACTTCTATGATTGCCCTTTTCAGGGATGTTCATTCCTCATCAGCTTAATTGCACGCTGCGGTATATTGCTGCATCTACAGTGCCTGAAACTTTCAAATGCACCTGATCATTCTTCATTAATTCAGTATCCCACATCTTTAGGCATTGTTTTTTGGTAATGATTCTCTTAAACTGCAATGCCACTAAATTGTGATGTAAGTCAATATCTGCTCCTAGGTATGCCTTACAATGGAATATCTGACCTCCAAAACTCTGTCTTACTATTATATAATTCTTGAACAGTGTACCTGGTGTTATTAGCCTTCTGTTCCTTCCCCTATTATACTTTTCCAGTACCCCATGATTATTAGGTTTTCATATCACTTTACATTCTGAGTTATCTGTTCAGTGCCCTCATATCTCTCCATCTGTTCATTTTATGCTTGTGACATTAACCTTTATACATAAGCTATTGTTGGTGGATTTCCTTTGCTGTTAATTCTGTTGTGTGTGACCCTGTTACTGAACAGTTCACAGTAGCTCACTCTTGGCCCTAATTTCTCATTCAAAATAAATCCTAGTCCCATTATACAATTTTATATTGCTGTTAATATTATCTTATTTCCATTTGTCTATAAGTCCTTATCTTCTTTCTGTTTTACTCCATTGGCTCCTACTGTGTCTATATAGTGAGTAGCTTGAAGAATTCTCATGCAGCAGGACATGATTGTCTTAGTATGGACACTCTTGTGAAATGTATTCATAAAATTTCATCATCTTTATCAGCAATTATCAACTTCCAACCGAGCGAGGTGGCGCAGTGGTTAGCACACTGGACTCGCATTCGGGAGGACGACGGTTCAATCCCGTCTCCGGCAATCCTGATTTAGGTTTTCCGTGATTTCCCTAAATCGTTTCAGGCAAATGCCGGGATGGTTTCTTTGAAAGGGCACGGCCGATTTCCTTCCCAATCCTTCCCTAACCTGAGCTTGAGCTCCGTCTCTAATGACCTCGTTGTCGACGGGACGTTAAACACAAACCACCATCAACTTCCATATGGAGACAGTCTATTTCCAGATGAGTTGATAAGTGCTCAAATTGTGCCTATTTTTAAAAAAGGAAACAGAAATCTAGTAGAAAACTTTCAACATATATCTGTTCTTCCAATAATATCCAAAATCTTTGAGAAAGTAATATACATAAGACACTGTTCGTCCTGGTAAGCGAAGGGACAGCATGGGTTTGTAAAGGGATCAGCCACCATTACAGCAGCATCCAGCTTAGTTGAAGACATCACTCAAGCAATAGACAATAAAGATCATGTATGTGGCATCTATCTAGACTTACAAAAAGCATTAGACTATGTTGAAATGACGATATAGCTGGACAAACTGTGGAAGGAACTATGGCATTCGAGACACCGCCCGTAATCTGATTAGATCCTATTTGACAAATGGGAAGCAGTTTGTGTCTATTAGCTCTACAGAGGGAGCATACAAATCAAACACTACTGATGTTAATTTTGGTATTCTACAGGATTCAAAATTAGGACCACCTCTTTTTATTATTTATGTTAATGATATTCAGTCTATAACAAACTCTGCTATAGCTATCTTAAATGCAGATCATACCACATTAATATGTCATAATGCTAGCTATTCACAACTATCTTCTACCAGATATGTCCTAAGAAAACTGACACCTTTTGTAACATTACCGCTTTGAAGCAAATGTATTGTGCACTATTTGAATTCTATCTAAGCAATGAGATAGAGATATGGGATCTAGCAGTACAGGTAATAAGAAAAGAGTACTTATGCTACAGAAGAAGGCACTTAGAATTATGGGAAAGAATGTGGCAGGGAACCCTGCAGAAATTTGTTTAAAAAAATTAAAATACAAGTTGTTTATGACCTGTATGTACTTAAGATAATCATTCTTTCATTAAACAGTAACAAAACAAATAATGAAGAAATACACAACCATAACACTAGAGGTAGAGAGAGAACTCACAATATCTCTCACAAAACCAAACTTTATGAGAAAAGCCCTCACTATTCAGGTATAACATCCCTGAGTTGCTTCCACCCTAATATCTCCAAATTCCCAATACAGAACTAAGAAAGAAAATAAAATTATGGCTCCTAAACAACCCTGTGTGTTCTGTAGATGAGTTTCTAGATTTAGTACACTTGTATGATGGAAGACCCTTTTTCTAAAAATATATGATTTTCAGATCTTAGACTATGTCACGAACTGTAAATATATGAATCTCAGATCTGAAGACTGTGCCACAAACTGTAAATTTCTTAATTTAGGTATTGGAATAGCAAACTATGTATTCCATATATGTAACATTGTTCTCTTGACTAAATTTATATAAAAAAAAAGTGTAGATAACAATAGCAGGCATATAATATGTAATTCTAGTATGTAAGGCTCTGATTAACCCAGAAGACTGGAACATTTTTTTTTTTAAGTCAGTTGATGTTGGATCAAAATAAATGAATAAATATTGAGCCTTTCCATTTTCCATTACAGATTTTTCTAGTTACATTCAGATTTCTGGCATTCCAAGCTCTGACTTGTAGAACATTACCATTTCCTTGGCTTTTCAAACTTTTTCTCATGGTCTCATCTCCCTTGACAGTCCCCTCCATGCATAAGAAGGGGAGACTAATCCAGAATCTTCAGGCAATGAAGAGGTCATTATGACACTTTTTAATTACAGACATATTTCCTGTGGGTACACATCATGTGTGTTTAATGCAGTGGTTTCCATTTCCTTCACTGTTCTCATGCCATTGATCATTGTTGATTCTTCCACCCTTTGGGGCAGTTTCTGACATGTGCTATAATGTAATTACCTGTATGTGCATTCTATCTTCTGATATTTTGAACTGAAATTGTTCTGCTTGAGAGTAATGGCTGAAATTAAATAAATAAATATAAATGAAAGTAACAATTTTGTGCAAAAACATTTTACTTAATGTATGTTGCAGCTGCCATTGCACAATTTCTTACAATTATTGTTTTATTTGCTATTTTGTAGGCACTGAAGCTCAATGAGAATGCTTTATCAGGTACTGCTACTGGACAGGTGGTAAATCTTATGGCTAATGATGTCCAGAGGTTTGATATGATATTCATACTTGGACATTACTTGTGGCTTGGACCTATAGAAACAGCTATCATAACATACTTCATATGGACAAAAATTGGAGTAGCAGCATTTGGTGGAACTATTTGTGTGTTGCTGTTTATTCCTTTACAAGGTTGGTAAGAAAATATAATCATGATGGCATGTATGCTTAAGTCAGGTTCTGTAAGACAGCAGAGAAAAGAAATATGCAACATATGGCAACAACTTTACTTTCCTATGAGCACTGGCAGGTGAATGCTAAGATTAGTAACTTGAGCAACCGATCAGTGTGCTCATTGCATTGCTGTTGATGGTCCATTTGGATGCCCAAAAAGTTATATCTGTGTTTTTTTATTAATTTCTGCTTTTTAATCTCTGCATCAGATATTTACGGTAAAAAAAATGAGGAAAGAAAATCACTCACCTTTTAATGTTCCTCAGCAGTGATTTCTGGTCCTGGGTAGTGGCTAGTCACGTTACTAGACCTACCTTTTGTTTTACAAGCCTTTGGTAGCCAGGCACTTTCACTAAATCACCAATTGAAATTACATGTTGTGAGATCTGTACATAAAATGAAGAGCTAAAAGTTCAAAATGGTAGTTCACCAATCTTTAATTGCATCACTGAGATGCTGCCTGTGATGATCAGGTCTTATACAGTCTCCAATAATGTTTACACTCAGGTAGCTGGTATGGACATATAGGGGGCTTAGTAGTCACTAGTCCTATATATTTCAGAAATAGGACTGAATACTGTATTTATGGAGTGTTCTGAGATTCCTTCATTCTTAATTGAGCAACTTTTTCACAAAACTTCTTAATAATCACAAGTGTTTTGCAGCTGAACTGAAACCACATATTTTAATGGACACTGCTCACATTGGTGAAGTATGCCCACTAAGCCTTAATTAAACACAATATAGAAAAGTACAAATGTGTTCCGAGGCTGAACTCCCTATGTAATTGATGCCAGTCTTATACTGAACTTAGATTGAAGTAAAACTAAATGAAGACTAAGAGTAGAATGATTGAAATAGGGCAAGTATTTGCCTTATAAAGATTCACTCCATAATATTAATGAACTTTGGTAATTTAGAATAGATTATAAATTCTGTAGGTTAGAAAGTCCATTTTTTATTAACTATTGAGTATGTCATTATGATTGTTTGATTTTATTTATCATTAGTACCACTGTTAAAATACACAGTATTAATTAGGCTTATGCAGTGGGAATCCTGGAATTATGACTATGAGATCTATTTTGTATGTTAAAAATTAATTATTGAAAATTTAGCAATTTTTAATTATGGTCTGTTGCTCATCAATATGGGTGTCACATGACAGAAAAATCAGTCAGTCTTAAGTATATCAACATATCCTGGAAATTTATGGTGGTTTGGATATAACTGGCACTGAAAGTTTGGACCATATGAACTCTTTAATTATGGTCTTTCCTTTCAAATTTACATATTGGTGCCTAAGATTTTCATTATGATTAGATGTACAAAATTTTGGAATTGAAATATCTTATGATTTCCATCATTTCTGACAGAAATAATTACCCCATTGCAACTAGAACAACAGACTGAATGATCTGAATAGTAAACTTTCTTGGAGAGTGGGGGGAGTGTGTTGGCTGCAGAATTTGTTTCTATGATTTTCTCAATATTCGTAATGTGCATAATGTAGGAATTTAAACATCAGAATTTTGGAAAGAAAATTAGCAAAAATTTTATATGGACCTTAATATTTAATATAGGTGTGTATGCAGAGTAGGATGATGGGAGCCAGCCTCATTCATCACAAACTCTACTAGTGTCTTGGCATCATTCTATAATTTTGGGTTAATGACAAGTTTGAAAAGATGGATGCAACACTACGTTAGTTAGCTTGAAGCTTTCCCACATCTATTGACACATGTATTATTACAATGATCAGCTCATCCTGGATAATCCATAGAGTTCATTCATCACAGGTTAGCATTCACATTCACCTTCGAAATAGTGGTAACATATTTCCAGTGCTCTTCCTTTTACAATCCTGATGGAAAACACACATTAGATAGGCCCATTTAAATGTTCACTGCACATAAAAACTGCCCACAGAGATGAAATGATGAAATGAATGGATACCACATCCAGACTTTCATTGACTGAAGGACTGTCAATTAGATGGAAATGACAAATTTTATTAGTAATTGTAACTCAGAGATCTTGACTTTGTGAATAACTACTACAGACTGCTTTGAAGTAGTTTACGAAGATATTAACTCATAACTCAAGTGACTCCGTGATGTTACTGCACTAAATTATTTCCTCAGACCTGAAGTTTGACACTTTGATATTTGTATGATGATAACTAAATGAGAACAGACTGGGCCATTGTGCAGCATTACTCCTTATAGGAAAGCATTAGATTAGATTAGATTAGATTAATACTTGTTCCATAGATCATGAATACGACACTTCGTAATGATGTGGAACGTGTCAGGTTAATAAAAGATGTCTGTACAAGAAATTACATTACACAAAATATTGCATGACACTAATGATTAAGGATTTTTTTTTTTACTTAGTTTATATCTAAAAATTCAGCCAATGAGTAGAAGGAGTTGTCATCTAGAAATTCTTTTAATTTATTTTTAAATGTTAGTTGGCTATCTGTCAGGCTTTTGATGCTGTTTGGTAGGTGGCCAAAGACTTTTGTGGCAGCATAATTTACCCCTTTCTGTGCCAAAGTCAGATTTAACCCTGCATAGTGAAGATCATCCTTTCTCCTGGTGTTATAGATATGCACACTGCTATTACTTTTGAACTGGGTTGGATTATTATCAACAAATTTCATAAGGGAATATATATACTGTGAGGTTACTGTGAGGATCCCTAGATCCTTAAATAGATGTCTGCAGGATGACCGTGGGTGGGCTCCAGCAATTATTCTGATTACACATTTTTGTGCAATGAATACTTTTCTACTCAACGATGAATTACCCCAGAATTTGATGCCATACGAAAGCAGTGAATGAAAGTAGGCATAGTAAGCTAATTTACTGAGATTCTTATCACCAAAATTTGCAATAACCCTAATAGCATACGTAGCTGAACTCAGACGTTTCAGCAGACCATCAATGTGTTGCTTCCAGTTTAACCTCTCATCAATGGACATACCTAAAAATTTTGAAAATTCTACCTTAGCTACAGACTTCTGTTCAAATTCTATATTTATTACTGGAGTTGTGCCATTTACTGTACGGAACTGTATATACTGTGTTTTATCAAAATTTAAAGAGAGTCCGTTTGCTGAGAACCACTTAATAATTTTGTGAAAAACATCATTTACAATTACATCACTTAGTTCTTGGTTTTTGGATGTTATTACTATACTTGTATCATCAGCAAAAAGAACTAACTTTGCATCTTCATCAATGTGGAATGGTAAGTCATTAATGTATATCAAGAACAGTAAAGGACCTAAGACCGAACCCTGTGGGACCCCGTGCTTGATAGCACCCCAGTTTGAGGAATCAGCTGTTGTTTTAACATTACACGAACCACTTATTTCAACTTTCTGCATTCTTCCAGTTAAGTATGAATTAAACCATTTGTGCACAGCCCCACTCAAACCATAATGATTTAGCTTATCTAAAAGAATTCCATGATTTACACAATCAAAGGCCTTTGAAAGATCACAAAGAATACCAATGGGTGATGTCCGGTTATTCAGAGCATTTAATATTTGATCAGTGAAAGCATATATAGCATTTTCTGTTGAAAAGCCTTTCTGAAAACCAAACTGACATTTTGTTAGTACTTTATTTTTACAAATATGGGAGGCTACTCTTGAATACATTACTTTCTCAAAAATTTTTGATAGAGCTGTCAGAAGAGAGATTGGGCGGTAGTTGTTGACATCCGACGTATCCCCCTTTTTATGCAATGGTTTTACAATGGCATATTTCAGTCTATCAGGGAAAACACCCTGCTCCAAAGAGCTATTACATACGTGGCTGAGAATCCTACTTATCTGTGGGGAACAAGCTTTAAGTACTTTGCTGGAAATGCCATCAATTCCGTAAGAGCTTTTACTTTTCAGTGAGTTTATTATTTTACTGATTTCAGAGGGAGAGGTTGGTGGAATTACAGTTGTTTCAAACTGCGCAGGTATGGCCTCTTCTATTAATAGCCTTGCCTCTTCTAGTGAAGATCTAGATCCTATTTTCTCCACAACATTTAAAAAATGATTATTCAAAATATTTTCAATTTCTGATTGTTTGTTAGTGCACTTGTCATTCAGTTTTATTGCACTAAAGTCTTCCTGTGCTCTTGGTTGCCCTGTTTCCCTTTCAATAATATTCCAAATTGCTTTAATTTTATTATCAGAGTTACTGATCTCAGACATGATACACATGCTTCTGGACTTTTTAATAACTTTTCTTAGTACCGCACAATAGTTTTTATAATATTGAACAATTTCGGGGTCAGTACTCCCTCTTGCTGTTAGATACAGTTCTCTTTTATGGTTGCAAGATATTCTTATTCCTTTAGTTAGCCAAGGTTTTTTATATGTTTTCTTGGAATTATGTTTAACTATTTTCTTGGGAAAACAATTTTCAAATACCCTTAAAAATGTATTGTGAAATAAGTTATATTTCAAGTTTGCATCGGGTTCCTGATACACTTCATCCCAGTCTAGCTGCTGTAGGCTTTCCCTAAAGTTTGCAATATTTATATTATTAATTGAACGCACTACTTTGAAAGTCTTATTTATTATACTGCATGGAGCTATGTCATGTACTGTAACAAGCTGTGCACTATGATCTGAAAGACCATTCTCAACAGGATAAGCATTTATGTCCTTAAACTTATCTTGGTCTATAAAAAAGTTATCTATCAATGTACTGCTGTTCTTTGTTATACGAGTAGGAAAATCAATGACGGAGCTCAAATTGAAAGAACTGAGTAATACTAAAAGGTCATTCTTCCTATTACACTCTTTCAGGGAATCAACATTGAAATCCCCACAAATGATAATTTGCTTCCCCCTGTCTGACAGATAGCACAACAAAGCATCCAAGTTTTCTAGAAATAGCTGGAAATTCCCTGAGAGGGACCTATACACTGTTACAATTATGAAGGTGCCATCATTTAGTTTAAGTTCAGTGGCACATGCTTCCATATGTTGCTCTACACAAAATTTTTTAGTTTCTAAATTTTTTGCACTGTGGAAGCTTTTGACATATATGGCAACTCCTCCTCTCATCATATTATCTCTACTTACATGTGCAGCTAATTTGTACCCATTGATGCTAACCTTTTGCATATCAGTGACAATGTGATGCTCAGACAGGCATAGTATATCTATTACATTCTTGGTTTCTATATCTTCTAAACAAAGCAGAAGCTCATCAATTTTATTCTTCAATCCCCCAATATTTTGATGAAATATACTAACAGTATTTTTCACTTTACTTTTGTGAGTATCTTGAACTTTTTTAACATCTTTAGTACTTTTATTCTTCAATCCCCCAATATTTTCATGAAATATACTAACATTATTTTTCACTTTACTTTTGTGAGTATCTTGAACTTTTTTAACATCTTTAGTACTTGCCTGGCTGAGTTTCCCACTGGACACTGATCTTACACTAAAAAAGAGTTTCCACCATGAGATGTAGTTCCTCCCCCCTTTAAATTTCCTGCTATCAGCCCAGCCAGTTTACCCTTCCCTTTCCTGTTGAGGTGTAGGCCATGTCTAGTATAGTCCCACCTACAGAGTGAATCAACAGTAACCACACCAATGTGTGACCCTGCACCAGATCCAAGTAGCCGTTCCAACTCCAAATTAACTCTCCTGACAGAAGAGTTCAAATGAGGTCGGTCGTGGCGCTCCAGAACCGACACAAACCCAACACTGGTATGATTCGATGCCGATGCAATCTTTGCCAGGTCACACTTTATGCTGTACCCCGGATCTCTGTCAATACTGTTGCCCGGCCCACCCACAATAACCACGGTGTCTTCTGTAGTAAAACCTTTACATAGTGAACCTAAATCCTCTGTAACCTGCCCAAGTTCAGCACTAGGTTTGAAAAAACTTGTGACCTGGTAATCCAACCCTAATTCATCCTGCAGAAGTTGGCCCACACCCCTAGCATGCAAACTACCTAGCAACAAGATTTTCTTTCTCTTTGCAGACTTCCCTACATTCTTAATCAATTTGCTGCTGAAAGCTTGTTGAGCCCTGTCTACATCTACTTCTGTGAGAGGCTGATCAGTTTCTGACTGAGGCAACAGGTCAAATCTATTTTGTACATTAATAACAAAGCTGTCAGAAGACTTTCTTGGCCTGTTCCTCATGCCTGTTGCCACTTCCCACCCCTGTTTACCCTTCTCCCCCCTTAACCTGCCCAGTTATCGCCTAGCCTCATCTAACTCAGCCTGAAGGGCAGCAATTTTCCCCTCCTGTTCCACAATCTTCCTATCTCTACTGCATAGCCTACAGAACCACTGATGAGTCTCGCTCATTTTCCCAATTCCCACGCCACTACAGTCGCCCCAATGAAAAAAGTTACTACATCCATCACACCAGACCCCGGAGCTAACGATCCTACGGCACGTCAGGCACTTTATTATATTAATCATTATTAAAATTTGTTATTATGTTTTATTTTATAGACTCTAATAAGTTAGCTAGCACAATTAGTGGACATAGAAATTATAATGAACCAAGAAGTAATCTAGTTTCAATTCTAAATGAACAAAGGAGAAATTTATGAAATTACCTAAACTGAATAATTAACAAACTAACATATTTCCCTACTGCAAACAGGCATTTTTTAATCAGAAAAATTAGGGCTACAAAGCTAGGTATGCCTAACTGAATTTTGAAAATATTCACCATTTAAAAATGGAACCTTCTGGATGATGAAAACTTTAATTGCAAATTCATTTGTAGCAAAACTTTTTTGGAAAAAGTAAAATGTTTACTGAGATATTTTGTTACATTGAGATTTACTCATTAGCTGGTAGGAGATATCTAAAGGAATTTCTGAGTTATGTCAACTACAAATTAACATGTTTGTCATAGAGCACAGCAAATAATTTAGTAAACATCCAAATACTTGCATGGAACATTTTATACACTCAACACACACTGAAGAAGCCATGAATACGTCTCAAAGAAGTTTGTACACAGTCATTTCACTGGAGTTGGTCAATTAGTCAATATTGTCTTCACCACGAAATCTCCACTCTCTTGGAAAGCTGTAAAGGCTACAGTGTGGATTGATTGCTCATTGTGCCTCATCTGACTTATATCTGCTCTAAGGACTTTGGGGGAGGTAACCAACTCATGCCGGGGACAGGCCGCCGAGGTGTATGGATGGCAGAGGTAGAAATGGCTGGAGTGGTAGTGAGCACTTGGGGCTCGCAGATAGGCAGAGCCGTTGGAGTTTCAGAGAGCGAGACCATCTCACACCTCCTTTACTGGGCACCTGATAGCCAAGTGCTCCAGAAATCTCTGAAAATTTGCATTTTACTTGTCTGCCAGTGCATGTGAATAGTGGTGTAGCAGGTGGCAGGACAGGAGTGTCTGTCTCTCCCAATGAGGGCGTGGCCACAGGGGCATGTGGTGCACGTGTCAGCACAGATGGATTGCATGGTAGTTCATCTTGGGGAGGAGCAATGAAGGCAAGCTTAACTCTTTCTGTTGATACTGTCTCAGTGCCTCCTTCCTTGTGAATGATTCAAGTGTTAGGTCCCCTCAACAGTACTTCGTATGGACCAGAGTATGGAAAGAGAGGTGGCCAGATTGCATCATCACACAACCATATATGCATTGATGTGTGTCGTTCTTGGAAGATGAACTGATTATGTTGACCATGACATTGTGGGGTGCATGAACATATACAACTGATGAGTTGCTCCAATTTTTTAAGAAAGTTTAGCTGGTCCACAAGAATCTGTATAGGTGAAGGAGCAATGAAGTCACCCGGCACACGCAGTTCTTCACTGAAGACTAGTTGTACTGGAGAGCAGAACAAGTCCCCTTTTAATGCTCAGAGGCCAAGCAGTGCCCAGGGCAGAGCATCAGTCCATGACTCTTTTGGCACATGATGATAGATTTGAGTGACTGATGCGAGTGTTCAACCATGCCATCGCTAGCAGGATGATAGCTTGTGGTCCAAAGGAGACGAGTATCACACGAGTTGAGTAGGTAGTTGAATAGCAATGTTTCAGAGTGACAGTTTCAGTTAGTTGCGATGGTGAGAGGAATGCCATGGAAAGAAAACCATATGTTGATGAAAGCTGTGGCAACAGATCCAGAGTGATGCCAGAGAGAGATGTGGCCTCGGGCCACTTGGCGTAGTGATCAACTATGGTTAGAAGATAACATTGGTCAATAATGCATGGTTGAGATGAGACAGATCTAAGGGGATGTTGGCAAAGTGTGCCGATGGTAGAGGGAGGTCCTGAGTGGTGGCATGAACAAGCCGTGAGATTTTGTTTCATTGGCATGCAAGGCAAGAATGGGGCCATGTGCGATTGTCCTTTTTGATGCCCTATACGATTGTCCTTTTTGATGCCATGTACGATTGTCCTTTTTGACCCCAGGCCAGATGACCTTGCTTGTCACCAAGTTTGACTTTTGCCTTCATATCAGGATGTGACATGTGGGTTGCATTGAAGACCTCTGGAAGGTGATTTTGCAGGATGAGCAGATGTAGCTGGTTGCCACCACTGTCACACCACATTTCACATGAGAATCAGTCCACTGGTACACATGCCAGATAATGTGAGGCAGAGTTTGCATTGTGGATGTACTGTTGAATGAAGGTGTCTGTAAGCTGGCTATCTGTAGTCTTTGACCAGTTAAACTTAGTAATACTTGCCACAGACTGCGAGAGTCTGTCAATGCCAGTATGATCTTTGCCTTTGGTGAGTGTCAGTTCTGAATTGAGCCACAAAGTCTGCATGCCATGTTTGACATGGTGAGGCAAGTCCTGTTGGAATGGACATGAAAGGCCAATAATCAGTAAACACTGCAAATTGTTGACCTTCTAGTAAAGGCCAGAAATGTTTAATAGTAAGATATATGGTCATCAGTTCCTCTCTATGGCATTCCATTTTGTTTCTGCTTCTTTCATACACTTGGAGAAGAAGGCTAGAGATTGTCATGAACCATGTCCTTGTTGTTGTAAGGCTGCACTCAGTGCTGCTTGACTGGCACTCAACTACGAACGGACAATTCTGTCGTAGAGCACACCAAATAATTTGTAAACTTGTAACACAGATACATATGCACTAATAAATGTTGAAGAAACCATGAATACATCTCAAAGAAGACCATACACAGTCATTTCACTTGAGATGATTGAATAGTTAATATTGTGGTCATCACAAGCTCACTTCAAATGCTATCTCCACTTATTTGTGGGAACTATTAAACTATAGACATATTTCCATCACAATTGTTTTCAGTTCATGTAATTAGCTTTTTGTCACCATATTTGGGGAATTGTGGTGTGAACAATTGTGCTTTATAACTTCCTGTGTCTAGCCAAGATGGCGCCGGGTAGAGCACACCAAATAATTTGTAAACTTGTAACACAGATACATATGCACTAATAAATGTTGAAGAAACCATGAATACATCTCAAAGAAGTCCATACACAGTCATTTCACTTGAGATGATTGAATAGTCAATATTGTGGTCATCACAAGCTCACTTCAAATGCTATCTCCACTTATTTGTGGGAACTATTAAACTATAGACATATTTCCATCACAATTGTTTTCAGTTCATGTAATTAGCTTCTTGTCACCATATTTGGGGAATTGTGGTGTGAACAATTGTGTTTTATAACTCCCTGTGTCTAGCCAAGATGGCGCCGGGTAAAAGTGTACAAATTGCTGATCCTGCAGTTCCAACAAATTTTGATCATAATAAGAGCACAATGTGTTCAAAAAGAGTTATACAAGGTATTCTTTGTATTAACTGTAATTACTGGTACCACAAAAATGTGTCAAATTTAACCTGAAATACTTTAACAGTGAAGATCAGTGGACATACCGCCAATGCATCATACTAGCTATGGAATCCAAAGTAAACAATACTCTAAAAACACAGGAATACATAATTACATCACTGAAACAAGAAATAATGGTCCTCATGCTCAAGCATGAAAACCTACTGGTGAAGTATCAAGAACTATTCGTGAAGTGTAATGAACTTGAACTGGCAGTAACCAATAAACCCATGAACAATGAACTCGTTATCTGCACCCTGAACGTAAATATCAGTAACAAAAAGTGGCGTTTAACAGGACAGCATACTACAAGAAATAGTAAAGCTGTAAATCATGCTCAGAATGAATTGCTGAGTCCTAACAGAAATTGTGTGTGGTCTAGCGCTACATGTGATCGTAGCCCTGTATGATCTGCATATAATGAACTGCCACGGAAAACAAAGCTAATGTGGTGGTAGGCCTACATGAAATGGATCCAGAAAGTGATTATAGAATTGTAACATCTGATAACCACCTGGTGCAAGTTGCTAGCAACGTCAATTTACCGTCTAACTTTGCACAAGATCTTATCCAAAAATTAACCCAAAGAGAACAATCTGCCACTCAGTGTATGAGTAATCTACCAGTGAACGTAATTGCTCAAGCACCAAAATATGTGCAGGACAAAAATGAAAGAAATTCCAGATTGTTACATAGCAAGAAAATCTCGGATGAAATGAAAGTGCTAATATTAAGTGACAGTCATGGAAGAGACAGTGCTCAAATACTGCAAGACAAACTAGGGCCCTCATACCAGGTAAAAAGCATAGTAAAACCTGGCGCTCCACTAAAGGAGGTGGTAAAAAATGCATAAAATTTGACACGAAGCTTCAGTACATGTGATACTTTGATTGTAATGGGGGGTTCTAATGACAATGACAACTATGGGAAACAATAAGAAACCAAAAGTCAGAAACGATAAACAGGTGCTTAAAAGCAATTTGATCAAGACAAACAAGATGGGAAATAAAAAGAACAATAGTGGCAATACAGTGCAAACAACACTAGAAAAATGGGTCGCGAAGTCACAGGGATGAAACACAAACCCACTGACCCTTCAAAAAGGTCAGGAACCCGAAAGGATCAATAATGTGATGGTGAATCGTATTGAGACAGCCCTCCAAAATGACAATGTGATGCCTCAGCAGTATGATGTGCATGTGGATATTTTTCAGGACCACCTGGAAGATGAGTCGGCTGACAAGGACAACCAACAAAACCAGTATGACTGCTCAGAAGTCAATATATCTGGAATACAGCACAATTTAAACTAAAGTCAGTGACACAGTAAATATGACTTCGAGCCACCTGAGTAAACCCCACTCAGACCTGAAAATCTATTATCACAATGTCCAATCCTTAAGCAACAAAACTGATGACTTAAGTATCCTGCTGACCAGTGAACTCAGTGAAATCTCAGTAGTATGCCTAGCAGAGCACTGGCTCTGCACTGATGTTAATCTCACTACCAAATTTCAAGTTGTGTGAACGCTACTCCAGATCAAATGATGGACATGGTGGGGTTGCCATCTTCATAAAACAACACATTGAATATAGCCCACTTCCTACCCTAAAGGAAATAGGAACAGATGAGACCTTTGAATATGCAGCCATAAAGCTTACATATCTAGATTTAATTGTAACTACAATTTACTGTCCCCCCTCCAGTAGTATTAATGATTTTCTGTTACAAATGGACTTGTTCTATCCTAAATAAGTCAGTGGAAACAGGATGTAATTATATGTGGTGACTTTAATATAGACTTTCTCACCCACAACAGAAACAGGGAGACATTGATTAACATTGCAAAAACTTATCATCTGCATGGCCTTGTAAATAAGCCCGCTAGAATAGCACCCACATCCAAGACAGCTCTAGATCAAATTTTTGCAAATATAAATAAGCTTAACCCAACACTAGAAGTATACAATGCAGGATTCAGTGACCACCAAGCTGTCATTCTAAAGGTTGATGTTAGCAAGATACTTCAAACCCAGTCCCACATAAAACTTTATGAAAGTTTTTCACTCAAGATAACTTGACCAATCTAAATGCCCTCCTTAGTAAAGAAAAGTGGACAGAGATGTATGCAGCCAGTGACGTCAACATGAAATTCAACATATTTCTTGGCACAATGATCCACCACTTTGGAGAGCCTTTCTCACAAAAACCAGTAAGAATAAATAATAATAAGAGAAACAAGACTTGGATTACACAAGCTGTAAAAATATCTTGCAAACATAAAAGAATACTCCACATGTTATGTAAACAAAGTAGTGACCCCCCTAACTAACAGAATACTATAAAAACTACACATGTATCGTAAGAAGAGTGATAAGACAGGCAAAAAGGATGCAAAATGATTATATTGACAAATCCAGCAATAAAGTAAAAGCAATGTGGAATATCATAAGAAGGGAAGGAGGAGAAATCAAAGCTACACACACGAACATAGAAATCAAACTCAACAATGAATCTATATCTATTACCAAAGTTGTGGTTAACTATTTAAACAAATTCTTTATGAGCATAGCTGAAAAATTGGTCAAAAATAATCCTAACACAAACTACCAACCAGCAAACCAAAAATATCACACATGTGCAGAGTCAATTTTCATTACCAAAGTCACTGAGCCGGCCGAAGTGGCTGAGCGGTTCTAGGCACTTCAGGCTGGAACCATGCGACCACTGTGGTCGCAGGCTCGAATCCTGCCCCGGGCATGGATGTGTGTGTTGTCCTTAGGTTAGGTAGGTTTAAGTAGTTCTAAGTTCTAGGGGACTGATGACCTCAGCTGTTAAGTCCCATAGTGCTCAGAGCCAGCCAAAGTCACTTAAAATGATGTTGCAAAAGCCCTCAGAGAGTTAAAAAATTCATATTCAGCTGGAATTGATGGTATCACAGCAGCTGTCATCAAAAATTGTGTACACACAATTGCTGAACCATTAAGTCATCTCTGTGACTGTTTTTTCCAGGCAGGTAATTTCACTGAAGCTCTGAAACTTTCCAAAGTATTTCCTGTCTTCAAAAAAAGGTGATAATAAAGATATGAATAACTACAGGCCTATTTAAATCTCATCCTGCTTTTCTAAAGTTTTTGAAAGTGCAGTATATGATTGCACAAATATGCTACCAGATTTGTTAAATAAAAAACAGCCCATAACAGGCATATTTCTGGATCTGTCAAAGGCTTTTGAAACTGTTGACCACAAAATATTGCTGGAAAAAATAGAACACTATGGTATTGGTGGAATTGCAAACAATTGAATTGCTTCATTCCTAACCAATTGGATGCAGAGAGTCAGCATGAAATACACTAATAGACCAACCAACTCAACAACTTAAATCATGTTTGTTGTTGTGGTCTTCAGTCCTGAAACTGGTTTGATGCAGCTCTACATGCTACTCTATCCTGTGCAAGCTTCTTCATCTCCCAGTACCTACTGCAACCTACATCCTTCTGAATCTGTTTAGTGTAGTCATCTCTTGGTCTCCCTCTACGATTTTTACCCTCCACGCTGCCCTCCAGTACTAAATTGGTGATCCCTTGATGCCTCAGAACATGTCCTACCAACCGATCCCTTCTTCTGGTCAAATTGTGCCAAAAACTTCTCTTCTCCCCAATCTGATTCAATACTTCTTCATTAGTTATGTGATCTAACCATCTAATCTTCAGCATTCTTCTGTAGCACCACATTTCGAAAGCTTCTATTCTCTTCTTGTCCAAACTATTTATCGTCCATGATTCACTTCCATACATGGCTACACTCCATACAAATACTTTCAGAAATGACTTCCTGACACTTAAATCTATACTCGACGTTAACAAACTTCTCTTCTTCAGAAACACTTTCCTTGCCATTGCCGGTCTACATTTTATATCCTCTCTACTTCGACCATCATCAGTTATTTTGCTCCTCAAATACCAAAACTCCTTTACTACTTTAAGTGTCTCACTTCTTAATCTAATTCCCTCTGCATCACCCGACTTTATTCGACTACATTCCATTATCCTCGTTTTGCTTTTGTTGATGGTCATCTTATATCCTCCTTTGAAGACACTGAAATCCTATTGAGTTATAAAACTGTAAAGCAAGGTGTACCACACGGCTCAGTATTGGGACCTTTACTTTTCCTCCAGTATATTAATGACTTGAACCTGAATGTAGATGCACACAAAACAATAATATTTGCTGATGACATGACACAACTGTACTCCTCAAAGGGGAGAATACAGAGGCTGTGCAAAAAGCTGTGAACGTGGCCACTGAACAACTCAGCAACTGGGCTAAAATCAACAGATTAACTGTCAACACCAAAAAGACAGCTTCCAAGAACTTTCACACAATGCAAAATGCAATTTCCTCTCAGTCGCTTGTCACTGTAAATAATCAGCCAATAGATACATACACTGTTTTCAACTTGTCACTGTAAATAATCAGCCAATAGATACATACACTGTTTTCAAATTCCTGGATCTGTGAGTTCAAGATAACCTGAAATGGAGTACACATACAGGAACATACACATACAGGAACATACACATACACATACACATAAACGCCAGAACTAGGGCTGGCTGTTGTGCATTGAGTGTACTAAAATCATGTGCTAGCCTGAAAACGATAACCAGCATGTACTATGCTTACATACAATCCCACCTAAAATATGGTGTGATATTCTGGGGAAATTCTCCAACTGCCCTTAGCACATTCAGAATCCAGAAGAGATCAATGAGGATTATTACTGGGAGCAAACCCAGAGACTCCTGCAAACCCATCTTCAGAAAGTTGGAAATCCTTACACTGCCTTGCCTATACTCGAGACTCTAAAATTTTTCAGAAACCACATAGTGCCAACTGACTCCAGAGTCATAAAAAATAACCAAATACATAAACACAACACCAAGAAAAACTGAAATCTGCATGTTTTACATACAAATACTTGACTGTGTAAAAAGGGAGCTTTCCACATAGGCCTCCCACTGTTCAACAATTGGCCCACTAGTATTAAGTACATCGAAGACAACATAAAATTTAGCAAAGTCATGAAGTCATATTTGTTGTGTCACTGTTTTTACTTATTAAATGAATACTTAGAACAGTAATCTTGCTATTTATGTTAAATTGAAAACATTGAGCAATGGAGTTAAGTAAACTTAACCAATCTTCGCAGTATAATACATCGAGATATTATATGTTAATATATGTTAACAATGTTAACTGATATTTTCTGACACCTGTAACACAATGTGTACCATCAGATCACATGGAATAAATAGCTAAATAAGAAAATAGTTTAGTTATGTAATAGTCATGCATGTATTATTCCTATAATAGGATTAAAAAAAGAAACAAATTATATTACTGTTATGAATAGCATAAGAGCAAATGTATGGTCAACTTGCTCTGTTACATCTCCCCTATTGGGTTATGTACTTAAATACGGAAGAATATTTACAGTAATTTTTATAATCCAATGCCAAAGCCACTTTAGTTATACTCCTACATATTACCATCAACATTTAAGTTAGATTTTTTAAATGAGTAACAACTATGTCATATAACATACAGAAAACTTCATATAATATACATAAATTTAAATGATGAAAGTCAAAAGGAAAGCTGTTTACAAAAAGTATAGTACAGTATTTCAAAAATACAAATTTGACAATATAGATTACAAATTTGTTGTATAGTTTTACAATTTTTAACTTTTTACAAATTGCTAGAATCTGAAACAACTTTATTCAATTCAAATTTTTGTTTTTTAAAGAATAAATGAACTTGTACTTTTGCATATGGGGAATTCTGGAAAAAGGTACTCCTTTTCCTTTCCTGACACCCAACCTCTATTCGTCTTCAGTGAGCATCCTCTGTGTCCTTGCTTATTGAATGTCCATATTAGTGGGCACATGAAAAAAAAAAAAAAGAAAACATACATCAGCAGTCAGTATCTCAAATTTATGATGTACCTGAGGAAACATTAAAGTACCTGCCTCAGACACACAAAATTATATTTTTCAAATCATTAGCATACTTCTAAAATTAAGTGGATGGAGGCTGTACTGGAAACCCAAGTGGTCTCTTAGTCAAAGAAAATTACATAATTTTCAACTTAAATTATTTCAAGCAAATGAATTTCTGTTGTTAATTTCTGTATGATTTTTACACATTTTTTGCTTTTTAGCTGCAGTGATACAAACATTTTTTCCATATTGCCTTACTGTCTGAAATCGTTAATACAAAACACATTCCCATTATGTAGGAGGCAAGTGGTATACATATCTTATAAACAATTAAGTGATTTAAGATGTTATGCAGCACTTTCAATTTATTTTGTTGTATTCTTTCAATATTACCATTATTTTTATGTAAAAGCTAAGCTATTTTTAATCACTGTGCCCCATAACTTTCCTATCAACTATTAAACTGTTGCATCAAACTGCATAGATGTTTTTACTGCAGCAAAAGTAATACTCTCTTGTATGTAGCTATACTTAACAATTTTAATAGTTATTATGTTATTTACTTGTTTACTTATAACTTGTTAACTGAGTAAGTGCATTCACAACACTTAACTACGGCAGCGACAGGGTCCCTTATCAGTGTTCTAACAGCCACTGCATCACAGAACACTTTTCTTATTCTTCATCATCACTCCATATACCCTATTGCTCCATTAACAAAATTATAAAAAGGAAAGTTTCCACTCAGCATATATCAGAGATACTGAGGAGCAGATAGGCACAACATAAAGACAGCCACAAATAAAGCTTTTGGCCAGTACGGCGTCTGTCAAAAACAGCTGACACACACACACACACACACACACACACACACACACACACACACACACACACACACACATGCACGCACGCATCTCACACATACATGACTGCAGGCTCAGGTAACTGAAGCCAAGCTCCATTAATTACTTAATTAATACTTGGTTGGTTCATATACCTCACTATTCCACTATGTACCTCATTGAATCATTTACTTCTTTATACTTCTTTATTATAGCTTGATCAAACACTAAATCCCTGCTTTATCTAATTCAAAATGACTGTGAAGAACGGCACTAAGCAGCAACAAATAATAATGCTGACAAGACTTTAACTTTATTTTCATAACAAACAATACACTAGTTAATTCAGCCATTACTTACTTTAAACAGCATGCTTCTTTTAATTCAAGCCTGAGTGTCTACAGTGTAAAAAACTTCCTCTTGATAAAAAATTACTATAGGCAATGTAACTTACTTCACTTTACTTTCTTTACACGGGCCAGAAGGGTGGCACATTGTACTCAAAACACACTTTACTCTTAAATACTTACATCTAAGGGACTCAATTTAATAATTGAAATTTTTCCTTCTACTAATGCTGCACAAGTTTCTATTACTTTCACATACTTAAAGATTTCTTTGGTTTTCCAATGATAGTTTCTCCAGATAAATTTCTACATTTTTTCACAGTCAGTCCATGTGTCAGAAAATGTGAACATCATATTTCCAATTGTCTGGTTTTTGTTCAGTGTTTGAAGTCTCTGTGTCTCAGTCCCATGGATTTGCTCAGTGGTTTTGATGTTGCATCACTTTCTACCAGAGTTCCTCTTGAGATTTTTTGCAGTTAATTGGTGAAAATTGGTTGAAAACATTACTAAGCTATGTTACCTTGTGTTGATCTCAATGTACTTTTTATATAATGACAAATATTTTGAACAAACAGACTGATTGGCTTTCTGGAGTTCATTATCTGCCATAGTTGCCAATTTGTTTACTGAAAATTTTGAGTATGTGGCACTGAAGACGGTGTTCTTACAACCATGATTATGCTATGGCCACATGGGAGGGATGCTCTGGATCATTTCCTAGATCATTTCATTTGTCTGCATCCCAATATTAAGTTCTCAATGGAAGTTAAAAAAGATGGAATGACTTACTGAAGGACATAAAATCAAACAATTGAAAGTCCAGGATGGAATGTAACAATACCAGAGAAGGAAAAGTTGCTACTCACCATATAGCAGAGATGATGAGTCACTACAGGCACAATAAAAAGATTCACATAATTAAAGCTTTCGGCCATCAAGGCCTTTGTCAACAGTAGATACACACACACACACACACACACACACACACACACACACACACACACACACTCGCATAAATGCAACTTGTCCACACATCTCAGAGAGCTGAGACCACACTGCTGCTCTCTGAAGCTATTGAAGCTATTGAAATCCAGCTCTCTGTAAATGCTATAAATAGAGATAATGGGTATCCTTTAAGTAAGAGTTGGAACCATGTTTTGTGTGACATTAAAAAATAGTGGTCTTTGATTTGGTCATCAAACGTTGTCAACAGTGTTTGATATCAATTTATCATTTCCGCAAGTTTTCACCACTTGAGGACATTTACATTTGTGCATGTGAGATGGTCCTACAAGTGGTGTATAAAGCAGCTGTCACTGCAGTTTGATTTCAGTTCTGGCAAGTTAGTGCAACAGCTTACTCAGCTGAAGATAGCAACCGGGTGGACCACCAAAATATTGTGTCAAAATAATGTTATTTCTGGCTGGAGACTTGATGTGAATATCCACAAGAGTCATATTATTAGCTAATTGTATCAGATGTATTTTGTTGGCAATCTGCTCATTAATAATGCATAACACTCTATCTTTCACACATGACTTAATAACTTTCTCTCCAATTGAATGAGCTTCAACATTAAACCCAATACAGTAACTTACACAGTAAAATACCTCAATTACATTTCCAGTTTTTGCAAAAGTAATTATTTGATGTTTGGAATTTTCTATTGAGTAACTCTGGCTGTTAAAAAAATGATTTTTTTTCTTGTCTTTGTGATCAGCAAGTGCCTATAGAGTTTGCAAGCCTGGTCACAGCAGCCAAAGACAGTGGTAATGTTTGTGTGAATTGTTCATGTGTGCATGTGCATGTGTTTTCTATTTCAGAAGAAGCCCTTTTGGTGGGAAACATAAATGTACAGCAGTCTTTTCATTGGGCCTGTCTGTGAATAAGTGGCTCCTCTGTATGGTGAATAGCCATGTATACTTTTCATGCTATTGTTGCTTGTGAGTTTTGTTTGAAATAAAACGTACACTGTTACAGGAGCGTCTGTCTCATCAGTACATGTGAGTGCAAATTTTAAGTAGGTTTAATCATACTTCCCTTTAGGTCCATTCGTACAGAACATATCTTCTTTAATATTATCTTTTGAAGAAATCCTGGCTTGTGTGCCATTTTCTTCTCCAATAGTGGATACTTTTTAGCAAGATATAAATACTGTAAAAAGAAAAAAAAGTGTTGAAATGCCTCATTTACAGAAGTACTGAGGCCTATAACTTACGATTTTTCACCTCAAGACAGCAGAGGAAGAAGGTAACCACCCCATAGCATACGGACCTGAGAGGGCAGTGTTGCTATGTTTTTCTTTCAGTAGGGACTAAGCAGGCATGCACCCACCTTGCCAACTGTGGTGTAAATTACAAATGGAAGTAACAATTTTTGTGATGCCCACCACAGAGACTTGAACAATCACTCATTTTTGTATTTATTTCTCAATCAACATGTACAACATGACTTAGTCATGATAGTGTCCTGAATGACCATCAAGCTATTTCTCTAGTGCTCCATTCTCAACTGGCATGTGGGAAAAAAGAGCACTTAAATCTTTCTGTGTAAGCTCTGACTTCTTTTATTTTATCATGATGGTAATTTATTTCTATGTAGGTGGGCACCAGTAAAATATTTTTGAAATTTCATGAGGAGATCCAGCCACAATGACAAATGCCTATGTTTCAATGATCACCACTCCAATTCACATGTGGTGTCCATAGCACTCTCTCCCCAATGTCACGATAATACAGAACAAGCTGCTCTTCTTTGAACAAGCATTCTCTTTAGTGGACCATTTGCACTTTCTAATTGTTTTGCCAGCAAATCACAGTCTTTGGTTTGCTTTCCACACAACATTATGTATGTGATCATTTCAATTTAAGTTATTCATAATTGTAATCCCTAAGTATTTAGCTGAATTTACAGCCTTTAGATTTATATGCTGGGTCGTGTAACTGAAATTTTAGGAGATTTCTTGTGGAACTCATATGGATGACTTCACACTTTCTATTACTTAGAGTCAATTGTCACTTTTAACACCACACAGATATCTTGTCTAAATCATTTTGCAATTGGTTTTGATCATCAGCTATGTCATTTATGTACATCAGGAACAACAGAGGACCTATAACATGTCCTTTGAGAGTGCCAGTTATTACTTCTGTTTTACTCAATGACTCTCCATCTGTTACTATTAAGTATGACCTTCCTGACAGAAACTCATGAATCCAGTCACACAACTAAGGTGATACTCCATAGGCACACAATTTGATTGGAAGTGACTTGTGAGATACCATGTCAAAAGCCTTCTAAAAATCTAAAAATATGGAATCAATCTGACATTCCTGTTGAAAGAACTCATCACTTCATGAGAATAAAGATCTGGTTGTGTTTCACAAGAATGATGTTCTCTGAATCTGTGCTACTATTTGTCAATAAAATGTTTTCTTCAGGGTAATTCATAATTAATGTTTGATCACAGCATATGTTCCAACATCCTACTGCAAATCAATGTAAGAGATATTGATCTGTAATTCAGTGGATTACTCAAATTTCATTTGTAGGGTATTGGCATTACTTGTAAAACTTTCTAGTCTTTAGGTACAGATCTTTCAATGAGTCAGCCATTGTATGTGAATACTAAGTATGGAGCAATTGTATCAGCATATTCTGAAATGAACCTGACTGGTATACAGAGGCCTTGCCTTTATTAAGAAATTTAAATTGCATTGCTACACTGAGCGTATCTACTTCTAATTTACTCATGTTAGCAGTCCTGTATTCGAATTCTGGAATATTTACTTCATCTTCTTGGGTGAAGGAGTTGCAACAAACCGTGTTTAGTAACAGTGCTTTAGTGGCACTATCATCAATGACATCACCTTTGAAATTGCTCTGTGCAAGTGTTGATTAGGCCTTGACACTTGTGTACTTTACATATGATCAGAATTTCTTTAGGTTTTCTGCCAGATTGAAAGACAGAGTGTCATTGTGAAAACTATTAAAAGCATCTCACTTTTTGTAAAACTTCTCAAATTTTGGAGATTTTGCATGCAACAAGCAGGCACACATTGTCTAGCTGCAACTACACTGGCCGCAACTATGACTCACATGCCATGGGAACACGGGGAGTGCCTACAACAGCCACTGCATTGGGTGACCTATGTCAATGTGCCATCCATCACAATTGTCTTCAACCAGGACTCATACACCGCGCTGAATTCCTCTTTACCCCACTACAACACCATCCTCATTGATGCCAATGCACCAGCTGTGACACTTGTGCCACGTCCCATGATAATTAGTCATGTGACCCACATTACTGATGCAACTACTGCGGTTACCACACTGCGACACCAGCTGCTGCTTCTATCAGCACCACCAGACAGTGTTCATGAACCTGCACCATTCACTTCACACAATTACAACAACCTCATACTGGTCCCAGCCCCTCACTACAGGCAGACTACCAATGGCCACGCACCAAGTTACATCTGCCACCACTACAACTTGATTCTCCACAAGTATGGTTTGTATTCTGTGAGTGCACGATGCAGTTGGCTGGGATCACAGTGACTGTGACAAATTTTTGGTGTTTTTGAACCACTTTCACACCAACACCAATCTTATAAGCAACTTCCTATTGCACGCACCAACCACTGACAGATATGAGACAGCAAAGACACTCATACTACAGTGCCTGTCATGTTCACCTCAACACCTCCACCTAGCCATTGCTGAGAAGCTGCTGTGCCACGGTACCCCCGTCAGCACTCTGACACAGGTTAAGCCTCTGAATCGACACAAACCTCTTACCAGATCGTGCTCTCTGGTCACTATGGCTTCTTAAGCTGCCTGAAAACATACAGATGGCACGAGTACAAACTACTGGAAACTCAGGCTTTGGCACCGTTCTCAACACCGGTTGTATCTGCCACCAGACCGGGCCAGCCTCCACACCAGCTGCAGCCATGGAGCCCCACCATGCAACACTCACTCTGCAGCACCTGGCCAACTGACACTCACTGAACTACTCTGACCTCAGCTGAGCCCTTCCACACCATCCCCACAGCAGCCTCTCAAGACTCCGCTGCATTGAGGCACCAACAATCATATATTGTGACGGATGCAAGCGCTGTGTTTATGGCAGAATGTAAACAACCAACTGCTGCATTCACACCTGGTCGTCAACCCACGCCTAACCATCACAACAACTCACCCAGCCAGGAAGCAGTGGCTACTCAGCCACACCGCCTCTGCTGGTTCCACACAAGCTTTGTTACTGATGTGTGTTGCTGTCATCCTGCATGCAGCTAGCCAAACTAGTTCAGCTGCCTGACACAGGTGCAACAAGTCAATCCCCTGCTTCTAGCCACCTTTCTATGAAACATGACAACTCTCATCATATCCCACATCTAAATTCTGTCAGCACATGGCTCTTCGTCTATGACAACCATCTTAGAGTGTACTTACTAGTCAACAAGGGCACCAATGTTAGCAAACTCCCACCACAGCTGGCACCTGGAAAACATACACCATTTGCTATACAACTACATGCCATGAATGATTCAGTGACTCACATGACAGGCATGGCCTCTATCACAGTTCAGCTGGACAACCACACCCCTTGCCCATGGATGTTTTTCATGGCCAACACCATAGAGCCAGTGTTGGGCACAGATTTTTTGAATCATTATAATCTTCTGCCACACCTGGGCTGGGCCTTGCTACTACATTGTGACGGCCATATGCCAATCATTGGAGTAAACAGTGACCAACTGATGGATGAGACTCTGCTGCCTACTCCTACTACTTCTGCCGTCTGCGTCACATCTGTTGTGCAGCAAGCTACGTTAATTTAAGTATTAACTGTATTTTTCTTACTTGTCACTTCTTCTTGAGGGTGTTTTTGCTTTTAGGAAGCTTTAATTGTCGAGTGCTAGTAATAGTGTTCCATAGATTTTGTGTTTGTTTTGAATACAGTCAGAGAGAGTCCCTTGAGTCAACCATAGTTCCAGTAGTCCAAGTGTTTGTTTTCAATACAGTCCAGAACAGGTAGTGCCATTTTCATTGTTTTCAACAAGAAGTGTCTAGTAACCACAGTTTAGTCAACTATCAGCCGCCTTTAGTGAATTAGCAGTCTAGTTAAAAGTTGATTAACTCTCTACAGTAAATTGATTTCTTAGGATGGATAGGGCGTGTGACTGCCGTGTACGGACGCAGGAGGAGCTGGTCACTGTTGGCGAACAGCTGAACGTGTTGATGGCCGCGGTCAGCCATCTACAGGCTGCTGCCTCAGAGTGTAGCGGCAGTGGGGAGTCTGGTGCATCATACGGTACACACCAGGTGTTACATGCTTCACCCACTGTCCCTGCTGTCGAGACATCTTCACGGGTACCGGGTGTGGTTGGGCCACCCTCTCCCCAAGGGGAGTGGCGGGTTCAGCGGCGTTCGCGGCACACGAGGCGGATGGTCAGTGTGGAAGCTGGCCTTGTGGCATCGCCCACTCTGCCTGTGAGTGGACATGTGGCCACTCCTTCAGAAAGGTCTGAGCAGGCATACGGAGGGAGGGATTTATTAGTTATTGGGCGCTCCAACATTAGGCGGGTGATGGAGCCCCTTAGGGAAATAGCGGAAAGGTCGGGGAAGAAGGCCAGTGTTCATTCTGTCTGCTAGCCGGGGGGTCTCATCTGAGATGTGGAGGAGGCCCTGCCGGCTGTGATAGAGAGCACTGGGTGCATCTGATTGCAAATTGTTGCTCATGTCGGCACCAGTGACACCTGCTGTCTGGCTTCAGAGGTCATCCTCAGTTCTTACAGGTGGTTGGCAGAGTTGGTGAAGGCAGAAAGCCTCGCTCAAAGGGTAAAATCAAGGCTAACTATTTGTAATATCGTTCCCAGAACCAGTCGCGGTCCTCTGGTTTGGAGCCGAGTAGAAGGCTTAAACCAGAAGCTCAGATGATTCTTTGGAGACCTGGAGTGCAAATTTCTCGACCTCCGCTATCGGGTGGAGAAATGTAGGGTCTCCCTGAATAGGTCAGGCGTGCACTACACACAGGAAGTGGCTGCAAGGGTAGCGGAGTACGTGTGGAGTGCACATGTGGGCTTTTTAGGTTAGAGTATTCCCTCCCTAGGCCCGACAAGATACCTCCTGAGACGTGGCAAGGTGGGAGTAGGCAAAATGCAACAGGGAATAACAATATTAATGTGCTAATTGTAAACTTCAGGAGCATCTACAGAAAGGTCCCAGAACTGCTCTCATTAACAAACGATCACAATACCTACATAGTACTAGGGACAGAAAGTTGGCTGAAACCAGATGTAAACAGTAATTAAATCCTAAACTCAGATTGGAATGTATACTGCAGAGACAGGCTGGACAGTGAAGGGGGAGGCATGTTTATAGCGATAAGAAGTGCAATAGTATCGAAGGAAATTGACGGAGATCCGATATGTGAAATAATTTGGGTGAAGGTCATGGTTAAAGCAGGCTCAGACATGGTAATTGGATGTCTCTATAGGCCTCCTGGCTCAGCAGCTGTTGTGGCTGAGCACCTGAAGGATAATTTGGAAAATATTTCGAGTAAATTTCACCACTATGTTATAGTTCTGGGTGGAGATTTTTATTTGCCAGATATAGACTGGGAGACTCAAACGTTCATAATGGGTGGCAGGGACAAAGAATCCAGTGAATTTTTTTTAAGTGCTTTATCTGAAAACTATCTTGAGCAGTTAAACAGAGAACCAACTCGTGGCGATAACATATTAGAACTTCTGGTGACAAACAGACCCGAACTATTTGAAACAGTTAACGCAGAACAGGGAATCAGTGATCATAAAGTGGTTACGCATCGATGATTTCAGCCGTAAATAGAAATATTAAAAAAGGTAGGCAGATTTTTCTGTTTAGCAAAAGTAACAAAAAGCAAATTTCAGAGTACCTGACAGCTCAACACAAAAGTTTTGTCTCAAGTACAGATAGTGTTGAGGATCAGTGGACAAAGTTCAAAACCATCGTACAATATGCGTTAGATGAGTATGTGCCAAGCAAGATTGTAAGAGATGGGGAAAAGACATAGTGGTACAACAACCGAGTTAGAAAACTGCTGCGGAAGCAAAGGGACCTTCACAGCAAATCAACATAGCCAAAGCCTTGCAGAGAAACAAAAATTACACAAAGCTAAATGTAGTGTGAGGAGGGCTATGCGAGAGGCATTCAATGAATTCGAAAGTAAAGTTCTATGTACTGACTTGGCAGAAAATCCAAAGAAATTTTGGTCTTATGTCCAAGTGGTAGGTGGATCAAAACAAAATCTCCAGACACTCTGTGACCAAAATGGTACTGAAACAGGGGATGACAGACTAAAGGCCGAAATACTAAATGTCTTTTTTCAAAGCTGTTTCATAGAGGAAGACTGCACTGTACTTCCTTCTCTAGATTGTCGCACAGATGACAAAATGGTAGATATCGAAATAGACGACAGAGGGATAGAGAAACAATTAAAATCGCTCAAAAGAGGAAAGGCCGCTGGTCCTGATGGGATACCAGTCCGATTTTACACAGAGTATGCAAAGGAACTTGTCCCCCTTCTTGCAGTGGTGTACCGTAGGTCTCTAGAAGAGCATAGCATTCCAAAGGATTGGAAAAGTGCACAGGTCATCCCCGTTTTCAAGAAGGGACGTCGAACAGATGTGCAGAACTATAGACCTATATCTCTAATGTCGATCAGTTGTAGAATTTTGGAACACGTATTATGTTTGAGTATAATGACTTTTCTGGAGACTAGGAATCTACTCTGTAGGAATCAGCATGGGTTTTGAAAAAGACGGTCGTGTGAAACCCAACTCGCGATATTCGTCCACAAGACTCAGAGGGCCATAGACACGGGTTCCCAGGTAGATGCTGTGTTTCTTGACTACCACAAGGCGTTCGATACAGTTACCCACAGTCGTTTAATGAACAAAGTAAGAGCATATGGACTATCCGACCAATTGTGTGATTGGATTGAAGAGTTCCTAGATAACAGAAAGCAGCATGCCAATCTCATTGGATAGACGTCTTCCAAAGTAAGAGTGATTTCAGGTGTGCTGCAGGGGAGTGTCGTAGGACCATTGCTATTCACAATATTCATAAATGACCTTGTGGATGACATTGGAAGTTCACTGAGACTTTTTGCGGATGATGCTGTGGTATATCGAGAGGTTTTAACAATGGAAAATTGTGCTGAAATGCAGGAGCATCTGCAGCGAATTGACGAATGGTGCAGGGAATGGCAGTTGAATCTCAATGTAGACAAGTATAATGTGCTGCGAAAACAAAGAAAGAAAGATCCCTTATCATTTAGCTACAATGTAGCAGGTCAGTAACTGGAAGCAGTTAATGCCATAAATTATCTGGGAGTATGCATTAGGAGTGATTTAATATGGAATGATCATATAAAGTTGGTAAAGCAGATGCCAGACTGAGATTCATTGGAAGAATCCTAAGGAAATGCAATCCGAAAATAAAGGAAGTACGTTACAGTATGCTTGTTTGCCTGCTGCTTGAATACTGCTGAGAAGTGTGGGATCCATACCAGATAGGGTTGATAGAAGAGATAGAGAAGATCCAATGGAGAGCAGCGCACTTCATTACAGGATCATTTAGTAATAATGAAAGCGTTACGGAGATGTTAGATAAACTCCAGTGGAAGACTCTGCAGGAGAGACGCTCAGTAGCTCGGTAAGAGCGTTTGTTGAAGTTTCGTGAACATACCTTCACCGAAGATTCAAGCAGTATATTGCTCCCTCCTACGTATATCTCGCAAAGAGACCATGAGGATAAAATCTGAGACATTAGAGCCCACACTGAGGCATACCGACAATCCTTCTTTCCACAAACAATACGAGACTGGAATAAAAGGGAGAACCGATAGAGGTACTCAAGGTACCCTCCGCCACACACCGTCAGGTGGCTTGTGGAGTATGGATGTAGATGTAGATGTAGATGAAACAGTACTGGACCTCACACTAAAGTGCCAGGCATTGCTCTAGGAGCTTAAAACCTTGACTTCTGCATACACTGACTTCCGCCACACCAATGACAGATCTTAAGCAGATAACAATCACCTCCAAAACTGCTGCGCTGAGCTCGTGATGCAACTGCACATCACACAGCAACAGCTGTCATCGCACCATCAACAATGAGAGCCACCCACCTGAGATGCTGCCACACTTTCAAAACCACAGGTCAGTCCAGTGCCCCTAGCTTCTGGTGATGACACTCCCGTGAGCAGGCTGCATGAAAACAGTTATATCGCTCTCATGAGCGGTCAAGTGTAAACAGTGATATTGCCTCCATGAAGAGATCATGTGCCTCATGTGCCACTCCACATAAGAAAAGATTAACATTGTACATTATGGTACTGTACACAGAATTAATACTATACCTGGTCCACTGGTCCAATGCCGGGCCCACTGCCTCGGCGCTCACAAACTAGAGGGGACTAAGGCCATGGTCAAGGAACTGTTATGTGAGGGCACCATTAAGCCATCAGACAGTGTGTAGGCCTCACTTATCACTATTAGAATGAATACAGATAAAATGTAGTGCCTGTGCAGGGACTATAGGCATTTGAATGCACATATCATCCATCATTGATAGTTAACCCTGTGCCCAATATTCAGGACTTCTACCAGGGATTGGCTGGTGCAACCATCTTTAGCGTGATCAACTGCAAAAGAGCTTATTTGCAGATCCCAATGGCCACAGAGAATATCCCTAATATGGCAATAAATACTCTATTTGGCCTATTTGAATTTCTCTGTATGCCATTTGGACTAAAGAAAGCAGCCCAGACTTGGCAACGGTTCATTGACGGCTTGTTTGTTACCATGAGCTTTTGTTACTCTTACTTAGACAAAGTAACTATCTTCTCACAAACAGCTCAAGACCATAAGAAACACCTCCAAGCGATGTTTGACAAAGTAGCAGACCATGGTGTTGTCATTAATGTAGACAAATGACAACTCTGGCAAAAATGCATTACATTTGTACACCACCTCATTGACACTTTGGGCATCTGCTCCACCCCAGGAAAGATAGACCAAATCTATAACCTACCACCCCTGATGGACTATCAAGGGTTGTGCCATTTTTATGTGTACACCCGACGCTGAAACTCATAACGGAACATTTTGTTTGGACTAACATTAAATGGGACTGCACTGCGTGAACTAGAGCCTGCAATGCCAACAGGCCATGACAGGATGTCACGTCCAACTTCCCTTCAGGAAATTCCCTATCCTGAAGAGCCATTTGCAGCATGTCCACATATACCTGGTGGGGCCACTCCCAGATTCAAATGGATACAAGTATATTTTGTCAGCCATAGGCAGGACAACTTGATGGATGGAGGCCACACCTCAGACTGATATCTTGTCCAACACCATCACCCGAGCTTTCATCACACTATGGGTTGCACACTTCAGCTTCCCAGAGTCCCTCACAACTGACCATGGCTGTCAGTTCAAGTCAGCTCTGTTCTTCGAACTCTGCCGCCTCTGTGGGTGCCACCGGTTCCACACAATGGCCTCAATCCAACGGACTTGTGGAATGGTGGCACCACACCATTAAGACAGCACTCGTATGCCACGACAACGAGAGGATGGAGGCCCTCCCCTGGGTGCTGCTGGGCATACAAATGCCTACAAAGAAGGTCTGGACACATCGCTGGCTGAGGTTCTCTATGTGGAACTGATCACCCTCCCAGCTGAGTTCATATCACAAATCCCCAACACCATGGACATCAACCTGCCGGACCTAGTACAACACCTCAACAGACACCACCATCGCCCCCATCGGCACTGCTGCTGATGTCATGGGCCAGCCGCCCTTATCTGCCCAGGCACCTGATGGGTTATGATATGTTGACTCTTGCCATCACCAGCGGGACAATGCATCACAACGTACACACCAGTCACTGTACACGCTGCAAGAATAAAAGTATTCATAGTAAGTGATGGGAGTGTGAGTCATTATTTATCATCACAATTACCCATTCTACTCCATGTATAAAAGAGACATAAAATATGGAAGAAAAATTATTACTTCCATCCCAATGGTAATTTATTTTAGTTCTGTTGAGTTTAACAGCCTATTCCTTTCACATGTGCCAATTGCAAGCAGGGTATTGGAGCTCAAGTTAATAATGCAAATACAGAGATTAATTTTAATTGATAAAACAGCACTTACTAAATAAATGTAAATGTCGTGTGACTAGGGCCTCCCATCCTGTAGACCATTTGCTTGGTGCCAGGCTTTCGATTTGATGCCACTTTGGTGGCTTGCTTGTCAATGGGGATAAAATTATAATGTTTAGGACAACACAACATCCAGTCCAGGAGCAGAGAAAATCTCCAACCCAGCTGGAAATGAACCTGAGCCCTTAGGACTGACATTCTGTTGTGCTGACCACTCAGCTACCAGGGGCAGAGACAACAATTACTTACTTGTGAATTATGTATTATTTTCATAAGGTTCATTTCCATCAGAATTTAGCTTTCCATGTGATGAACACTTACCAAGTATTTTACTGGTGTATTTTAATCAGATTTATGAAAAATATATGAGCAATACTGTCAGTAGTATTACTCTTCCATGTTAACTAGCCCTTTGCTGCACAGAATGCTATTAACAGAGCAAATGGAACCAAAGGGATTGCATTTGCTGAGTATGTTGGAGGTGCCATGAAGTGACTTTCTGCCACCTTCATTCTGTACCAACAACATAATTGCATCTTATAGATCAGCTTGGTTTCCAGAAAGTGATTTACAGAGACATTCCTATTGTAATGTGGTGTTTATTTATATTAATAATTATGAAATGAATTACAGGGAGGCTGATGTACAAGGGTAATCCCAAAAGTAAGGTCTGCTATTTTTTATAAGTACAGAACTCTGTTTGTGTGGCAGTTGGTCACACTGTTATGATTAAACTTGAGCACGCCATGCTGAGGCACTCAGTCTTGGCTTGGCAGCTGTTGAGAATGGAGCTCCCATTGGATGTTACTGCCAAGTGTGAATTGTACGCAGTTATTCGGTTTTTGAATGCAAAGGGCACTGCGTTGATTAAAATCCATCGCCAATTGACTGAAATGTGTGGTGAGTCATACATGGATGCCAAAAATGTTCGTAAGTGGTGTAGAGAGTTTGCAGTTGGTCGGACAGAAATTCACGATGAACAAAGGAGCAAGAGACCATCAATTTCTGAAAAGACATTGTTGACGGTTGAGCAAAGCATGCATGAAAATCGGCAGATCACCATGGATGATCTATGCATGTTGGTTCCTGAGGTTCCCCGAAACACTGATCACAGAATTTTAACGGAAACATTGAACTACCGGAAGCTGTGCGCAAGATGGGTGCCACGCATGCTGACTGAGGACCACATGCAGCAATGAGTTGATGCTTCCCGCACATTTCTTCACCGCCTTACAGCCAAATAGGACAACTTTCTGGACTCAACTGTCATGGGTGACAAAACCGGGGCATACCAAATTACACCTGTGCCCAAGCAACAATCACACCAGTGGCAGCATCCTTCTTCAGCATGGCGGTGAGCTGATACAACATGGGCGTACAAAAACTGCCACAGTGTCTACAAAAATGCAGCGACAGAAATGGTGATTAGGTCGAAAAATAGCTAAATGTTCAAGCTCTAAAGTGATGGAACCATTGTAGAAATAAACAGGTCTATGTGCTTATAAAAAAATAGGAGACCTTAGTTTTGGGATCACCCTTGTAACTAAATTACTCAATGTAACAATATTATGAGAAGGAATGTTGCTACTCACCATATAGCGGCAATCCTGAGTCGACTCAGCATCTCCACTATATGGCGAGTAGCAACTTTCCTTCTCACAATATTATTACATTCCGTCCTGGATTTTCCATTGTTTGATTTAAATTACTCCTTGAGTAGAAGAAGGATGACATTTTGAACATTTGATTAATGTGCAGACAGCATGTAACCACACTGTTAGATCGCATGTTGGCAATTGTTCCAACAGAAATAGCTCCCAACTTCCACTGACCTTATTAATAAGAGAAAGGGACAAAGTTAGTGGTGATAGCATATTATAAATATATTCAACAATAATATATTTACACAAAGAATATTAACTTGAGGAAATGCCTAATGCTACTGATGATTTCTCGTACATGATGTTTTGTTGTGCTAACAGCAGTCAGTTATGAAATTTACATTAATTAAATTAGTATTAATAGCTTTTTGTGGAGTACTTAGTTACTTCCCATGGGAAACCAGTGTTCTGCAGAACACAGTTTGGGAAACCCTGATCTATTAGATTCTTCCTTGTTTTTTACTAACACTAAAACACCAATTTTTAAACTATTTGGTTTCAAATTACCATCATGCCTTCTTTTTCTCTCCACGGCTTTCTTTTACATTGTCTCCTTTGCCATCCAGGTTTCTTCTCTTCAGTTATCTCACTTAAAATAGAAAAATGTATTTCTTCCTCAGTAATGTTAGTAGGCTTTTCTGCAAATATTAATTCACAAGGAACAAAACTAGTATCTTCATTCCATAGGTTGTTTGTTGTGTTTTAAAAATTCCATATGTGGCTTGACCAAGCAGTGCGCTTTATGGTACAATAAGTAAAACACTGTCTGTTATTCTCCTTCACAACTCTTTCAGTCATATTACCAAATGAAAGCAGTTTGGAATCCTTATATATTTAATTTTGTACATCCTTAAACTTTGCATGAACTTCTCTGAAATGAATAGTTGGCAACTGTCAGATAATAATGGCTTAATACAGTACCCCTCCCTTTGTATGAAAATAATCTGTTTCTAAGTTTTCCACAATTTTTTTGATGTTGGCTTTTTATTGGGTATAATTTTTCATCTTTTGAGAATGTATCCAGTACTATAAATAACGTGTTTGAATCTACCTGAGAAGTAGATAATGGTCGTAATAAATCCACATCAATTAATTATTTGGAGCATTTGGAAGGGCAGAATGCATTAAACCTTTACATGGAACAGTTGTTTTTTTATTCTCTGACATATGTATCATCCAGCCAGACTTTTCTTGATGCTTCTACACAAATTATTAAATATTACTGCTTCTTGTAAATTTGGTACTATTTTATGAATACCATAATGCATAACTTTCATGTAAATAATTAGTAAGTTTGTCAAGATGTTGCTCAGGAAAATGAAGCTTCCACTCCTGACTATCTAAAAAGTTTCTTTTGTTTGAAAAACCTTTGTAATTGATACTTTATACTACAAAAATTATTGGATTTGTACCACTGTTTAATTTTTTACAATTTGACATCATCATCCTGTTCCATAGGCATGTCTTTACAAATTTTCCTGATTTATTTTTCATCCTTCACCCCTTTATGTAAAAGAATCATACATATCCCCCTCTTGCATCCTGAGCATCTCCTCCTCTCTCCCAATAGGCTTGCTTGATAGAATGTCTGGTATTATATTGTCTTTATCCTTTATGTATCTAATCTCAATGTCAAATTGTTTTAAAAACAATACCCATCTACTCAATTTTGGGTGTTTCAAGTCTACACTGTTATAAGGAACTTAAAACTTTCTGAGGATTGTATATCCCAGCAATCAAGATGGTGGTGAGTGTAAAAGTAAATCGTGCTTCTCTATGGAAAAAAGTAAATTTCGATGGTAAAAAGAAAATATGTGTGAATTGTAAGGATGAAATTTCAAGGCTTAATTAATGTACACTCCTGGAAATGGAAAAAAGAACACATTGACACCGGTGTGTCAGACCCACCATACTTGCTCCGGACACTGCGAGAGGGCTGTACAAGCAATGATCACACGCACGGCACAGCGGACACACCAGGAACCGCGGTGTTGGCCGTTGGATGGCGCTAGCTGCGCAGCATTTGTGCACCGCCGCCGTCAGTGTCAGCCAGTTTGCCGTGGCATACGGAGCTCCATCGCAGGCTTTAACACTGGTAGCATGCCGCGACTGCGTGGACGTGAACCGTATGTGCAGTTGATGGACTTGGAGCGAGGGCGTATAGTGGGCATGCGGGAGGCCGGGTGGACGTACCGCCGAATTGCTCAACACATGGGGCGTGAGGTCTCCACAGTACATCGATGTTGTCGCCAGTGGTCGGCGGAAGGTGCACGTGCCCTTCGACCTGGGACCGGACCGCAGCGATGCACGGATGCACGCCAAGACCGTAGGATCCTACGCAGTGCCGTAGGGAACCGCACCGCCACTTCCCAGCAAATTAGGGACACTGTTGCTCCTGGGGTATCGGCGAGGACCATTCGCAACCATCTCCATGAAGCTGGGCTACGGTCCCGCACACCGTTAGGCCGTCTTCCGCTCACGCCCCAACATCGTGCAGCCCACCGCCAGTGGTGTCGCGACAAGCGTGAATGTAGGGACGAATGGAGACGTGTCGTCTTCAGCGATGAGAGTCGCTTCTGCCTTGGTGCCAATGATGGTCGTATGCGTGTTTGGCGCCGTGCAGGTGAGCGCCACAATCAGGACTGCATACGACCGAGGCACACAGGGCCAACACCCGGCATCATGGTGTGGGGAGCGATCTCCTACACTGGCCGTACACCTCTGGTGATTGTCGAGGGGACACTGAATAGTGCACGGTACATCCAAACCGTCATCGAACCCATCGTTCTACCATTCCTAGACCGGCAAGGGAACTTGCTGTTCCAACAGGACAATGCACGTCCACATGTATCCTGTGCCACCCAATGTGCTCTAGAAGGTGTAAGTCAACTACCCTGGCCAGCAAGATCTCCGGATCTGTCCCCCATTGAGCATGTTTGGGACTGGATGAAGCGTCGTCTCACGCGGTCTGTACGTCCAGCACGAACGCTGGTCCAACTGAGGCGCCAGGTGGAAATGGCATGGCAAGCCGTTCCACAGGACTACATCCAGCATCTCTACGATCGTCTCCATGGGAGAATAGCAGCCTGCATTGCTGCGAAAGGTGGATATACACTGTACTAGTGCCGACATTGTGCATGTTCTGTTGCCTGTGTCTATGTGCCTGTGGTTCATGTGATGTATCTGACCCCAGTAATGTGTCAATAAAGTTTCCCCTTCCTGGTACAATGAATTCACGGTGTTCTTATTTCAATTTCCAGGAGTGTATTTCCAGTTTAGATTTATAATCGGTGCTTTAAAAACAGACATGAAACTTCAATCCTGAATATGTGAGTCGCTGATGAACAAAGAAGATTCGTCCTCAGGAACCAAGTGGAAAATGGAAGAAAACTGTTCCCAGGAAGTGTAATCTCAAAATAACACTGAAATTTCCATGTGTAAAAACAGTGCAACCTCAGTGCTTAAAAACAGTCAATCACAAGTGCATAAAAATCTTATTGTGCACATTGCTGAAGATTTATTGAACATGCCAGTCAGAGCCTAAAAGTTTGGAAATGAATCGCATAAAGTAAACAGACCGTTGCGAATTGATCCCCCGAGTGCAAAAATTGGAAAATGTGAGAAGATCTGTGTATTAGGGAATAGTCAGGATCGGGGAATTTCTGCTGCATTAACAGAAAAATACAACTTCAGGGCTTCTGGATTCATGAAGCCTGTGGCCCCAGAATTAACAAATGTAACAAAATCTAATGAAGTAACTAGCTTGACTAAGGATGATTTTGATATTTGTTCGGAGGAGCTAATAAAGTTTATAGAAATGAATCGTACAAGGCTATCAGAACTGAGAAATTGTCTAAATAATTTAAATCATACAAATGTTCTATTTGTGAATGTTCCACAGCATTATGACTTACCGAGTTGGTCATGCATAAACTGCAAAATTAGCGTCGCTAACAAGAGTTTCACGGAAATATGTAATCATTTCCAGAATGTTGATATTATAGACACAAACATTTTACAATGAAGGTTCTATACAGCTCCTGGCCTTCATTTAAATGCATAAGGAAAATAGGTTCTTGCTGATAAACTATTTACTAGTATCTCACCTGTCAATAAAGAAACCAGGACACATAGCAATGTAAGGCAAATAACAAACTGTTTCTGGTGAGCAGCAAACAGTTCAGTTGCAAATTACAAAGTAGTTTAAACCCAGTAGGCTAGAAACAAACAATCAAATCATAACTAACAAAGAGATAGAGGGGCTTGCCAGTACTTACCTCAGCTCAGTACAGCCGATTGAAACACAAAAAACAACCGAAAATTTAAGTTCCTAGCTTTCGGAATAAATGTTCCTTCATCAGGGAGGAGAGAGGGGAAAGAAAGGGAAGAAGGGAAAGTGGATTTAGTTACTCACAACCCAGGTTATGAAGCAACAGGGAAAGGAAAACAGGGAAGGTAGCAAGGATGGAGGCATGGTTGTCAGAGGGAAGCCAAAGATATTCTACTGTAGGTACTGTGCCAGCTTCAAACGAAAGAGGATGCATACAGAAGTAAAGAGGTGTATAGTATAAAGATGTAGGATGAAAAGATGCATGAATGGCTAAAGAGGAAAGGGAAAGAGGAGAAGACTGAAAAGTAAATGGGAATGAGGTTGTTTAACGTAGGTTCAGTCCAGGGGGATGGCGGGATGAAAGGATGTGCTGGAGTGCAAGTTCCCATCTCTGCAGTTCAGAGGGACTGGTGTTGGGTGGGAGAAGCCAAATGGCACATACGGTGTAGCAGGTTCCTAGGTCCCTAGAATTATTCTGGAGGGCATGCTCCGCTACTGGGTATTGGACATCTCCTAGGCGGACAGTTCGTCTGTGTCCGTTCATGCGCTCAGCCAGTTTAGTTGTTGTCATACCAATGTAAAAGGCTGTGCAGTGCAGGCATGTCAGCTGATAAATGACATGTGTAGTTTCACACGTGGCCCTGCCTTGAATTGAGTATGTTTTACCAGTAGTGGGGCTGGAGTAGGTGGTTGTGGGGGGATGCATGGGGCAAGTTTTGCAGCAGGGTCGGTTACAGGGGTAGGAACCGCTGGGTAGAGAAGGTAGTCTGGGAATATTGTAGGGTTTAACAAGGATGTTACGGAGGTTAGGGGGACGACGAAAGGCAACTCTGGGTGGTGTGGAGAGAATTTTGTCAATTGATGATCTCATTTCAGGGGTTGACTTGAGAAAGTCATATCCCTGGCGGAGTAATATATTGATGTATTCGAGGCCAGCATAATATTGGGTGACAAGGGGGATGCTTCTGTGTGGTCTGAGGGTAGGAATATTGTTGTTGGACGGGGAGGAATGTATTGCTCGGGAGATCTGTTTGTGGACAAGGTCTGCAGGATAGTTGCGGGAGAGGAAGGCACTGGTCAGGTTATTTGTGTAATTGTTGAGGGATTCGTCACTGGAGCAGATACGTTTGCCACGAATACCTAGGCTGCAGGGAAGAGAGCGTTTGATGTGGAATGGATGGCAGCTATCAAAGTGAAGGTACTGTTGTTTGTTGGTGAGTTTGATATGGACAGAGGTGTGGATGTGAGCTTCAACAAGATGAAGGTCAACATCCAGGAAGGTGGCTTGGGTTTTGGAGAAGGACCAGGTGAAATTCAGATTCGAAAAGTAGTTGAGGTTATGGAGGAAATTAAGGAGTGTTTCTTCACCATGAGTCCAGACCACAAAGATGTCATCTATAAACCTATACCAGGCCAGAGGAAGCAGCTGTTGGGTCTTCAGGAAAGCCTCCTCCATGCGGCCCATGAAGAGGTTGGCATAGGACGGAGCCATCCTGGTTCCCATGGCAGTTCCCCTGATTTGTTTGTAGGTCTGGCCTTCAAAAGTGAAGTAATTATGGGTGAGGATGTAGTTGGTAAGTGTGATAAGAAACAAGGTTTTTGGAAGATCTTCGGGTGGGCGTTGGGAGAGGTAGTGCTCAAGGGCAGAGAGACCATGGGTGTGTGGGATGTTTGTGTAAAGGGATGTAGCATCTATGGTGACAAGAAAGGTTTCAGGTGGGAGAGGAGTGGGAATGAATTTGAGGCGTTCTAGGAAGTGGTTTGTGTCCTTGATGTAGGATGGGAGTCTGCGGGTGATAGGTTGGAGGTGTTGGTTTACCAGAGCTGAGATATGTTCTGTGGGAGCTTTGAAGCCTGCTACAATGGGACGGCCAGGATGGTTCTCTTTGTGGATTTTGGGTAATAGGTAGAAGGTAGGGGTACGTGGCTCAGGTGGAGTGAGTAAGTCTATGGAAGCCGTTGTGAGGCCTTGTGAGGGACCTTGGATTTTTAGGATTTTCTGCAGCTCAGTCTGGATGGAGGGAATGGGATCCTGGGTAACAGCTTTGTAGGTTAAGGTGTCGGAGAGTTGACGCAGTCCTTCTGCCACATACTCCACACGGTCAAGTACCACAGTTGTGGAACCTTTATCTGCCGGAAGGATTACAATAGAGCGGTCTGTTTTCAGCTGCTTAATGGCACGGGATTCAGCTGGGGTGATGTTGGGGGTTATCGGGATGTTCTTCAAGAAGGACTGGGAGGCAACACTGGATGTGAGGAATTCCTGAAATGTCTGCAAGGGATGGTTTTGGGGGAGGGGAGGAGGATCCTTTTGAGAGGGTGGTCGGAACTGTTCTAGACAAGGTTCAACACTCGGTCTAGTATTTGGGGGCTGTGTTTGGGTAGTGAAGTGATATTTCCAGTTGAGGTTCCGGGTGAATGAGAGGAGATCTTTAACCAGGGCAGTGTGGTTGAATTTAGGTGTGGGGCTAAAGGTTAAGCCTTTTGATAGAACAGATGTCTCTGGAGGAGAGAGGGATCTGGATGAGAGGTTTAGAACTGAATTGGGGTTGGTGATATGTGGCATTTGACTGTGGTTATAGTTGAGATTTGGTCTGTGTGGGGTATGTGCTGGGATGGGAAGATTGAGTAGGGTGGTTAGGCTAGGTTTGTTGGCTATGAGGGGGGTTTGTTGACGGTTCTGTTGTGGTTGGTGTTTGTGAGGGATAGGGAGAGGGACCCCACTTCTTAGGTGTTGCACTAGCACTGTGGATAGTTTTTTCAGGTGGTGTGTGGCATGGGACTCAAGTCTGCGGCTGGCTTCTAGGATGATGTTCCTGAGTGTGTTCTCCAAGCAAGGGTTTGAGAGGTGGAGGACTTTGAAGAGATATAGGAGCTGTTGGGAGTGGTGGTTACATGAAGTAGTGTAGAGATTCAGGACAAGTTGGGTAAGGGCTAAGGATTGAAGGTTCTGGAAGTCCAGGAAAGATTGGTGGAAGGAGGAATTGCACCCAGAGATGGGAACTTTTAAGGTAAGTCCTTTAGGGGTAATTCCTAAGGTTAAGCAGGAACGGAGGAAAAGTATGTGGGATTGCAGTTTGGCTACGGTAAATGCATGTTTCCGGAATGAATGTAAATAATGTGGTATAAGATTAGGGTACATAGTGGGTAACTGGTGGGTAGGGAAATTAAATAACTAAAGTTAAAATAGTAATCATAAGAAGGATTAAAACACGGAAGGAAGGGCGAGAAAGAAAGAAAGAAATTGTGTTGGTTATGTTAAATACCAAAGAAAGACCACCAAATAAGAAAAATACGGAAAAAGTTGACCAGACCAAGCAAGTATGTCCAGATCCGGGGGGAAAAGAACACACGCTGCTCAAAAACAGAGATAGCGAGTAGCGAAAAAAGATCGCGCGTGCCGCAAAAAAGATCGCGTGTGCCGCAAAAAAGATAGCGCGTGCCGCAAAAAAGATCGCGCGTGCCGCAAAAAAGATCGCGTGTGCCACAAAAAAGATCGCGCGTGCCGCAAAAAAGATCGCGCGTGCCGCAAAAAAGATCGCGGGTGGCGCAGAAATGTTCAAAAAAATGTTTCCTGTGGCAGAGAAAGATAGACAATGGCACAAAAATATCAGCAGCAACACGAAATCGACGGAATTGGATGATACTGATAGGTGCGGAAGAGATTGTTGGCAGTGACTGTTGGCTGGAAAACAGCGAATAACGAACGTTAAAACTAGGGAATGTTAAATAATGAAATGTTAAATAAATAAATCAATAAATAGAAAAAGAGAGGTGGACTATAAACGGAACAAGACAATAGGAGGCAAATGAAACTAGCACACAGAAGCATCCTCCTTGTCCCCCAATATTATCCTGGCCTCGAATACATCAATAAATTACTCCGCCAGGGATATGACTTTCTCAAGAAATGAGATCATCCCTTGACAAAATTCTCCCCACACCACCCAGAGTTGCCTTTCGTCGTCCCCCTAACCTCCGCAACATCCTTGTTAAACCCTACAATATTCCCAGACTACCTTCTCTACCCAGCGGTTCCTACCCCTGTAACCGACCCTGCTGCAAAACCTGCCCCATGCATCCCCCCACAACCACCTACTCCAGCCCCACTACTGGTAAAACATACTCAATTCAAGGCAGGGCCACGTGTGAAACTACACATGTCATTTATCAGCTGATATATCTGCACTGCACAGCCTTTTACATTGGTATGACAACAACTAAACTGGCTGAGCGCATGAACGGACACAGATGAACTGTCCGCCTAGGAGATGTCCAATACCCAGTAGCGGAGCATGCCCTCCAGCATAATTCTAGGGACCTAAGAACCTGCTACACCGTATGTGCCATTTGGCTTCTCCTACCCAACACCAGTCCCTCTGAACTGCGGAGATGGGAACTTGCACTCCAGCACATCCTTTCATCCCGCCATCCCCCTGGACTGAACCTACGTTAAACAACCTCACTCCCATTTATTTTTCAGTCTTCTCCTCTTTCCCTTTCCTCTTTAGCCATTCATGCATCTTTTCATCCTACATCTTTATACTATACACCTCTTTACTTCTGTATGCATCCTCTTTGGTTCGAAGCTGGCACAGTACCTACAGTAGAATATCTTTGGCTTCCCTCTGACAACCATGCCTCCATCCTTGCTACCTTCCCTGTTTCACTTTTCCTGTTGCTTCATAACCTGGGTTGTGAGTAACTAAATCCACTTTCCCTTCTTCCTTTTCTTTCCCCTCTCTCCTCCCTGATGAAGGAACATTTATTCCAAAAGCTAGGAACTTAAATTTTCGGTTGTTTTTTGTGTTTCTATCAGCTGTACTGAGCTGAGGTAAGCATTGGCCAGACCCTCTATCTCTTTGTTAGTAATTGTTTCACATCTTTTATGAGATTTTCTATTAATTAGTTCAATCAAATCATAAAGCAGCCTCAAATTACGAAATGGTTAAAGCCAAAAAAAATTAAAAAAAAAAAAAAAAAAAAAAGGGTGGTGAATGAAGAACAAATTTTTCAAGCTACAAAAATAACTTCACCACTTGATCCTCTCCAAAAAGCAGAGGCCATACTCAACTAACACACCAAGAATTTTTTAGGCATAATGTCACTTGCAGAAGAAAAAGAAGCTACACCACCACCAACGATAACATCAACAAAACCAATGACAACAATAAAAGAAACAGCAATAACAACTAAACCTAAATCAACAGCTGAAGAACCATCAGTAGCTGAGGGAAAACCAACATCAGTTACAGCAGCAGCCCCATCTACAGCAGTAACAGTGTCAGTAAAAAAAGCAAACACAGTCACTGTACGAGAAAGCATGTCACCGATAGCACCAACAGCATGGCCACTGAACTTCCAACAACAGTAGCAGCTGATCGACACTGCCTAAGGAGGAGCGAAAGGCTAGGTACAGCTGCTTCACTTAGTGATGATTTTTTTATGGCACCAAACGAAGAAAAGGAAGAGATTGTGACAAATCAGCCTGAAAAATTTCAGATAAGTGTCAAAAATCAGCAACAAAGCAGCACTTCACCAGGTATTGACAAAATAACAAATACTTGCAAACCTTTCAAGATAATGAGTCAAAACATTCAGTATCTCAAGAATAAAGTGTTAGAATTAGAAGTCACCATAAAAACTTTCTAGTTACCTCTTGTATTTGTCTATTAGAACATTGGTGCAGGGTCAGTGAATTAAGTCTTATAAATATAAGCAATTTTAAATTAGCATCTCATTATTGCTGCAGTGTTTGTAAAAATGATGGAGTATGCATACATTCTAGGGCTTGGCTAGAGCATAAAGTTAGAGCTGAAACATACATCTAAATATCAAGAAACATTTTGAATCATGCCATAGAACTAAAATCTGAGGAGAAGTGTAAGAATCTTGTCATTAAATTTGGAAGCAGTGCTAAACATTTTTATTACAATGAAGTGAACTTATTACTATGTGAGGATTTTAACATCAACCTGTTAATTGAAAATTAAGATAAAAGACGGCTTTTGAGTATCCTAAACAGCTTTCACATGAAACCACTATTAGATAATATCTTTATAAATATCGAAAATGATGTTACTGAGGCACAAAACATAAAATTAGGTCTTTCAGACCACAACACACTACTAACATACATAACCTGAGGTGGTTAAGTACAAGTGGGAATATAAAAAGCACTTCTACCCAGAAAAGGTTAATATTTTTATCCAACCATTAGCAAAGGAAACCTGGGAAGATATGTACTCAAAATCATCAAGTGATGAATCATTCAATGCATTTTATAATACTTTCATGTCCATGTTTGAGAAGTGTTTTGCAAAAAAACTGACAAGAATTAATGTCATGCCAAGAAACAGCAGCCAGTGGATAACACCTGCTATCAGTGTATCCAGCCAAAAGATAAAACTTCTCAATCAACTGAGAAAAGACAACCAAGATGGTCACTTTACAGAATATGTTAAGACATATAAGAAAATTTATAAGAAAGGTGTGAAGCTGAATCATTGAGTATGGAAAATAATTTTGAAGCTGCAGCTGTGCAGTTGAATGAAATACAGGGAAAAGTCATAGTCATAGTGATATACAGACCACCTACTGGTGATGCAGACATATTCTTTAACCAATTATAAATATTACTTAACATTCTGTTCACCGATAGAGCCTCTGTAGTCGGGTGTGGTGACTTCAATGTTAATCTTATGAGTGAATGTAGGCTAAAAGACCAGTTCCTAAATTTGTTATGTAGTTTCAAACTACTTCCACACATACAATCACCCACAAGAATAACAAGTAATACGGTCAGTCTTATTGATAATATATTTTCAAATGTAGGACGCACAGAAATTGAAGTAACAAATACTGATTTGGGATTATCAGACCACAATGCTCTTGTCCTCTAAATTCCTTCAAGGCCACTGAAAGAGAAAAAAACACACTTCATGTATAAAAGAAATTTTTCTACAGAAAACTGTGTAGAATTCATAAATATGGTAACTAATTTGGCTTGGGCAGAAGTACTATCCCTAACAAATACAAATGATGCGTATTACACATTTTCTTCAATTTTCATGGGATATTTTGAAATGTGTTTTCCAAAAAGCTGTCAAAAATCAGGTCACATGGCAATACAAAGCCAAGTTCTTGGCTCACAGCTGGAATCAAAACTTCCTGTGGAACTCAAAAGAGACAAATTTTTAAAATGAAAACATCCACAGACCCACAATTCATTGAATATGTCAGGAATTACAAGAGGGTATATAGAAAAGTAATTGCTAAAGCAAAATTCATGAGTAATGATAGTTTTATAAGACAGTCTGAAAACAAATCAAAAGCCATATGGGGTATTGTGAAGACTGAAACGGCGAAGAGTTGTGAAAACCAGGACATTAGCCTCAAAAATTTTAAAAATGTCAATATTAATAAACAAGATTTGCCAAATTATATTAACAATTATTTCATAAATGCAACAACTTCATTAAGCTTAAAATTTACAAACGAAGAAAAACCTGAATATCAAAAAGCAGCTTGTAGGATGAGGGTAGACCCAACAAATGAGGGTGAAGTGTTGAAAGTGATACAAAGCTTGAAACCCAAAATGTTGGCTGGCATAGATAAGGTGCCTGTGTCAATCATAACGAGGACAGCACCACAAATCGCAAAGCCCTTTGCACACATAGCCAATTTATCATTCAGTGAAGGAGCTTTTCCTGAAAGGCTGAAAATTTCAAAAGTGAAGCCGTTATTTAAAAATGGCAACAAGTATAAGGTAAAAAACTATTGCTCAATATCTCTCCTCCCAGAATTTTCAAAAATATTAGAAAAACTGATGAAGCACCAAATCAACAAATATCTAAATGACCATAATTTACTAAACAGAAATCAGCATGGCTTCCAAGCACGTAAAAATACCGAAACAGCAGTAATGTGCTACACTGGACAAATAATCAAAAATCTAGAAAAAGATTATAGTGTAGTAGGAGTAAATTTAGACCTCTCCAAAGATTTTGACACTGTGAACCAGAACATTCTTTTAGAAAATTTGTAAGTGTTGTGTATACATGGGATAGGAAAAAAACGGTTTGAATCATACCTAATAAACAGAACACAGGTTGTAGGACTGACATCAACTTACACCAGCCACAAGATAAATTCAGTATCAGAGGCAAAAAATGTAGAAATAGGAGTACCACAAGGCAGCATCCAAGGGTCCGTATTGTTTATAAATGATTTTCACGCCTCAGATGATGCAGCCAAAGCAGTAGTATTTGCAGATGATACTAGTGTGATAATAAGTGCACCAAAGAATTGCTACCAACAACTGCTGATAAAGTACTAAATTACATCCACTCTTGGTTCAATGCAAACAGGTTGACATTGAATGTAAATAAAACAAATTATATGCAGTTTGGGAAAAGATGTCAAAATGTAAATCTCAATCTGGTGTGGGGTGACAAAGCCTTAAACAGATTGACATCCACAAAATTGCTGGGGATTCATGTGGATGAAAACTTAAATTTTAATGACCACGTAATAAAACTTGCGCAGAAACTTAATTCAGCTTGTTTTGCCCTCAGAATTATTGCAAATGTTTGTACCTCAGAGGTCAACATGCCAGAATGGCATATTTCGGCTATTTTCAATCTCTTGCCACATACGGAATAATATTTTGGGGTTCCACAAAAGGGGGCCTAAAACAAATTTTTTGTTGCAGAAGAGGGCCATCTGAATAATAACTCACAGTCATCCACAGACACACTGCAAACCCATATTCAAAAAGCTTAGAATACTTACTATACCATCATTATACATATGCAAATGTGTATTGTATGTCAGGACCCACATTGCAGATTTTCAGACAAATGCCGACTTTCATAACTACAATACCCGTAATAGCGCAGCACTCCATACTCAGTGAACAAAAAGAACGAATACACAAAGGCATGTGAGCCATATCAGTGCAAAACTGTACAACGCACTGCCAGTCAACATCAGGCAGTTAGAAGATGATAACAAATTTAAAACAGAATTTAAAAAATTTCTAGTAGAACAATGTTTTTATTCTGTAAATGTCTATGTAGGTCAATAAATTTTTTCTGATGATATTTATAAAGGCAAAATGGAAAATACTCTATCTGTACCTAATCATTCATTCCTTAAAAGACAGCTGTTGTGTGATGTAAATATACACTTAAGCAGTGTTGTGCATATAAGGACTTGCCGTTTAGGACGGACAAAACTAAATCCTTATGAGAAACAGACTATGCTTTTAAAATAACAAGCAGGGATGTATATAGGCTATATTAATTTCATTGTATTATTATTAACTACATCGTATTATTTTGTTTTGTACTTTTTTACGTATATATTGTTAGTGTCCCATTTCTTTGAAATGGCTTAACAACAGCCATACAATATTTATTGTCAACGGATGGATAAATAAAATCAATAAATAAATAAACCTACCCATACACAAAAGCAACAGTGACTATCATGACTATGACACAAGATCAAATCACGACTTGCATGCAGATTGAAAAAATTTGAGCCTAGTACAAAAAGGTATGTACTACTCAGACAAAAAAGGTATTTAATGCACTTCCTATGGACATAAAAATCTTACTAGTGTGATACCACAATTTAAAAGTAAATTAAAAGAATATCTTCTGGAACTCTCTTTTTTCCTCTCTTGACGTGGTCTCTGACACACACATGTCTATACTGTAAGTTGGATGTGGCACATTGACTTGTAATATTTTCTGTTACCAATTTGTAACTGAACATTATGTCAGAATAACACTTTACTTCACTTCTAGAGAAGTTACAACTTAATATTGAATAATTATACCTTATTATTGTATTGTTTTATACTTCTGTTTTACTTCAGGACGTGCCCAAGTTTGTAACTGTTAACACAGTTTGTTCCTTTACACATATTGCAATTTGTATCTGTTAGCATCTATAAGTAGGTTACTGTTCTTATGTTTAATTATGACTTGTTCCACATCCATACAATTCTCTTGTATACTGGATCTATGGAACATGAATAAATAAATAAAATAAATAAATAAATACAAAAAGATAAGGAAAAATCAGGATGATACAGTAAACTGCTGTTAATTATTTCACTTTTTAATTTTTGGAAAGTCTCTTCATATTCTTTACTCCAGATCCACATGACATTTTTGTCCAACAAATTGCTCAAATATAACTTATTAAAATATTGATCTGTTACAAATTTTCTAACAAGTCCAAATACCAAAACATGGGCTTTAATTTTTTGTTTTGTTTTTAGGAACAGGAAAGTCATAAACTGCTTTTAATTGCTCTGGGTTCTGTTGTAGTCCTTTGTCATTAATTATGTGGACTAAAAATTAACAACTTCTTCTTACAAACTATGATTTACTTAATTTCAACTTCGTTATACCTCCTTTGAACTTCTTTTAGTGCTTTGTTAAAAAAGATTTACAAAATCATGCCAACTCGAACTAGATATTAGCATACATACACTCCTGGAAATGGAAAAAAGAACACATTGACACCGGTGTGTCAGACCCACCATACTTGCTCCGGACACTGCGAGAGGGCTGTACAAGCAATGATCACACGCACGGCACAGCGGACACACCAGGAACCGCGGTGTTGGCCGTCGGATGGCGCTAGCTGCGCAGCATTTGTGCACCACCGCCGTCAGTGTCAGCCAGTTTGCCGTGGCATATGGAGCTCCATCGCAGTCTTTAACACTGGTAGCATGCCGCGACAGCGTGGACGTGAACCGTATGTGCAGTTGACGGACTTTGAGCGAGGGCGTATAGTGGGCATGCGGGAGGCCGGGTGGACATACCGCCGAATTGCTCAACACGTGGGGCGTAAGGTCTCCACAGTACATCGATGTTGTCGCCAGTGGTCGGCGGAAGGTGCACGTGCCCTTCGACCTGGGACCGGACCGCAGCGATGCACGTTTGCACACCAAGACCGTAGAAGCCTACGCAGTGCCATAGGGAACCGCACCGCCGCTTCCCAGCAAATTAGGGACACTGTTGCTCCTGGGGTATCGGCGAGGACCATTCACATCCGTCTCCATGAAGCTGGGCTACGGTCCCGCACACCGTTAGGCCATCTTCCGCTCAAGCCCCAACATCGTGCAGTCCGCCTCCAGTGGAGTCGCGACAGGCGTGAATGGAGGGACGAATGGAGACGTGTCATCTTCAGCGATGAGAGTCGCTTCTGCCTTGGTGCCAATGATGGTCGTATGCGTGTTTGGCGCCGTGCAGGTGAGCGCCACAATCAGGACTGCATACGACCGAGGCACACAGGGCCAACACCCGGAATCATGATGTGGGGAGCGATCTCCTACACTGGCCGTACACCTCTGGTGATCATCGAGGGGACACTGAATAGTGTACGGTACATCCAAACCGTCATCGAACCCATCGTTCTACCATTCCTAGACCGGCAAGGGAACTTGCTGTTCCAACAGGACAATGCACGTCCGCATGTATGCCATGCCACCCAACGTGCTCTAGAAGGTATAAGTCAACTACCCTGGCCAGCAAGATCTCCGGATCTGTCCCCCATTGAGCATGTTTGGGACTGGATGAAGCGTCGTCTCATGCGGTCTGCACGTCCAGCACGAACGCTGGTCCAACTGAGGCGCCAGGTGGAAATGGCATGGCAAGCCGTTCCACAGGACTACATCCAGCATCTCTATGATCATCTCCATGGGAGAATAGCAGCCTGCATTGCTGCGAAAGGTGGATATACACTGTACTAGTGCCGACATTGTGCATGCTCTGTTGCCTGTGTCTATGTGCTTGTGGTTCTGTCAGTGTGATCATGTGATGTATCTGACCCCAGGAATGTGTCAATAAAGTTTCCCCTTCCTGGGACAATGAATTCACGGTGTTCTTATTTCAATTTCCAGGAGTGTATATACTGCTACTGTATGCAGTAATTCATTCCACAAAATTTTGTAAGCTACCCTGATACACACACATACAGATGTATTTAACCCAAGAGGTACCACTCAATACTGTTACAATTTTCCTTCCTGTAAAAATGCTGTCAATAGTGTTGACTCCTTAGCTAAGTGCTAAGTGGTATTACAGTAACATATATGACACCACATGAAATAATGTATAACCATGAAATTTTTGTAAGCTTTAATCAATATTGGCATGTCTCTCACTTACTCTCTCTTTTTTTTTACTTGATTAAACTCCCTGGCATGTAACACCACTGTGGCTTTTCCATTCTTCTTAGCGACTACTGTTATGGCTTGTTATACCTGCTATTAGATATTTCAACTTCAACACTTGCAGTTAATTCGATACAGCATTTCATTGCCATTGACACTACACTGTTCTTCTTCTTCTTCTTCTTCTTCTTCTGCTTGTTATTATTATTATTATTATTATTATTATTATTATTATTATTACTGTCATTGAGTTCTTTTTTGCTGTGCCCATTCTAACCTGTGATTGATGGTCCTTCGTAGCAGCACTTCTAGTGTGTTGGCATCTTGTGTTATTTTGGATCAATGAAAAGTTTGAAATGGTGGACACAACACTAAAGTAGTTAATGACATTTTCACAGATCTGTTGGCACATGATAACTAGTGTAAGTTGGCACTTTTGTAATCAAAAACATGAAGGCTACAATAATAAGTAATTGAAGTTTGGAAATAATCACCAATTAAAAATGGAACCTTTTGAAAGAAGAAAACATTAATTGTGAATAACTTTTGAAATATGTTTTTGGAAAAAGGAGCTGCCGGAGATGGTGGTCATATGAGCATGAAGTTTGTTTGCTTGTGTGACTACGTGTGTGTTTCTTTTCTGCTGAAGTCTTTTTGGTGAAAGCTAAATGTGTAACAGTCTTTTTATTCTACCTGTCTGCAACTCAGTGTGACATCTTTACAATGAGTAGCAATCTATCCTTTTCAGTTTATTTTCACAGTATCTTAGTTGAAGGACTTATTAAAATGTGTATATGAACATTTTATACCCATTTTTCTTAACTCCCTGTTTGTTTTTAACCATCAAGTGGGCATGCATACACATAAAGTGCACCATCCACAAATAACAGTGTCTCACACCATTCCATTGTTGTTTTAGTTTTGCGAGCCCTTACCTATTCCTTCATTATTCCTTCAGCTAACACAGTCATATGTCCAAGTGGGCAGCAGTAATATACAATAAACAATGGGCTAGGTGAGAAAAAAATTACGATCCCCGCAAGAAAATTACCCAGATTCCAAGCTAGTGGCAGAATCTCACAATGAGGCAGTTGTTTATGAGATAATTAGCAAGTAAATAAGCATTTGGCTGTGATCTGATGCAACTACAGTGTTTACTGCTCTGAGTGGGTCATTACTCTGGGGTAACATTTGTACATGGCAAAAGAGTGAAATAACAAAAGTTTATTTTATCATTGTTTAATTAAAAGTGACTTAGCTAGTATAATTTTACTTTATTTTATGGTTGATAACTAAACAAAGATTAAACTGTGATTTTGCTCATATATGTCTACCTTGGTAACATAAAGACAGCTATAATATAGCTCCTGGTAGCTCAACATTCAGTGTGTCTTTTTTGTATTCATAGGTGTCCCATCTTGGGTAACTATAGCTAGTATCTACAATTCATTCTTATTCATGTTGTTGTATTAGAATAACTTCTCATTCTATGTGCATTTTTAGCAAAGCAAATCTAATTCAAAAATCATTTGAAAGCTATTTGCTCTTTTCTTTAATGTTCTTGTGAATTTTTCTCTATTAGTAAGGTATTAAAATTTTAATTTTAAAAATGAAGTTACCATGTTCGTTATTCTGCAGGTTATCTTGGTAAACTAAGTTCCAGATTCAGGTATAAGACAGCAATTTGCACAGATGAGAGGGTACGCACAATGAATGAGATAATTTCTGGAATTCAGGTTATCAAGATGTATGCATGGGAGAAGTCATTCACAAGATTAATTGCTGCTACACGAAAGTGAGTATGATTATATTCACCATATCCCTATTTTCACTTTAGAAATACACGTCTGGAGGGTGGTGTGTGTGTGTGTGTGTGTGTGTGTGTGTGTGTGATAGAGGGCTTATGCTCCATCTCTAATAACATCATTGTTGATGGAACATTAAACCTCAGTCTTTCTTCCTTTATATCTTTCCCTATGAAGAATATGGATTTCTCAGAACAGCTATCACTGGAGTGTTGATACACCCTGACATTTTCCTTCCCTTATTCCAGCATGGCATAAGAATAACACTAACCCTTGTAGACACAGAAGTAATGAAGAGAATTTTTGCTCCTCTCGTGTGGGAGTATCTGGTAACACAAAATACAGTAACACTATAAATGAAATTAATATCTTCTAAAATATAACCATAGGTACCTGTCATGTATCTATTGCCTGTATTTCACCAGTGAGTGATCATGACAATCGTAAGGGGTCCAATGTCATGCCTTGCAATATCTTGTAAACATGAAGTAGAAGGAGTCTGAAATATAGTGCAAAAAGAAGATCATTTTATATATATAAAAATTATCTACTTGCACATTCAGGAGATGCATATTTTGCCCTCTTTGCCTGTGAGAATGTCATAGGAATAAAAAAAAATAGTACCAGACTTCTTACTGAAAAGACAGAGATACGTGAAAATATCAACTAATGGTTCAGGGCATGAATTTTGATTAAATTTGGGCAAGACACAGATATACAATTCAGTACTTCTCCTAGATTTCCTCAGCTATAAAAAGAGAGCATTCAGATAATGATATATAGGAAGTACATACTGATAAGTTCTCAGAACAACAGTTATATACTTGTACTGATTTTGAGAATTTTTGGAGGCTACTTTTGTCCTTTGCATAGATCAATTCTGGTCAGCGTCTACTCAAAAGATTCTGGTCAGCGTCTACTCAAAAGCGACTCCGTAAAATTGTTTACAATGCAGAAATGTACAATCCAAAGTACAAGCAATTTGTAACAAATCAGCATTTGCAATTTAGTTACTGTACAGATCTTCTAACTAACAAATTGTGATACATCTAGTTTTCCTTTAAAGAGGAGTAGCTGTAAATATTAGCTGCATTTATCATAAATTAACTATGTATTTGAGTTTGCTAACCATTATAACTAACATCAAAAGATTTTAGGAAATTAGTAATTTTTACCACATGTTTTTGTGTTGCCTTAACACAAATAATATTTTGTGTATCTACTTCAATTCTTATAGAGACTTAGCAATCTTTTGGCCCAACAGATTAAAAGATAATCAGCAGGTATAATTTAGAGTTATTTGTTCACTGTATTGTAATACATTGCACCAGACAAACTGCAGCATCACTTGAATGCTGTTCTCAAACACAAAATGAATTAGTTGACATTCGTAAGCAGCTGGTAACTGCCCTGACTACTGTCAAGCAATAGGCAGCTGCTGCAAATCAGTCTGTTGGAAGAGTTCCCAAGAGTTGTGTACCTGTGATACCTGTAACGTCAAGTACAATCTTCTCAAGTAAATCCTGTCTCCTCTGTAGAAAGTACAGGATCCATCACTACCCATCTACTTAACTGCGAGAGGCATGTCAATGGTAGATATAGCCATACTGTACAGGATGGATGGGGACCAGGGAGGCCTCATGGTGTTGTACTGATTCCACCTATCAAACAAGTTTGAGGTGCTGTCTTTCACTGACATGGAATCTGAATCAGTGGTACTCACTTCATCTGTTTTGGGGAAACCTCTTTTGTCCGATGTCAGGAGGAGGCAAACACAAAAGGAATGGAGTCTATTAATCATTGGCAATGCAAACATATGGCAAATGATGGCAGCCCTTACGGAAATAGCAGCAAGGGTCAGGAAAGGACACCAGGTGCTCTCAATGTGTATGTCTGGGGGCCTCATTCAGCATGTTGAAGAGGCAGCCATTGAGGGAACAGGGTGCAGCCCACTGCAGATTGTGGAGCACATTAGACAAATTATGCCTGCCGTCTAGGCTCCGATGTCATACTTGGCTCATTCCAGTGACTGGCAGAGAAGGCTGACAAGGCTAGTCTTGTGTGTGGAGTTCAAATGAAGCTTCCAATTTGTATCATTGTCCCCAGAACTGATCGTGGCCCTTTGGTTCTGAGTCATGTGGAAGGACTTAACCAGAGTCTTCGAAGATTGTATGACAGGTTAGGCTGCGACTTAGTGGACTTGCGCCATAGGGTTGAGAACTGTAGGGTATCCCTAAATAGGTCAGGTACACACCAGGGGCTACTGCTCATGAAGCTGACTGTGTATAGGGTGCTCACAAGATAACAATAGCTGTACGAAATGCAGAAGTATCAGTGTAAGATCAAAAGAAATGCCTTCCACAGGTGAAAGTATACCACCAAAGCATTCACAACAAAATTCCAAAGTTTGAAGCACTCATTAAAAGCAGTGAAGCTCACATAATACTAGGTACAGAAAGCTGGTTGAAAACCAAGATTGATAGCAATGAGATTTTTTGGGAAAATTTAAGTATGTATTGAAAGTACAGGCCAAAGGTAAATGGAGGTGGTGTATTTTTCATAGTAGACGAGAAACTGAAATCCACCAAGAAAGAAACTGAAGTTGCATATGAGATTGTTTGGCCAAGACTCAGTATCAGGAGTGGATGTAAAATGATAACTGGATCCTTCCACCCACTCATCAGACTCTCCTCCTGATGTAACCAAAAGCTATAGAGAAAATATCAGAGCACTTACATTCATACTACAGGGTGTTACAAAAAGGTATGGCCAAACTTTCAGGAAACATTCCTCACACACAAATAAAGAAAAGATGTTATGTGGGCATGTGTCTGGAAACGCTTAATTTCCATGTTAGAGCTCATTTTAGTTTCGTCAGTATGTACTATACTTTCTCGATTCACCACCAGTTGGCCCAATTGAGGGAAGGTAATGTTGACTTCGGTGCTTGTGTTGACATCTGTGAACGTTTGGGCAGGCATTGTTGGTGATGTCTTTATTGGACCCCATGTTCTTCTTCCACCTACGCTCAATGGAGAACGTTATTATGATTTCATATGGGATACTCTACCTGAGCTGCTAGAACATGTGCCTTTACAAGTACAACACAACATGTGGTTCATGCACGATGGAGCTCCTGCACATTTCAGTCGAAGTGTTCGTTCGCTTCTCAACAACAGATTCGGTGACCGATGGATTGGTAGAGGTGGGCCAATGCCATGGCCTCCATGCTCTCCTGACCTCAACCCTCTTGACTTTCATTTATGGGAACATTTGAAAGTTTTTGCCTTCACAACCCTGGTACCAAATGTAGAGACTCTTTGTGCTCGTATTGTGGATGGCTGTGATACAATACACCATTCTCCAGGGCTGCGTCAGTGCATCAGGGATACCATGCGATGGAGGGTGGATGCATGTATCCACGCTAACGGAGGACATTTTGAACATTTCCTGTAACAAAGTGTTTGAAGTCACGCTGGTACGTTCTGTAGCTGTGTGTTTCCATTCCATGATTAATATGATTTGAAGAGAAGTAATAAAATGAGCTCTAACATGGAAAGTAAGTGTTTCCAGACACATGTCCACATTACATATTTTCTTTCTTTGTGTGTGAGGAATGTTTCCTGAAAGTTTGGTCATACCTTTTTGTAACACTCTGTATAATCTTTGCTGGAGACTTTAATCATCCAACAATCAATTGGGAAAATTACAGTTTTGTTAGTGGTGGGCTTGATAAGATATCCTGTGAAACTGTGAAAACTATCAACAACATAGATCAGAACCCAACTCATGAAGGAAATATATTGTATCTAATGGAAACAAATAGACCTAATCTCTTTGAGGATGTCCACATCGAAACTGGTAGCACTGACCATGATGTGGTTGTGGGAACAATGATTACCTAGGTAGAAAGGACAACTAAAACAAGCAGTAGCATGTAGAGGAACTTTGGCTCAAGCTTAAACGAATAGTTGGCCACACACTGGATAGATATTTACCCAGTAGAACAGTTCATAATTAGAGAAAATCTCCATGGTATACAGCCACTGTAAAGAAACTTCTATTGAAATAGAGATGACTGCATAACAGATGAAAAACAAAGTGTAGGGCTATAGACAGCAAGTTGCTGAATGAAATGCATTTGGCTGTCAAGAGAGCAATGCATGATGCCTTCAATGACTACCGTAGCGTTCTATTGTCAATTTCACAAAATCCAAAGAAATTTTGATTGAATGTAAAAGCTGTTAGTGGCAGCAAAGTTAGTGTCCAGTCCCTAGTGAACCAGACAGGAATGGAAATTGAGGCTAGCAAAGCAAAAGCTAAAATGGGTAACATTGTTTTCAAACATTCCTTTACAAATGAAGGCCTGAGAAAATTGCCCCAGTTTAATCCTTAAACTAATGAAAAGATGAATGAAATAAGTATGAGTATCAGTTTCATTGAGAAATGGCTGAAATTGTTAAAGCTGAACAAAGCTTCAGGCCCCGATTGACTCCCTGTCATATTCTATTCTGAATTTGTGTCTGAGTTAGCCCCTATTCTGACTATAATCTATCATAGTTCACTAGAACAAAAAACTGTACCCGGTTTGTTATGATGTTCAATTGCTTTGTTTCTTCATTTGTTGTCCTCAGTGTTGATGTACTGCATTGCAACACTGGCTGAAAAATGGGTTGTGGGGGTGCAACTAATGTCTACTTTAAATGATGTAGCCGACAAATGCAGAATTGTGTCTCACAGTCTTTTACTTTCACTTTTCACAACCCCCCAGTAATACACAGCTATGGCCAGTGCACTATAATTTAACTTTTGTTAACCCTCATTAATAGTTTTCACGTGAACATCCACATACTGAAACTTCCTGGCAGATTAAAACTGTATGCCGGACCGAGACTCGAACTTGGGACCTTTGCCTTTCGTGGGAAAGTGCTCTACCAACTGAGCTACCCAAGCATGACTCACAGCCCATCCTCACAGCTTTACTTCTGCCAGTACCTCGTCTCCTATCTTCCAAACTTAACAGAAGCTCTCCTGCGAACCTTGGAGAACTAGCACTCCTGAAAGAAAGGATATTGCGGAGACATGGCTTAGCCACAGCCTGGGGGATGTTTCCAGAATGATATTTTCACTCTACAGCAGAGTGTGCACTGAAATGAAACTTCCTGGCAGTTAAAACTGTGTGCCGGACCGAGACTCGAACTCGGGACCTTTGCCTTTCGTGGGCAAGTGCTCTACCAACTGAGCTATCCAAGCATGACTCACGGCCCTTCCTCACAGCTTTACTTCTGCCAGTATCTGGTCTCCTACCTTCCAAACTTAACAGAAGCTCTCCTGCAAACCTTGCAGAACTAGCACTCCTGAAAGAAAGGATATTAATTCATTAAATTAACTAGATGCATCAAAAATTGTTTCTTTTTAACAGTTTCTTCTACTACAAGTGTTAGGCCTAATTATTTGTTTAAATCATGAAATTAACAAATATCATTACACAAAACATACTTTTGACAAAAGTGTTAATTACTTTTGAATTAATTAAGGACTGGTTTTGCTAAAATGTTTTCAAATGGAGTCAAATAGATCCTTTGAGAATACTATTATTTGTTCCTCACAATGTTTATAATTAGTACGGAATTTATATTTGTTTATATATCAACAATAGAATTTAAGTTATGGAACAATTCCTGATTTTGCCTTACGGTAAAAGATACTAACTATTAATAGCCAAAATAAATTATAAAATCAATTAGGTACCTAAAACTAAGCACAAAATTAGATTTGGTGTTACATTCTTAAAGACTAAGGGCCGACCTTTCTCTTTTATGAAGATACAGATTACACTCACGTATGTTAATCATAATTAGTTAGACATGAAAAAGTGAATTTTAAGGAGGCAGATGGCAAAACAAGGGCGGAAGTAAAAATATCCCAGCTTGCTTCATCACAAGTTCTTGGAAAAAGGAACAGGTCACACCCATCTGCGAGAAGGGTAGCAGAAGTGATCCACAAAACTACAGTCTAATATCCTTGACATCAATTTATTGTATAATCTTAGAACATATTCTGAGCTCAAACATAATGATGGATCTAGAACAGAATGACCTCCTCAATGGCAACCAGCATTGGTTTCAGAAACATTGATCATGTGAAACACAACTCATACTTTTCTCATCTGACATATCGAAAGCTTTCAGTCAAGGCAACCAGGTAGATGAAGTGTTTCTTAATTTCCAAGAAGTATTTGACTCTGTACCTGGCCTAAGCTTATTGTCAAAAGTATAGTCATATGGGGTACCAAGTGAAATTTGTGACTGGCTTGAGGACTTTCTGGGAAGGAGGACACAGCATGTTATCTTCGATGGGGAGTAATCAGCAGATGTAGAAGTAACTTTGGATGTGCCCCAGGGAAGTATGTTGGGACCCTTGCTGTTCATGTTGCAGACAATGTTAATAGTAAAATCAGACTTTCTACAGATAATGCAGTTGTAGATAGTGAAGTAATGTCTGAGAGAAGCTGCATAAATATTCAGTCATATCTTGATAAGATTTCAAAGTGGCGCAGAGTTTGGCAATTTCCTCTAAATGTTCAGAAATGTAAAATTTTGCAGTTCACAAAATGAAAAAATGTAGACCCTATTACTGTAACATTAGTGTGTCACTATTGGAATAGGCCAGCTCATACAAATGCCTGGGTGTAACACTTTGTGGGGATATGAAATGTAATTATCACATAGGTTCAAATGTGGGTAAACCAAGTGGTAGACTTCGGTTTATTGGTAGAACACTGGGGAGGTGCAGTCAGTATACAAAGGAGATTTCTTATAAATCACTTCTGTGACTGGTTCTAGAATGCTGTACCAGATCTGACTGACAGCAGATATTCAACATATGCAGAGGAAGGTAGCACAAATCACCACCCACTAAGCATGTTGTATTCCAGCCCTGTCACAAAATAATCCTACCCTAACAAAGGCTAGGGCACTTGTGAAAGCAGCCATGTCATATACCAGCTTTGTTGCAGTCATTGCACAGCTTTTTATATGGGTATGACCATCAACCAGCTGTCACAAGGATAAACTGCCACTGCCAAACTGTGGCCAAGAGCAAATTAGAATAGAATAGAATACAATAGAAATTTTATTTGCCTTTCAATATGTTTTCCATACAGTTGGCATCATCAGTGTGTTCAATACTTTTTTAATTACAATAATGATTATTGTACATAATTGTACCTGTGCAGGGCAAGCAGATACCATGCTAAAGTAAAAAGCAAATCAGCCACTGGCAAAACATGCAGCTGAACATAAAATGCTTGATTTCAATGGCTGCTTCACAGTCTGGGCCATCTGGATCCTCCCCTCTACCCCCAACCTTTGTGAACTGTCCAGATGGGAGTCACCCTTACAACACATTCTTCACTCTTGAAATTATTGCATCCTCAACGTATGGTAACCTGCTGTCCCCACACCCTCCACCCAATAGTTTCTGCCGCCTCTAGCTCATTACCTCCTCCATTTTCTCACCTTACACCCTCTTTTTGTCCCACACTCTGCCAATGTAATCACATCCACCTTTTTACCTTGCACTCTCCTCTCCTTTCTTTTTTACTCCCCATTCCCCCTCCCCTCTTTCCAATCTCTAGGGGAGAAAAAATACATCAAACACCTTAAGGTAAAACACCACATCAATATGGGAACAATCATCTAGCAGTTAGCGAGCACATGTGTAGGGTATTGTTGGCTGCACAATGCAACGTTTGGGTGGAAGTGTGGAAGCTGCTGCAAGATGATATCCTTGGTCCTCTCCCGTGGTCCTTGTGAAGAAGAAGGATGGAACATGACATTTCTGTGTTGACTAACAATGACCAAAAAATATAATGAAGAAAGGTTGTACCACAATGCAGCACACTGGTTACACCTCGGACTGCTTGAAAGGAGCGAAGTAGTTTTCACCTGTGGGCATGGAGACAAGCTACTGGCAAATCTAGGATGATGAGGCTGACCAGGAAAAGATGACCTTCACAACATCTGATGGCCAAATGTTTACACTGTGTGGACTATGTAACACTCCAGCTAACTTAGAACTTATGATGGACAACCTGCTGGATGACATTGTTGGCTTTTTGATGACATTTGAAGGCCATCTAAACTGACTGATAACTGGGTTGAATTGTGTTCAGATTGCAGGCCACTGCATGAATCCAAAAAAGTTTCACCCAAGAAGTAAATATCTTGTGGCACTTAGCGAATGGAAATGAATTCCATTGCAATTCAAAAAAATAGATTTTCTGGCTTGTTGGCACATTTTTGACCTCTTGGTGTTTATTTGGAATGTTTCTGTACTACTAGTTATTCATAAAGAACTCCTGTTCAAAGGGATCTCCTTTACTAGAACTACTACAGATAAGTGCCAATTTTCATGGAATGAGGCACAGGAAATATCTTTCCTTGTCCTTAAGGAGGCACTAACATCTCCTTCAGCTCTAACATTGCATGATTAGAATTCTGAGACAGAGCATTACGCCAGTGCTAGCGGTTATGATATATGAACAGTCCTAGTTAAAATTAAGGAAGCTGCTGAAAAAGATGGTATATTATGCTGTCAGAATACTCTCCAAGCCCAATGTGAGCTACTCTACAAACGAGAAAGAGATTCTAGCACCTGATTGGCCTGTGGATAAGTTCCAGCTGTATTTATTGGGCAAACCTTTCACTGTTGTGATGGACCATGATTCTCTATGCTGGCTGACTAGTCACAAGGATCAGTCAGTCAACTGGAGAAATGAGCACAGTGACTTGTGGAGATATCACAATGGTATACAGAAGTGGATGCAAACACAAGATTGCTGACTACCTTTTAAGGAATCCTTTCTCAGAACACAGCAATATATTCAACATCTCAGTCATCACTACATTAAATGACATTGTTTTTGGGTAGAGGGAAAACCCAGAACAGCTGAAAAATAGAATTCTTGAAGGAGAGGAGCCAACAAAGGAGAAATCCAGTTAATAATGATAACATAGATTAGAGGAACTAGAATCTGATGGGACGTAAATGATTTCTCATCACCCCAGCTTAGTTACAACCAGCAAGCCTGAAATTTTTCCATGATGCTCCAGCATCTAGTCTTCTGGGACTTGTGAAAACTTTAGACAAAATTACATACAGGTGTCACTGGCCAGGTGAGTGGGAGCAGGGAAAGGGGTTGGTGGGTGAAGGCCAGGAGCTAGCAAAGGTTGAGGACAGGTGGTTACAGGAATGTAGGATACATTGCAGGTAGGTTTCCCACCTGCACAGTTCAGAAAAGCTTGTGTTGTTAGGTAGGATCCAGATGGAGCAGGCTGTGCAGCAGTCTTTAAAGTGAGGCACATTGTGTTGGTCATAATATTCAACAACTGAATGGTCTATCTGTCTCATGGTCACAGTTTGTCAGTGGCCATTCATGTGGACAGACAGCTTGTTGTTTGTCATAACCACACAGAGAGCAGCATACTGATTACAGCTTAATTAGTAGATAACATGACTGCATTCACTGCTGTCCTGCTTTTGATGAAATAGGTGATATCTGTGACTGGACTGGAGTAGGTGGTGATGGGAGAATGTAGAGGACAGTTATTGCATCTAGGTCAGTTGCAAGGGACATGAGACATTAGGGAATGGGTTGGGAACAGGGATAGAGTAGGGACAGACAAGGATATCACATAGGTGTTGTAGGTGGGGAATACCACTGTGTTAAGGGCACAACAAGAGATAGTCAAAACCTTGGCAGAGAATGTGGTTCAATGCTGTAGTGCTGTGTGGTACTGAGTCATGAAGGGAGTGCTCCCTTGTGGCCAGCCAGACAGTGGGACTGTGGTAGGTGACTGAAGAGATCAAGCATAGGGGATCTGTTTCTCTACAAGGTTGGGACAGTAATTTTGGTCTGTGAAAGCCTCAATGAGACCCTTAGTACATATGGAGAGCAACTGCTTGTAATTGCAGATGCAATGTTACTATTCTCTAATGCTTTACTTTACTCAGTGTCCATAATTTTCTTTACGTGGGAATGACAACCAATGAGCAATCTGTCCACATGAATGGCCATCTACGAACTGCGGCCAAGAATCAGCTGGACTATCCAGTAGGTGAACATACTGTCCAACACAACATGCTTCCCTTCAATGATTGCACAGCTTGTGCAACCTGGATACTTCCTATCAACACTGGCTTTTCTGAACAGTGCAGGTGGGGACTCTCCCCTCAATATATCCTATGTTCCTGTAATCCTGCTGGGCTGAGCCTTCGCTATTTCCTACCCTTCATGCACCTATCCCCATTCCTGCTCTCACTCTGGCACTACATAGCCTTGTGTTTCACCAATGCACCCAGTAGTTTTTTTTCCTCTTCTCTAATTCTCTCCTTTTCCTCTATATCCAACCCCCCACCCCTACTCCCCCCTCAAACCTCATGGCTGCACCTAGTTGGTCTACCCTGTCCCCACCACATTCCTTCATGCTGCCAGCACTACACAGCCTTCTATTCCAACAGCACAACCACTAGTCTTTTTTCCCCTCCCCTGCTTCTCACTTTTCCTCACTCCTCCCCCTCCCTCAAATCTCCCTAACGCACCTAGTGTCTCTATCCTGTTCCCACCACATTCCTGGATGCTCCCACAAGCAGTACCACACCATCCTCCACTCCTGCCCTACTATCCTTGTGCCTCCCCATCCCAGCCCTCCTCCTTAACCTTACGACCCACAGATTGTTTCTCCATTCAGGTGCAGTTGCTCACAATCTGGCCTCAGTAGCTATAGACAATGGTCATATGTGTGTGATTTGTGCGTGCATGAATGTGTTTGTTTTGTACTTTATAAGAAGGCCTTTTGCTCACTGTGGGGGTAGCCACGCAGTCTGAGGCACTTTGTCATGGTCTGTGTGGCTGCCCCCATTGGAGGTTCGAGTCCTCCCTTGGGAATGGGTGTTAGTTTAAGTTAGATTAAGTAGTGTGTAGGCTTAGGGACGATGACCTAAGTAGTTTGGTCCCATAAGACCTTACCACATATACCACCTTTTGGTCAAAAACTAGGATGTACGGCAGTCTTTCTGGTGTGCTTGTATGCAGCTCAACATCTCCTCTACATAGTGAATAGCAATCTCTCCTTTTCATAATAGTTTCATTATTCCATCCTGGATTTTGCATTGCCTGGATTTTCCTAGCAGCTTTTCTTCTATCCTGCAACCCAGTGCTGTTTACTTTCTTTACTATTCTCTAATGGATTAGTTTATTCAGTGACCATACTTTTCTTTCTATTCTTTCCTATGTTGTACATGTCACCTTCTGAATCTCACATGCTCTGACTTACTAGTCACACTGTTTCAACTCTCTTGTCCATGTACAACACATTTCTATGTGACCACTGTGATCGGTGGTATAGCATATCATATCCCACATAATTCCCACTGATATAATTAACCCTAGACCTTCAAATTTAACACTCTTCCTGGCACACTCTCATGTATTTTCCATGTTATTTTCTATACCTTCCTGTGCTACACTAACTTGCTGAATCCTAAGTACCAACCTGCAACCCCTTTCTCTTTCTCTTCTCTTATTCCAGCATGCTCATACTAAACTCACCTAATCTATTTAAATCTGCTGTCCTCTTCCTTGTCACCCCGGGGTGGCTAAGTGGTTCTAAGCGCTACACTCTGGAACCACGCGACCGCAGTTTCGAATCCTGCCTCGAGTATGGATGTGTGTGATGTCCTTAGGTTAGTTAGGTTTAAGTAGTTCTAAGTTCTAGGGGACTGATGACCTCACAAGTTAAGTCCCATAGTGCTCAGAGCCGTTTGAACCATATTTTTGTCCCCTCCCTTGTTACATGTCCACCCACTGACCTCACTGGTAGCACCAATCCCTCAGGTTTCACCTATTTTCCCCATAATTCATCTGTTCCATCCTTTTTATGACTTTTCCCACATATTTACAGGTATTTCACATATTTTTATGAGTCTTTCTGCTCGTGTGTTTACATAATTCATGTATTTTTATGCATTTTGTCTCCACGTGGATCCTTGCTCCTTCCATATGCACTAATACAGAAAAGTTTCCTCATCCCTAGCCAGAGCCCAGTCGAACACACTGCTTTGTTGTCGTCTAAATCAGCGAAATCCCCCAAAATGGTCTTCCCATCAAATTACCCATCTCTGGTTACAGCCCCTCCTTCCACAGTAACCTCTATATCTCTTCAAATTCAGTCATCCCATAGCCCGCAACGACTTAATTCTGCAAAACCATGTAATGAGCACCAAACCTCCCTGCAATATTTCCTCCCTATCAGTAAAATTCTCCAACTCTGCAATCCTAACTTCCTGGATCTGTGTCTCACAATGAAACTCTTGCCTCCAGGAACTAGAGCAGGATGCACAATGTCACCTCAAAAAAGTCCCAACCTGTTCACCTCCTACTCCCACCTTGGATTATCACTATCCTCTGTGTCTACATTAGCCTCCAAACATCCCCCAAATTCCCCTCATAGCTGATAAACCCTGCCTCACTGACCTACTACATTTACCACATCTCAGAAACTCCTCCCCCCCCCCCCCCCCCCCACCTTACAAAATCTAGAACTTATACAGACCCAGAACATAATCATGAACCTTTCCCCCTAAAGCTTTAGTTCCACAGAAGTATCAGCTCTTTCCAAAGTCTTTACCTTTTGCCCACTGGTCTTACTAAAGACCTTCTCTCCTTCTCCCAATCCCCACAGTGAAAACCAACCCTATCAATCAGATTAAACTAAAAGCCAATGTTGCACCCTGTCTGACTCAGTTCACTCCTCCATATAACTGTGAACCACCTTCACTGCCCAAGAATCACTCCCTGTTAACATTCCAGAATTTCTCAACCTCAGACTATGCCCCACCATCGTCCACAAAATCTCATGGAAGCTACCCTTACATCTGCAGACAGAACTACAATCCATTGTTTAAAAACTGATCCCAACGTTATAATCCTACTTGCCAACAAAGGCTCCAATACTATGGTTTTGAACTGCAGGGATTACCTGGTGGGAGGACTCTGCCAGCTGTCAGATTCATCCACCTACAAACCCTATTACAGTGACTTCATTCCAGAAATCAAACAGGATCTCTGGTCTCTCTTCAAATCCTTAGGTCCATCCTAGAAGCTCTCCTGAGTTTATCTCTCTCCTCACCCATGCCACTCCCCTCACTCCTACCTTCTACATGCTTGCTTAAGTTCATAAACCCAACCACGAAGGATGCTCCATTGTGGCCAGTTACTGTGCTCTCACTGAGAGAGCCTCTGCTATCGTGGGCCAACACCTTCCGCCAGTTATCCATAACCTACCCTCTTATGTAAAAGACACCAACCATTTCCTCCACTGAGTCTTCAAAGTTCCTGTTCCTTTACCACATAGCACCCTGCCCTTCACTGTTGAGGCCACCTCGCTGTACGCTAACACCCCTAATGCCCATGGCCTTGCTGCTATTGAATACTACCTCTTTCCATGCCTGATTGACTACAAACTGACAACCTCCTTCCTGCTCACCATGACCACCTATATTTGCACTCACAATTACTTCACCATTAAATGCATCATCTACAAACAAATCCAGGGTACAGCAATGGGCATCCACGTGGGACCATCCTATGCAACATATCTGTGGACCATGTAGAGCAGAGGTAGACGACCCAAAACTTGCTGCCCCCTAGTGGGCATTCCAGTGTTCATGGTGGCCTGTGGGCGGTAGAGGTTTTAGAAACATTTTGATTAGGCTTCCATAAAATTTTTACTTAAAGTATTTGCTCAGTAATTATTAGTTCATGCTTTAATTTGCTGTATCTCTGGTTACAAATTTTATAAAGTAAAGTTACTTACATACCTCACAGATCACCATTACTGTGGAATCACTGGGCAGTTTGGAAATTTGACTGCTAATAGAGATACAAAACTGGGCAGTAGATAAAATGGTTGACTACCTCTAATCTATAGGAATCCTTCCTAACCACTCAGAATCCCAAACTCCTCACATGGTTCACATTCATTGATGACACTCTATGCACATTCTCCAGAACCTCAAAAACTTCTGCCATATTCTTCACCACCTGGTTCTTGTCAGCTCAATATTCTTGTGCTGCATTTTGCCATACAGATGACATGGTGTTTTCTGATGTTTGGAGATTATGTTTATTGTATATTAAAATCTGATTATATGAGCAATATTTTTTCAGTGTGTGAAGTACCTAAATACCATTTAACATAAGAGTACACTTTCCCATTCATTCTGTAATGTATGTGTTTTATTTTGGAATGTCGTCACCAAACTGTGTTTAGTGAAGTAAATATAAACAGTTTAATGCATTTTCATCATATGTTGTAGAATGGATGTTCTTTGAATTTCCATTTAGAATTAATGTCCTTTGAATTTGCATTTAATTGTTTTTCAGGAAGGAAATGAATGCTATAAGGATTATGCAATACATTCGAGCTGTCACTCTCTCAATGGGAATGTTTGTTACTCGACTGTCAACATTTTTCAGCATTATAATATTTGTTATACTTGGAGAAAATGTAACTCCTGACAAGGTTAGTGATAATACTCAGTATGCCTCCAAAAGGTTTGATAATTGGTCCACTCCTGTCATTTAACCATATAATTAAATGTCTTTAAACATTTGTTATTTTTGCCAATGATAGAATGGTTCTGATCAAAGACAGAAATTCAGCCATGTCAGACACAGCGAGTTGGAGAGGCTTGTAATTAGTCCACAACAAACCATTTCATTCTTTACTCTTTCAAAATTTTTATCTTACACAGTACAAAAGAATAACAACTCTTTTTGTGTCTCTGAAAAAGATACTGTCGACCACTTACTAGATGAAATTTAATGTGTAAAATAATTGGTCCTCAAGTTGATAACAGATTGAAACACTTATTTGATGAAAGTTAATGTGTAAAGTAATAAAAAAATCAGGTTTTAGCCATTATGCACTCAAACATATTTTTCATTATGTTAAATTTCAGACAAAAATGCAAGCATATTTTGTACACTTTGATTGCTGTTTGTTGTCTCAAGAAATACACTTTAGGAAAAATGCATATAAAATAATCAACATACTTGTTATGCACACACATTCAGTAAAAATGTTACATAGAGCTTATAACTAAACATCTTGCACACACACACACACACACACACACACACACACACACACACATACACACACACACACATTTATTTATGTAAAAATAATTTCTATGTTGACTCTGCATTTAATATTTCGATATAATCTGTGATCTGCAGTTCTGGTTCAAAGCATTTTTTAAATAAGTTGTCTATGTAAAGCAAAGGAATAGAAATCTCTGAAAGTTCGAACCTAGTTACAAAATCGCTTGCAGCAGATGGTGACTTTACTCATGCAGTTTGCCTTGTCAGTTTAGTGACTAATGCCAATCAGGGTGACAGTTGAGTACTGCCTGTGTTCTGTGTGGTGATGATAAATGCACAGATCTCATGTCAAACCCACACTCAGAGACTGGTGGGGGAATCAGGTGATAGAACCCACTGGGCAGTCTTGTGTCTCCTCTCCGTCGGAACAGACCTTGGAATGTCTGATGTACTGACCAGCTGCTGTGTCACCTCAGCAGTTGGCATCACTGGATGCAGATACAAAGGCTTCTTGTGGTCATACTGCTGTCTAAGCTGTTATCAGTTTTTCAGATCAGAGCTGCTACTTCTCATTCGAATAGCTCCTCAATTGGTCTCAAAAGTGGCTGAGTATGTTAAACACTAATCTCCTCCTCCTCCTACAAGGGCTGAGTGCACCCCAGTCTTGCCTTGGTGGATGCAATTCGAAGCTTGGGACAATCGGGGCTTGCTAATGATTTGTAGTTCAGCAGTTCCAGCTATACTCTGTATATGTGTCATGTAAACTTTACGCTATTTCCTCTTCCATGTTTGCTGGAACCTCATTGGATTTTGTTTCGTTTGGAGCAGAAGCCAAACTGTATAGACTACAGTCAAGTACGATAATGAGGACGTGGTATATGCTATGCGTTATGCACACATCGACACAGCGTTAATATGGGACAACAGCTTCACCACCACATTTAACTTGGACAGCGCTGGCCAGCCACCTGGTCGAACTGACCTGCAGTGATGTGAACAATTGTAGTAAACATGTAAAAAGAGAGAGGCGAGAACAATACAGCCTTGAATGTCATTTAATTTTTGAACAGAAGGAAATAATGGTAAAACTCAGGCAATACACTTGTTAGGTGACCTGACGGAAAACATAACATGCCCTCAATCTTAGCTAACAGAATACTGTAATTAAAAACAAGGATGATGAAAATTGCTAACTTCAACAAGAGTAATTTTTCTGCATGAGCTATGTGTGGTGTTAGATTAGCTAAATACTTGTTCCATAGATCATGAATACGACACTTTGTAATGATGTGGAATGTGTCAGGTTAATGAAAGATGTGTGTACAAGATATTACATTACACAAAATATTGCATGACACTAATGTTTAAGTTAGTTTTTTTTCCCTCCCTTAATTTATATCTAAAAATTCAGCCAATGAGTAGAAGGAGTTGTAATCTAGCAATTCTTTTAATTTATTTTTAAATGTTGGTTGGCTATCTGTCAGGCTTTTGATGCTGTTTGGTAGGTGACCAAAGACTTTTGTGGCAGCATAATTTACCCCTTTCTGTGCCAAAGTCAGATTTAACCCTGCATAGTGAAGATCATCCTTTCTCCTGGTGTTAGGGCTATGCACACTGCTATTACTTTTGAACTGGGTTGGATTATTAACAACAAATTTCATAAGTGAATATATATACTGTGAGGTTACTGTGAGGATCCCTAGATCCTTAAATAGATGTCTGCAGGATGAGCGTGGGTGGGCTCCAGCAATTCTGATTACAAGTTTTTGAGCAATGAATACTTTTCAACTCAACGATTAATTACCCCAGAATACGATGCCATACGAAAGCAGTGAATGAAAGTAGGCATAGTAAGCTAATTTACTGAGATTCTCATCACCAAAATTTGCAATAACCCTATTAACATACGTAGATGAACTCAGACGTTTCAGCAGACCATCAATGTGTTGCCTCCAGTTTAACCTCTCATCAATGGACACACCTAAAAATTTTGAAAATTCTACGTTAGCTACAGACATCTGTCCAAAGTCTATATTTATTACTGGAGTTGTGCCATTTATTGTATGGAACTGTATATACTGTGTTTTATCAAAATTTAAAGAGAGTCCATTTGCGGAGAACCACTTAATAATTTTGTGAAAAACATCATTTACAATTACATCACTTAGTTCTTGGTTTTTGGATGTTATTACTATACTTGTATCATCAGCAAAAGAACTAACTTTGCATCTTCATCAATATGGAATGCTAAGTCATTAATGTATATCAGGAACAGTAAAGGACCTAAGACCGAACCCTGTGGGACCCTGTACTTGATAGCCCCCCAGTTTGAGGAATCAGCTGTTGTTTTAACATTACATGAACCACTTATTTCAACTTTCTGCATTCTTCCAGTTAAGTATGAATTAAACCATTTGTGCACTGCCCCCCTCAAACCATAATGATTTAGCTTATCTAAAAGAAATCCATGATTTAAGGCCTTTGAGAGATCACAAAAAATACCAATGGGTGATGTCCGGTTATTCAGAGCATTTAATATTTGATCAGTGAAAGCATATATAGAATTTTCTGTTAAAAGGCCTTTCTGAAAACCAAACTGACATTTTGTTAGTACTTTATTTTCACAAATATGGGAGGCTACTCTTGAATACATTACTTTCTCAAAAATTTTTGATAGAGCTGTCAGAAGAGAGATTGGGGGATAGTTGTTGACATCCGACGTATCCCCCTTTTTATGCAATGGTTTTACAATGGTGTTTTTCAGTTTATCGGGGAAAGCACCCTGCTCCAAAGAGCTATTACATACGTGGCTGAGAATCCTACTTATCTGTGGGGAACAAGCTTTAAGTATCTTGCTGGAAATGCCATCAATTCCATAAGTGCTTTTACTTTTCAGTGAGTTTATTATTTTACTGATTTCAGAGGGAGAGTTTGGTGGAAATACAGTTGTTTCAAACTGCACAGGTATGGCCTCTTCTATTAGAAGCCTTGCCTCTTCTAGTGAAGATCTAGATCCTATTTTCTCCACAACATTTAAAAAATGATTATTGAAAATATTTCCAATTTCTGATTGTTTGTTAGTACACTTGTCATTCAGTTTTATGGCACTAAAGTCTTCCTGTGCTCACAACCACATTTAACTTGGACAGCGCTGGCCAGCCACCTGTTTCCCTTTCAATAATATTCCAAATTGCTTTAATTTTATTATCAGAGTTACTGATCTCAGACATGATACACATGCTTCTGGACTTTTTAGTAACTTTTCTTAGTACCACACAATAGTTTTTATAATATTGAGCACACTGCTGGGATTTCACCACGTAGTTAAATATTGAAGCCACTGAAGATATTACGGTCAGATATTACGGTCAGTCATCTGGTAACCTTTGAACTCCTTCCATATTGAACTCTCAGGAATACTGTACGTTTCAGTACTTCTGCATTCATCACAAAGCTTCATTCATTAATTCCAGTACATTTGGCAGCCTAATGTTCTTTTATTTCTTGCACAAATCTCTTAGCTTGCCTCCAGACCAATTCTGTAGGATTCATATTGCAGTGTTAAGGTGATAACTGTAAAAATGGAGCACATACAGTGTGCTCAACACCATGAAAATTATTTTTTTCCACATTTTTATGGCGCTTATCACTCAGCCTTGGGTGAGATCACATCTACCCTACAAAACAATGGCCATATTCAAACAAAGAGTATTTTGTTTTTCATTTTTTCTCCAAAAAGTTTAATTGTGTAATGTTTTTTTAACTTCAAAATCTTTAACAATCTTTTATAAAATATCAATAATTAAGAATGTGCAATTGCAATGACAGCCAGAATGTTGCATGTGATATGCAATTAGAAACTAGATGACATACATTTTCCTTGAAACTATAATGGTTAAGTATGAGTTAATCAGCATATATCTGATATATTTCATACTTAAAAGATTTAGATATTCAAACAGAACAAAAAACATAGTAGATCTCAATGAGATTCGTTCCACCACCCACCGACCAACGGGGTTAGCAATCTACATTGCTACTAATTATGCCACACATGGGATTTGTAAATCCTTCTTTATATTTATTACATACTGTTTCCCAAAAAATGCAACCTATATGCTTCTGAATCTGCTTAATGTATTCATCTCTTGGTCTCCCTCTACGATTTTTACCCTCCACGCTGCCCTCCAATGCTAAATTTGTGATCCATTGATGCCTCATTACATGTCCTACCAACCGGGACCCTTCTTCCTTTCAAGTTGTGCCACAAACTCCCCTTCTCCCCAATTCTATTCAATACCTCCTCATTAGTTATGTGATCTACCCATTTAATTTTCAGCATTCTTCTGTAGCACCACATTTTGAAAGCTTCTATTCTCTTCTTGTCCAAACTATTTATCGTCCATGTTTCACTTCCGTACGTGGCTACACTCCATACAAATACCTTCAGAAACGGCTTCCTGACACTTAAATCTATACCCAATATTAACAAATTTCACTTCTTCAGAAATGCTTTCCTTGCCATTGCCAGTCTACATTTTATATCCTCTCTACTTCGACCATCGTCAGTTATTTTGCTCCCCAAATAGCAAAACTCCTTTACTACTTTAAGTGTATCATTTCCTAATCTAATTCCCTCAGCATCACCTGACTTAATTCGACTACATTCCATTATCCTCGTTTTGCTTTTGTTGATGTTCATCTTATACCCTCGTTTCAAAACACTATCCGTTCCATTCAACTGCTCTTCCAAGTCCTTTGCTGTCTCTGACAGAATTACAATGTCATTGGTGAACCCCGAAGTTTTTATTTCTTCTCCATGGGTTTTAATACCTACTCTGAATTTTTCTTTTATTTTCTTTACTGCTTGCTCAATATACAGATTGAATAACATCGAGGAGAGGCTACAACCCTATCTAACTCCATTCCCAACCACTGCTTCCTGTTCATGCCCCTCGACTCTTATAACTGCCATGTGGTTTCTGTACAAATTGTAAATAGCCTTTCGCTCCCTGTATTTTACCCTTCCCACCTTCAGAATGTGAAAGAGAGTATTCCAGTCAACATTGTCAAAAGCTTTCTCCAAGTCTACAAATGTGAGGAATGTAGGATTGCCTTTCCTTAATGTTTCTTCTAAGATACGTCGAAATGTCAGTATTGCCTCACATGTTCCAATATTTCTATGGAATCCAAACTGATCTTCCCCGAGGTCGGTGTTAGTGCTTTTCTGCTGTGACTTATTAAACTGATTGTTCGGTAATTTTCACGTCTGTCAACACCTGCTTTCTTTGGGATTGGATTTATTATATTTTTCTTGAAGTCTGAGGGTATTTCGCTTGTCTCATACATCTTGCTCACCAGATGGTAGAATTTTGTCAGGACTGGCTCTCCCAAGGCCGTCAGTAGTTCTAATGGAATGTTGTCTACTCCCGGGGCCTTGTTTCGACTCAGGTCTTTTACTGCTCTGTCAAACTCTTTACGCAGTATCATGTCTCCCATTTTATCTTCATCTACATATTCTTCCATTTCCATAATATTGTCCTCAAGTACATCGCCCTTGTATAGACCCTCTATATACGCCTTCCACCTTTCTGCTTTCCCTTCTTTGCTTAGAACTGGGTTTCCATCTGAGATCTTGATATTCGTGCAAGTGGTTCTCTTTTCTCCAAGGGGCTCTTTAATTTTCCTGTAGGCAGTATCTATCTTACCCCTAGTGAGATAAGCCTCTACATTCTTACATTAGTCCTCTAGCCATCCCTGCTTAGCCATTTTGTACTTCTTGTTGATCTCATTTTTATATTTTCTCCTTTCATCAATTGAATTTAATATTTCTTTTGTTACCCAAGGATTTCTACTAACCCTTGTCTTTTTACCTACTTGAACCATTGCTGCCTTCAATACTTCACCCCTCAGAGCTACCCATTCTTCTTCTACTGTATTTCTTTCCCCCATCCCTGTCCACCGTTCCCTTATTCTCTCCCTGAAACTCTGTACAACCTCTGGTTTAGTCAGTTTATCCAGGTCCCATCTCCTTAAATTCCCACCTTTTTGCAGTTTCTTCAGTTTTAATCTGCATTTCATAACCAATAGATTGTGGTCAGAGTCCTAAATCTCTGTGTTACCGTTATATAATCTATATGATACCTTCTAGTATCTCCAGGATTCTTCCATGTATACAACCTTCTTTTGTGATTCTTGAACCAAGTGTTTTCTTTGATTAAGTTATGCTCTGTGCAAAATTATACCACACGGCTTCCCCTTCATTTCTTACCCCCAATCCATATTCACCTACTATGTATCCTTCTCTCCCTTTTCCTACTACCGAATTCCAGTCACCCATGACTATTAAATTTTCATCTCCCTTCACTACCTGAATAATTTGTTTGATCTCATTGCACAGTTCTTCATCTTCTGCAGAGCTAGTTGGCATATAAACTTGTACTACTGTAGTAGGCGTCTGCTTCATGTCTATCTTGGCCACAATAATGCATTCACTACGCTGTTTGTAGTAGCTTACCCGCACTCCTATTTTCCTATTCATTATTAAGCCTACTACTGCATTACCCCTATTTGATTTTGTATGTACAACCCTGTATTCACCTGACCAAAAGTCTTGTTCCTCCTGCTACCGAACTTCACTAATTTCCACTATATCTAACTTTAACCTATCCATTTCCCTTTTTAAATTTTCTAACCTACCTGTCCAATTAAGGGATCTGACATTCCATGCTCCGATCCGTAGAACGACAGCTTTCTTTTTCCTTATAACGATGTCCTCTTGAGTAGTGCCCACCCGGAGATCTGAATTGGGGACTATTTCACCTCTGGAATATTTCACCCAAGTGGACGCCATCATGATTTAACCATTCAGTAAAGCTGCATGCCCTCGGGAAAAGTTATGGCTGTAGTTTCCTCTTTGTTTTCAGCCATTCGCCTTACCAGCACAGCAAGGCCATTTTGGTTAGTGTTACAAGGTCAGATCAGTCAATCATCTAGACTGTTGCCCGTGCAACTACTGAAAAGGCTGCTACCCCTCTTCAAGAACCACATGTTTGTGTGGCCTCTCAACAGATACCCCTCCGTTGTGGTTGCACCTACTGTATGGCCATCTGTGTCGCTGAGGCACGTAAGCCTCACCACCAACTCCAAGGTCCATGGGGGGAGGGGGGGGGGGGGGGGATCTACTACTCTTTTTCCCATTCTCTACGTCTCTCATTTTTGCTCCTCTCTCTTTCCCATCCCCCAGACATCCTGACTTCACCTGCTAGTCCTACCCTCTCCCCACCACATCCCAGCTAGCTTCCACAAGCAGCAGTACACCTTCCCCACTCCTACTCTACTAGCTTTCCCCCTTCCATACCATGCCTTCTCCTTACTACCACCACCACACCATAATCCTACTCCCGTCAGGCACTGTTACTGTCTGCAGTCGAGTCACAGCTGCCAGAGGCAGAGGTTATGTGAGTCTTGAGTTGTGTGAATGTGTATGGATTCTCAATTTTGGAAGAAACCCAAGCCATTTTGGCCAAAAGCTTAAATGTATAGCAGTCTTTGTTGTGCTTGTCTATGTCCCAATGCCTCCTGTATCTGACTAGTGATCCGTCGTTGTATATATTATTCTTATGCCATCATTGACTTCCCCTTGTTTGCTTTAACACTTCATTTCACAACATACCTGATACCACAATATCAAGTCCTGTTTTCTGTGTAACATACAATGAATTGTTTTTACATTGCGGATAGCTTGTTGTCTGTATATGCGGCTTTTGCCTTGTACCATTCCACAGATATACCTTTGATTAGGTCATCAGAATTTCAAAGTAACTTGACAGATCAATGCATGACGTCAATGTCAGATTTACTAAGTTTTACCATACAGCACAATAACTGGATAAATGGGTCTTTAAATCCCAATAGCCTTCTCAATGCTGCTTTATGGACAATACCTCCCATACAAACATAACCAAAAATATACAAGACCCCACATCTCTTTCTCCATCTTAGAGTATTTATTTTCCATTCTGTTCAAGTGTTGTGAGACATAGATGAATTAATGTTCTGCCCCATCCAGTTCCTGATGAAATAAAAAGCTGATTGCATGGTTGCTTGTGCATCACATGACAGCACCAATTCCATCTCATAATTTGGGAAAAATAATATTGGTTCATTTGTTAACAACTTCTGCTGTCAACTGAACATATCCTTTGCACTCCTTTCACCAGTGAAATTTTGCTCCTGTCTGCGTTATCAAATGAGCAACACTCTCCTGTATGGCTTTATTATCGTGCTGTCTGTACAGATTAATACTGTACTTTCTCCAACAAAATGTATTGCTTTTCTAAACTGGGTGTTAGATGCACCACAAACATCCACTTAAACACTTTGCTTATCTATACCATGTGCTTTTCCATTTTTGTACAAAGACAGTTATGTCATCGAAACACATCACAGGTTGTCTGGGTTTCAATCCTCATAATACACTGCGTGAGAGGCACTGAAATGAAGCCAGTGCATTTTTCAATCTAAACTGATAATGTTCACATTGGATTGTAACTACTTTCTTTGGCTTATAATCTGGTGCTACCTCTGTCTGTTGATAGCTATTCCCCAGGTCTTTGGTAGAAAAAAATCTGCATTGCTCCGTACCATATGGATTGGAAAAGCTTCTGTAATCTTACACTTCATTAAGTAATTACTGATAGTCATAAAAGGCAATGTGCCATCATCTCATCTGCATTTTTGTTCAGAATTATTACCTGTTGTAACCCCCCCCCCCCCCCTTCCTCCAAGGACTGGTACTGTCCTCTATAACAGCATATTATAACTGTTGGTTAACAAAATCCTCCTTCACTGGTTACAGGTGATGTGGCATATGATGTGACTTGGGATACACAGGGAGTTCATTTGCCAGTTGGAATTCTGTGCTGTGTCATGGGCTGCTGGCAAAGACCTTTGAGCATTAAACAGCTCCTTTTATTCCAACAATGAATGCACCATCCAGTGTGCTATTGTCTCCTGTAATGCATCTAAACTGGGTGCTTCCTTAACATTAGCGTCAAAATTTGTTCTGTCTAAATTATCTTCCAGCAAGATCTCCAAGTTGGTGACTGTCAATCACTTGCATAATTCCACATCCCCAGTCCCAAAATTACCTCTCCCAACAGTCACTAGTTACTCACCATCCAACCCCTCTATACATATAACTCTTCTATGTATGAAACACAAAGCTGTATGTAATTTGATAGCTCCTGTGGTGGTTGCACTACATAAAATAAAGTTACCAGAATATTAGTTTCTGTACTAATGCACAGTACTTTTCTCATATCATATTGTTGTAAGTTGATCCTTAGTGGCTGCACATGAAGTCTAAGTAATAGCAGTAATAGTAGTTTTATTCATCCATAGATCTCTTTTACAAGAATATTGGTATTAAAATTTAAGTACAACGGACTTAAAGTAATTCACTTATACAAACTTACAGGTCTAATATGACAAGGATGGGATAGGCAGTCGGCCTTGGCCCAGCATTTGACTGAAGTAGTTTATGGAAAGCACAGGAAACGTAAATCAGGATTGCCGGATCCTCCCTCCTGAATAGAAGGCCACTTTATTTAAAACAATGCTGCATCAGTTGGCTTACCCCTAGTGCACAATACTGTTTCATAAATAAAGTATTTAATAATGAAGAATGCTAATGCTACATTGTTAATTCTTCTTACCCCCCAGTCACTGCACATGCAGCAAACATTATAAACACATCGTTTCATTATATTACACACACTATCAACTGATGTCAGGACCATTTTTTGCACTGCAACTTCCATTTGATGGGCTGAAAAACTGAGTCAGCGTCCCTCTATAATGAGTGAGCTCAGAAAGAGGATAAGATGTTAATATTACACATTGCAAAACTGTTGGAGAAAGTTTTTCTGAAAAGGAAAACAGAAGGAAAACTATAGTGTGAGAAAGTTATGTGGAATATTAGATTTTTTTAATACTGTTATTTCTCATGTTATTCATTTGTGTCACATTTTTTACCACACCCCTACTCTGCGTTATCTAGGTAATTTTTCAATGTATAGTTTATATTGCTTAACAGGTGCTTTTTAACCACATTTTTTAATAAGTTGATTTTAAGACTTTCTTAATCTTCTTTGGTAATTTTGTGTACAGTTTTATTCCTTAATAGAATAATCTGTTTTGATGTCTATGTTTTATTCTTTCTTGGTAAATGGGCACTTATTGAGTTTAGTAATCTTTAATTTTTTACCAGTTATCATCAATTTGACTAAGCTGATCACAAATATGACATATTTTTATCAGTTTTGAAACAGTAAAACAACATATTGTCAAATTCAGTCAAATCAGGGAAAATTCTAGTCATTATGAGTTAGTAGAACAAATGCACAGAACAAACACCAAACTAACACTTAACTACACTGTTATTTGATTTTAGTGAAAACTGAATGAGGTGATTTTATCCGAGTGCTTTGATGTGCTATGAGGTAGCTTGAATGATGTTTGCAAGTAACATATTCGTGGTCCGAACAAGAAAATGAGAGAAAAAAAAATTTCATTAAATTTTTTTTATTGGGAATGAAAATAAATAACATCTTTGAGATCAACATATTTTAACTGATCAAAAAGAGAAAAAAGATTTTCGAAAATTTTTTTCCTCCTAAACTCAATAAGTGCCAGTAAATTCAACCTAGATCTTGTTCCATGGTCATGGACAGAGCAGTTTGTGCAATGATTATCAATGTTATTTTTTAAGTATGCAGCTTATTAGTAAATGTACTCACATGGTGCAGTTAAAATCCCCAGTGTTTTGGACAGATCATTTACAATGAGTTCACCTATTATTTTGGTTATTATTCGTATGGTCCTTTTCTGCAGTTTGAAAATTGTTGCATGTTTTGTGCATTTGTTCCCCAGAAAGGAATGGCATAGCTAAGAACTGAGTGAGTGTATATGTGAATTGTATGTAACTAAAGGACACTCTTTGGCCATTTCACACTGATTATATGACTCTCAGGGTATAACATGCCAATGACATTCCTTTGCAGTTATCTTCATGTCTTCACACTAGCTCACCTGAGAACCAATATTCAATCCTAGAAGTTTTCCATTTTCTGACAGACTGTAGAAGTACCATCTAAATTAAATTTAACATTGTCATTTGCCATTTTCAGACTGAAATTCATGGCATTTGTGTTCATTATGTTCAATGTCAGTTTATTGCTTGTTGACCAATTGTAAATTTCCTGGAGGATTTCATTTGCTTTCTCCACATGGAACGCTCTTGTTTTCTCAGTGACTATTATATAGGGTGATTCAGGAGGAATGTTACAAAATATTTGAGGTGATTCTGCATGAGGAAATAAACCAAAAAAGTCCTATGAACATGTGTCTGATTTTCAATCATATGAAACTGGAGTGGGTTGAAGACTACACATGGATATGAAGATGTGTCAATATTACTTATCGAAATGTTATGTAGGTGCTGTGATGGACAGAATAATGGAGGGACAGATTGTGATGAAGCAAGCTCGGATAATTTTATTTTCTCTTTGGTTATGCCATCTGCCTCCGTAAATTCATTTTTTCAATTTTAACTGATTAACATTAACATATATGAATATAATCTGTATTTCCATAAAAGAGAATGGTTGGTACTCAGTTTTAAAGAATAACACCAGATCTGATTTTGTGGTTAGTTTCATGTATGTAATGGATTTTCTAATTTATTTTGATTATGCCTAGTTAGTATCTCTTGTTGTAGGGTGAAATCAGTAGCTGGCCACTGTGGTCGAACGTTTCTAGGTGCTTCAGTCTGGAACCGCGCAACCGCTACGGTCACAGGTTCGAATCCTGCCTCGGGCATGGATGTGTGTGACGTCCTTAGGTTAGTTAGGTTTCAGTAGTTCTATGTTCTAAGGGACTGATGACCTCAGATATTAAGTCACATAGTGCTCAGAGCCATTTGAACTATTTTTGAAATCTATAATTGTTTCATGCCTTAAATTCTATTATTGATGTATAAACAAATATAAATTCTGCAATAATTATAAACATTTGGAAGAAGAATTACTAGTATTCTTAAAGGATATATCTGGATCTATTCAAAAACATGTTAGCAAAATCAGCCCTTCATTAATTCCAAAGTAATTAACAATTTTGTCAAAAGTATTGTTTATGTAACTATATATGTTAATTTCATCATTTAAACAAATAATTCGGCCTAACCCTTATAATAGAAGAAACTGTTAAAAAGAAGAAATTTTATGATGTATTCAGTTAATTTAATGAGTTAAGTTTTAATTGTAATTTCTGTAAAATTAACTTCAAATAATGTGTAGTTTCAGCACCTATTATTGTGAGGATATATAAGGGCCCAGTTTTTGGTCACAAGATAGTCATCTGAGTTTCAGATGAGGAACCTGTGTTGGTTAGAATGACAACAATGCATCAACTTAACTGTAAAATAAGTGTTACACCAATAGGCCATGTGTTAAAGCAATGACAGTGTGTGTTCCATACGTACCTGATAATTCCAAAAGAACTGTGAATTATTTGGTTATATTTTTACTGCTCATAGATGTACAATAGTAAACTATTGTATCAGTATGTGGATGTTTGCCAACAAACTATTAATGAGGCTTAGGGAAAGTTTAAATGATAAGAATAAGTATAAGAATCTTTATTAGCCATTCAGTATTTTCTTATACAGTGGGCTTTGTCAATAAGTTCAATTACAGTATAAAGATGGTTGTATTCTCATAACAATGTATATATAAATCATGTGAATGTTAGTGTAGTACAATAGCACACATTTGGAATTTTATATATTGTTAATTTTACAATAAAAAGGAAAACATTATACAGATTTATATTAATGTTGATGACACTATGTCATTATCATATACATGTTAGTAACACTATGTCATTATCCTAAGCTACTGATACAAATTTAAGTCCTACTACAGGCAGAGGTATCTTTCTCTATGTTAAAACAGCAAATCTGCCATATTACAATCTTTAAATTCATCAACTGAGTAAAAGGCTTTACCTTTGATCCATTGACCCAATGTTGTCTTAAATTTACTTTCAAATACTGTTTGTACAATTTTAGGGGGCATATTAAACAGTTCAAGGCCTACATATTTATAACTATTATGTATATATCTAAAAACAAAGTTGATGTGACATAGCAAACAAAAGCGCTGGCATGTCGATAGATACACAAACAAACATAAACATACACACAAAATTCAAGCTTTCGCAACCAACGGTTGCTTCTTCAGGAAAGAGGGAAGGAGAGGGAAAGACGAAAAGATGTGGGTTTTAAGGGAGAGGGTAAGGAGTCATTCCAATGGCGGGAGCGGAAAGACTTACCTTAATGGATATGTGTGTGTGTGTGTGTGCGAGTGTATACCTGTCCTTTTTTCCCCTTAAGGTAAGTCTTCCTCTCGGTTGGCTGGTACTTCGATTGGCAGTGCAGTATAGCGGCTTCGGTGATATCTTCTCGGAGACTCAGCTGTAGCGGTTGCCATTAGCAGTGGACAAAGACTGGTCTGCCTTCGACCAGCCAGGCCTATATAGTGAGCTGGAGCCAATAGAAACTCGGCGTAGGTATCTGTGGCTGAATATGTTGTGGTGACCTCTGCAAGCAAAGGTTCCTATTAATCCACTGCAATCTTCGGAATGTTTACCTGATGTCTTTGCTTGTTTGGCTGTTGGTTTGTTTCCCTCATGGCGTGGCTGTTATGCGGTGCTGCCTGCCATTTAGAGGAACCTGATGGCAGACAGTACAATACTGGCTGCAGCTTGCCCCACATGGAACAGTGTTTGAACAAGCTCTACTGTGAACCAGTTGAGGTCAGTTCTAACATGATGTTCAAGCAAGAAATTTAACCTTAGAATTATGCAGTAACCACTAGCAGTATGACATGAAGCTTCAATAAAAGCTCATAAATGTTCATCCAAATGTACAAACTCAACACTGCTGAACCCAGTGAACATATGTCATGTCCACCCACTCATCTTTTATACATCATGATGGGCCCAGCTTATGTCCAAACTTGCCATGGACACCTGTGAAACTGTCCAATAAAAACTTATGCTTCCTTTTAACCAATAAGTTATCTAAGCAAAATTCCACCATTTCACATATTTTGGCTGTGCTTTTATTTACTGGGAGTGCCACAAGGCTGCTCTAGAGTGCCCATTGTCATTTAATGATGGGTTGATATTGCCAAATTGCATCCCCCTGTCACACCCCCTGATAGATTTTCTGCAATACTCCATGGATGACCCATTTGCTCATGTTTCCTACATTGCTGTTCACCACACTCTGACTATAAGTGGCCTGTTAACCCACATCTGTAACTTTCCACTCCCAAGGTGAAAATTCTCTTCCTATATCAAACCCAGGTCACCATGACTATCTCTTCTAACGCCATTGCAGTACCTATTGCTTCAGCTAAGTTGTTAAAGAACTTTGCCTGTGCCTTTCTTGACAAACTGTGCGGCAACTACTGTAAAAACGTATCTAATGTTCACTTGTCAGTTGGCAGTATTTTTGTCTGCCAACTGTTTATATGTTGAAATTTAACTTCATAATTCGTACCACAAAGGCTTTGATGGGCTCCCCCTTTCTTTGTGACACACTGGCCAACTGATTTCTGTATTACTTACAGATATTTTTCTTCTATATCACCACACCTCAGAATTTCAAATATCTCCACATTCCTTAACTCTTCATGATACATTACACATGCCTTAGCATCTCCCACCAAACATAATTTGGCCATATGTAAAAGGTGTTCTTCTGACCAGCATCCCAGCTTTGCAGCTGTGAACAGGTTGTCTATGAATGGCAATGTGTCCTCTCATGCCTTGCTGAAAAATGGAGAGAATGGATTAGTGGAACTAGGATTTTGTATGGGTACCAACATCTTGACTCTTCCTATCCTCTCTCAATGCATACAATTTCATGCACATCTCTGTATTGTCTGCCTGCATTTGCCCCACCTAGTTCAGTAAGGTCTGAACCACCTCTGCAGTGGCAACTTTCCAAACTCTGGTTTGTTCATGGCAAATTCTGTTTCCACAATAAAAAATAAAAGTTCAATACAAAAGGAACCAACACCAACATTACAGTAGTTTTTTCTACCACTGAACATCTGAGTGCTAACCGCAGGAAGGCCGCACATTCTCTGGCATAACTGAGTACTGTGGTCCAACTAGTTCCACTTGGTACACTTAACTCAGCACAGTTTCATTAGTGTGCCCTCTAAAACTACTTAAGTCACTGACTTAGCTCTTGAACTTCCCATCTATCCTTGCAATGATCAGACATTGGGTACCCAACCCTACCGCATGCCAAACAGCTTAATTCCACTTACAACTTTCAGCTGATGCTGCAAATTATCAGTCACTAATGTCACTTGTAGATACTGGGCCTTCTGACACCAATTCCGCAGCTCATGGTCTTACGGTAGTGTTCCCACTTCCCGCGCACAGGGTCCTGGGTTCAATTGAGGGCAAGGTTGGGGATTTTTCCTGCCTCAAGATGACTGGGTGTTGTTGTGCCATCTTCATCATCATCATTCATCCCCATTATGGTCAGAGGAAGGCAATGGCAAAGCACCTCCACTAGGACCTTGCCTAGTACAGTGGTGTGGGTCTCCCACATTGTCCCCTAAGCTCCTCGGAGTATGGGACCTCATCATCATCATCTGATACCACTGGCAAGCTCTGACTGCAGAGTTACATGTATAGGAATCTGTGGCATGGATTCTCTAGTAGTGTGGCAAATGCAGAGTCAAGAAAGCTAACACAACAGAAACATTTTTATTACGTAATTCCTTCTGTACAGTATTTAGATGGTAGTTGTCTCAGTGTCAGTTGTAGCTAGTACCCACCGAGTGTCAACCCCAGTGGTATGTGGAGACAGCAGTGGCTGTAATGGCTAGTGACCTTGCTGAAACAAGTGACCTTGTCAGCTTGGTGACATAAGGCCTCATAGGGCAGTGGTCGAGTACCACCAATACTGACAGGAAATGCACTGCTGCCACATCAAACTCAGGACCTTCAGAAACTGGATAGAGCATCACACAATGGCATCCACCAGGCAGCTTTAGTGGATCCAGTTCATAGGCTGGAACCATCAGGCCGTACTGGCAGCTTATAGATCAGAGCCTTTGTGTATTTGGTCGTGCTGCTCGATGGGCCTGGAGTTGCTTAGACATACATTAGACTGATAACTGGAACAGAGAATGCACTGGCTGAATGCATGGCACTGAAGAAATGAAGCTACCAGCTGAGCTGAGAGTATTTACGTTCCCTCCAGATGGGTATGATGTGACAAGAGGTAGACTCCCTTCACATACTCATTCGTGGGAATGTCACATTGTGCTCCACCGTGCAGCAACACAGTCAGCTGTGATGACAATGCCACATTGTAGGATGCTAGGCGTAGCTGCAGAATTACATCAATGGCTGGCCCACATATCACTAAGCTGGCTGCGAAGGCAAACCTTAAGATCATGCTGCAACACAATGTTCATTGTACACATACCTCTGTTCTTATAGTTCATCATATCCGTGATTCTCTAAGATTAATCAGTACACTAACATGATTATTAAGTGTGTAGTAAGAGCTAAAACAGCTGGAGACTCTAATATGAACATCAGCTTTCTTTTTCTGTAATAAATGTGGCAGCTTTTCTACTGATTATGTAATATGTTTAGTTGCAAATGTTTTGAAGTGTAAATGTGTTGTAGTTAGTGCAAATGACAATAATTACACATATAGTTAATTGTTTACGTGTTCTGAAGAAACAGTTCATCACAACTCTAGCTTAGTTTATTTCAAATCATGAATAAGCAAAACAAATGAAAGGTGACCATTCACATATAGCAGGCTGACATGTAGCATATAGACAGACATCAGTATGATATAGGTGAGTGGTTGACCTTGAATTATTTTACATATTGTTCCATTCAGGGATTTCTGTTATTGCTTCACATATACGACTGCTCCTCCTCATGACAATAACTATGTAACAAAATGTCTTAAGTATAAATGATGGAATAATAAAATTTTGAAAACAGTTTGTGAAAAAATAGTGTTATACTCTCCTGTGACACTGAACGTGAATACAAGTAGATGTACCAAGTATATCACATTTAATTATCTGCCTCATCAATTGTTATAACAACATAAAAATCACATATTTTGAGAAGAGAGACATTCTACATTATGTATACATACATATAACACTAAGAAATAATCTACTGTTTTGTGATAATCCAAACTAAAAGCTGTATTAAGCTTTGTTTCTTTGTGCTGGTAACCATTTAATTCAGCTAGTAATTATCTTTCTGACTGAGTGTCATAATTACAAATTATTATTTTTACCCTTTGCAATTTTATGTTGCGTTAGTTCATTAGCTCATTTAGATACATTTAATTACAGATTATAATTGTTTTCTTTATTTTTTAGGTTTTTGTTGTCTCTGCTTATTATATTATTATGAAACAGGCAATGAGTGATTCATTTCCCAGAGCTGTTACAGCACTAGCTGAAGGTCTCATTTCTGGCAAGCGCATTGAGGTAATATGCTGGACATGTATAAAAAGAATTAAAAGTCTGAGCACCATTACATATTTCTAAGATAGCTGACCATATTTACGTATCTCCACAGAACTTTCTCAACAATGGTGAAATAAAGCCAGTGAACCTAGGTAATATTCATAAGAGAAGTATTGTTCATACGAAAACTGAAAAGGGATATGCAGAGAAAGAAACTCCTTGTATTAAATTAATAGATGTCACAGCCAAATGGGAAAGCAGTGCTGAAGATACTTTAAAGAATGTGACTCTCAAAGTTGTTCCAGGGAAGCTGTTTGCCATTATAGGGCCAGTAGGTGCAGGAAAGGTTTGTATAAAAGATACTCTTTCTCATATGTTTCTCTGTATTGAGGAAAATGTGAACTACTTTGTGTTGCTTAACAAAGTATTTTGATGTAATAAAATATTTTGTTTTCTCAGCCATACTTTATCATATTTAAAGTATTATAATTGAACTTGAGCTTGAAATTTCTGTACCTATCAAGAGATTGGAGCGAGTGTTTCAGAACTTAGATCATAAAATTATAACAATGGAAACTTTTCATCATGTTAATGGCTGTTGATGTGTGTAAGCAATAGTGATTGCCATGTTACCAGCCTGTCCAGGATTAATTTTTAAAAAACTCTCTGCACTGTTATAAAATAGGAATATAATGTGTAGTGATGATTCATAAGTCATAGAGGATTCTTTTTCCCCCACTTTATACTTCTTTTAGATGAACATTGCACCCTCTTTCCTACTTTTATGACTCTCCTCTCATCCCTATTAAGGTAAGAGGGCCTAAGAATAATATTACATTATGTTCTTATCAGCCCCAGAAATTTATACAAGCTCTTATAAATCAAAAGATTCAATACATTCCTGTAAACAGTATATTAATGCTTGTAAGTTAAGTGAGGCCTTATTAAGTACAGGCCACTAATCCATCAACGGTTTTAGTATTATGTTGTACTGTACAACATCAACCCTTATTTTTTAGATGGAAATTAAAATTTTGAGAAATACATCACTAGTTGAGTGAGGAGATGAGATTATTCAGCTGAATCTACTACACTTTAAAAAGAATAATATGCTGTTGTTTTTGTTTCTGTTGCTATCATTATTTATAGGTATTAATGATCACACTACAGAGACAAGGCTTTTGACAAAATCATATAAGTTGCCCTTTCTTTCATATAGCAGCCCAATTTCAGCCTGGGGATTACCAATGTCCATCCCTCTACACTTTCTTGTAGTATGATGTGTTAGTTCTAGTTACTTCATTGATTAATTAGTTAGTTACTTGTTCCATAGATCTGAAGTACAGTGTTACATGCAGTGTGCAAGTGATTGCCATTTGTAATTATTATCTCTGGTGCAGTCTCTGACTTATGTTTTCTCGTTTTTCTTTTTTTTTTCCTTCTTCTTCTTCTTCTTCTTCTTCTTTTTTTTTAACGGTTGTTTAATTTTCTAGTAAATGAGTTGTATGAGTTATGTTGGGTTTTTATGTTGTAATTAAGTAAATACAACTAGTCCCACAACACTGGTGACCGTGACGTGAAGTCCGACGGTTACTAACATGAAATTTGATGATCACTAATGATCCGTATCATGCCACATCACATTAAATACTAACATTCGCATCAGCCGCGTTGAGCATCTTCCTTGTTCCATTTCGCCATAACTCACTATGGCAGACCAACCATCAACTGCAGAACTGCCACCATTTTGGCAACAGAATCCATTGCTGTGGTGTGCTCAAGTAGAAAGTTAATTTGTGCTAGCGCATGTTTCCACGGACGAAATGAAGTACAGTTATGTAGTTGCTGCACTCAATGAAGATATGGCCACAGAAGTACAAGATATTCTGGCATCACCACTGAATACTGATCATTACACAACCATCAAGAATGCTCTGATCACCTGGCTCTCGCAGCCCAAGGTGAAGGGACTGGAGAAACTACTCTGCACAGAGGAGCTAGGTGATCACACGCCATCACAGCTACTATGCCGCATGCTTGAATTAGCAAGCAACGCGGTCAGTGACAACATTTTGCAGAATATCTGGCTATCATGCCTGCAACCCGACTCACAGAAAATATTGACAGAGTGTGCCGGCGATCTGGATGCACTCGCGCAAACTGTGTATCGCACAGCGGAAACGTATCCATCCACATGTGTCGCAACAGTTTGCTCACAACCTCGAGCAGGTAACACTCTCGCCACGCTACAAGCATAGGTTGTCGAGCTCAACGTGCAAGTAGCTGCATTATGGACCCAGACTACCAGCTGCCAATCTCGTGACCATCACTCACCAGGTAAGCGGAGCCACTCACCATCATCAACAAAAATCTGTTGGCATCACCAGTGGTATGGTTCCAAGCCATGCAAGTGTAAACTGCCATGTGAACAGGAAAACTCAGCAGGAAGTCAGTGATGATGGCCATTGGCTCTCCAGACGGCAGCCGTCGACTGTTTATAATGGAACATAGCGCAAAGTTACAGTATTTGGTAGAGACAGGTGCTGACGTGTCACTCTATCCATCTGCCTATCTGCCATGTCACAAATGTGATGACTGCCACCTTTTCGTGGCCAATGGTTCGGTCGTGTCACGTTAGTTTTGAAGTTGGGCCTGCGGTGCAAATTTGAATGGTAATTTGTCATTGCAGATGTGACACACTCCATACTAGGAGCGGATTTTTTATCATTTTATGGGCTCCTGCCGGACCTCCATCACTGACGCCTTCTTGACACTATAACCAACCTAGAAGGCCAAGGTAGAGTGCGTTGTGTGGAAGACACAGCAGTACAAGTGGTTACTGGTGATTCTCCGTTTATAGAGCTCCTCAGACAGTTCCCAGAGATCACATGCCACATTACCCCACTATCACCAGTGCAGCACTAGACAGTACACTATATTTTGACTACACCTGCGCCACCACCACATGCTCGACACCCCAGAAACTGAAGATAGTTAAACAGGAAATGTCATACATGCTAGCACAAGGAATCTGCCACCCATTGAGCATTAGTTGGTCATCTCCTCTACACATGGTACCAAAGAAGAATAACGGATGGTGTCCATGCAGAGACTACAGGCAGCTCAATGCTAGAACCATTCCAGATCATTATCTAGTCCTGCTTATCAAAGATTTTACCTTCAATGTCCATGGTAAGCAAATCTTTTGTATGTTGGACTTAGTTAGTGCATTTTACCAGATACCTGTAGCACCTGATGATGTTGCTAAGACTTCCATCTGCATGCCATTTGGACTCTTTGAATTTACACGAATGCCTTTTGGACTTTGTAATGTTGCCCAAATGTTTCAGCGGTTCATGGATGAAGAGACATGTGAGTTAGACTTCTGTTATGTGTATATTGACAACATTTTGGTCATGTCAAATTCAGAGACAGAACACCTATCACACTTACGACAGATATTCACTCGTTTACGTGCACATGGCCTGCTCAAAAACACATAAAAGTGCATTTTTGGAGCAGCTGAAGTACAGTTTGTAGGCTACACTATCAATGCTCAAGGCATACAGCCACCATGGGAGAAAGAAGATGCTATACTGAATTTTCCCCAGCCTATGATGGTTAAAGAACTATGTAGATTTCTTGGCATAACAAATTTTTACTGTTGATTTGTTCGCAATTATGCCTTCTTAGCTACACCACTGAATAAATTATTGCAAGATACACTGAAGCTGAAAGACAAACTCCAGTGGGACAGTGAGGCTGAGTTGGCATTAAACAAGCTGAAGACTGCCATTGCAGAAGCTACATTGTTAGTGCACCCAGTTCCGCAGGCACCTCTCACCCTGATGGTCGACACATCTACAACTTCAATCGGTGCTGCACTGCAACAGCAAATAGATGGGCACTGGGAGATCTTAGCCTTTTTCAGTAAAAATCTATCATCACCTCAACAGAATTGGTCCACATATGATTGTGAACTGTATGCTACGTACGCTGCTATTAAGAAATTTCATCTCATGTTGGAGGACAGCAGTTCACTCTCATCACAGACCATAGGCCACCAACATATGCTTTCCACCAGGGACCTGAGAAGGCATCACCATGTCAGCTGTGACACCTTGACTATATCAGACAGTTCACCACCAATATGGTCCACGCAGAAGGAGAACTAAATGTGCCAGCTGATGCACCCTCCAGGATTGAAGCAATTACTGAAGCAGTTGATTTTGTAGCTCTCTTGCTGTAGCGCAACAATCTAATTGTGAGCTCTGAGATATGTTGGTGCAACCATTAGGCCTACAACTCCGCTGTACTACACTGGCACTGTCAAATGTGCTGCTGTATTGTGATGTCACCACCAACGAACCGAGATCTTTTGTGACTATTGACTTTTGCCAACAGGCAATCACATCTTTAGATAACTTGTTGCACCCTGGAATATGAACCACTACCAACATTTCTCTTTTCATTTTGACTGGCTTTCCTGTCATGTTCAAGCTTCTGACAGTCCACGCCCTGACTCATAGAACGTTTTCCTTTCATTGGTTACTCAATCGTTATCTCATGGTCAGGTCCCCATTGGCAGCCCCTCCAAGAGATCCAAATGGGGGACTATTCCAGAATGTTCTGGCAATGGAGAGATCATCATGACACTTTTCAATTACAGGCCACATATTCTTTGGGTACACATTACGTGTCTTTAATGCAGTGGTTTACTTTGCCTTCTGCATCCTCAGGCCATTGATCACTGCTGATTGTTCTGCCCTTAGGGCAGTTCCCCCCTCCTAGGACAAGACAGTGCCCTGAACCTCTGTCTGCTCCTCCACCCTCTTTGACAAGGTCATTGGCAGAAAGAGGGTGACTTCTTATGCCGGAAGTCTTTGGCTGCCAATACTGATTTTTAATCAAAATTTAATTAGTGATGGGATTCAAACCCATGACCGTGGATGGTTTGGTTACTAACCTTTATTTTAAGAGTAATCTCATTTTGTTCATTGCACTTATTTGAGGCGGACATCCCATGACACCCGTTGAAGTTCTTTGTTGATCTATACACACAGTATTTTTTTTTATTATTTTTTTTTTCAGAGGGCAGCTAACTGTCTGACTGAACACACTAAGCTATCTTGCCAGCTACCGCTAGACCACAGGTGAATAAGCTCTTATCACCTGAAATAGGGTCTCTTTCAAGCAGGTCACATTTTCCTGTCGGCCAGGGTCCAAATGATTTGGTCACGGTGTTGTTGTTTGATGAAACTCTCCATGCTACTCTATCCTGTGCAAGCTTCTTCATCTCCTAGTACCTACTGCAACTCACATCCTTCCGAATCTGTTTAGTGTATTCATCTCTTAGTCTCCCTCTATGATTTTTACCCTCCACACTGCCCTCCAATACTAAAATTGTGATTCCTTGATGCCTCAGAACATATCCTATCAACTGATTCCTTCTTCTAGTCAAGTTGTGCCACAAATTTCTCTTCTCCCCAATTCTGTTCAATACCTCCTCATTAGTTATGTGATTTACCCATCTAATCTTCAGCATTCTTCTGTAGCACCACATTTCGAAAGCATCTATTCTCTTCTTGTCCAAACTATTTATCATCAATGTTTCACTTCCATACATGGCTACACTCCATACAAATACTTTCAGAAACGACTTCGAGACACTTAAGTCTATGCTCATTTAGGACACTGTCCATTCCATTCAACTGCTGTTCATAGTTCTTTGCATTACAATGTCATTGGCAAACCTCAGAGTTTTTATATCTTCTCCATGGATTTTAATACCTACTCCGAATTTTTCTTTTGTTTCCTTTATTGCTTGCTCAATATACAGATTGAATAACATTGGGGATAGGCTACAGCCAGTCTCACTCCCTTCCCAAGCGCTGCTTCCCTTTCATGCCCCTCAACACGTATAATTCCCTTCTGGTTTCTGTAAAAATTGTGAATAGCATTTTGCTCCCTATATTTTACCCCTGCCATAATCCGAATTTGAAAGAGAGTATACCAGTCAACTTTGTCAAAAGCTTTCTCTAAGCCTACAAATGCTAGAAACATAGGTTTGCCTTTCCTTAATCTATTTCCTAAGATAAATTGTGGTGTTGTATGAAGTTTTCTTTCTCCTGATAATGATGTCCTCTTGAGTAGACCTCAACCAGAGATCCAAATGGGGGACCATTTTACCTCCAGAATATTTTACTCATCATCATTTAACCATACAGTAGAGCTGCATGCCCATAGGAAAAATTATGGATGATGTTCCCCCTTGCTTTCAGCTGTTCACAGTACCAGCATGATGAAAATTGCTGAGTGCAACTGAATGACACTTAACTTGTCTTAATCATTTCAACACTGACTTACAAAATTTTCCCTGACAAATACAACTCACACTTATTTTATTCATTTATTGCCCACCATATACCAGGATAGCACACTCTGAATATTAATTAACACAAAAGAATGACCCTGAATTAGAAAAAATTATAAAAATAACCCATATATTTCATAAGTCACTTACCTCACAGAAAATCTTCATGACACAAACTACAGCAAACACAGCAAGTATACAGCCAGCTAAATGAAAAGCTTCTAAGTACTGTAGTCCCTAACTACTTATAGGCATGTGGTTAACAAAGGAAAGATTTTATTGCAGAGCAAACAATGTATTTAGCAGATTTTACCTTAATCATGTGTCATCCAGTTCCAAAAATTTTATAATCATCCATGACATCCAGTTCCAAAAATTATATAATCATCAGCAATTCCATTGCCCACATTTGACAATCCATGTCCAAAAAATATTAAATCTCCATGACGGACACATGTCCAGACCATCCGCTCATGCTAACTCTGCTTCTAACACCCATCGCTGCTAACTGTTAAGTTCTAACAACGAGTGCGACCAGCCACAGTGCCTCTTACAGAGGGTGCACAGCGCTGACAAAGATATTAATGCAGTCTATAGCACTACACAGCGCTGCCAACATACAAACACATAAACAGGCTACTTAAAATGAGCCCAGCAGAAACACTGCAGACGATGTCATTCAGTTAGGGAAGACACTTGCATCTGTTCTCAGCTTCCATGGTCCATCCATGCCATATTACACTGCACTGTCTAAAGGGTCGTTTGTCTCACTTCCCCCATTGTTTTTTGTGATTATTTCACACAAAGTTGCTTCTCTGTTAGCACTGACAAATTTACGCAAACCCCGCTGCTGTCTGCCATTATGTGAAGGCCATCAGTCACGGCATCATCTGTGGTGAGAGGTATTGCTGAAATTCAGTGTTCTGGGCACACTATTGACATTGTCAATTGCTGAATACTGAATCCCCTAACAATCTGAACACCCATTTTAGGTTGTTTGCAGATGACGCTGTCGGTTTTCGACTAATAAAGTCATCAGAAGATCAAAATGAATTGCAAAACAATTTAGAAAAGAAGTGTGAGGCCATCCACATGAGTGCTAAAAGGAGTTCGTTGAACTTTGGTTACACAATAAATCAGCCTAATCTAAAAGCCATATATTCAACTAAATACCTAGGTATTACAATTACAAACAACTTAAATTGTAAGGAACACATAGATTAGATTAGATTAATACTTGTTCCATAGATCATGAATACGACACTTCGTAATGATGTGGAATGTGTCAGGTTAATGAAAGATGTCTGTACAAGAAAATTACATTACACAAAATATTGCATGACACTAATGTTTAAGTTAGTTTTTTTCCCTCCCTTAATTTATATCTAAAAATTCAGCCAATGAGTAGAAGGAGTTGTAATCTAGAAATTCTTTTAATTTATTTTTAAATGTTGGTTGGCTATCTGTCAGGCTTTTGATGCTGTTTGGTAGGTGACCAAAGACTTTTGTGGCAGCATAATTTACCCCTTTCTGTGCCAAAGTCAGATTTAACCCTGCATAGTGAAGATCATCCTTTCTCCTGGTGTTAGGGCTATGCACACTGCTATTACTTTTGAACTGAGTTGGATTATTAACAACAAATTTCATAAGTGAATATATATACTGTGAGGTTACTGTGAGGATCCCTAGATCCTTAAATAGATGTCTTGTGATGTCTGGAATTAAAAAAAAAAAGGGGGTGGTAATTTTTTGTTTTTGTTTATTGTTGTTTAGGAAAGAAAGAAAAAAGGGTTTGTTTGCTGAGAACCACTTAAAAATTTTGTGAAAAACATCATTTACAATTACATCACTTAGTTCTTAGTTTTTGGATGTTATTACTATACTTGTATCATCAGCAAAAAGAACTAACTTTGTATCTTCATCAATATGGAATGCTAAGTCGTTAATGTATATCAAGAACAGTAAAGGACCTAAGACCGAACCCTGTGGGGCCCTGTACTTGAAAGCCCCCCAGTTTGAGGAATCAGCTGTTGTTTTAACATTACATGAACCACTTATTTCAACTTTCTGCATTCTTCCAGTTAAGTATGAATTAAACCATTTGTGCACTGCCGCCCTCAAACCATAATGATTTAGCTTATCTAAAAGAAATCCATGATTTACACAATCAAAGGCCTTTGAGATATCACAAAAAATACCAATGGGTGATGTCCGGTTATTCAGAGCATTTAATATTTGATCAGTGAAAGCATATATAGCATTTTCTGTTGAAAAGCCTTTCTGAAAACCAAACTGGCATTTTGTTAGTACTTTATTTTTACAAGTATTGGAGGCTACTCTTGAATACATTAATTTCTCAAAAATTTTTGATAGAGCTGTCAGAAGAGAGCTTGGGCGATAGTTGTTGACATCCGACGTATCCCCCTTTTTATGCAATGGTTTTACAATGGCATATTTCTATCTATCTGGGAAAACACCCTGCTCCAAAGAACTATTACATACGTGGCTGAGAATCCTACTTATCTGTGGGGAACAAGCTGTAAGTATCTTGCTGGAAATGCCATCAATTCCATAAGAGCTTTTACTTTTCAGTGAGTTTATTATTTTACTGATTTCAGAGGGAGAGTTTGGTGGAAATACAGTTGTTTCAAACTGCACAGGTATGGCCTCTTCTATTAGAAGCCTTGCCTCTTCTAGTGAAGATCTAGATCCTATTTTCTCCACAACATTTAAAAAAATGATTATTGAAAATATTTCCAATTTCTGATTGTTTGTTAGTACACTTGTCATTCAGTTTTATGGCACTAAAGTCTTCCTGTGCTCTTGGTTGCCCTGTTTCCCTTTCAATAATATTCCAAATTGCTTTAATTTTCTTATCAGAGTTACTGATCTCAGACATGATACACATGCTTCTGGACTTTTCAATAACTTTTCTTAGTACCGCACAATATTTTTTATAATATTGAATAATTTTGGGGTCAGTACTCCCTCTTGCTGTTAGATACAGTTCTCTTTTCGATCATTTTACATGCTGGCCTAAAGTGTTCCCAATCGCTGACATCACTGCTGAAACTGTCATGACTGCATTCTTCAGGGGATAGATCACCCATTTAGGAGTGCTATTATGAATCACAACAGACCAAGGAAGACAGTTTGAGTCATATTTGCTCGAAGCACTCTCTATCCTCCTGGATGCAAGGCACATTAGAACTACAGCTTACTACCCATCAGAAAATGGTTTAATTGAATGCATGCACCACCAACTGAAAGTGTCACTTCATTGTAACAACACACATTGGTGGACAGAGATGGTGCCCATTGTCCTCCTGGGTCTCTGTATGTTGCTGAAAGAAGACCTAAACACCACAGCTGCAGAGCTTGTTTATGGCCAGACGATACGACTTCCCAGTGAATTCTTTGCTAATGTACCAGACAATGGCATTGACACTTCAGATTTTGCCCAAAAGCATCATACACAAATCTGGCAACTATGCCCCTTTGCTTCAAGGGCTCAGCAGACCTATCGTCCATTTGTGTTTAATGAGCTACAGGAAAGCCAATACATCTTCGTACGGCATGACACAGTACGCAAGCCGCTGCAGCTACCCTACAGCGGACCTTATCATGTCATCAGTAGGGAGGACAAGACAGTCAATGTTGATGTGATGGGTACACCAACCACCATCTCCATCGACAGGCTCAAACCAGCTTTCTGCCCTCCCCACACTGGTACGGACGCATCTACACACACTAAGGACATGACCAAAGCTCCAGCCACTCCACTGCACGTCACAGGTCAGCCTCAACAGACATCTGAGGCTACCTCTAATGCATCATCAGCAGCCTGTGCACCTGTGCATGACCTGTTGTAACCCGGTGTAGACGACATTTCAATTTCATCAGAAAGTACTGTTGACACCAAGGGGGGAGTGGTGAAGTGCAGTGTTATGTGCAGTGTAATGCTATGTGTGAGTGATGGCTATTTGTAATTATTATATCTGGCACAGTCTCTGACTTATGTTTCCTCATTTGTTTTTATGCTGTTCTGTTGGTTAATTTTCTAGTAAAGGAGTCATATGAGTTACGGTGTAACAATAAACATTATGATGTGGAATGCATCAACAGAATAAACATATAACACTTATTTATAGCTAAAAAAATTATATTGCTACATGCTGGTCATATACTAATTATTTTTTCCTTTAAAAATTACTAATTATCTCTACTCTAGAATTCTTCTATGGTATAGAAAGAGTTAATAATGAGAAACACATTTAACCTACATTCAAAAACACTTTTGCTGTCTGTCAGACATTTTATTTCCATGGGTAGATTCTCAAATAATTTTATAGCTGCATATTTCAACCCTTTCTGACCCAAACTTAGATTCATTAAAGGATAGTGCAGGTCATTTTTCCTTCTAGTGTGGTACTTATGACTGTCTCTCTTACTTTCAAACTTAGATGGACTGTTGGTAACAAATTTCATAAGTGAATAGATGTCCTGTGAGGCTGTCTTTAATATTCACAGCTGCTTAAAGAGATACCTGCAAGTTGTACATGTGTGTACTCCACACATTATTGTAATTACCTTCTTTTGTACACCCCATATTCCACAGGGATATCATCCATGTGGCAAGGGGCTGGGATAGGGGGTGGCATAGGGATGGAGTAGGATGTTGTGGAGGTTGGTTGGGCAATGGAACACCACCTTGGAAGGGATGGGAAGAATCTTGTATAGGATGTCTCTCATTAGAGGCCATGGTGATTGATAATCAGAACTATGATGCAGATGTGGTTCAGTTTTTCCAGTCATGGCTGGTATTGGGTGACGACGGAGGTACTCCTTTGTACCTGATTCTTGGGGCTGGTGGGAGGTTTGGGGCCGTATAGAGATATGTCATAGGAAATCTGTGGACTAGCTCTTCTGATATCTTTAGCATACTGGGCAATAGAATTGTTGTCACTGCAAATATGCTGTCCCTTGGTGACCAGGCTGTGTGGCACGGATTTTTTGGCATGGATGGGATGGCAGCTGATGAAATGCAGGTACTGTCGGTGCTTGGTGAGTTTAATGTGGACTGAGTTGTGGATGGAGCCATGAGAGAGAAGGAGGAGGTCAACATTCATGAAGGTGGCACATTGGGTTGAGAAGGACCAAGTGAAGTGGATGGGATGGAAGGTGTTGAGGTTCATATCAATAAACAAAAAGCAGATCAGTGGTTTAGTGTTTTGGAAGACTAGGAAGGTTTCCTCTAGGTGACCCATAAACATGTGGTCATTGGAGGGTGCCATGTAGGTGCCCATGGCTGTGTTGCGGATTTGTTTTTATACTTACCCTTCAAAGGAAAAGTAGTCAAAAGTAAATATATAGTTTATAAGGTGTCTAAGGAATGAGGTGGTTTGTTTGGAGTCTGAAGGACATTGGGAGAGAGGGATGGACTAGGATGCAGCAAGCCAAGGACATGAGGGATCTACATCATACTCTGCAAGTAACCTTATGGTGCGTGGCAGAGGGTACTTTTAGTACCGGTCTCTGATCCCTCCAACCCTATTACACTTGTGAATAGTGCGTGGAAAGAATGATTGTCAGTAAGCCTTTGTATTCACTCTAATTTCTCAAATTATCTCCTTGTGGTCAATATGCGAGATGTATGTGAGATGAAGTAATATGTTGTCTGGCTCCTAGTGAAAAGTGATGTCCTGAAATTTCAATAGTAAATCTCTCCATGATGCACAACACCTCTCTTATAACGTCTGCCAGTGGAGTTTGTTTAGCATCTCCATAATGCTCTCTAACCAGCTAAACAATCCCATGATAAAATGCGCTGGTCTTCATTGGATCTTCTCTATCTCCTCTATTAGGCCTATCTGATAGGGATCCCAGATAGATGAACAATGCTAAAGAATCAGGTGAACAAGTGCCTTGTAAGCCACTTTTTTCATGGATGGGTTTCATTTCCTTAAGATTCTTCTGATGAATCTGAGTCTGGTATCTGCTTTTTCCACTATATGTTTTTTATGGTAATTGCACATAATGTCATTCTGGATAGTTACACCTAGATATTTTATGGCATACACTATCTCTAGCTGTTTGTCATCAATAATTTAGCTGTACACTAATGGATTTCTTTTCCTATTTTCCTATTCTTTTCCTGTGTATGCACAGTATGTTACATTTATTTATGTTTAGGGTCAACTGTCAGAGCCTGCACCATTCATCAATTCTCTGCAGGTCATTCTGCAGATTCTCGCTATCTTCTGGCATTGATACTTTGGTATAGACAACTGCATCATCTGCAAATAGCCTTAAAGAGCATCTGACACAAATCATTTATATATATTGTAAACAGCAATGGTCTTGTCGCACTTGCCTGTGGTACTCTGAATATTACCTTTACATCTGTCAATTTATTTCTGTTAAGACCAATGTGTTGAGTTCTATCTGCAAGAAAGTCTTGAATCAATCATAGGTCTGCTCCGATACTCCATAAGCTCATACTTTTTGATTAAACAGCAATGTGGGATGGTGTCAGATGCCTTACTGAATTCAATGAACATGGCATCAACCTGAGTGCCATTGTCCACTGTGCTGTGGATCTCATGGAAAAACAGAGTGAGGTGAGTTCCACAAGATCTCTGTTTGCTGAATCCACGTTGATTTTTATAGATGAGATGTTCATTTTCCAAAAATGTCATAATTCTTGAGCATAAGGATATTGGTGTGTAGGGAGATGGGATCAACAGTGATGAATAGGTATCTAGGAGGTAAAGGGGTAAAGATGCTGCAGAGTTGGCGAAGAAAGTGGTCATTATCTTTTATGTGCGAGGCTAGGCTTTGCACAATAGGTTGGAGGTGTTGGTCAAACAGAGCAGAAATTCTTTCAGTGAGAGAACCATAGACAGCTACAGTAGGACATCCAGGAGAGTTGGGTTTGTGGATTTTGGAGAGCATGTAGAAGGCAGGTGTGCAGGGTGTTGTTGGGCTGCAGAGGGAGATGGACTCAGTGTTAAGGTTCTAGGAAGGACCTATGTATTTCAGTAGGCACTGCTGCATGTCTGCAATTGGATCACTGTGGCAGAGGTTGGGGGTGGAGGACTTGGACAATTGGTGTAGGCCCTCTGTCAGGTTGTTACTGTGACTCATGATGGCAGACTGGAGCCTTAGTCTCCAGGGATGCTGATTAAGGCAGAATCGTTTTCCAGGTTGTGTGTGGGTGTTGTTTCTTCTGCTGAAAGGTTAGTGTTCTTAGGAAAAAACCTGGGGAAGGATGGTGAGGCCGAGCTGGAGGTAATAAACTCCTGTTAGGGAAATAGGGGTAGTTTTGTTGTTAGGGGCGAGGGGCATGGTTGGACAATGGTATTTACTGGCATAGGCAAAGGTCAGTGTTGGGATTAGGTCGGCTTTGTTTGGATGGACTAGTGGCAAAAAATTGTTTCCACTATAAGGATTGGGAGAAGAAGCATAGGTTTTTGACAAGTTCAGCATGGTTGAACTTGGGTGTGCGGATGAAGATGAGGCCTTTGTATAAACTTCTGTTGGGCTGAGGATTTTGGTTCTTTTCTTTTAGTGTGTGCCAATTGACAACTCAATGCCTCTACTTTTCAGTAGTGATTGCCTTTAATACAAAAGTATTTATTACCTATAAGTTTCTTAGCATTGTTCTGTTGTATCCTAAATGTCTCTTCATCTGTATGTGGGTCTTTCGTCTCTAATTCTGCTAGCAAGTGAAACAGAATTTCAGGTTTTCTAACAAAATTTTTCCCTGTTTGTATTTTGCTTGCTGCCTTTTACCAGCAGCCCTTCTATTTTTCCCCCTTCAGATGACATAATTCAAATTACATGTTTTCTAACTCTGCCTGGTGGGCATGAGTCTTTGCTTCTTGTTTCTTGATTTTTCAGTTTTTTTGTCTTAGCCTACAATTCCATTGGAGGGACCTATTTGCTCACCCTATTCCCTTCACCTCATCAATCGACTGTTTTCACAAAATGGATCTTGCTTAACTGATGTGCTACAAGATACACACTTACCACACACGACTAATTGTTTTAATGATAGATACAATGAAACAAGTGAGAGAGAAATTTACATTACCGTTAGAACTGTTGTTGCAATAAGACCGCTTTACCTTATTTCACATGACACTAATGCTTACACTAATGTAAATAGACTTATATTTATAATAGCAAGAAATGTTTAAAATTGGCTTGTAATCTTTATTTATGTAATTATTTATGACAGCAGAATTCCCACTCATCAACACCTCTATCTATTAATGATGCATTGCATAATGTGCCAAATCTTATTATGTTTCAGGCCCCTGACTTCAGTTTGCTCATTTTTGCACTAGATTTATTTGCTAATACATCCTTATTCTGTTCATTCATTTTTCTTTTTTTCTTTATATTTGTTCTGCAGTTGGAAATGAAATGAAAATGAAATTGAAAAGGGATACAATTTGCTCTGAATTTTTTTACTGTAGTCTCAGTTTCATAGTCTGAGGTATTCTTAAATATTTTTCTTCATTGCCATATTTATGGCATCTGACATTATGAAGAAATTATCATCTAGAAAATATCAATTTACATAATTAATTTTTTTCTTTGTTTGCAGGTACATGTCTGCAGTCTTGGGGCTGTTCCATATCATGCCTGTAGAGGAGCTAAAACAAAATGCCACAGTCCATTGATAAAGTGGGATATCAAGTGGTAATTCATTTTTGGTAGTAGTATAAGTCTAGTAATTGTGCCACCCCAATCCAGACAGCTGAAGAACCCACCTGAATTGGTCTGACACAGTTGCAACATTCCTTCTGCTTACTGTGTGAAAATCCGCTTTATCGATGGAATGAAACATTTTATTTTAGCTCCTCTTTTGGTGTACTATGGTACTGTGGCTCAGGGATAGTGATACAAACCATTACTGCAGCTGTACCGTATACCCACAAACAATCAAAAATTAATTATGTTACTTTTTCCAGGTGATAATTAAATCAACCGGAAGTGCAAAATGGCTAAGCAGGAATGGCTAGAGGACAAATGTAAGGGTGTAGAAGCATATATCACTAGTGGTAAGATGTGTGCTGCATACAGGAAAATAAATAGATGTTTGGGGAAAAGAGAAGCACCTGTATGAATATCAAGAGCTCAGATGAAAAACCAGTCCTAAGAAACAAGGGAACGCAGGAAGGTGGAAGGAGTATATAGAGGGTCTATACAAAGTAGATGCACTTGAGGGCAATATTGTGGAAATGGAACAGGATGCATATGAAGATGAGATGGGAGATATGATACTGCATGAAGAATTTGACAAAGCACTGGAAAACTTAAATCGAAACAAGGACCCAGACGTAAAAAACATTCCGTTAGAGCTACTGATACCCTTGGGAGAGCCAGCCATGACAAAAATCATCCATCTGGTGAGCAAGATGTATGAAGCAGGTGAAATACCCTCCTACTTTAAGAAGAATATAATAATTCTAATTCTAAAGAAAGAAGGTGCAGACAGGTGTGAAAATTACCAAACTATCAGTTTAATAAGTCATGGGTGCAAAATACTAGCATGAATCCTTTACAGAAGAATGGAAAAAGTGGTAGCAGCTGACCTTTGGGAAGACCAGTTTGGATTCTGGAGAAATGTAGTAACATACAATGCAATATTGACCCTACGACTTCTCATAGGAGATAGGTTAAGGAAAGGCAAACCAATGTTCATAGCATTTGTAGACTTAGAGAAAGCTTTTGTGAATGTTGGCTGGAATACTCTCTTAGAAATTCTATAGGTAGTAAGGGTAAAGTATAGAGAGCAAAAGGCCATTTACAGCTAATACAGAAACCAGATGGCAGCTACAAGAGTTGAGGGACATAGACAGGAAGCAGTTGTTGCGAAGGGAGTGAGACAGGGTTGTACCCTATCCCTGACATTATTCAACCTGTATATTAAGCAGGCAGTAAAGGAAACAAAAGGAAAATTTGGAGTAGGAATTAAATTCCAGGTAGAAGAAATGAAAACTTTGAGGTTTGCCAATGACATTGTTATTCTGTCAGGGACAGCAAAGAACATGGAAGAGCAGTAGAATGGAATGGACAATGTCTTGGAGGAAGAGAAATATGAACATCAACAAAAACAACATGAGAATAATGGAATGTAGTTGAATTGAATCTGGTGATGCTGAGGGAATTAGATTAGGACATGAGTCACATAGCATAGTAGATGAGTTTTGCTATTTGGGAAGCAAAATAACTGATGATGATCAAAGTAGGGAGGATATAAAATGTGGACTGGCAATGGCAAGAAAAGCATTACTGAAGAAGATAAATTTGTTAACATTGAATATAGATTTCAGTGTCAGGAAGTCCTTTCTGAAAGTATTTGTATAGAGTGTAGCCCTATATGACACGGACTATAAACAGTTTAGACAAGAAGAGAAATAAAGCTTTTGAAATGTGATGCTACAGAAGAATGCTGAAGATTAGATGGGTAGATCACATAACTACTAAGGAGGTACTGAATGGAATTGGGAAGAAGTGAAATTTGTGGTTCAACCTAACTAGAAGAAGGGATCAGTTGGTAGGACACATTCTGAGGCATCAAGAGATCACCAATTGAGTACTGGAAGAAAAGGGGGGGGGGGGAATTGTAGAGGGAGACCAAGAGATGAATACACTAAGAAGATTCAGATGGATGTAGGTTGCAGTAGTTACTTGGAGATGAAGAGGCTTGCACAGTATAGAGTAGCATGGAGAGCTGCATCAAACCAGTCTTTGGACTGAAGACAGCAACAACAACTAAATCTTTATGATACCCATCATAAAACTAAATGTGGATGATAGATAATATAGAAGTGAGAAATAATTGTGAAGAGTCAATAATCATACTTAATTAATGTGAGCCTATTTTTCTTGTTATTTCCATTAACTGAGCTTTAAATTTTTTCTAGTCATCCTTACTACAGACTATTCTGGGTGAGCTACCAGCCACTTCAGGAACTCTGGCTATAAGTGGTAAAGTTTCATATGCATCACAAGGACCCTGGCTGTTTGCTTCTACTATTCGACAAAATATACTCTTTGGTGAACCTTATGACAGAGAGAGGTACTGGCAAGTGATAAAAGCATGTGCACTGGAGGTGGATTTTGACTCATTCCCACACCGTGATAAGACTCTTGTTGGTGATAGAGGCATCATGTTAAGTGGTGGACAGAAAGCTCGTGTTAATCTTGCCAGGTGGGTATATATCTGTGTATTACTGCAATAGTATATCATGGTCTTTTTGAACCTTCTTTCAAATTTGAAGGTCAAAAATTCCATAAGGAAGAAAAGTGTCAAATTGTAAATCATGTTAATGATAATGAAAAACTGGATAATAGATTTTTTGAGAAGATGTACAAAGTTATTGGTCTTTGGTGGGAGAATACGAGGGGGTACCCATTAGAAAACAAACTAATTTTCTGGTGAGCAGAGATTTTGTAGTACTGCATTCTTGCCACTAGGAGCACATAGAGAAAATATTCCAGAGTCAGTAAGTTGAGTGCTATCACTGAAGAAGCTCAGGACTAGCTTCAACAGAGTTTATAGTAACAACTGCTTTGTGTGATTGCCATTTTTGCAATGGTTAATTTTTGTGAATAGTGAAATTTTGATTTTTTGCTCAGAAAAAGTGGAACAGAAGACCTTGAAATGTTAAAAATGGCATACAAGGGTGTTGATATTGGGAAAACATAAGTATTTGAGTGGTTTCCTCAATTCAAAAATGGTGAAATGTCAACTGATGACAAAACTCATTCTTGTCATCCTTCCATGGTCTGAACACATGAAAAATCTTGAAAACATTCATGCAGTCACCAACAAAGATCTGCAGTGGACCATTGAAGAAATTATGGAGTTGTCAGGAGTGACTTGGAGTTCAATTCACTTCTGAAATGATTCAAACTTTTTTACCGAAATTATCACAAGTGATGAAGCTTGGTGCTATGGTTACAATCCTGAATCAAAGCAACAATCAAGCCTGTGGAAGAATTCAAGTTCACCTCATTCCAAGAAAGCTTGTCAGGTGAGATTAAACATTGAGACAATGTTGATTGGTTTTTCTATGTGAGAGGAGTTGCCCATTCAGAGTTTGCTCCACTGTGTGATACAGTTGACAAGCCTTTCTACTTGGAAGAATTGAAAAACTTGTGCAACAGTGTGTGGCAGATGTGACCTGATTTGTGGCAGTTGGGTAACTGGTTTTTCTATCATGACAGTGCCCTTGCTTATACATCCCTGACTGTAAGATAATTCTTGTCCAAAAATGGTATGACCACTGTTTTGCACCCCCTATTCTCACCCGACCTTGCCCCATATGAGTTTTTTTGCTTTCTAGAATGAAAAGAGGCATGAAAGAAAAGCGTTTTGCTGATGTTGTTGAGGTGAAGAAAAAAAATGATGGAAGCGCTGTCAAATATAGGAAAAGATGAATTTAAACAATGTTTTCATAAATGGTATAAAAAATTAGACAAATGTGTCAGTGCAGGTGGAGAGTATTTTTGAAGGGAATTGATGGTTTATGCATAAAATGTGAATAAATAAGTTTAAAAAAGTTCTGTTTCTTTTGGGTGCCCCGTCATAAGTTACTCATCAAAATATCATGGACATTCAAACAGTGCATGTGAACACATTAACCCTAAGACAAGAGTTTGAGAGTAACAGGGGAGTGTCACAGAATAAGCCTGTTCGAAGGAATTATCTTGATACACTTGGAGTGGTTCAAAGAAACCAGAAAAGTATAAAATAATATCTGAATAGCTTATAAATGCAATACATCTTTTAGTACAAATTTGTCACCCACGCAGGCTATGTACATCTATATTTTTTTTAATTTTTCCCATCTCAGAATAATCTTTTGGCTGCTACATTCGCTATCCAGATAAATAACTAGAACCTTTTTATCAGTGACAAAATTTCTAGGTCTACATACATATTCCACAAGTTTCCACATCATTGTTAGTCATTCCCTTTCCTGTTAGACTTGCAAATGAATCAAGGGAAAATAACTGTCTCTACACTTCTATACAAGCCCTAATTTCTCTTATCTTGTCTTTGTGGTCCTGACATGAAATATACATTGGCAGCAATAGAATACTTTCAAAAGTTATCCTCAAATGACAGTTTTATAAATTTTCTCAGTAGGTATTTGCAAAGATATCAGATTCCCTGAGGGATTCCCATTTGTAATACGTGTATGTTTATCTAACTCGTGACAAATCTAACAGTATGCCTCTGAATTGCTTTGATGTCTGAATTGTCACAGATCCCAAACACTCAAGCATCACTCAAGAATGGGCCATACCAGGTTTCTATATGTGGTCTCTTTTACATATGGGCTACTCTGTCCTAGAATACTCCCAATTAGCCAAAGTTGACATATCGTCTTTTCTACAACTTTAAGTGTTAATTCCATTTCATGTCAATTTCAGTGTTATGCTCCTTGTCTCTTTTGACACTAACTGGCCAGGACAACATATGAGTTCCATTACTTCATTAACAGTACGCTGTTGGGCACTGTGTCAAACTCTTTCCAAAAATCTAGCAATATGGAATCTCCTTGTTACCCTTGCAGAATATGATGTGAGAAAAGGGAAAACTGAGTGCTTTCTAAATCCATCCCGATTCATGGACAGAAGCATTTTTGTCTCAAGGAAATATATTATATTTGAACTTAGAATCTTCCTGGTCATACACATATTATAGTATTAATGGCTACCTTCAACCTAGAAACTTTAGTCTGGGAGACTCAAATCAAAGTACTGACTCATGAGGGTAACATGTGAGATTTTCTAGTTACAGACGGGCATGAATTTATGAACTCAGTTAAAGTAGAGTGTGGAATCAGTGATCTAAGGTAGTAATATAAAGAAAGGTAGGAATATAGTTGTGCTTACATAGTGCAGCAAGAAACAGATCTCAGATTTGTATATGCAGATTGAAGTGACAAATGAAAATTTGTACTTATGCTGGACTTTGAACCAGGATCTCCTGTTGACTAGGCAGATGCACTAACCACTACACCACCATGGCATGGTAGCTTCGCCTAAGTACACAAACGACACTAGCATGCCTCCTTCTTAAATCCAAATTCCCATTCACGCCTCAGTCCACTTGGCATTACCCCTCAACCCAAACAGCATTGCAGAGGTTCTCCAAATATATTGGGTTAGTACCTCAGCACTGAAAGAAATGGGGGATCCTACCCAAAATCCAGCATTCAGTGTTGAAGTGCTATTCCACTAAAGCTGGAGAGCTTTTGCAATGCTTTAAAGCACCTATGCCTGGACTTCATGCAGGATTGTCCATTTTGTTTGATGCCGAGGTGCTATTCCAATACAGCTGGAGAGCCTCTGCAATGCTGTTCAAATTTGGGGAAATACAAAGTGGACTGAGGCATGTATGGGAGTTTGGAGTGAGGAGAGAGGCATGCTAGGGTGATTCATGCAGTTGTACAAAGCCGCTGACCTGTGAAGGTGTAGTGATTAGCACATCTGCTTAGTGAGCATGAGATCCTGGCTCAAATCCTGGCTTTGGTATAAATTTTCATTCATCACTTCAGTCTGCACATACACATCATAGATGTTTGAGACTCAGATCTCAGATTAGCTGGGTGGATTGTACAGAGTAGTTAAAATAAAACACGCCCAGAAAATATTTAAAGTAAGACTGATGTGTGATTGAGCCTCGTCAATGAACCCACAGGAGAGGCTGGAAATGGAAACCATTGCCATCGATGTGACACTGTGCTTGATTTATCACATTGTGAGGCACACATAGGAGCTCTGCTTGAGGGACAGCAGCAACAGCAGTTTCAGAGTTCTGCTGTAGCTCTGCAAGAGTGTGAGGATATTTGAGTACGTCTGACATTTTGATTTACCCCACAGCTAAAAATAACAGGAAGAGAGATCAGGCAGTCAAGGTGGCCAGGAGATTGCACTGGATCTGCGGATTGTCCTCGCTTCATCAAACACCTTGTGCCCTTGTGATAAGGTTGCCAAGTTGGAGTGTAGTGTTGCTCCATCTTGATGAAAATATTCACACAGTTGTTCATTTTCTGCAAGTTGATCCACATGTGGATTAAACTGTTTCTGGACATTCTGGCTAACATTAACAGTGTGGCGAAAGAATTGTTATATGATGTGGACATAAGAAATTTCACACCAGACACTAAACATGAGATTTTGCAGCTGCTTTTCAAAGTACTAATGAGAATTTTCTGATATATAATGACATGCTGTCTGTAAATTCACATATGCTGAGAAACCAGGCCTCATCTGAAGAAGTGAAAAAACTGAGGATCCACAAGTCTTGATTGCATTTCACACAGAAATAACCATCAGAACTCTACATGCTTTAACTCATGCACAACAGTAAATTTGTAAGGATACAGATGCAGATTCTTTTTGATAATGTTTTGACACTGCAGTGTCTTAATTCCTATGAGTACAAGTAAATGGTGTTAAGATTTTATTAGACTTTGTAGGATTTCCTTCACACAAGCAGTATTTTATAATGTTCACACTATTCAGATAGTTACAGTTTTATTTACTACAGAGCCTGTTTCACACCATACTGCTACTCCATTTTGCATTGCAGGTTTTGATGGAGGTTTATGCCAAAACATGTCCAGTCTTAAACTCTTCCACAGATAGTTCTGCACTTGTTTTCCACAAGTTATGCTTTGCACAACACTCAGTAATGAACACTGTAAGCTCTGCTGTTTATTCCATTTCTACAAAATCAATCTTTTGAGGGAGGTGGGTTGCAGCAGATCATGTCTGACACAGAAATAAACTTTCTACCTATTGCTCATGACATGCATGTAATTACTGGCCATCAACTTGGTAATTATGCATGATAAGGATCTGTTATAAATGATAACACCATGTATATAAACTTAGTTTATTGGTTCCCAGCAATGAATGTCCCTAACAACAATTTACATACTAACACTTTTGTAATCAAGACTTATAATTTGTCATTCCAGAGAAGATACCATTTAATTGATCTCAATTCTGTCATCAATACCAATTTCAAGTTTTACTGCAGTTTCTTACAGGTCATTAATTTATATAAATTCTAATCAGTAACTTCAGTTCTACTCAGTCTAGAAAATCGAACACTTGCTCCTTCCAATTAACTTTTATATATAACATTATTAATTAGTAACTGCTCAGCATTTTAATACAGTTCTTTCTCTCAACACTATCTTTAACTTTTACTGTCACTGACTCCCATCTTTATGATGTGATCAACACTTCTACCTTCAGACACCTACCTACTTGCATACCCACTCATTACTTACAGGAACAATGCCAGTTTGACTTGACAGCACTCCAACCACTCAACAAAGGCTTGTAGTGTGGCAAAGGTTCCAAAATGTCAGATTTGCCAGCTTGTGTATGCTGGTGAAAGAGCATGACTGTAGCTGATGTAGTACTCTTACATTCCCATACTAAATTGGAAGATCTGTGTAACCAAGAAAGAAAAATTAATCTCTCTTTGTACAACAAAAGTAGTGCCTTTCCCTCTTCACACTCACAGTTTACATAAATGGCTGTTAATTAAATACTCTCAGAACTCCTTGCATTCATCCATCCTTGCACTTCAGCATATATAAATTTATAATATTATTGTTTTGTATTTTAAAAAATAATTTAATTACAAGTTACTCTTGAAAAGAGTTTCTTCATTATTAAGGATGTATGCATACTAATGAAAAGAAAAGCAGTGCAATGAAGAAAGCAAAATATCTAAAATATCCCTAAATATATCCACACTGGACAACAAAATTATACCATTAAATTAATCACCAAAGGCCCTGTCAGTATGAGTTATTTAACTCAGTTCAGCAGAATTTTCAATCAACAAATGCAGAAGATATCAACACTTTTAATCTGGTACTATCACTATAATTAGGCAGCAGAAACATGTTTATTTATGTAAGAAGAAAACATAGAGAAAAATTAAGGTATTTATGCCCAGTTTAAAGAAGATGTTTAAAAGACCAAATCTTATTAAACAATGGCATTCATTTGGGAAAAAAATGGAGAAGTTAGTTTGTTATAAGAAAACACTTTGCACATTTTTAAACCCAGCATTTTGTTTGTATTTGTCACACTCACTCATGTTTAGAAAGGTGAAATTCTGTCAGGACTGGAGTTGAAATGAAAAGCATCAGTTTTTCAGTGAGTCTTTTCTCCTTTCCAAATTTTGAGAAATAACAACGGTGCAATATACATCAGCATTGGACTCCTTTCACTTAATTTATTCATCCGATAATTAGATCTTCAATTTCAAACACTTTTAGTACTAAAATCCATATCAATAGTGATTTATTGATTTCTTATTCTTCTGTCATATGTAGATTAATGTACTTTATTTCATTTCTGCGTATTGATGACTTTTGTTACATATGTGCAACTACAGATATCTGGTTTGAGCAGTAGCTAAGTGCATACTAAATTAAAAGTTTCACATAAATCATAATTTTTTTGTTAGTATTGTTGTTTTTCACATCCATGCTTTTACATTGGGATGGCATACTCTAAGATCCTCTTGGGCACTCTGTACAGTGATGGTAGCTCCATGCAGCACATGCTGTGATATAGGGATTTATTCCATTGAACTCCATCCATCCTTTGCACACTGCCCAACTAGTACCTCCAACAAATAACTGAAATACAAAACAAATATGTGAACATATATAAAGTATCATGCATATATGAATAATAGTTTTTATCTTTGGACTATTCTTGTCCTATTTAGTTATTATTACATTTGTAATAAAATTAATTGTACATATGGTTGATCATTAGTAGAAACCAAGGGTACAGAATATTTTCATGCTTCTAATGTTTATGGCAAAATACCTAAATTTAATTCAACAAAATCATGCATGCCACCCCCTGTACCCTTATAGGTGCCACTCCATATAAATGAGTTAGCATGGTTCAGTAGTTAAAAGATAAAACAGATGTAATTATTCCAAACAATTGAAAATCCACGATGGAATGTAACAATATCATGAAAAGCAAAGTTGCTACTCACCATACAGTGGAGATGCTGAGTCACAGATAGACGCAACAAAAACATTCTCACAAATAAGCTTCCAGCCAGCAAATTTTTCATCGAAAATAGACAAAACATACACACAAATGCAACTCACTCACACATGACTGCAGTCTTTGGCAACTGAAGCCACACTGCAAGCAGCAGCACCAGTGCATGATGGGAGAGACGACTGGTTGGAGGTAAGGAGGAGGCTGGGGCAGGGAGGGGGAGGGATAGTAGGGTCAGAGTAGGGGACAGTGAAATGTTGCTAGATGGCTTGCAGGAACGAGATGGAGAGAGGGCAGGGCAGCTATGTGTAGTCAGGAGGTTAGACGGAGGGCAGGGGGGAGGAGGGTGGGGGATAGCAGAAAAGGAGAGAAGTAAAAAGACTGGGTGTGATGGTGGAATAAGCTCTGTGTAGTGCTGGAATGGGAACGGGGAAGGAGCTGGATGGGTGAAGACAATGACTAACTAAGGTTGAGGCCAGGAGTGTTATGGGAATGTAGAATTTATTGCAGGGAAAGTTCCCACCTGCTCATTTCAGAAAAGCTGGTGTTGGTGAGAAGGATCCATATGTCATATACTTAGCTTGTAGATCACATGACTGGTTTCACAGGTAGCCCTGCTTTTGATTGCATAGGTGATGTTTGTGACTGGACTGGAGTAGGTGGTGGTAGGAGGATGTGTGGGACAGGTCTTGCATCTAGGTCAGTTGCAGGGATATGAGCCATGAGATAAGTGATTGGGAGCAGGGGTTGTGTAGGGATAGATGAGAATATTGTGTAGGTTTGGTGGATGACAGAATACCACTATGAGAGGAGTGGGAAGGATAGTTAGTGGAAAGGAATTTTCTCATTTTAGGGGATGATGAGAGGAAGTAAAAAACATGGCAGAGAATGTAATTCAGTTGCTCCAGTCTTGGTTGGTACTGAGTTACAAGGGGATGCTCCTCTGTGGCCAGACAGTGAGACTTTGGGAGGTGGTGGGAGACTGTAAAGATAAGGCATGGAAGATCAAAGCTTAGGAAGTTATTGATATGTGAACATTGGGTAATATATTTTTTACTGTCCTAATTATGTATTGAGATTATAACCTCAGTTTGTGCAGTAGTAACAGGTAATAGTAACCTATTAGCACTAACAGAACAGTGAGATGTAATCTGTCAAATCTCTGTTCTGATCAGTTCTTCTACATTCTTTATTGTAACATATTCTGAATTATCCTTTGTCTCTGTTAATTCATTTTGTAATAAGTGTGCTTTATTTTGAAGTATATCCTTAAATAACTGAAGAGGATCTAAATGCTCAACTTTTCTTCCACTAATCCAAGACAGTCATCCAATTCATGCACATATTTTTCATCTAGGTTAGATAGTCCTCCTACCCATTGATAGAAATTTTTATCTGTTTGATTCAATGTGTTGTTTATTTTTGAGATTACTTGCATTTTTTAAAATCTTCCTTTCCTAGTTTGAAGTGCATGTTTGTCAGTCTCCTGACAAATAGTAATTGGAAAACTACAAAAGTGGTATTGACAATTAAATATTAGATACTAATAGTGAATGACACATGTCAACTGTAATCTAAATGAATAATATAAGCTACATAAGAAACTTTTTGAAAAGTATTAACATTATTTTTTTTTTAAATTAAGAAACTTTGAAAACATCTAAGTCTTGTAGAAATATTATGAAACAGATCTAAGTGACCGCTCTCCATCATTACCAGTAAGCAGCTTGACTGACAGAATTCATGAGAACTATTGTTTTGGATTCCTTACTCATAAAATCAAACATTTTCCTTAAGGCTCACTATTCAGACTTTGGAAGTGTTGAGTTTTTGTGATTCTGAGTGATGGGTGCCTTCAACACATTCCATGTCTCCCAACCTGCAATATCATTGTAGTTCCTACTGTACAAAACCATTCCTAGATGGCCCCAGTCATTCATAGACAAGTAGTTTTGGCTATCCCAAGTTTGGAGGTGTCAGTGTATTTCCATGAGACATGGTGAAAATGAAAAAAGTTCTTGTTCCCCATGTCCAGCACTTTGAAGGGTTGTGAGTGTTTTTCAGTAGCAATAGTAGTCTTCATGTTTTGCACAGTTTGCAACTTCTAATGCATTTCTCAATTAAGAGCAGAATGAATGTCCAGGAACTAGAAATTTGTTATCAGTGGTATGAAAGTAACTGTTCATCACAAGGAATATGTATAGAAACAAAATCATTCAGTTGTTTAACTGCCAGCACATTTATCGCACCATACACACCAATTTTGTTTGTAAAAACTTAGAACATGCTGCGTCTTCGTTACCAAAAGTTGTTAATCCGATCACAAATTTTACTTCATATCAGATGTGATTAAACTTTTGACAATACACATAGATGTGGTACTGAGTCAAATGCTGTTTGGAAATCAAGAAATACTGTTTCTATCTGACTGCCTTTATCCAAAGCTTTCAGTATGTCATGTGAGAAAAGTGCACGTTGGGTCCACGTCAATAGCTGAATGGTCAGCGCATTGGAATGCCATGCATGGGGGCCCAGGTTTTATTCCTGGCTGGGGTGGGAGATTTTCTCCCCTCAGGGACTGGGTGTAGTGCTGTCCTCATCATCATTTCATCCCAACTGTTGACACGCAAGTCGCCCAATGTGGCATCGCAATGAATAAGACTCGCACTTGGTGGCTGAACTTCCCACCTGGGAACTCCTGGCCACTGACACCATATGCTCATTTCATTTCCAGTGCATGTTGGGTTTCATATGATCGATGTTTTTGGAAACCATGCTGGTTGGCATAGAGGAGGTCATTCTGTCAAAAATACTTCATTACATTTGATTTCAGAATGTACGAATGATATTAGATGGTAGGTTTTTGGATCACTTCTACTATGGGTGTAAATTGGGCATAGTTTTTTGTTTAAGAAATCTATGGTAGAATTCAGAAGAGGGACTAACTCAGCTGAAAATTCAGCATAGAATCTGATAGGGATTCAACTGGGCCCTGGAGCTTTGTTCAGTTTAAATTATTTCAGCTGTTTCTCGACACCACTGACATTAATACTTGTTTCATTCATCTTTTCAGTGGTATAAGGATTAAACTGAGACAATTCTCCTGGGTTTTCCTTTGTAAAGGACTATTTGGAAATGGAGTTGAGCATTTCAGATTTTGCTTCACTACCATCAGTTTCAGTTAACATCTCATTCACTAGGGTTTGGACACTAACTTTGGTGCCACTAACAGCTTTACATATGACTAGAATGTCTCTGGGTCTTGTGAAAGATCATTTGATAATATTCTGCTATGGTTGTCATTGAAACATTCTTGCATTTCTCTCTTGACAGTCAAATATGTTTCATTCAGCATCTCTCTACCTATAGTACCTGTAATACTACACCTATTATGCAGTATTCTCTGTTTCTTTAGAAGTTTATTTACAGCGGCTGTATACCATTGAGGCTTCCTCCTTCTATACAGTGCATGGTCAACTATTCTTTTAAACTTGATCCATAGTTCCTCCACATGCTTCTGCTCTGTGCTGAAAGTTTCAAGTTACTCATTGAGATTTGACACTACTGATTTTTTATCTAGTTTACAGAGCATATACATCTTTATCCTTGTTTTTGTTGCCCTTTGTACTTTGGTAATCATTATTGCCACAACCATATCACAGTCACTGATACCTGTTTCGATGTGGACATCCTCAAAGAGGTCAGCTCTATTTTTTGCATTAGATCAAATATATTTCCTTCATGAGAGGAGTTCTGAACAATCTATTCAAGGTAGTTTTTACAGAAGACATTTAGTAATGCTTCACAGTATGTTTTATCAAGCCCTCCACTGCCAGCCGGCTGGCCCATTAGCCGGGCAGCCAGCTGGGGTACATTATCCCCACCAGCCACACTTTTCACCCACTCACAAATCTGGGACAGATCCAGCCATTTGATTTTTCCACTTGGTGTGAACTTGTGGTTATCGTCATCCATCCATTGCACATATCGCTGTTTAAGTGCAGCTGTGAATGGCCATCTTATACACACATCTACTGATTGTAAGATGGATGTTAGGCCTCCAGGGATAATTACCAAGTCAGTTTTCCCTTTTTGTAATTTGTCTTGCAGTTCCTTAGTTGTATATCTGTGGAAGCTGTCCAGGACCAACATGTTACATAAATTCAGTGACATGCCAGTATGATGTTGCCAAACGTGAATCGCCCAGTCAATCACAAGGTCATGATCCATCCGCCCTTTATGGTTTGCCCTCACTAATATGCCATTAACTGATATTTTCAGAATAGTTTTCCTTTTAAATATCACATAATGCGGTAGCTTTTGTCCATCACCAGTTACATACAACATCACTGTTCACTTTTGCTTCTTACTTCTCAATTTGTATTATGATGCTTGATTCTCATTTACTGTTCTTGATGTTGTCAAGCAACATTTCAAGATACACAACACAGATTTATCACGTAATTAATAAAAATGCACTATTTTTTTCTCATAACCATCTGGAAACCATTGAGCAATTGTAGTTTTCCTCCAGAATCCTAAGCTGTTTCAGTTGAAAAATCTTGATACCCAGCCCCAGCAAGCTTTGAAACTGGAAATGCTTCATTCCTTGGCTAAAGTCAGTGCTTTATGTTGACACATTTCACTTGTCACAATGCATCTGTATTGTTACTTCTCATCTATATAATTACAGAGCCTTTTTTTCAAGGTCCAGATGTTTTGCTTTTTGGTCATGTAATGCCCAGCAATTGCTGTTAATTTCTTGAAGCCACGTTTTGTTTTTTTGTCAGTCACGAATACACCTCTCACTCATCTCACTTTCTTCCCTCTGTGCGGTTTCCAATGTTCTTGGCTTCTTCAATAATTTTCAGTTTTTCTGTAGCACTATACAAGTGATAATGAGAACTTGTAGCCATAGTTAACAAGTTTGAAGACATTGTTAATACATCACTTCTAATGTGCCACTGATGTATTGCAGACTGAGACCCCAACAATGCAATAGTACAGGGTGTACATAAAGTCTGACAACACTTTCAATTATTTATTGTACAAGAACTAAAATTGTACAGATGCCATATATATTGCCTTTTGAAGAGAAATGCTAAAGTATTTTTACAAACATTCGATATGTGAACCATGAGTGACCCGGCAGATGTCAATATGGTAACGAATTCTTGCCATTCCCATCCCAGCATGGCACCGTTGACTGTGATAATCACTTTCCATTTTCTCTTCCTGGAGCACTGCTACATCACGTGGTAAAGGTGGTACATAAACCAGATCTTTTATGTGTCCCCACAGAAAAAAGTCACACGGAATGAGGCCATTTTATGAAATAGCTGTCCCCTTCTGTAGCACATCCGATCTATCGATGTGGCAGCTTCATTTCAGGTACCCATGATATCCAGTGACTGTGCTCTCAGCAAAGAAGAATGGCCTGAACAGTTTTTGATTTGTTAAGGCAAAAAAAAAAAAAAAAAAAAAAAAAAAAAAAAAAAAAAAAAAAAAAAAAAAAAACCACAACTACCTTTGGGGAATCCCACTCAAATTCAGTGCATTCATGTGGACCCCAAATTGAACAGTTATGCCTGTTCACTTTCCTATTAGTGTGAAAAGTGGCCCTGTCACTAAAAATTAAGTGATCAACAATACCATGCCTGTTCTCATTCAATTGTTGCAACTGCGAACGAAACTCAAAGTGCTTGTCTTTATTGTCATCATTGAGCTTCTGCACTAGCTCCAATTTCAATGATATCATAGACAGCTTCTGTCGCAGGATTTTCCACACTGTCATTGGAGCCATTTCAAGTTCACGGGATGCATGACATGCTGATTTCTTTGGACTCCTTATGAATGTCTCTCATATGCGCTCTGCATTAACTTCACCCACACTGGGATGACCACTTCTCTTTGCCAGTCACAAGCAACCCACTGTAATGAATTTGTTTGCCAGTGGTAAATGGCCTTCCTTGTTGGTGGCTTCTTACCGTACTTGGTTCTAAACATCCATTGAACAGCTGTAGCACATTTGTTCCTGTTGAACTCCAACACACAGAAAGCTCGCTCTGCTCCTGAACTCACCATGTTTGTGACTAGTGCTGACTATCGGCAAACTACCAAACTACACTGTGACAGTATACATGAAAAAAAAAAAAACTTTCAGGGTTTCTCTTCAAAATGACATATGTATGATATCTGTAAAATGTTTGGTTCTTGTGCAATAAATAATTGAAAGTGTTTCTGGACTTTATGTACACCCAGTGCAATGGGATCTATTGTTGGAGCTGGAGCAACCTTGTTTCAAATAATCCACACTTCAGTTTTTCATCCTTGAATTCAGGAAGAAACATGCCCAGTATATATATGTATATACAGTTGTTTTGGTGACTGACAGCTCACAATAAGGCCTTGGTGCGGTCCTAGCTCACTGATATGCCCAAGGCTCTGAATGGCCTGATACTTTCACCTCTAAATCTCTCACTCCAATCCAGCAGCATCACTCTCAGGTAGAAAAAAAGGCTCTTGACTTGATCTATGCTCTCCAGAAATATCTTTTTTTTTTTTCTCAATGTTTCACCTTTTTACTGACCATAAATCCTTGGTTTCCATGTTTAACCCTCACACCTCCTTTCCTGACAAGACAGCACACCACCTCCTGCTCTGGGTGCTGTTCTTGTCCCATTAAAATTACAAAATCCATTTTCAACCTACAACTAAACGTGCCAATGTGGCCACATTGTCCCACCTTCCTGTGGCTTCTGATCCTGACTTTGATCTTGAAGAATTGCTTTGCTTCCATCTTGACACTGAAACACAGGCCACAGTTGAGGGTTTTCCATTTATGAGCTCATGCATATCAGCTGCCATTGCTGCTGATCTGGTTCTCCACCAGGTGGTTCGGTTTTTTCAACAGGGCTGGACAGATAAACTGCCGGGTCAGCCTTTCAACCCTGCAGGGGCACTGTTTTTCCTTATGGTAATGCCTCTCGTTTTCAGTGATGTTCTGCTGTTGTCCACAAAAGACCTCACTCCCAGAGTAGTCATTCCCATTGAATTATGGTGCAAGATTCTATGCCTTCTCCACCAGGGTCATTGGCGAGTTTTGTGCACTAACCTGTTAGCTAGAAGACATGATCTTTGTCCAAGGATTTATGGCACAATTGTCTGTTTTGTCATAGCTTGTGAGCAGTGTGCCTGATAAAAAGTGTGTGTGTGTGTGTGTGTGTGTGTGTGTGATCTATTTTTGATGAAGACCTTGTTTCCAGAATGAGATTTTCACTCTGCAGCAGTGTGTTCGCTGATATGAAACTTCCTGGCAGATTAAAACTGTGTGCCCGACCGAGACTCGAACTCGGGACCTTTGCCTTTCGTGGGCAAGTTTGGAAGGTAGGAGACAAGATATTGGTAGAAGTAAAGCTGTGAGGACCGGGTGTGAGTCGTGCTTCGGTAGCTCAGATGGTAGAGCACTTGCCCGTGAAAGGCAAAGGTCCCGAGTTCGAGTCTCGCTCGGGCACACAGTTTTAATCTGCCAGGAAGTTTCGAAGACCTTGTTGGTTGAAAGCTTATTTTGTGACTGTCTTTTTGTTGTGCCTATCTGTGACACAGCATCTCTGCTATATGGTGAGTATCAACTATCCTTTTCATAATATTGTTACATTCCATCCTGGATTTCATCCTTTTATTCTCATATTCATATTTTTACATTCGTTCATAAACAGATTACACCTGTTTAAATGTAGATTAGAATCATAAGTTAATGTTGCACAAAGAATGTTACTGTATCAGGTGGTGAATTTATTCTGTTTATCATGTTGTATACTAGAAAATAATTCTTTGGTAAAGCATTACCAAACTGTTTGATGCCTCATATTTCTCAAGAATATCTTTTTTAATTGGACTCCTGTGATTACTTGATGTAGTGAAACATTATTGAATAAATGTACACGACAATGTAGAATTTACATTTTCTTTCTCTTTCCATTTATTGATGCTTAACTCGGTTTCAACAACCAACTTGATAGTAATATATTAATACAGACATCAAAAAAAGTTTTGCATCTGCCCGGTTCACAGAACTCCTGAAGATAGATGTTAACTGCGGATACTGTATCACAGACACAGTCCTTTTAACTGTTCAGAGATGTCACTAAACCCTCCCAGCAATGTAAATGACCTCGTTTGAGCAGTGCCTATTAGATGGAGGGGGTCCAACAGCCAATCAGTTCCAGTCATTCCACCAGGAAGGAGGTACATGGCTCATGTTGTCTGTAGTTCAACCACACCTAGATGGTCATTACCATAGTTCGATCATGTCTGCATTGTTACTTTGTGCCAGGAAGGTCTCTCGACAAGGGAAGCATCCTGGTGTCTCGGAGTGAACCAAAGTGATGTTGTTCCGACATGGAGGAGATACAGAGAGACAGGAACTGTCGATGACATGCCTCACTCATGCTGCCCATGGCCTACCACTGCAGTAGGTGACTGCTACCTATGGATTATGGCTCACAGGAACCCTGACACCAATGTCACTATGTAGAATAATGCTTTTAATTTGCAAGAGGTTGCATGATGCACAACTTTGCTCCTCATGTCCATGGTGAGGCCCATCTTTGCAACCATGACATTCAGGATTGGCAACACATTCTCTTCACCAATGAATGTCGCCTATGCCTTCAACCAAACAATTATTGGAGACGTGTTTGAAGGCAACTCGGTCTGGCTGAATGCCTTAGACACACTGTCCAACGAGTGCAGCAATGTGGAGGTTCCCTGATGTTTTGAAATGGCATTATGTGGGGCCAAAGTACACTGCTGGTGGTCATGGAATGCTGTACGATATGTGAATGCCATCCACCAAATGATAATGGAACCATATTGACAAGGCATTTGTCTTCATGGACAACAATTCGTGCCTCTTGTGCATCTTGTGAATGACTTCCTTCAGGAGAACAACATCAGTCGACTAGAGTGGCCAGCATGTTCTCCAAACATGAACCATATCAGACATGACTGGGATAGATTGAAAAGGGCTGTTTATGGCTTACATGACCCACCAACCGCTCTGAGTGATCTACACTGAATCGCCTCTAAGGAGTGGGATGATCTCAACCAACAGTGCCTTGCTGAAGTTGTGAATAGTATGCCACAACGAATACAGGCATGCATCAATGCAAGAGGATGTGCTACAGGGAATTAGAGGTACCAGTGTGTACGGCAATCTGGACCACCACCTCTGAAGGACTGGCTGTATGGTTGTACAACATGCAATGTGTGGTTTTCATGAGCAGAAATGATGTTTAAGTTGATCTCTATTTCAATTTTCTGTACAGGTCCTGGAACTCTTGGAACTGAGATGACTTTTTTTGATGTGCGTATAAATTTCATAAAACAAATCGGTAAGGTACAGGAATTATGAGTGGTCTCACATTGTCCACTCGGTTTCATAAGTGGCAAAGCTTGATTAACATAAATCTGTACACAGTGATTGACAGATGACAAGTGTCTGAAAATTACACCATAAAAACTAAATACTGAACATAAGTTGTGCACTCATTGATGACTAGTTACCAGTTGCTTGACAGTTTGTAAATTAAAAAATCACAAAGTGGCAAAATACTAGACTTACATTTTAGATTTTAACAAAAAAGATAGAAAAACTAAAAGATGCAGTAAGCAATGAATTAAATTTGTCAAAACAAAAGCTGTATAGTTATAAAATGATAAATAACAAGTGCTGTTTTATGATGTTATATGGAGGGAAGTTTTAATGTAAAGAGGAATATCCAGAGCCCACCACGAATTGTTTGAAAAGTTAAATTTTGTAATTTGAATATTTATAAATTAACCTTTTATTTTAGTGAAAGTACATATATTGAAAATTATAAAAATGATGACTACAAAACTATAACAGCAGAATTTTGATGTGATAACATTTTAAGACTGGAACATTCTAGAATACAACATTTTTAGTACAGATAACTTATGAACTATTAAGTTTTCAGGGAAACAAAATTCAACGAGGAGAGTGGGGGATTTTAAATGAACCATGTCAGTCTTAAAACAAACAATTCTTAAAGGTTGGGAATTCTGATGTGCACAAGGATCACAGGAATAATTTAAATGAAATATCTCTACATATTATTGTCATCATCAACTGATGGTGAATTATCCAGTGAATAATAAAGTTAAATTAAATATTTCATGTATAAGGATTTGGCAATTTTATGTGCACATTACATGCATTTTATGTATGATGGAAAACAGAGACAAAAAGTTATTTAAGGAATAGAATTACAGCAGGTCGAGCTATTCCATCTTGTTAAGAACCAAAGAAGAGCTGCACATTGTGGTTTACTATTAAAACTCCAAGAGCATCTGTTTGTAATAGAGTCAACCAAGATAGTGCTTCCTTGTGCAGTGCTGCACAAATTAGCCATAATAGTAAAATTTGAGATATTTAAGCTAAAATTAAGGCTTACCAACAATTATTCTTCCCATGCACCATTTGTGACAAGAGCAGTAAAGGAGGGAAGTGACAGTGATACAAAGTACACTCCACCACATACAATAGAGTGGCTTGTGGGGTATAAATGTAGATGATGAAGGCTGAGTCTTATGATGTAGGATTTTCTATAACATGCAGCTCAGATTTTTTTTGGAGGTAGATGTTCTTTTACCAGAAGCTAAAAGAAAAACATGGGGTAGGAAATTAGATGTATACATGATACAGGAAACAGAAGAAATGGATAATTATACTTATACAGGAGAGTCACAAGATGTTCAAAAGTATGTGAAAACAGCAAAGGAATATAACATCAAAAGTTCACAATTCAAGGCACTTAGTAATTAAAATTTGTTTAATACTGTTGAAGTATTTGAGATTACATTAGTTGCATATGAAAGAAGATATGGCAGCAGAAATCAGAACAATATGAAAAAAAGCATGCTTACAAACAGACAGTGAGAAGAAATATTTCTGAGAATGCTCCTCACACTGGTATAAAGATCATGTCACTGTTTGTGCAGTATGGCACCCCCTGGGTGAAGCACTCTATGGAATGTACAGCTGACTGCAGATTGTGGTGCACATTTAACAAATGATACCTGTCGTCTGGGCTCCAAGACCATACTAGAAATGACTGTGGCCTTTTGATTCTGAGTTAAATTGAAGACTGAACCAGAGATTTTGAAGGCTCTGTGACAAGCTAGGCTGTGACTTCTTGGACTTGATCCGTAGGATTGAGAACTGTAGGGTCTCCCTAAATGGGTCAGATGGTAGGTAATTGTGGTTAGCTGCTGAAGCATTCACAACAAAATGCCAGAGTTTGAAGCATTCCTGCAAAGAAGTGGAGTGCACATAATACTACAGACAGAAACCTGAATTTAATGGCAGTGAGATTTTTGGGGTAACTTTAAAGTTTGTGTAAAAAGGATAGGCTAATGTGAAATAGAGGCAGGGTATCTGTCACAGAAGACAAGAAACTCAAATGCACTGAGATAGAAATTGAAGCTGCATGTGAGATTGTTTGAGCAAGACTCAGTATCAGGAGTGCACATATAATGATAATTAGATACTTCTATCACCCACCATACTAATATCCTGATGTAACCAAAACCTTTAGAAAAAACCTCATTTCATGTGTACATAAGTTACTCAGACTTTAACCATCCAACAATCAACTGTGAAAATTACAGTTTTGTTTGTGGTGGACTTGACGAGACGTCCTATGAAACATTGCTAAATTACTTCTCTGAAAACTACCTAGAACAGGTAGGTTGGAACTCCACTCATGATGGAAATATATTGGATCTAATGGCAAAAAATAGACCTGACCTCTTTGAGGATGTCCACATCAAAATGGGTAGCAGTTACCATGACAAGGTCTTGGCAGCAACGATTACCAAAGTACAAAGGGCAACTAAAAAAAGCAGGAAGATGTATATGTTCAGTAAACTAGATAAAAAATCAGTAGTGGCATATCTCAGTGAGGAACTTGTAATGTTCCGCAAAGACTAAAAGCATGTAGAGGAACTATGGATCAAGTTTAAAAGAATAATTGGCCATTCATTGGGTAGATATTTACCCAGTAGAACAGTTAATAATGATAGAGTCTCTGTAAAGAAACGCCTAAAGAAACAATGACTAATAGTTATAAAACAAAACATAGGACTATAGGTAGAGAGATGCTGAATGAAACATGTTTGGCTGTCAAGAGAGCAATGTGTGAAGGCTTCAATGACTACCATAGCAGAATATTATAAATGATCTTTCACAAAACCTGTGGGGCAGTGGATTGATAACAAAAAAAGAAATGCTGTTTGCCATCTGTTATGAGAGCCACAAAACCATTTTTGTGGTCAGCCAGAAAGTGATGGAGAATATACTGACAATAATTTTCAGTCTCCAAGTCTACATTCCTCTTTTACTCACTGAAAGAAATGTTTCTGCTCTCTATTTATGCAAAGGTATCAGCAACTATGATAATAAATATTTGTTTTAAGTTCTAATTACCCAGTATATTAGATTTCATATGCACGACATAGTAATATTCCTGACAGTAAAAATAGTAATAATGGTGACTATCAAAAACAGCACTATAAGCAGTTCAGAGGCGGCCTCTATGGAAGTTCTCATTAAATGGTCTTTCAACCTGTCTTCTAATAATCAAAGTTAATTACTCACCACAAAAGTGGAAAATAATCTCACCAGTTGTCACACAGTTTTGTTAACTTTATGGACGGCACACAAACAGTTACTTCACTGAAATCTACGTTATTCAGCATGGTGTACAGTCCTTGTTAGTTCACTTCCTATTTGTGCCGAAAACATGCATCTAGTTGCAGCCAGGTTGCAATGTCACCTGAGGCACCAGGTAAGATGCCATTTGACTGATGTTGACTGATTGATAGCCGGGTGCAAAGTGAAGTGTGTCTCTGCCTCTCAGGCCATATTTATATATGGGCACAGCAAACAGCTGAAGGGAACACCTGCTGTCATGTGCTCTGTGCCTCGGCAGTAGCATCTAAATTGCCACTTTCTTGAACATACATTATTTTATGAAACTGTCATGACTCAATTTAGAATCTGTAATTTTTGTATGATTGGAGTTAAGTTGCCTTTAATCACAGGAAAAGTTTTAGTTCACCTGCATTTAATCTTGGCTGGTCAGAATTTTTAGATTGGAACCAACAGTAGAACATGATGTCTGAACTATAGCTGAACATGTTGTAGCTTTATTATTTAAAGGGTTTCATCAGTTGCTTTAATCAGAACTTTATATTATTAATATAAATGATACTTAATCCATTACAAATAAGGATGTTTTTGTTCTAAATTTTGTTTTCAGTAAATTACTCAAAAACTAATAGAGGCAGCTTAATGGGGTCACATAGTTAAGGTTTTTATATTGAACTGCAGCTTCATACCAATACATAACTCCATTTCCAAATATTCGTTTATGAAGGAAAATCCAGGAGAATTGCCCCAATTTAATTCTCGTACCTCTGAAAAGGCAAATGAAATAAGTATTAGTATCAGTGCTGTTGAGAAACAACTGAAATGGTTAAATCTGAACAAAGTTCTAGGGTCCAATGGAATCCCTGTCGAATAATGTGCTGAATTTGTAGCTGAGTTAATACCTCTTCTAAATTCTATCATAGATCTCTCAAACAAAAAACCATGCCCAGTTTCACCCATCTACAAGAAGGATAGAAATATGATCCACAAACCTACCATCCAATATCCTTGACATCGGTTGATTGTAGAATATTAGAACATATTCTGAGTTCAAACATAATGACCTCCTCCATGCCAACCAGCATGGATTACAAAAACATGGATCATTTGAAACCCAATGTGCAATTTTCTCATGTGACATACTGAATGCTTTGGATCAAGGCAGTAGATAAATGCTGTAATTCTTGTTTTCCAAAAAGCATTTGACCTGTTATCACATCTTCACTTATTGGGTGAAAAGTTTGATCATATGGGGTATCAAGTGATAGTAACCTCAGACTTTTTGCAGATGATGCAGTTATCTGTAATAAGGTAATGTCTGAAAGAATATGCATAAATATAAGGTTTCAAAGTGGTACAGAGATTGGCAATTTATTTTAAATGTCCGAAAATGTGAAATAGTGCACTTCACAAAATGAAAAAATGAAAGGTATCTTGTGACTATAATACCAATGAGTCACTGTTGGAATTGGCCGACTCATACAAATACCAGGTGTAATACTTTGTTGGGGTATGACATTTAATGATCACATAGGCTCCATTGTGAGTAAAGCAGGTGGTAGACTTCTGTTTATTGGTAGAATATTGAGGACTGCAATCAGTCTACAGAGGAGATTGCTTACAAATCACTCATGCAATCATTTAAGAATACTTCTCGAGTGTGTGGGGTCGATACCAAATAGAACTAACAGGGAATATTAAATGTATACAGAGAAGGGCAGCAGGAATAGTCACAGGTTTGTTTGATCTGTGGGAGAGTGTCACAGGAATACTGAATAAACTGAACTGGCAGACTCTTGAAGATAGACATAAACTATCCTGAGAAAGTGTACTAACAAAGTTTCAAGAACCAGCTTTAAGTGATGACATATTGCTCACATAAGGGTTGTGAGGACAAGATTAGAATAATTACAGCATGTACAGAGGCATTCAAACAATCATTCGTCCCATGCTCATACATGAGTGGATGGGAAGAAACTCTGATACCTAGTACAAGGTGACATATCTTCTGCTATATACTTCACAGTGGTTCGCAGAGTTTAGGTGTCCCACGGGGAGTCGAAAAGTTTCTAGCCAACAAATAAAGAATGCCAGAAATTTCATAATACCAATTTATTTTTCAGTTTAATACCCGTATACACTAATACACTTGTGGACATGGTCATATAACTTCTGCAGACCATTCAAATGAAAGGTCTTTGATTTTGAGTCCAACTAAGCATTCACAGCATCAATCACTGCATCATCATTGTCAAATCATTATCATTGAGGTCTTTTTTTAGGTTTGGGAAAATAAAAAGGCTGATGGAGCCAAATCTGGAGAATATGGCAGATGACGTAAAAATTCAAACCCGCAGTCATATAGAGTTTCCAGTGTTGTGAGAGCTTTGCGCACTGGTGTGTTGCCCTGATGCAAAAGATCTCCACACACAATTTTCTGTTTCCCTTTATTCTTTATCTCCTCTCTCAAACAGTGCAGGAAGGTGCAATAGTATGATGCATTAATAGTTATGCCGTTTTGGAAGTAATCCATCATAATTACCACTTCTGCATCCCAGGAGACCGATGCCATCACCTTACCAGTTGATTTTTGCACCCAGATTTTTTTTGGGATAGGGGATGAATGATGTTTCCATTGTTGTGACTGTTGTTTTGTCTCAGGATCAAAGTGGTGAGCCCACATTTCACCCATTGTCACATTATGTTGCAAGAAAGCTGTCTTCATCCATTTCAAATTGGTGGATTATTTCTTCACAAGACTGCACACACTCCCATGTCTGCTCTGCTTTCAAGTCTTTTGGGACCAGCGAGATGAAACTTTCTGCATTCCCAAAATATCCACAACAATGTCATGAGCACACCCATTGGAGATTCCAAATGTTGTTTCATTGAGCTGCAGCATTGTTTGACGATCCTACAATATCATATTGTGAATTGCAGTCACTGTTTCATCAGTGGCAATGGTGACAGGCCTTCCACACCTTTGTGCATCTTCCACACTCGTTTTTCCATGTTCAAAGCTGGACATCCAGTTTTTCACTGTTACATAATATGGAGCACTGTCCTTAATGTATTCCACATGTCCTCTGCAATTTCCTTGGGCATCATTCCCTTCAAATGAAGATATTAAATCACAGCATAGTTCTTGATTCTCCTGAAATTTGCCATCTTGCTTACATTATGGTATCGAATGCATCTTAGTGGAAAAACTGACGAAGCTGGAGCCATGAAATTTGACTTGCGTACCCACAAAAGGTCACCATAATAGTAAGTGGTGATTTTTGAGCAAGACACTATGGTAACTATCTCAGGCTAGAAACTTTTTGACTGCGCACCATATATGTAGATGTAGAGTGGTGTAACTTTAAAAATTCCTTGTGTGAAAGGGACATTGATATGTGGCTGTGATTTATCCATCACCTCTCATTTGGTTGCATCATATTTGGCTTGGCTTGCATCTACATGTGTGTAGAAAGGGGACTACTTGCACATCTTATTGACAGATGCATCCAGTCTAACTAAATCTGTGCCCATCCCATTGATTTCCAATGTGTTCCTCAGGCCTATTTTTAGGTTAAATTCTTCCAGAACTACAGTATACATATAGTTTCAGTTGAAACAGTTGCTAGCAGAACAAAGTACTGCAGCTTTAATGAAGCCCAGAACATTAAAAAAAAATTGCAATTAATGTCTTCCTTCAAAACACCATTAATAAAAAAAGACCTTCTCATATTCACACAAAAATATGAAATTACAGGTGGAATCTCGAAAGACATGTGCATATCAGAACATCATGGAAATCACAAAACTGAACAGATACATATTGATAGGCACAATTTAAAATTGTACTGCTGTAGAGATAATAAAAAGAAATGTGTGGGGTTCTGCATATGGAAAAAAGTTAAGTCCCAGGGTTTTTGAAATAATGAATATTGTGCTGAACAACTCTTTGAATGCTGTGACAAAATAGTGGATTAGTAAACACACAGTTATTCTAAACTTTCACTCTGGAGTGAAGTGTAAGTAGTGAGTTTTATTAAAAATGGAATTTATGAATTTATTGCTACTTATCATATATATTATGACATTTCAATTACTTTGAACATGGGCATTATCTGAGAACTGATTTTTAGATATTTTTAGAAAAGGGGTTTATATGTTATAATTAATTGTATTAGGCATTTACTTGAGTTGATGGAGGTGGGAAGGCAGTAGGAAAGGATGCAAGAAGGGTGTCGTGGGAAAGAGGCAGATCTTTGGGCAGATGACTTTGTGGGTGCACAACAAGACAAAAAAATTATGGAGGGAGCAACAAAAAGAGATGTAGGGTACAACAATAAGAGATGTAGGAAGGGATAGGGGGATCTGAGTTATGTACTTTACTTATCTTGTTGTGGTGCTGTGAAGACATCGTTCTGCCCAAAGACCTGCTGCTTTCCTGCTACCCCATCCGTGTATCCTTCCCAACACCTTCCACACATCCATGAGCTCAGGCAACTCTTTCAGTAATCAAGTATCAATAATTAGTCTTGCTGTGGCCATGGGAAGATGCATTTGGGTGTCTGTGTGGTTGTGTGTATGTGTTTCCTGTTGCTAGGAAAAGAGCTAGTGTTCAAAAGCTAGAATGACTGATGATTTTCTGTTATGTTTCCTGTGCTCCACACATTGATTCATTATAGGTGAGTAGTTGGCATTCCCTTATTTTACATATTGCTCCATCGAGGAAATTTCATTTTTGTTATTTATCATTACTACTGTTTGTATTAGTATTTTGTTATCAATAGGTCTTGGAGGTGTTTTTTACATTATATAATGATATAATTGTAGTAGCAACTATAGATTTTTAAAATAAAAAGTTACCTATACTTATGTTATTATTATGAATGGAGCATTTAACATATACCAGCTTTACGAAAATCTCTTATAACTTTAACTATTTTGTGCATTATTCCATATTTTACATTTTTTGGCATGAGTAAATCAGAACCATACAATGACTGAAGAAAGGATTCTCGTGTAATCTTATAAAATATAAATCAAACAATGGAAACTCCGGGTAGGAACCTCGGTAGTGTAGGAAAAGACAGATTGCTACTCACTGTAAAGAAGACACACCAAGACACAGACAGATACAATAAAAAGACACTTACATAAAGCTTTCAGCCACAGCCTTCAACAGTAAAAGAGAGACACACACCATTCACATACACATGCAAGCACACCTCATGAACACATGACCCTCAGCTCCAGCATCTTGGGCTGGAATGCAACTATCACGTGGGATGCAAGCAGCAAATTCAAGGCGGTGGGGAAGGGGAAAGGATAGTAGTCTCCAGGTGGAGAGAGAGAGAGAAATGCTGTCTGGTGGAGTGTGCAGGTACTAGACTGCCAACAGGCACAGCACCAGGAGGTGGTGGAGCAAAGAGCAAAACAGATGAGGAGTGGGGAAAGGTGAGTGTATGCATTGGCATAGGACTGTAAATAAACAGGGTGGAAGATAAGAATGAGAAGGAGATGATAGGACAGGGGGTGTGTGTGGGTGTGGGTGGGGGTGGGGGGTGGAAACAGTTGGTGGAGGCTGTGGGGACTGTATGTTGCCATAGGTTGAGGCTGGGATAGTTACAGGAGTGGAGAATGTGTTGTTCCCTGCTCCTTGCCAATTTTGCTCCTTTTCTCCCCTCCTCCCTGCCCCACAACCTCCTGACACTGCATCTGTTGGCAGTTTAGTCCCTGTACACTAGACAAGACAGTGTTCGTCTCTCTCCACACCGTACTACCCCCTCCAGATTGCTGCTTGTAGCCCACACGATAGTTGCATTCCGGCCCAAGATTCTGGAGTTGGTGGTCACGTGTGTATGAGATGTGCTTGCTTGTGTGTGTGAATGAATGGTGTGTGCCTCTGTTTTACTGATGAAGGCTGTGGCCAAAAGCTGTATGGAAATGTCTTTTAATTGTGCCTGTCTGAAACTTGACTTGCCTTCTTTACAATAAGTAGTGATCTGTCATTTCCTATATTGTTCATATTCTGTTCAGATATAATTGTCAATACTTATACCCAATGTGTTATGTGAGACTTCATCCAACTAACATCTGCTAGGGCAGGCAACAAACTGCACAGTACTTGTATTGAACACAAGCTACTTATTTATGAACTCTGATATGCAAAGTTACATAAGTGCTGAGCATTATACCTTCACCATGAATAATATAAGAGTGGAAACTTCAAAATTCTTTGGAGTCCATGTTGATGAGAATTTAAACAGGAAAAAGCACTTGGAATTACTAAAAAAAAAATTAGTTCTGCAACAATTCAACAATATGTGAGTGCAGGCTTTCTCAGCAAATTTCATATATGAAGTCTTCACGGGTTTGCGAGCCGAGTAGCATCGTCATCTTGTAGCTACTCAGCTGACAACCCGTGAAGACTTCATATATAAAAAATTCAACAATAAAATGAGAATGTAATGTAACAATATTATGAAAAGGATAGTTGCCAATCACCAGAAAGCGGATATGCTGATTACATGAGCACAGCGAAATGACTGTCAGAAAATGAGTTTTTGACCAACAAAGCCATTGTCAGGTACATGACATACACACACACACACACACACACACACACACACACACACACACACACATACACATACCTACACCCACACCCACATACCCACTCACCCACCCACACCCATCCACCCACCCACACCCATCCACCCACCCACACCCATCCACCCACCCACACCCATCCACCAACCCACACACCCACCCACACACACACACCCACACACACACACACACACACACACACACACACACACAAATGCAACTCACACACACATGACCACTCTCTCTGGCTGCTGAGGACACCCTGTGAGCAGCTGTGTGTGATGGGAGATGCAACCAGATGGCTCCCTGTTTCCTTACTACCTTCACCATGAATAATCAATAGAGTGGAAACTTCAAAATTCTGTGGAGTCCTTGTTGATGAGAATTTAAACAGAAAAAAGCAATTTTGGGATTACTAAAACAAATTAGTTCAGCAACAATTCAACAATATGTTAGTGCAATCTTTCTCGGCGAATTTCATATATGAAGTCTTCACAGGTTGTTATTTCAGCCACATTTGCACTTACAATAATTGCAAATATTGGGGAGGGATGAATTGGTATGTTGCCATACTTTGCGTATTTTCATTCAGTGTCATAAGGAATAATGTTCTGGGGTAACTCATATGTGAGAAAGAAGGTCTCCATTGCACTAAAACATGTTGTAAGAATAATATGTGGTGCTCACTAAAGATCATCTTTTTTAAAAAGTTGGGCATTCTGACTACTCCTATGACGATTGTTGTAAATAATACACTGCAGTTCAGAAGAAGCAATTATGTTCCTAATTACAATCCCAGAAGGAAAATGACATTTATTACTTCATATTAAAGCTGTCTTTAGCACAAAAAGGGGTGCACCATCCTGCAACTGAAATTTTTGATCACTTACCTAGTGACATAAAATGTCTGACAGACAACAGGGTAACGTTTTAATACAAACTGAAAAAAATTTTTCCTTGTCAGCTTCTGCTTTTCCATACAAGAATTTCTGTTATTGTTATGTGTAAAAGGTGGTGATTAGTAATTACTGACTCACATCTGTATTATTTCTTTAATGAGAGAGAGAGAGAGAGAGAGAGAGAACTTATAAATGTTCAGTGTGCAGCCATATTCACAAATTTGTTAATGTAAAATGACTAATTCCACATCATTTTTATGTATGATGCAGAATGATCCATTGAACCTAAAACTAACTAGCTAGCTAACTAATGTGCTATATGCTTTCCTCTTGTGAACATTACCAGTAAGAAAATGGTTATAAGCTTTGTCAATCCATTTTATGTATTTCAGGGCTGTCTATCGCAAAGCGGACATCTATCTTCTTGATGATCCTCTTTCTGCTGTTGATCCACATGTAGCAAGAAATCTCTTTGATCAGTGTATTACAGGACTACTCAAAAACAGCATATGCATCCTTGTTACTCACCAGATTCAGTTTCTGCATCATGTGGATGAAATAATTATTCTTCAAGATGTAAGTCTTATTTTGTTTTAAAATATATTTTGAGAATTTTATTTTTGAATACTGTGACAAACACTGGAAATAAGTGTTAAATTTATGACTACAGCTTACCAATGTAAAGAATACTTTTCCTATCCTACATTTTATAAGTTGCAATGAAAAACACTTTATAAAGTGCAGAAATTCATAATGACATAATCTCAGAAACAAAAACTGAAAGATCATTAATGTTCATTTTAAATAACAAACACAAAGTTTACTGTCATGATAAGAGATCCATGGGAAGTGTCATCCCATATGGCTGTAGGGCAGGGTCCAAAGAAGGACTGTGCCAGTGGAGTAGCATAGGCACGATGACAATGTGAAGCAGAGGGCAGTGTCCTGGCATGTCGCAGTGACTTTCAATAAATGGGCTGTAAGGGCAACTGAACTGTACTGTAACTAAAACTGGAACTGAAACTGACCTTTGGAGACTGTGTCTGACCTTATGTACCCAGCTGGCAGAAGTACATTTGTGTCCACATGATGTGTGAATGGTGTTTGTTCTTTGATAGCACCACTGCCAGTTTCATATCAGCGCACACTCCGCTGCAGAGTGAAAATCGCATTCTGGAAACATCCCCCAGGCTGTGGCTAAGCCATGTCTCCACAGTATCCTTTCTTTCAGGAGTGCTAGTTCTGCATGTTTCGCAGAAGAGCTTCTGTAAAGTTTGGAAGGTAGGAGACGGATACTGGCAGAAGTAAAACTGTGAGTACCGGCCGTGAGTCATGCTTCGGTAGCTCACTTGGTAGAGCACTTGCCCGCGAAAGGCAAAGGTCCCAAGTTCAAGTCTCGGTCGGGCACACAGTTTTAATCTGCCAGGAAGTTTTATAAAATTACTGTTCGTACACAGCACAATGTAGTAATATTTGATGCCTATCTTGGACATTTGCAGGTGATGGACAGGCAACCATGCACGGTTAAGACTGGCAGTGGACAAGTGTGGCCTGTTGCCAATATACAACAATACTAACAAGCAGTAATAATAGCACATGTTTACTAACACCAATAATGATGAGAATTATTTCTTGATTACTTTTTATATATAAATGAAAAGAGTATTTCTTTGAAAAACCAGTGCTCTTCTTAATCTGTTCACCTGTTTTCATCTGTTACTTCATAATCATTCAGAGAATACTGTCAACTGCTTACTCTATAAAAGCTGTAAAAGTTAAAACCTGTTTGATGTAAACATTAGTATTAACTGGGGTTTATATCCATGAGCCCAAATAGTCTGATAAATTGTAGGATATTTTTAAATATTTGGTTATTTCAAGTTTCCTGCCTGATCCCTACTGACAACCTGTTAAAGACTTTTGTACCAAAATATGAAATTTCATTCTGAGCTCTAGTTAAAGGAATCCACAGTCTCTGTGGAATTATTTTTGCTTCTAGTATGGTGATTTAACAATTCATCCTATTTTTAACATTATTATTAATTACAGAATAGAATTAATTACATAATAGAATCAGTAATTAATCATATTAGTATGTGTATAATAATTCCAATATCGCTGAAGAGGCCTTAGCATGATGTTTGGTTACCATCTGTACATAATATTCTTACTGCATGCCTCTGTCTAATAAATGGTTTTCTGACGTTAAGCTGCACTGCCCCTGATGATTTATCAACAGACAGTATTGAGTGAAAGTATTTTAACAATCCCACCTGTAGATCAACATAATGAGGAAGATTTCTAAATACAAAGCATTCTGAATTGAACATTTTCTTTAACTTCCCATAATCTGGTGCCCACCTCAGTGTTTAATCCATCTGGATGCATAGAATTTTGCACACAAAATTTCATTTGATGTAGGCTAGTTTATCTCCACACATATCCATGCAGCTTCAGGTCTCAATGAACTTGGATAATTGAGAGTTTTCCGTATAAAGATGTAAACTTGATGAATCATTTCTGGTTCTGAAATAGACATTACAGCGACCTTCTCATTGATTAATTTCTGTTTCATAGGTAGCACAGGTTAAAGTAGTAGATTCACTTTCATCAGCAGTGGGATTCAAATCCAAACTGAATTACTTTATCTACAATTTCAATATACAAATTTATATATCTATTTATTGAAATATATCTATACATATTGAAAAATATATTTTATGTAGATCTACAGATGGGATTGTTAACTTACTTTCACTCAATACTGTCTGTCAATAAATCATCAGGGGCAATGCAGCTAAGGTTGGGATGGTTGTCCTTGAAAGGACATGGCCAGTTATTTTCCAATCCTTTCCCTATCTGAGCTTGTGGTCTGTCTATTATGACTTCACCATCAGTGAGGCTTTAAACTTTAATTTTCTGTTTCAAAACATTCTCACAGAATCCTGGACCCAAAGGTAGCTGCAATGTTAGAAGAAACGTGTGTGTTAAATGATATTATAGTCCTCAATTTTGATGGATTATTGTTACATCATAAGTAAGTACTTTAATTGATGATAGAAATATTACATCCTTTTCATTAATATGTGTCATTTCAGAACCTGTAAAATGATGTGACATCTTAAACCCTGTCTGTGCCTTGTTGAGGGGTAGGAGGGGGGGGGGGGGGGGGACTGTTTGTAATGTGTGCTTGCTGAGAAAAGGAATTATCTGTTATTATTTTCAGGGTGTGGTTCAAGCAAAAGGCAGTTATTCTGAGCTTCAGGTGTCTGGCCTGGATTTCACTAAACTTATGAATTCTGAGATCCAAGATAAAAGTGCAGAGGAAGACAGTAGGCCTGAAGATGAAATAGAAAAACAAGATTCCATTGAGGTGAGCTAGATTCAGACTTACCACTAATCCAGCCTTTGGTGGTTATGCCTATCTCTCCCATCCATAGGTTATAAATGTTTCTTTAGGCAATCTGCTGTAGAAAAACTTTTCATCTACTGGGACAATGCTTACTACAAATTTTTCTTCTCATAAATTATCACTAAACCACAAGTTATGTTTAAATAGTGTGAAGAGTTAATGAAAGTTAACAACACTTGCAAAATGCACACTGTCAGTAGTGTTCATAAAAAAACTATCTTCCTTGATTGGAGACTTATTGGCAGTATACAACATTCACATCAGTGATTGTATTTCTTATTATGACAACTTGACAGGTATTCTTTATTATATTGATCTCTCAATCAGTTATTTTTTCTCTGAAAAATAGTAGTTGACTGTATTCTTTCCATTAAACTGCATATTTATTTCCAATTATAAGTCTACCTTATGCATCATATTTTATTGTTTCCTAATGCACATTCTGTATTCCTTGATTTTACATGGTACTATATTACCATGGCATCTTTGACTCATTCTACACATTCATTCTGAATAGTGTCATATGAGTGGGGGGACAAAATAATAGGAACTGATTAATAATTGCTTCTTGAATAATTAAAAAATAATAATTGAAAAGAATAATTGAAAGAAATTGGAAGGTACACATATGCTGGGTTCACATTATTTGGTGCTAATATAAACAGACCTTCAGTGTCTATATATTTAAAATCAATATTCATCATTTAAAGTTATGAACTTCTTTTCACTAGTTCCATTGTGCATAGAGCTGGTTATGACAATGCTGATGCAAGACTGCTCCTGCAAATTCCTCGTGTCTGTTCGAACCTCCTGATGCAGGATTATTGGTGGAGACAAAATGATGAACAGGTGGATGTGACTGATGCAAATATATATACATGTGAATAAACTTGCTTTCCTAATAACTTCTATAACACTTTTTCACATATGGTTGGAATGCACATTTTTAATCAGTACTGGGACGGCCGAGCTAGTCATACATCTGTCTGCTATGACTTATAGAAACAAACAGGTGAAGATACAGAAATTAATCAGTTGAAGAACATTTCTCTTCTCTTTTTTTAGTTTCAAAACATTATCCCTGGCACGATATAACTTGTTACTTTATCATTGGTTTTATATACTCAATAGCTTACATGTGTAAAAAGAAAAGAATGAAGGAAGAAAAAAAATGATCCATTATAATTCACTGTATTGAAAGCACTCCTTCTTGATAGGATTAATGCAACATGATGGGTGAATGAATGAAAACATGAATAAGAATTCTGTAATTTGCCATCTGCTCACCCTTTGTCTAAAAATGTTCTTTTTGTCCATCATCAACATCTCTCTCTTTCTCTCCCTTCCCACCCTTTTTTCTTTCAATTCAGTCTGTGATCAAATCTCACAAGAATATGCATGCATGGATAAGTTAAAAACTTGTAATAATTATTCTGGTTAAAAAAGAAGAATGATATTTACCACACTTATATCTTGGTGTTGATCATAGTTTACAACATCATCCTTGTACAGAAAACACAAATTTACACTACATCATGATAATCTTCTTATTAATTTACAACAATTAATACAGTTAAAAAAGCAAATGGATGTTTATAGTTTTGCAACATATTCATGACCTTAGTTTACAACTTTAGCTTATCTATAAAAGACACAAATTTGAAAATTAAAAGGCATTTATAATTTTACGATATACACTACTATCGATTGTGTTACTGACTGAAGGATTCTGGAGGAACTCATACGGACTATAGAAGCAGCTTGCTTCTCTAGTATTTAGTACAGTAGATCAGTATATGGTTCAAATGGTGCAAATGTCTCTGAGTACTATGGGACTCAACATCTGAGGTCATCAGTCTGCAAGAACTTAGAACTACTTAACCTAACTAACCTAAGGACATCACACACATCCATGCCCGAGGCAGGATTTGAACCTGCGACCGTAGTGGTCGCGTGGTTCCAGACTGCAGCACCTAGAACCGCTCGGCCCAGTACAGTATAGTATATATTTAGCCTAAATAGAAACTTAGAATATAACATGAAAGGTGACCTGCAGAGTATAGGAGCAGCAACGACACTCATGCTTGTGGGTTTGCGGAGATTTCACAGCACCTTAACCAGCCCTGTCTTAACAAGGCTGTTAGCCTTGTTAACAAAAAGCTGAGTGGCTTGCTTTTGACTGAAATGAAGTCTCATATGTGTGCCATGTCTGTTGCTGCAATTGGGTAATGGGGATGCACAAATCATGGCCTGCACTTGGTTGGGAGGGGGAAGGAAAGATTAGCTGCGCATCTCGTAGAAAATGTTGAGGGGATTATAAAAACAAAAGACAAAATCCCTGTGATTACTGCAGCCAAAGGGGCACATTTTTTAGGTTGTAATGGGGTTGCAGACAGAGAGTCCTGAAATAAATTAGAGCAAAACAACACTTTAATATATGTAACAGTTTCCAGAATAATAAATTTAATTTGTGTCATCAGAAAATTAGGGATTTAAAAACAAGATAGATGAGCTTCTTGTATGCCTAGAATATGTGGAAAATTCTGAAGGGATTCATGTTCTGTGTGTTTGAGAACACTTCATAACCACTGGGATGAAGAAGTTAAATATCTGAGGTTAGAGACTAGCACCATTTTCATGTAGATTATTATGGAAAAAGAAAGAGTTGCAACACAATGTAAAAGTTGGATGCAAGTTCCTCCCATTATTATTTATATTGAAATTATTAAACTTTGATGTCATTGCACATGTGTGATGATCACTTTGGTAGCAGTGTTTATTTGCACTGATCAGGCAGAATATTATGATCACCAACCAGGTATCAATATAAACCCATCTAGGTGATTGCAGCATTATTTGGTGTGGAATGACTGCTAGTCAGACACATGCGTGATACATATAGTATCAGTGAGCGTACTGTCCATATGTAGAATGTGGAAGGCACGCGATCTATCTAAGGTTGACCATGAGCAGATTGTGATGGTCCAGAGGCTCAAAACGAACATTTCAGAAACTGCATGATTTGTTGGGTGTTCCAGGAGTGCTCTGGTGAGTGTCTTCCACACATGGCAACACCAAGGTGAAACCACATCCAGATGTCATGAGGTTTGTGGTCACCCCTCACTACAGATGTTGGGCATTGTAGGGTGGGCAGACTGGTAAAACAGGAGAGGCATGTGATCAACATCACTGGACATTGATGCAGTGTCTGAGTGTTACATGATCTGATGAATCCTGATACATTCTTCATCATGCCAATAGGAGGATGTGAATCTGTCGTCTTCCAGGGGAACAGCTCCTTGACACCTTCACTGCGTGATGGAGACAAGCTGGCAGCAGCTCCATTATGCTCTGGGAAACATTCATGTCCAGTGGAGCTCATGCAAGGCACCATGACAGTCAAGGAGCACCGTACTCTGGTTGCAGACCACATACATCACTTCACAATGATCACGTTTCCCAATGGCAGTGACATTTTTCAACAAGATACTGCACCATATCACAAGACAAGCAGTGTGATGGAGTGGTTCAAGGAACAAAGTTGTGAGTTCCAATTGATGTGCTGGCCTCCCAACTCACCAGATCTGAACCCGATTGAACACATCTGAGATGTGACTGAGAAATCATCTTTTCCCTCCATGGAATTTATGGGAACTAGGTTACATGTGTCTGCAGATGTGGCACCAACTCCCTAAAGTTACCTACCAAGGCCTTATTGCTTTCCATGCCATGCTGCTGTTATCAGTGCCGAAGGCAGACATACCAGCTATTAGATATGTGGTCATAATGTTCTGGCTGATCAGTGTATATAATTCAAGAGAGGAATCTTCACACATACTGTTAAATATTTACTTAACTTTGCAAATGGCTTCAGTGTCCAGAGGTCTATGTAAATGTGAAGTGTAAATGTATTTCAATTTGTCATGGTATAAATACACTAATGAGTTGAAACGTAATGATCATCTGCTTAATAGCTTGTTTGTCCATCTTTTGAATGAAATGCATCACTGATTCTGCATTTTAGGAATCCATCAGTTTCTTCATAGGTTTCTGAAGGTATGTGGCAGCAGATGTCCATGCACAGGTCAAGTAATTCACATAAATAATGGGCCACTGATTTATGTACATGGTAATGGCACCCAATAGCAACCCAAATGGGATCCAAATTTTAACATTGAGACACTAATGTGAGTTCACTATAATGCTCCTTAAACCACTGTAGCATAATTCTGGCTCCAAGACATGGACAATTATATTGCTGAAAGATGACATTGCCATTGGGACAGACATCAAGCGTGAAGGGATGCAGGTGGTTCACAGCTGTCAGTGTGTCATTGATTTATCGATTAGTACCACAGGTTCCACACACGAGAATGCCTCCCATTGCATAATTCTGCTCCCACCAGCCTGTTCCCATGATGCGCTGCACCTTTCAAGTCACTGTCCACCTTTTGCAGATGATACTAGTATTATAATAAATCCCATTAGTCAGAAAGCAACAAAAGGGACTGTGAATGATGTTTTCCAAAGAACTATTAAGTGGTTCTCAGAAAATGGACTGTCCCTAAATTTTAAAAAAAAGAAGCAGCTCTATATCCAGTACTGTACAACATAGTTGTACTAACAGTTGATGGAGTACATGAACAGGAGTCAGTATATAGGAGTTTCCCAAAATTTTGGAAGAAATGCTCTATGCCCAGCACTGTACAAGAGAGTAGAGTCATACTAACAATTGATGTAATATGTGAACAGGAGTCAGTATATAGGTTAGGATGCTCCAAATTTTTTGGTGTGCAAATTGTCAAAACCTTGAACCAGAAGGATCTTCTCAAACAGTTAAGTCCAACTGCTTTTGTTCTTTGTATAACTGCTAATATTGGAAACAAATGAATTAACTTCCAGGCATATTTTGCATATTTCTGCACAATAATGTCTTACAAAATAATTTTCTGGAGTGATTCATCACATAGAAATGAAGTATTGATTGTATAAAAGCAAGAAGGAAGAATAATCTGTGGTGTTCACCTACAAACCCTATGTAGAAACCTCTTCAAGGAGCTAGGTGTTTTAACTGTGCCACACTAAAGAACCACTTCATAAATCATCCACCATAATTTCAGAACAGTGGCTGAGGCCAATACCTACAACACTAGAGGGAAAAGTGACCTTTATTGCCCATTATTAAAGCTGTCAGTGGCGTAGGAATTGTTCAGCATGCAGCAACAAACATCTTTGATCATTTTCCCCATGACATTAAATGTTTGATAGGTAGCATGCAAATTTTAAATTTAACCTGAAATCATTTCTCCTGAACAATTACTTCTCTCCCATGGACAAATTTCTATATAAAAACAGACAGCCTGTAAAAAACTTGTTTTTAAGTGTATTTGCATGAGCAGAACTTAAAAGTAATGTGTTCAAAAATGTTAACACTAATCATGTGCAAATATCCTATGAACTGCCTCATTCCATATCATGTTTATAAACTAACTGTTCAAATTATCTGAAAAACATGCAACTAACTCAACGTCATAGTACAATTTATTTAAAAGATGCATTTTAGAAGCAATTTTATGAGTTTTAACCCTCACAATACCAATTGGGATGGAAGGGGGGGGGGAGGGGGGGACTTATGCCCACATTTTAAATATATTATGATAAAGAAAGTCATTTTTAAATTTTTTTAAAAATATTTATTGTTTTCAGTGACTTCTTTTACCAAATTCCGTAAATATTTTAAATTTTTCAGTTAAATTAACTTAACAAACATTGCTTTTATCCCCCCTCCACACCCCTCACACTTGTTTCACAAACTTTATTATGTTTAATGCACAACCTATGTTTTGGGTTATCAGCCCATTCTGAAGTACATTACTGATTCCAAAGATGGTAAAGCAAAGAGAAACATGATGATCAGTCAAAGCTAAACATCTCAACTTCTTAATGTATTGATCCTTGGCTGATGATTTGCAGCATTGTACCCATGGTTGAACTGAGGTCATCTCGTTTGGACTCAAGTGGAGAATCTAAACCAGAGGCTATGTTGTCTCTGTGACAAAAATGGTTGTAGATTCCACAACCTATGCTATGGGGTGGAAGGTTGGAGGATGCCCCTCGATAGATCAGGGGTGTGCTATACACAGGAAGCAGCTACATGGGTAGCACAGTACTTGTGGCGTACATATGGGTTTATTTTAGATTAGGTTCCTCCCTAAGGGAAACAAACTGTTGGCCTGAAAAATTACCAGCTCATGACACTGATGTAGGTGTGCCAACTGTAAAAATTGTTAGTTGACCTAAACAGGTCATTCTAAAGGATTTAAATGTGTTAACTCTCATGTTAGTAAATTGTCGCAGTGTCTGTAGCAAGATTCCCAAGTTACTCTCTGAAATAAACTGTAGTAATGCCAGTATTGTATTAGGTACTGAAAGCTGGTTGAAACTAGACATAAATAACAGTGAAATTTTGAACTCGCATTGGACAATGTTTAGGAAGGATAGGTTGATGCTATGGGAGGTGGTGTGTTCATTGGAGTTAAAAACTGTTTAAATGCAATTGAGATCAACTCTGCGTCGGACTGTCAAGAAGTCTTGGATACAGCTGTCAATCAGCCAAGGAGTGGCAATTGTATTATGATGTTTTTATAGACCACCAGCACCCACAACAAATGTCATGGAAAGTTTCAGGGAAAGTCTTGAGAACATAGGAAATAAATATCCAAATTATCCATTAGTTATAGGTGGAGACTGTTGTGGTTGGCAGGAGGGCCAACACCGGGTTACTAAAGGAGGCCAAAATGCACGCATCTTAGCTCACGCAGGCTGGGGTGAGGTCTGGAACATGACAAGAGAATTAGAATTGAGAAAAACGGACGTAGCTGGTGGAATACTTAACGTTAATCCATTAATGACGAACGTTGCTCTTGACATTACGTGATTCACAGTATCAATAGTAACTGATAATGGCGCCTTGCTAGGTCATAGCAAATAACATAGCTGAAGGCTATGCTAACTATCGTCTTGGCAAATGAGAGTGTATTTTGTCAGTGAACCATTTCTAGCAAAGTCGGCTGTACAACTGGGGCGAGTGCTAGGAAGTCGCTCTAGACCTGCCGTGTAGCGGCGCTCGGTCTGCAATCACTGATAGTGGTGACACACGGGTCCGACGTATACTACCTGACCGTGGCCAATTTAAAGGCTACTACCTAGCAAGTGTGGTGTCTGGCGGTGACACCACAGAGACTTTAATCTGGTGTCCACTGACTGGAAAAATTTCACGTTTATCGTAGGGGGAAGAAGCAAAGACTTGTGTGAAGTTATTCTAGGAGTGTTCTCAATATACAGCCTTGAACAGTTGGTTAGAAAACCAACTCAAGATGGGAACATATTAGATATTTTGGTGACAAACGGACATGATCTTTTTGAGGAATGGCACAGCTGGTCATCTTATCTCACACAGTAGCCCATTATGAAATAATCTGATTGTGTCTCAAAAAGTGGTGGTCATGTCACAGCTGATGTCTTTGTATGGATGTTTTAGAGGTAGCTCCTGCTACTGTGTAGTGTGATAGTTCCACATAGGAAACCAATCCAGAGCTACTGCAGAACACACATGTTTGACATTCTCAAGAACCTGGTCTGGACTATTGTGTTGTAACAATGTGGCCATTTCACACCAATTTGCTCATTGTACTGATTTCTGCAGACAACAGCTCAAGGATTGCAGTGCAGGAAGGGCAATGTTTTCCATCAGCCAGTCGTGTGATTAAAACTGAGTGCAGCATTCAACAGTGTGCACTTCTGTTGCTAACACTAGCCTTGTCATGCCTCATCAATGCCTCCTGCTCTGAAACTACTGTTAGGCTTTGAAGATAATACTGCATCCAGCTCTGCCTCCATTCAGCAGAGGCCACAAGCTATACCGTATTTACTCTAATCTAAGCGGCACTTTTTTTCCGGTTTCTGTAATCCAAAAAACTGACTGCGGCTTAGAATCGAGTGCAAAGCAAACGGAAGTTCTGAAAAATGTTGGTAGGTGCTGCCACAACTAACTTCTGCTGTCGAATATATGTAGCACTACACAGGCATGCTTTGTAGGCACCGAGATAAATACTGTTGCCTAAACCTCTGCGACGGTAAATAAATTTAAAAAAAAAAAAAATGTGGAAGACGAACTTTTTTTTTCTCCGCCCCGAGTTTTGACCACTGCATTTTCATACATTATGTAACGAAGTAAATACAAATTCCGTATCATTCGTCTTCGAATGTAGCAGAATTTCAATGTACTATGAAAATCCGACTGGCAAAACTGTTAGGGATGTTTGTCAATATGGCCAACTCTACGTTCTGAATTTTTTCGTACCTGTGAGAAGAGATGGTTGCTAATAGTTAGTTAGTTAGTTAGTTATTTAGTTAGTTATATTACTTGTGCCATGGATCATGAACACGATTCTTTCGTAATGATGTGGAACGTGTCAAAGTACAAAAAGATTCATTTATCCCAAATAATCTTTGTTAGTCTTATATACGGTACAATTGTTAATACTTACTGTATTTCTTTAGCCTATGTCTAAAAATTCATCTATGGAGTAGAAGGAGTTGTCATTCAGGAATTCCCTTAACTTACTTTTGAATACCGATTGGTTGTCTGTCAGACTTTTGATATTGTTTGGCAAGTGACCAAAAATCTTTGTGGCAGTATAATTCACCCCCTTTTGTGCCAATGTCAAATTCAATGAACGGTAGTGAAAGTCACCCTGTCTCCTAGTATTGAAGCTGTGGACTGTGCTATTAATTCTGAAGTGATCTGGGTTACTAACAACAAATTTCATTAGGCTGTATATATATTGTGAAGCTACTGGCAATATCCCTAATTCTTTAAATAATTGTCTACAAGATGATCTTGAATGAGCCCCAGACATTATTCTGATAACACGTTTTTGTGCAATAAATACGTTCTTTCTTAGTGATGAATTGCCCCAAAAGATGATTCCGTAAGAAAGCAACGAATGAAAATATGCATGGTAAGCTAACTTACTGATATGCTTGTCTCCAAAATTTGCAATGACACTAATAGCATAGGTAGCTGAGCTCAATCGTTTCAGTAGATTGTCAATGTGTGTCTTCCAGTTTAAATTCTGATCAATACAGACACCCAGAAATTTTGAACAATCTGCTTTAGCTAAAGATTTTCCCCCACACTCTATATTTATTTCCGGTGTTATGCCTTTCCCTGTACTGAACTGTATGTACAGTGTTTTTTTCAAAGTTCAATGAAAGTCCATTTGTGGAAAACCACCTAATAACTCTTTGAAAAGTATTATTTGCATTTTCCTCAGCTGATTCTTGCTTTTTAGGCTTGATTACAATACTTGTGTCATCTGCAAAGAGAACCAAGTTTGCAGCTTCATGAATATAATTAAGCAAGTCATTAACATATATTAAAAACAATAAAGGCCCCAAGACAGAACCCTGTGGTACCCCATTCTTGATACATCCCCAGTCTGAATAATCTGATGCCCTTTGTGTACTATGTGGGTTTACTGTTTCAACCTTTTGCATTCTACCAGTTAAATATGAAGTGAACCATCTGTGTACTGAACCATTCATTCCATAGTACTTCAGCTTATTTAAGAGGATTTCATGATCCACACAATCAAAAGCCTTAGAGAGATCACAGAAAATCCCAATTGGTGATGTTCTACTATCCAGAGCATTTAAAATTTGATCAGTGAAAGCATGTATAGCACTATCTGTTGAAACACCTTTCTGAAAACCGAACTGACATTTTGTTAAAACGTTATTCCCACTGATGTCTAAAGTTACTCTTGAGTACATTACTTTTTCAAACACTTTTGAGAAGGATGTCAGAAGTGAAATAGGATGATAATTGTTGACGTCTGTCTTGTCACCTTTTTTATACAAGGGTTTAACTATGGCATATTTCAATCTGTCAGGAAATATTCCCTGATTCAATGAGCTATTACATATGTGGCTAAGAACTCGACTTATCAGGTGTGGACAAGATTTTAGTATTCTATTGGAGATACCATCAGTTCCATGTGAGTTTTTATTCTTAAGTGAATTTATTATTTTCTTAATTTCAGACGGTGAGGTGGGTAGGATTTCAATTTCATTTGTTTGCACCGGGAATGCCTCTTTCATATAGAGTTCTGCCCTATCTGGTGAGCAGCTAGTGCCTATATTTTCCACTACATTTATAAAATGATTATTAAAAATATTTTCAACCTGTGATTTTTCATTTATAAGCTTTTCATTGTGCTTAACAGTAATACTGTTGTCCTGTGACCTTGGTTGCCCTGTTTCCCTTTTAACGATATTCCATATTGTTTTAACTTTGTCATCAGAGGTGCTAATCTTAGACTTGATACACATACTTCTAGATTTTTTTATAACTTTCCTTAGTATATTACAATATTTCTTATAATGGTTGAGCTTTTCTTCATCTCGACTTATTCTAGTGTCTTGGTATAGTTCCCATTTCCGGCTACAAGAAATTTTAATCCCTTTAGTCAGCCATAGTTTTTTATCAAGTTTAGTTGAATTATGATTCACTAATTTCTTAGGAAAACTGCTTTCAAATATACCCACAAGTTTATCATGGAATAAGTTAAATTTAACATTTGCATCAGGTTCCCGATAAACATCCTCCCAGTCTACCCGTTTCAAGCTTTCCTTAAATTGTTGAATTGTTATATGGTTAATTGGGCGTATTATTTTGTTTGTTTTTTTCACATTACTGTATGGAGCAAAGTCATGAATTGAAAGTAGCTGTGCATCGTGATCAGAAAGCCCGTTCTTAATAGGATAGGTGCTTACTTCTTTTAATTTATCTTGGTCTATGAAAATGTTATCTATCAGGGTGCTACTGTCTTGTACAATACGAGTAGGAAAATCAATGACTGATGTCAGATTGTAAGAGCAAAGTAATAGTTTAAGGTCGTTCTTCTTGAGTGTTTAAGAAAATCTACGTTAAAATCTCCACAAAAGATAATGTGTTTTCCTTTTTCTGACAGATAACGCAGCAAGAGATCTAGGTTTTTAAGAAACATTTGAAAATTTCCAAGTGGGGACCTATACACAGTCACAATTATGAATTTACTACTGTCCAATACAAGCTCACAAGCGCATGCTGTTCTACACAGAATTTTACGGTTTCTATGTTTTTAAAACCATGTTCCCCCTTAACATAAATGGCAGCTCCTCCTTTCTCCATATTGTCTCTACAAAAATAAGTTGCTAGTTTATACCCATTAATATTTACATTTTCTATTTGTGTAGTTATATGATGTTCAGACAGGCACAGTACATCAACTTCTGTTGTATTGTTAATATTCTCAAAACAAATTATTAGTTCGTCTATTTTGTTCCTTAATCCCCTGATATTTTGGTGAAATACACTCCTGGAAATTGAATTAAGAACACCGTGAATTCATTGTCCCAGGAAGGGGAAACTTTATTGACACATTCCTGAGTCAGATACATCACATGATCACACTGACAGAACCACAGGCACATAGACACAGGCAACAGAGCATGCACAATGTCGGCACTAGTACAGTGTATATACACCTTTCGCAGCAATGCAGGCTGCTATTCTCCCATGGAGACGATCGTAGAGATGCTGGATGTAGTCCTGTGGAATGGCTTGCCATGCCATTTCCACCTGGCGCCTCAGTTGGACCAGCGTTCGTGCTGGACGTGCAGACCGCGTGAGACGACGCTTCATCCAGTCCCAAACATGCTCAATCGGGGACAGATCCGGAGATCTTCCTGGCCAGGGTAGTTGACTTAACCTTCTAGAGCACGTTGGGTGGCACGGGATACATGCGGACGTGCATTGTCCTGTTGGAACAGCAAGTTCCCTTGCTGGTCTAGGAATGGTAGAACGATGGGTTTGATGACGGTTTGGATGTACCGTGCACTATTCAGTGTCCCCACGACGATCACCAGAGGTGTACGGCCAGTGTAGGAGATCGCTCCCCACACCATGTGCCGGGTGTTGGCCCTGTGTGCCTCGGTCGTATGCAGTCCTGATTGTGGCGCTCACCTGCACGGCGCCAAACACGCATACGACCATCATTGGCACCAAGGCAGAAGCGACTCTCATCGCTGAAGACGACACGTCTCCATTCGTCCCTCCATTCACGCCTGTCGCGACACCACTGGAGGCAGGCTGCACGATGTTGGGGCGTGAGCGGAAGACGGCCTAACGGTGTGTGGGACCGTAGCCCAGCTTCATGGAGACGGTTGCGAATGGTCCTCGCCGATACCCCAGGAGCAACAGTGTCCCTAATTTGCTGGGAAGTGGCGGTGCGGTCCCCTACAGCACTGCGTAGGATCCTACGGTCTTGGCGTGCATCCATGCGTCGCTGCGGTCCGGTCCCAGGTCGACGGGCACGTGCACCTTCCGCCGACCACTGGCAACAACATCGATGTACTGTGGAGACCTCACGCCCCACGTGTTGAGCAATTCGGCCTCCGCATGCCTCGGCCTCCCGCATGCCCACTATACGCCCTCGCTCGAAGTCCGTCAACTGCACATACGGTTCACGTCCACGCTGTCGCGGCATGCTACCAGTGTTAAAGACTGCGATGGAGCTCCGTATGCCACGGCAAACTGGCTGACACTGACGACGGCGGTGCACAAATGCTGCGCAGCTAGCGCCATTCGACGGCCAACACCGCGGTTCCTGGTGTGTCCGCTGTGCCGTGCGTGTGATCATTGCTTGTACAGCCCTCTCGCAGTGTCCGGAGCAAGTATGGTGGGTCTGACACACCGGTGTCAATGTGTTCTTTTTTCCATTTCCAGGAGTGTATATTAACACAACTGTTTCCTCTACCTTTATTTGAACCATTTATTTTTTTACCTTTAAGAGCTGCCTGTCTGGACATCTTGTTCAACCTAAAAAAGGTGCCCCTATGCCCTTTCGGGTCACAGGGGTTTTGCCTTGAGTGCTAGTGGCCCCCTTTAGACGACCTACAATTAAATCAGCTAATCTATCCTTCCCTAGACTATTTAGGTGCAGGCCATGTCTAGTGTATCCCCATCTCCCAATGCTACCAACAGGCACTGTATAAATGTGTGTTTTTGCACAGTCCAGCAGCTGCTCGCTCAACTCTCTGTTAACTCGCCACACAGAAGGGTTAAGCGAGGGCTGATCGTAATGCTGCAATACCTCAACAAAACCCACATTCGTACATCCTGTTTCAGCTCCTATTTTATCCAGGTCACTCTTAATATCATAATTCCTATCCTTAGCCAGGCTGTTTCCTGCCCCACCTATTACTATCACCTCATCATTCTTGTCAAAGTCCCTACAGAGTAGTCCTATGTCTTCTATCACCTGGCTAAGCCTAGCACTTGGCTTAAACAAACTCGTAACCTGGTAATCTGCTCCTAATTTCTCCTGCACTAGTTGGCCTACACCCCTCCCATGACTGCTACCTAGCAGCAAGACTTTTCTTTTCCTATTACTAGATTTTCCCGACCTAATGCTGTTACCAATTTTAGTAGTCTGCTGCACCCTACTTTCAACTACTCCTGTTTTTGGCTCCTCCCTTCCTACTTCAGGTAACAAGGAGAATTTATTCATAACTGGAACTTCGACAACATCTACATGGCTGGTCCCTTTTCGTGATTTTATTGTTACCAATTCCCATTTCGCGCAGTCTTTTTCCCCCTTTAACTTAGCTAATTCAGTTTTTACTGAATCTAGTTCAGCCTGAAGGGCACACATCTTTTCCTCCTGTTGTACGAATCTTTTTTCTATACTACAGAACCTACAGCTTCATGGGAGAGCCAAAAGCATCAATAGGAACCTGATGAAATGTGAATCACATGCAGTATTCTCTTCACCATAAGAAGAATGCTAATAGAAACATTTTGCCATGTATTCTTTCGTGTTTGCTGCTATCTCATTTAAATCCTGTCTGCCTAATGAACTATGAAACTAGAGTGAGCGGAAGAATATACGTATCATGTCATGTTTATATTCATATTATTCTTATGCCTAATAGTGATACAGTCAGAAATGAAGCACAGCAACTGACTAGATTTTTAAATCTAAGATAACTAATCTCTGTGCAGAATTTGATGTACTAAAGAAGTGGCCGCACAGATTTTCAAAGAGAGAAAAAGTTTTCGCCTAACTTTCGTTCAGAACATGTTCTATCATATTCAGTCTATTATTTGGTTCTTGTTGATCATTATCAAAGAAAGCAGCAGTGTAACAACAAATAGCAGTCTCTTGCCATCGTTTTGCTAATGAGATGATTCCTCTCTTTTTTTTAATTGTAAGCGGCAGAAGCGCGCACAAAAGCAAGCCGCGAGTGGCGACAGGCCGTAAACATGCACTATCAGAAACAAACAAATGGTTCAAATGGCTCTGAGCACTATGGGACGTAACATCTATGGTCATGAGTCCCCTAAAACTTTAAACCTAACTAACCTAAGGACATCACACACATCCATGCCCGAGGCAGGATTCGAACCTGTGACCATAGCAGTCGCGCGTTTCTGGACTGAGCGCCTAGAACCGCAGAAACAAACATGCATGACACAGTACAGTAATGCATTTTCAGCTTAAGAGTGACGTAAACACCTATAACAAAGAAAACGGCACTTATTAGATTAAAGCAAAATAAGCAGTCGATTCAAATCAGACGAAGCATGTGAAAAAGGGAGGGTACCCGTATAAATTCGGATGGAGCGCCTGACGCATAGCAATGGCTACCTGGTAAACTTTTTAACTGCTAAGCTTACGACTCGAACCAAACTAATGTAGCTGTATCGTCTTTCATTCGACCTAAATTGTGTCTCATATTACAATGGACCAACTTTGTTTCGATTTGGAGGTGGGGCCTAAAACTTTTCCCTCCCCTTGAATTTCGAACCTCAAATTTCAGGTGCGGCCTAGATTTGGGAATTTTTTTCCCCATTATTTCGAGTCTCATTTTTCAGGTGCAGCTTAGATTCGAGTGCAGCTTAGATTCGAGTAAATATGATATACAAATATGTGTTCACTTCTTGTGCGTCCTCTGTGCCACACGTTGGGAGTCAAGCAACCGCTACCCATTCGACCATCACCAGTTGTGCACTACGCAGATCCGGTGCTGATATTGCATAACGCATCAACCAGTGTGAATGCTCACTTGCCATTCTCATTGCAGCAGTCAGGCACACATTTAAAACCACTGCCATTCAGTGTCACTCAGTGACCATTATGGTTCACAACCATGAAATGTTTTTTTGAGACTTTTGGAATTTCTGATAATGCCGGCAATTACTGGCACCTATTCTGCCACCTAGCAGTGCAGGCTAAATTCGTTAGTGGCATTATTCTGACCCCAACACATAAGAACAAATATGAAGCAGTAAAAGCCATCCTATTATAGAGACTTTCATGCACTCCAGAACAGCAACTTGCCATGAGCAACAACTCCAGGGAGGCAATTTTGGTGCCAACTCCATGCAACCATTCATGTGTCTCTTATGTCAGACATGACATAATATACCCTTATTGTGGACCCCTTGGCTAATGAAGTTACTGACTGGCCTACAACTCACAATGATTGCCAGTGAGTAAGACCTCATTTGAGATTGATACTTGCTGGCAGATCACAGGTCTTCAGTGATTTGGATAAATCTATGATCAGGATAAATAACAGCCTAGTCACACTAGAAATACACCCAAGCCTGGCAAACTGCCATGGCCACTCACAAAGAGTTGTTGGCAACCTGTCACGGCGTGGACACCCAGCATCCACCACTTGGCAACAATGCACTACATCTACATCTACATCCATACTCTGCAAGCCACCTGACGGTGTGTGGCGGAGGGTACCCTGAGTACCTCTATCGGTTTTCCCTTCTATTCCAGTCTCGTATTGTACGTGGAAAGAAGGATTGTCGGTATGCTTCTGTGTGGGCTCTAATCTCTCTGATTTTATTCTCATGGTCTCTTCGCGAGATATACGTAGGAGGGAGCAATATACTGCTTGACTCTTCGGTGAAGGTATGTTCTCGAAACTTTAACAAAAGCCCGTACCGAGCTACTGAGCGTCTCTCCTGCAGAGTCTTCCACTGGAGTTTATCTATCACCTCCATAACGCTTTCGCAATTACTAAATGATCCTGTAACGAAGCGCGCTGCTCTCCATTGGATCTTCTCTATCTCTTCTATCAACCCTACCTGGTGCGGATCCCACACTGCTGAGCAGTATTCAAGCATTGGGCAAACAAGCGTACTGTAACCTACTTCCTTTGTTGTCGGATTGCATTTCCTTAGGATTCTTCCAATGAATCTCAGTCTGGCATCTGCTTTACCGACGATCAACTTTATATGATCATTCCATTTTAAATCACTCCTAATGAGTACTCCCAGATAATTTATGGAATTAACTGCTCCCAGTTGCTGACCTGCTATTTTGTAGCTAAATGATAAGGGACCTATCTTTCTATGTATTCGCATCACATTACACTTGTCTACATTGAGATTCAATTGCCATTCCGTGCACCATGCGTCAAATCGCTGCAGATCCTCCTGCATTTCAGTACAATTTTCCATTGTTGCAACCTCTCGATACACCACAGCATCATCTGCAAAAAGCCTCAGTGAACTGCCGATGTCATCCACCAGGTCATTTATGTATATTGTGAACAGCAACGGTCCTATGACACCCCCCTGCGGCACACCTGAAATCACTCTTACTTCGGAAGACTTCTCTCCATTGAGAATGACATGCTGCGTTCTGTTATCTAGGAACTCCTCAATCCAATCACACAATTTATCTGATAGTCCGTATGCTCTTACTTTGTTCATTAAACGACTGTGGGGAACTGTGTCAAACGCCTTGCGGAAGTCAAGAAACACGGCATCTACCTGTGAACCCGTGTCTAAGGCCCTCTGAGTCTCGTGGACGAATAGTGCGAGCTGGGTTTCACACGACCGTCTTTTTCGAAACCCATGCTGATTCCTACAGAGTAGATTTCTAGTCTCCAGAAAAGACATTATACTCGAACACAATACGTGTTCCAAAATTCTACAACTGATCGACGTTTTAGATATAGGTCTATAGTTCTGCACACCTGTTCGACGTCCCTTCTTTAAAACGGGGATGACCTGTGCCCCTTTTCCAATCCTTTGGAATGCTTCACTCTTCTAGAGACCTACGGTACACCGCTGCAGGAAGGTGGGCAAGTTCCTTCGCGTACTCTGTGTAAAATCGAACTGGTATCCCATCATGACCAGCGGCCTTTCCTCTTTTGGGCGATTTTAATTGTTTCTCTATCCCTCTGTCGTCTACTTCGATATCTACCATTTTGTCAACTGTGCGACAATCTAGAGAAGGAAGCACAGTGCAGTCTTCCTCTGTGAAACAGCTTTGGAAGAAGACATTTAGTAATTCGGCCTTTAGTCTCTCATCCTCTGTTTCAGTACCATTTTGGTCACAGAGTGTCTGGACATTTTGTTTTGATCCACCTACCGCTTTGACACAGGACCAAAATTTCTTAGGATTTTCTGCCAAGTCAGTACATAGAACTTTACTTTCGAATTCATTGAAAGCCTCTCGCATAGCCCTCCTCACACTGCATTTCGCTTCGCGTAATTTTTGTTTGTCTGCAAGGCTTTGGCTATGTTTATGTTTGCTGTGAAGTTCCCTTTGCTTCCGCAGCAGTTTTCTAACTCGGTTGTTGTACCACGGTGGCTCTTTCCCATCTCTTACGATCTTGCTTGGCACATACTCATCTAACGCATATTGTACCATGGTTTTGAACTTTGTCCACTGATCCTCAACACTATCTGCACTTGAGACAAAACTTTTGTGTTGAGCCGTCAGGTACTCTGTAATCTGCTTTTTGTCACTTTTGCTAAACAGAAAAATCTTCCTACCTTTTTTAATATTTCTATTTACGGCTGAAATCATCGGTGCAGTAACCGCTTTATGATCGCTGATTCCCTGTTCTGGATTAACTGATTCAAATAGTTCGGGTCTGTTTGTCACCAGAAGGTCTAATATGTTATCGCCACGAGTCGGTTTTCTGTTTAACTGCTCAAGGTAGTTTTCAGATAAAGCACTTAAAAAAATTTCACTGGATTCTTTGTCCCTGCCACCCATTATGAACGTTTGAGTCTCCCAGTCTATATCCGGCAAATTAAAATCTCCACCCAGAACTATAACATGGTGGGGAAATCTACTCGAAATATTTTCCAACCCCTTGACTGATATTTCCTAGTCTCACGGCCAATTTGGCAGCACCAGCCATAACTGTCATGAGCCCAGGAATTATCTAATCAGTCCAATGCAAGTGTGCCAGCCCTCGCAGATGAAACAAGGAGCCTATGGCTTTCACACACTGCCAGCCTGCACATCACTATGACGACATCCATGCATGTATCTCTCTTTGTGCTTGACCTCTTGATGCACCAGTACTTCTAGATAGGCATAGGATCAGAAAAAACCTCTCTGCCATGGATAAGCACATTGATGTTCAATTCAACAAGAATTTTACAGCTCCATTCAGTAAATGGCTCAGAAATCATGGTCCATGGTGCCACTGACCACACTGTGCACCTTTCATGGATCCTGCATTGCACTTGGACATCACTGAGACAGTTGTCAGCTTGGACTTCTTATGCATTCACCTGCTCTCACCAGATGTCCATCCTGCTCTCATTCAACATTTCACTGGCACTAGTATTCAGGCCCTCTTCACCTTGACTGCTTACATCTGTCCCATGTCCACTCAAGTGGCATCATTTCAATAACATATACTGTGGTGTGCTTCATGTGTGAGTCACCCTAATGGATAATATTCTGAATAAACAGTAATGCTATGCTGACTTTCACATTTAATCCCAGTGGCTTCACACCAGAAAGTGGGAACTTAAGTGCCACATTGATGATGTAACTACAGATGTGCAACTGGCCTGAGAATGCCTCCACATGGCAGAGTGTCAACAACTTGGGATGGCTTGTGATGTGCCTTGGCTTCTATCCCTGCCTCCATCCCTCTCCTGACCAGCCTTGGTTCACACACAGAGTGCTCCCCACCATCCAAGCCAGCTTCTGCCACCACACATCAACAATCTCCCTAAGGTCACCACAATACTGCCCACAGTGTTACTAAACTGTGTCATCAACTCTGCCACCTCCTGTATCCGTGTGCTAGCATGTGCAGTTCATAATGGGTCAGTGCATCATATCATGATCACTAATGGTCCATCAGTTTGCCATGAGCTTCAGCACATGAGCCCTGTAGACTTACAGAAACTAAGTTGGGAATAAGTAAACTGTTGCAAGCAGGAGTTGTATATCCTTCTGACAGCCATGGTCTTTCCTCATTAAACTTCAGTCATACTCCATGGTGACTATCAGGTACTGAACTATAGGACTGTACATGGCAGTTATCCCATACCTAATATCCAGAACTTCACACATGCTCTTGTCAGTGTGACCGTGTTAAGTGTTTGGACTGCAAATGCACATACCTACAAATCCTGATACATTCAGAAGATATACAGAAAACAGCAATCGCCATGTCATTTGGAATGTTCAAATATCTCTACATGCCTTTCAGTCTCAAGAATGCCACTCAGACGTGAGAGCATTTTATCAATTGACTTCATTTCAGATTTCCCTTTGGTTATACATATGTGAATGACTTCTCTTTTTCTCTAAATATCACAACTAGAACTAGTTCTAGCTGTTCTCCAAGATGGTAGTGTGGTTATTAATGAACCTAAATCACAGTTTTGTCAACCGGAGGTCATATTTCTAAGTTACAAGCTCAACACTTTTGGCATCAAGCTTACCACAGAGCACATATCCATAGTGAGCAGTCATCCCCTCCATGGAAAGTATCATGATCTGTGCCACTTCCTAGGGATTCTAAATTTCTATAATCACCACATTATGTATGAGGCTGAGCTGCAGACACCTCTCACAAACAATCTGGTGTGCATCGACAAACAGGCAACAAGAAAATTCAGTCAACTTCAGAGATGGCAGATACATTTTGACAGGTCAAGCAGTGCTTAACACATGGTGTCACATTGGCACACCCCAACCCCGATGCCCAATTGACTCTTGGAACTGACAAGAGTAGTTCCACTACCAGGGCAGTTCTGCAACAGGAAGTTAATGGTGAACCTCAGACACTCCCGTTTTTCTCCAAGAAACTGCCACCCTCCCAGGAAAAGTGGTACGCCTGTGACTGGGAGCTTTTATGAGTCTATTCCATCGTTTGATACTTCTGTGAAGACATCATGGGTCCACAAGTTACCGTATATGAAGATCACATGCCAGTAGTAGATACCATAAGAAGCCCATCTTTGGATGCAAGCCTGTGGAAATTCTAGGATCAGGACTTCATTTCACAATATACCACAGACATCAGACATGTACATGGCACAAGACAACATTATTGCACATTGTCTTTCATAGTTCAGTGCTATATCAGTACAATATGACTTCACATATGTTGTGAGGTAACAGATGAACGACTTGAGCATCAGAAAGCTGCGCAGCAATCCAGGCATTGGCCTCCATAACAAATGTTGTTCATTCTCCTAATCTAATGAACCATTATTATGTGGTGTGTTGGAAGACTAACTGTGGCTGTTGGTGCCTCTAGTAATGTGTATATTCAAGCTTCTACATAACTTGAGTCTCCTGGTATTAAGATGACAGTACTTCTCATCAGTGACAGACTCATGTGGCTGAACGTGAAATGAGATTGCCATTGCTGGGCTCATGCCAATGGAGCAAGATAAGTCGTCATGCTCAGCCTCAATTTGGTTGCTTTATGATCCCAAAAGCATGCTTTAAGCATATACATCTTGAGACTGTTGGCCCCCTATCAGAATCGTATGGCTGTCACTACCTCCTTTCAGAGATTAACAGAACCACATAATGGTTCAAAGCAATACCTCTACACAACATTACAGCCAAGACTGTTGCTTGTGCTTTCATTAACCTATTGGTCACATGATTCAGAACACCAGAATTCGTTACGGCTGATCAGGGCCACCAGCTTGTGTCTGTCCTCTTTAATGCCCTGTACCATTCTGTGGAATATTGCATATGCGCACCACCACCTGTCACCCCAAAGTAATGTGCTCATAGGGAGGTGGCACAGGACCATGAAGGTGGCTCTTTTGTGCCACAGCAGGTCCTGGTCTGAAGCCCTTCTGTGAGTTCTACTTGGTATGTGTACAGCGTACAAAGATGACTTGCTCTTTCAGCAGACTTTGTGTTTCCTTCTACAGATCCCATTTGGGTGGGCTTCCCATCACTGGCTCCTTGCATACACCAGCCTATTCACACAGCTCACATTCCACCCACAACACTGAAGGTCATTCAACACTGAAGGTCTTTCCACACAGGGATCTGCCCCAGTGCAATTACGTCATGTCGTGGGGCCACTCTGTATTGGTCACATTGCAGCCTCTCCACTTGGGCCTGCACAAAATCATCAGCAGAGTGCCAGAAACCTCATACATCCTACTGTGTGGTATGCTGATGATTGATTCCATTATCCACCTGAAACCAGCATGGATACTACATGATGACCACACCCTGTCTGAGACTGCTGACCAGGCTTTGCTGATAGTCCAGGGTCCAGGATGACTGGCATGAGCCTTCTCCACCCCATTCTGCAACAGATTCCTCACATGATACCATGAGTGACAAAACAATCCCCTTTGTACATCCCCACCCCTCCCCTTGCATGCTGCCTGGCTCAGTACCAGCCATGTGGCATTCAGGTGACACCCACATTTAATGTGGCTGGTCATGTGCACATATGCATGTTGCTATTAGTAGCATCTTGTCGAGAATCAGTCCAGCTGCGCCGTGCATTTGTGCCAGCTTTGATGTGACCAGTCACATGTACCTGTGCATCTCAACATTCCCTGTCATCATCCACCATAGTACTTCGTACTCCTGGAGTGTGTGTGTATGTGTGTGTGTGGGAGGGGGGAACTGTGGCTCTGTGGGGGATACTGACCTCAACCACTATGGGTACCTCTCTGATGAGGAAAACAGGAAGGTCTTTGACAAACAGTGAATGGGGATGCGTGGTACATGGTGCTATTGCACATACATGTTAGAGGTAGCCCATGTTAATAAAGTGTTATACCATATAGCATACCATGTGTTACTGGTGGTGTTCTGCCAGCCCATAGTTTGATACTTCCTAAAAGCAATTTGCCTACTTTGCTAAAGAAGTGAATTTGTGCGCAACCTGGAGGTTGGTTAGAACAGCACCGTGCTTTACTAGTCATAGTCCTCTTGGATGTGGTATGCCGTTGCCTTTCTCTGAAGTCTGACTCGCTTAGTCAGTTTTTAGAGGGCCTGCTGCAATTTGGCATGGACTTTAAACCACAATGTAACATGGCATTCCACAAGCATAATCATTTCCAGAGGTGAAACAAGTTATTATTGGCAGAAAAAAGCTAGGATTAACAGAGGATTGAATCCTGACCTTTGTGTTTCCAATCTGACAGTTGCCTGCTTGGCCACAGAGTTCCACATATAGAAGTAATATAGTGCTAATGTAGTACAGTACATTTCTTTAACCTTGGGTTTTTGACAAAATAATTTTCGAAATTTATGTTGTATTGAGGTATATTTAAGGATATCAAAAACCTAATTCCACCTAGAATTAAGTTACACTATTATTCTATTTATGTTTCATCTTGCATACAAAAGAATATATTCATATTCCTCTTCCAGTTACACCAATTCAGTCATAGACTCTACTTTGTGATGTCACCTTGAGCAGCACACTGTGTACAGAAAGTTAGGGAAATGGGCAAAAGAGGAAAAAGGAAACTTTGTAATATAAAACTATAAAATTTGTACAGTGTACATTTTATCCAAATGTTTGCTTTAATTGATGAGCTGCTATTGTTTGTAAACTGTTCCTCTCTGATAATAGATTTTCAAATTTTATTTTCCCCTGTGTATTCAGTTTCAGACTAAACAATGTTGTATTTATTTGTTTCATTATGCCTTACATTTCACATTTTCTATCCTCTGCAGTAATTTCCTATAGACAATAAGTCCAGCATTTACAGGACCTATTTCAATAAAAGTTAAAGCTTCCATATAAATGCATCCTATTTGCAGCGAATGGTGTCAGTTGAAGAAGTATCAGCACCACAACAAGAAGCGGAACTGAGAACTTCAGGTGGGGTTAGAAATTCTGTGTACTTATCATATTTCTCTTCTGGTGGCAACTACTGTCTACAGTTATTTGTGGCTGTTGCATTTATATTGACACCTGTGGTCGTTCTGGGTGGTGATTACTGGCTCTCCTACTGGTAATTTCTTATTCAGTCAACTGAAATTAAGTTAATTAAACTAATGTTAATGTTAATTTAATGTTAATCAAACAATAATGATGTTAAGGTTTTGTTCCCAAAAGAAATTCCAGGCACTAAATCTTACCTGAGACATTAGTTTTGTTTGTTTCTTGTTTAACAACATAGGTGCCACATACCAGTATGGAATAAGAAGAATTTACAGCTCGGCCAACATTTTTTGTCTATTAACTGTTGTTATATGCATTGAAGTTACAGGATACACTTTCTGCTATATCTATTAGTACAAATCAGTTAATTCCTTCCATTCTCTAGACAACTTAGTATCATATTGACAACTCTTTTTATTTCATTCAGGTTTGTGAAATACTTCTGAACGTTCCAAATCAGACAGTTGATTCAATATATGAAGCCATAGAAACCTTTGTAAGTGAATGTACACATAATTTGTGTGATAGTGGCTCTTATTGGATTTTGCCAGACAAGAGCTGGGTTAGTAGGCATAAAGTGACAGGTCATTATTTGCTGCATTTTGATTCTGTCTTGAGTCAAACTGTAATTGGAAATTTGACTGGAAAATCTGCTTACAGAGTCTACAGATATTTTGTAAGTTCTGAGGTTCCAGAACAAACAGGATTGCTGAACAGAATAATACAACAAACCATCAAAGAAAATGAAAATAAAGCAAGGAATGCATTCAGATAAAGTGTTTTATAACAAAAAATAGTATCTTTGGAATTTAACAATATTATGATAAGGAAACTTTCCACTCATCATATAGCAGAGATGCTGTCACAGATAGTCACAACAAAAAGACTGTCACAAATAAAGCTTTTTGCCTGGAAGGCCTTTGTCAAAAATAGATGACACACACCCAGACACAAGTGCACACACACACACACACACAAAAAAACACACACACACACACACACACACACAGATGCAACTCTGCAACTCGCATATACACGACTGCAGTCTCGGGTAACTGTAATGCGGCTACAGTTAGCTGAGACTGCAGTGATGCATGTGTAGTTGTGTTTGCATGAGTGTGTGTGTGTGTGTGCATGTGTGGGTTGCATTTGTGTGTGTGTGTGTGTGTGTGTGTGTGTGTGTGTGTGTGTGTTGTCTGTTATTGACAAAGGCCTTAAGGGCCTGAAAGCTTTATTTGTGACAATCTTTTTGTTGTGCCTATCTGTGACTCAACATCTCCTCTATATGGCGAGTGGCAACTTTCCTTTCCATAATATTGTTGCATTCTATCCTGGATTTTCCATTGTTTCATCTTTGAAATTTTGCATAAGCTTGGTATATGGCAGTGACTCACTGACAGTTCTGTGCATATTCTAATTTATAGTAAATCAGCATTTTTGATTTAGTCACTGTAGCAGATATTCTTACTGACACATTGTGTTACATCTATTTCTCCCTTAAAGAAGAGTGTCTATTATCTACATTTATCATAAATTAACTCTATTTTTAAGTTTGCTAACAACTATAATTAATCTCAAAAATTTTAGGAAACTAGAAATTTTTATCACATATTTTTCTGTTGCTTTAATATAAATCTTGTTTTGTGCATTTGCTTCAATTCCTATACAGAATTTGTATCTTATTATCTCAACAGATTAAAAGATAATCAGCATGTTTAGTTTAAAGTTATTTCTTCACTGTCCTGTACTACATCACACCAGCCAAAATGCAGCCCCACTGTGATGTTTTTCTCAGACATGGAATGAGTTGGCAGCTGGGAATCCCTCAGACTGTTATCAAGTGATTGGCAGCTGCTGTGAATCATTGTGTTGAAAGAGCTCTCGTAGATTATGTACCTGTGGTACTAGTACTCTCCTCTCCTGTGGATCCTGCCACCTTTGAAGAAAGTAAGGGATCAGTCAGTACTCATACACTTGCCTCTGCGTGGCATTTCAGTGGTAGAGCTAGGCAGCTTGTACAGGGTTGATGTGGCCCAGGAAGGGCTCAAGGTATTATACCAATCACCCAACCAACAAGTTTGAAGTCCTGTCTTTCACTGAAAATGAATCTGAAGCAGTGGGACTCACTTCACCTGTTTTGGGCAAACCCGTTTTGTCTGGTGTCAAGAGAAGGCAAATGCAAAAGGGTAGGGTTCTATTCATCATTGGGAGCTCAAATGCACAGTGAATGATCGACCCACTAGGGAAATGGCAACAAAGGACAGGAAAGGACACCAGGTGCACTCAGTGTCTATGCCTGGGCACCTCATTCAGCATGTGAAAGAGGCTATTCCAGCAGCTGTTGAAGGAACAGGGTGCAACCAACTGTAGAGTGTGATGCACATTGGAGCAAATGATGCCTGTCATGTGAACTCCAAGGTCATACTTGGATCATTCCAGAAACTGACAGAGAAGGTTGAAAAGACCAGCCTTGCACATGGAGTTTCAATAAAGGTCATAATTTGCATCATTGTGCCCAAAACTCATCATGGACCCTTGGTTCTGAGTTGAATGGAAGGACTGAACGGGAGACTTTGAAGGTTCCGTGACAAGATTGGCTGCAACTTCCTGGACTTGTACGATAGGGTTGAGACTTGTAGGGTGTTCCTAAATGGGATGGTATGCACTACACTTTTGATGCTGCTACTCAGGTAGCTGACTATGTGCAAGAATATGAATGACTCAAGAAAAGCAGTGATGCACACACCATGAACCTGAAATTGATAGCAGTGAGATTTTTGGGGAAACTTTCAGTGTGTATCAGAGGGATAGGCTAATGGGAAATGGGGATGGTGTAGGGGGGAAGGGGGGCCACAAAATGGTAATTGGATCCTTCTGTCATCCACCAGATGCATCTCCTGATGTAACTGAAAGCTTTACAGAAAATTTCAGTTTACTTTTGTATAAGGTCCACAATCATACTGTAATCATCGGTGGAGACTTCAATCATTCAACAGTCAATTGTGAAAATTACAGTTTTGCTCGTGGTGAGCTTGGTAAGACATCATGTGAAACATTACTAAATGCTTTCTCTAAAAACTACGTAGAACATGTAGATTGGAATCCCTCTCAAGATGGAAATATACTGTATCTAATGGCAACAAATAGATGTGATCTCTTCGAGGATGTTAGCATCAAAAAACTTATCAGTGGCCATGATGCAATAGTGGCAGTAATGGTTGCCAAAGAACAAAGGACAACTAAAATAAGCAGAAAGATATATACATATAACTAGATAAAAATCAGTAGTGCTGTGTCTCAACAAGGAACTTGAAACATTCAGCACAGAGCAGGAGTACATAGAGGAACCACGGTTCAAGTTTAAAGAAACAGAGACTACTGCATAATAGGTGTAGTACTACAGGTAGAGAGATGCTGAATGAAACACATTTGTCTGTCAAGAAAGCAATGTGAGAAGCCTTCAGTGACTACCGTAGCAGAATAGAGTCAAAGAATCTTTCACAAAACCCAAAGAAATCTTGGTTACATTAAAGACTGTTAGTGGCACCAAAGTAAGTGTACAGTCCCTAGCAAATGAGACAGGGGCTGAAACTGAGGGTAGCAAAGCAAAAGCTGAAATTCTTAACTCTGTTTTCAAATGTTCCTTTACAAAGGAAAACACAGGAGAATTGCCCCAATGTATTCCTCAGTCCAGTGAAAAGGCAAGGCAATTAAGTATTAGTGTCTGTGGCATTAAGAAACAGCTGAAATCATTAAAATTGAATAAATCTCCACGGCTGATGGAATCCTTGTCAGATTCTGTACTTAACTAATAGCATCAAAAGTCTGAAAGACATCCATATAGCATTTAAAAGGAAATTAAAAGAATTTCTTAATGGCAACTCCTAGTCAATACATGAATTTTTGGATATAGTAAGTGGGTAATTTCCCAACTCCCCCCACCCCCCAAAAATAATAATACAATTTAGTCTCATGTAATATTTTTTCTAATGTAACATCTTGTATAGACACCTTTTATTAACCTGACACGTTCCACATAATTACAAAGTGTCATATTCATAGTCTATGGAACAAGTACTAATCTAATCTAATCTAATTTGTGGCTGAGTTAGCTCCTCTTCTAACTATGATCTATCATAGATACATCAAACAAAAAACATCTACTTGCTGTAGCATCTTAGATCACATCCTGAGCTCAAACATAATGAGGTGACTTGAACAGAATGACCTCCTCCATGCCAACCAGTATGGATTCGAGAAACATCAATCACATTAAAACTGATTCATACTTTTGTCCCATGACATACTGTTATCCCATGATATACTCCAAGATTTGCAACAAGGCAGTCAGGTTGGTGGAATATTTCTCAATTCTGAAAAGCAATTGACTCAGTACCACACCTGTGCTTATTGTCAAAGTTATGATCATATTGGGTATCAAGTGAAATTTGTGAATGGATTGAGGATTTTTTGGTCAGGAGGGAGCAACATGTTATCTCAGGTGGAGAGTCATTGTCAGATGCAGCATATGACTCAGTACCATTCCTATGCTTATTGTCAAAGGCAGGATCATATGGAGTATCAAGCGAAATTCATGAGTGGATTGGATTTGGTACAGAGAGTGCAGCATGTTACCTGGGATGGAGAAGCTTTGTCAAATGTAGAAATAACTTCTGGTGTGCACTACTGAAAGGTGCTGGAATCCTTTCTTTTCAAAATGGCATAAATATTCAGTCAGATTTTGATAAGATTTGAAAGTTTGCAAAGATTGCCAACTGGCTTTAAATGTTTACAAATGTAATCATGAATAGCACAAAGTGGAAATCATAGTATCCTGTGTCTATAATATCACTGTTAGAATCAGCCAAGTCAAATGAATACTCAGGTTTAACTCTATGTAGGGATATGAAATGGAATGATCACATAGGCTCAGTTGTGGGTCAAGCAGGTGGTAGACTTCGGTTTATTGGTAGAGTACTGGGGAAGTGAAATCAATCTATAAAGGAGACTGCTTACAAATCACTCATGCAACTCATTCTAGAATATTGCTCAAGTATGTGGGACCCATACCAAGTAGAAGTAACAAGGAATATTGAATGTACAACCTCTGACAATAAAGTTTGGTAAATAGTTCTGTATCATTGATGTAGATGAACTGCGAACTACAGTTAACTTACTGTCCTTTGAAATAGTCACCTCCCATAACTATGCACCACTGTGCTTTGTGATACATGTGTTGGAAACTTTGCACTAAGTCTTCCTTTGGGATGGTGTTCAAAAGTCACATCACATTTGGTTGTGTGTCAGGAATATTGTCAAATCTCTTTGCTTTCAAAGCAAGTTTGGGTTGAGGGAATAGGAAGAAGTCTGGAGGATTGAGACCCAGCAAGTATTGTGGATGTTCAAGTGGCATGACCCCTTTATTGCCAGGAACTGTTTCATGATATTGGCTGTGTGTGGGCGAGTGTTGTCATGAACAAAAAACCAGGAACCTTGTTGTGTGTACTGGGGTTGTACCCTGTGTAGAAGTTGCATGTAACAGGTCGAAATTTCAACATACCATGCAGTGTTCATGTCATTCCCTCAGGTAGAAATTCCTTGCATGTAATGCCTTGACAATCAGAAAAGGTGATGAGCATCATTTTGATGTGTGATTTTTTGGCTCTGACATTTTTCCGATGAGTTGATGTCAAAGAATGCCATTCCATGTTTTGCCATTTCATTTCAGGATCACACTGGAGACACCAGTTTTCATCCCCAGTGACAATACCATTCAAGAAATTGAATGTCACATCCACTGTTTTTACTAAACCCTGTGAAGCCTCTAGACGTGCCTGCTTCTTATCATCAGTCAGGAGATGTGGCACAAGACAACAACACATTTTCGCCTTCCCCAGCTCCTGGGTAAGGATTTGTCGCACAGATTCACAGTTCATCTACAGTTCATCCTCTATCATGCACACAGTTAATCGACACTCATTAGTGATTAATGTCTTCATTTTCTCAGTGTTTTTGTCACTGATGGCTGATGCTGGTTGTCCGTTACAGGGATTGTCAGAAAAACTTTCCCAGCCTCCTTGAAAATGGGCGAACCACTCATACTCCCACTTCATGGACAGTGCTTGATCTCCATAAACACATACTAGCATTGTGTGCATTTCTTTCCGTGTCTTGCCAATAGCATTGTGTGCATTTCTTCCCGTGTCATGCCAAGCGTAAAACAAAATTTTAAATTGATCCTTTGCTCATTCCTTATCTGTTCTCAGTTAAGAACCAATGCACTACAGAAGCACTTGATCAGACAGGTCTAATATGTAACACACACGATGCTCAACTGAACTATGGTGGGGGCAGGTTGTCAACACCGGGCACTATGCAGGTGTAGCATTGTGAGTCACCAGTGTTGCCTGATCGATTATTCTTACTTCATTCACCAAACTTTATTGTCAAAGGATGTATATACAAAAGGGTAGCAGGAATGGTCATGGGTGTGTTTGCTGATGGGAGTGTGTCACAGAGGTACTGATAAACTGAACTGGCAGACTCATGAAGATTGATGTAAACTGTCCTGAGAAAGTCAGCTAATAAAGTTTCAAGAACTGCCTTTAAATGATGACTCTAGACATATACTACAACAGCCTGTGTGTCACTCACATAGGGGTTGTGAGGACAAGAGTAGAGTAACCAATGCACCGAGACATTCAAACAATCATTCTTCCCACACTCGAATCATGGAACAGGAAGAAACACTAATGACTGATATACTGGGAGGTACCCCCTACCATGCAATTCATGGTGATTCACAGGGTATTGATTTAGATGTAGATAATGATCCACTTTATTCTTACTTTAGCATGGGAGTTTATATTTAACATATGTTTCATAACATATTGTTACCCTGTATTGCTTGTATCAACAAATGATATAGTTTAGCATTTGCATGAGCCACAATAACATTTTTCTTTCAGAGAGAGAAGAAACCGGAAAACTTTGTACTAGTAACTGATTAATGTGGGTGTAATATGGTAAGAGTTTGGTAGTCTGGTAATCGTGCACAAATATTTTTAATATACTTATCTGAGTATTTTATTCTTAATACATAGTTGAGGACTATATTGATAATAACTAATGAAAGATTATCAAATTCTTTATGAAGTGTTTACCAGTGCATTACTGAAAGCTTAATTAAGTATAGGCCCACAATAAATTGTTAACTGACTGATGTGGAAGAAGCATTTTCTTGTGCTCCACAATTTTCATTGTTTTCAGTGGGATACAGTGGTGATACGGTGTCCATTTTCGGCATGTAATTGTAGGAGGTGTCTTGAAAGTACAAAACTGTGAATATCACATGTTTATTGGCACATATTTGCCAAGCTGACTTCTGGTATTTCCTTTAAGATGACTAAAATCATGTATGCCACATTAATTCTCTTCAAAAACATAGATCCTAACACTTTACATAAAATTTAAATGTTGTTATTGTGTTAAGTGCACCAAAACTCATGGGTGTGTTTTGCTATTTTGAGGATTTATGGAAATTCAGTACCATGAAAAAGTATAAAGTGCCAGGGCATCAGCTATACTCTATACTCATTGTGTATACAATTTTGGCAGTATTATCCTTGATTTAAAAAATCTTCCCCTCCAATTTCACTGTATATGTACATGAATAAACAAATATTTTTGAGAATTTTTGGAAATTAGGAGTGTTGTGTATAACATATTTTGTAATAAATCGGCATTTGGTTATTACAGTTATTGTAGCAATTATTACAACTATGAAGTCTTAGATTTAGTTTCTCTTTCAATGAAAGTGTATATCATCTGCATTTCTCATGAACCTCTGGTATTTTTGAGTTTGTTATATTAATTTATTAGTGATCATATCAGGGACTCAGTGCATCTTAACTGCAAAATTTCTCTTGTCATAACAGAAATCATTTTAGTAGCATCAGGGACTCCATAAATCTTAATTGCTAAATTTCCCTTCTCATAACAGAAATTATTTTGTGAGTGTTGAACAATTTAGTTTGTAAAGGGAACTTGCAATTGTTGTAACTTAACAGGTCCAAGAACTGAAAGAGAACCAACAAGTGTGTTTACTGTTCTGTACAACATTGCACAAACCACACCACTGTGAATAGCTGCTCTCAGACAAAGAATAAATGAGTTGCAGTTCATAAGCAACTTGTAAACCACCTCGACTACTGTCACTCAAAAGGTAGCTTCTGTGAATGGGTGTGTTGGGTTGCCTACTTAGAGATGTATGTACCTCAGATACTGAAGGTACCTCAAATACTGTTGTCCCTTGTGGATACTGCCTCCTCTACAGGAAGTACCAGACCTATCACCACCTGTCACCTTGACTGTGAGTGGAACATCAGTGTTAGATTTAGGTTCTCTGTACAGGGAGCTCAGGGACACACAACTGACAAAGTGGCAGTGCTGTCTTCTTCCGAAACTGAAACTGAGCCAGTGGGACACACTATACCTGTTTGGAAATATGCTGAATCCTGTATCAAAGGAAGGTAAACACAAAATATTGGGGTCTATTCATCATCAGCAGCTTGAACTTATTGCAAATAATGGTACTCCTTAGGGAAGTTGCATCTAGGGAGTGGATCACCTTGTACACTCGGTGTGTATGCTGGAATACCTCATTCAATATGTGAAGGGGATGTTCTTGAGGGATCAAGATGCATCCAACTCCGGATTGTGGTTCACATTGCAACAAAAAGTTTATGTCATCTGGGGGCTAAGATAGTACTTAGATTGTTCAAGTGACTGTCATAGAAAGTTGAAGAGATCAGCTTTGTTCATGAAATTTCCATGAAGCTTGCAATCTGAAGCTTTGTCTCCAGAAATAATCATGACCCTCCACTTCTGAGTCAAGTGGAGTGCTTGAAACAGAAACCTTGATGGCTCTGTAACTAGCCAACTTCCTAGACTAGTGCCACAGGTCTGAGTACTATAGAATATGTCCGAATGGGTCAAATGTGCGCTACACACAATAGGTTGCTACTCAGGTAGCTGACTGTAATAGTTTTTTAGACCGACAACTCTCCTTACAGTTCTGGTAATGAAAACTTTGTGAGGCGAAGAAGTACACTCAAGTTCAGAAAAAAGACAGAACACCTCAAATTACTAGAGACAGGATTTTCATATTCATTAGTGTGTTTTACAGAAAGAAAAGCATTTCAGTCAACTTGGTTCAGCAAGTGTCCTGTTGCCTACTAGGCACAAGGTCTGCCAAAGACCCGGATAACATGTTCCAAAAGTGATAGCATCAATGCTTATAAGGCATGAATGGCATCCTGTGAAACAGCCATCCATGCTGCATTTACCAGGTTCCAAAGTTCATTTGTGGTGATTGGCATTGGGTCACAACACTGCACTCATTGTTTTACCATATCCCACACAGCTTTGATTGGTGACCAGTCTGTTGGGTGAGTCAGGGCAAAAGGCTGACGTCCTGTGACATCAAGGAGGCACATGTTCATGCAGCAACATATGGTCATGCATTGTATTGCGGAAAATTGGCATCTGGGGTGTTGTGCAGAAGGGGTATGGCTAAGGGTCACAGGGTGTCATTCATGTAGGTCACACTGCTCACAGTGCCCTGGACACACACCCACTGTGATTTATGCTTGCACCTAATAGCACCCCACACCACAGGGCCTTGAGTTGGTGCTGTATCTCTTGTGCGAATGCAGTCACTGTGGTTCTGCTCCCCCTGTCTGTGGTGAACCAAAATGCGGCCATCATTTTCAAACCAACACAACCTCGATTTATCTGAAAACACTACCTGATGCCATTTCTATCCCCAATGATGTCATTCCATACACAATTGTTGTCTATCATGTTTCTGCACATTCGTCAAAGGTAGACGGAGAAATGGATGATACACATGCAACCCATTCCTTAAGAAACAGCAAAAGACTGTCATCTCTGATAGTGTGTGATGTGTTACTCTGTTCCACTGTTGCACCAGAGTGCGGAGGATGCAAATCTGTCCAACAGTGCCATTCAAATGAGGTGGTCTGGATGGTACAAGCTGACCCATCTCATCATTTTCTATGGCCTTCTGTGAACCATTCGGCACACACCCATTGGTCTGCTGAAATGCTTCATCCAATGCAAACAGCTGTTTCCCAGATGGGTGCATCATATTCTATCATGCCAATAATGTGCTCCCTTTTAAAACTCACTGATTTGATGGTACGGTTCACACATACGCTGTGAGGCATCCTGCATATCTTCTCAAGTCACACTGATCACCAGGGTTTGAAACACTATTAAAAAGCAGTGAACCTCACATAATACTAGGTACACAAAGCTGGATAAAACCCAAAATTGATAGCACTGAGGTCTTTGGAATAAATCTGAGTGTATATCAAAGGATAGACTAATGGGAAATGGAGATGTATTTGTTGCACTTGGCAAGGAACTCATATCCACTGAGATACAATTTGAAGCTGGATATGAGGTGGATCTGGCATGGCTCAGTATTAAGGGGGGTGATAATCTTGTAAGTGGATATTTTTATCAACCACCAGACTCACTCCAAGGTGTAATCAAAAGCTTTTGAGAACCATTGTTTGCTACTGAATATTTTCCCAATCTTCTTATCAGCACAGGGAGAGATTTTAATCAGCCAACAATTTATAGGGATAGTTACAGTTTTGTAAGTATTGGGTATGACAAGACATCCTGCAAACTAATACTAAATGCCTTATGTGAAAACTACCTAGAACAGCTAATTAATAAGTTCACTCATGATGGAAAGCTATTGGATCTAATGGCAATAAAAGTACCTGACCTCTTTGAGAATGTCCATCTTGATTGGTATAAGAGACCACGAGTCTGTTGTAGCTACAATGGTTACTGAAGTACAAAGAGCAATTAGAACAAGTGAAAGATTTATATATTTACCAAAGTAGATAAAGGGGCAGTAGTGTCATATCTCAGTGACAAGCTTAAAACATTTAGCTCTGGGCTGGAGATGTAGAGCAACTGTGACTGAAGGGTAGAAAAACAGTTGACCAAATATTGGACAGGACTGTAGCTAGCAGAAGTGCCTCTTTAAAGATACTACTAAAGTAGCAACTACTGAACAATAAGTATGAAACATAGAAAAGAGTCATACATAAAGAAATGCTAATGAAATGTATTTAGCTGTTAAAAAAACTATACCTTATCTCTTCAATCGAGAAGTATTACTCCAGTTTAATTCTTCCACTATTGTGAAGATGAATGATATAGATATTTGTGTCAGTGCCACTGAGAAACAGCTGAAATTGCTAAAATTGAACAATCCTCTAGGAACCAACAGAATTCCTATTTGATTATGCACAGATTTTGCACGTGAGGTAGCCCCTCTTTTCTGTGTTGGTTGAAGGACATTTTTCCACACTAGCAACATATCATTTGGCACATTTCACACCTCACCCCACCCCTTGTTTTCCACACAATCGTCATATCATTTGCCCCCTCCCCTCAGTTCTCCGCAAATGCATCATATCATTTGGTAACCCATTCTCCCATTCCCTCCCTCTCTCATATTTTAGTTGACTTTATTTGGGTTCTTGGTAACACATTTAAAAATGAATCTAAATCTGGTGATCGTGGAAATATGTTGTTTTTGCTACTAATTATGACACATGCTGTATACATGTTTTGCACTAAGGGCACCCATGATGCCGCTCTTAGCTTGAGACGTGCCCCCTACCTTTATTTGCTCCACTCGCATGTCTAAAAATCTCATGTCTCATTGTTTCGGAAAACTATACTGAAAACTGACTCTAGAATGGATAGTGCTGAATGATGCAGACCACAGAGTAGTTGAAATTTAAGAGCCATTTACCACTTTATTAGCATTATAACACTGTTGATGGCCACTTCCAGTTTTACAGTTACACAGATAATGAGATATGTATCTCTTCATTCATCAATATGTTTGGAAAATAAGTAATTCAAGCATTAATTAGTGGGATGAATTGAAGCAATAGAAATATGAAATCACATTGCACATGATATAACTCACAGTAGGATCATCAAAATTAGTCACAGTGTCCAATGAATAGCATTTGTGGAACCCTTGACACTTTGATGTTGCACATATTTACTATTGCACCCAATATTTGGAGAAGCATCAATGTTACACAGTTGTTTGAAGCTTAAAGATCTTTACATGTGAATCTAACACTATGTCTGGGCCCCATGGGCTCTTGTGAAGTGACGTAGAAAAGTTACACCAGTGATTGCCAGTTTCTGACTTTCAGATACATACATGTTGTTGGAGTTAATTTTGACAGTAGACTTTTATGGAGGTGTTAAACTGTTACTAGCTTACCTGAGACTAGTGACTTTGGGGTAGTGTGGCCTATTTAAAGAGTGGTGTATAGGTATGTGCTGACCTTGGAAACTACGTAATGTGTTGAAAATCAGCTACATTAGATTTTTCTGGTTTGAAGGGACTATAATACTTAACTGTTTTCTGCTCTCAGAAAAATATCAAAGATTAGCTAGTTATAAAAAAAATACTGAACCCTGCTATGACTCCTTATCAGGAATACCTTAACTATGAGTTTGGCGACCAATCTTGAAAATATCATTGTACATTATTCAAAAGCTTAATTAGTGGCCTAATTAAGTATTGTGGGGTGTCTTCTGATTCAGAAAAAATATAGTGTCAAAGTTTTGGATCTCGCAAACACAAAGGCAAAACTGGCAACAGAAATTACACTGATCTACACTTTCAGTGTCAATTATTTTATAAGTTAATTAGTTTCAGTTTATTCATAGTATTTTTCAAAAAGAATATCTGCTTTTGAATGAGTGGTGAGAATGCCATGGATTTTATGGATTTGCTCGAAATGTTCTTTCCATTAGGTACTGTAGTAGAATTTTCAATTAGTTACAGTTTTTAGTTGAGTGAGCATCACATAAAATGAATTGTGTTATTTGAATCAGGACCATAAGCAGAATTAACTGAACAATGAATTTAACTGGAACTTGAACTAAGTAACATTCCCCCCAAAAAATGAAAAAAAATTAGTTGTTCATGGGAGTATAAAACATAACATATGGAGGAGTTCCCAACTTGGTGCATCTCAAGCTTGACACCCCAAGTGGCTGCTTATGCTGGTTGAGCCTTAAGCTGTTACCCATAGTAAGTTGTATCATAGATTGCTCAAATGAAAAACTATGCCCAGTTGTTGGAAATTGCTCCCTGTTTCTACAAGAAGGATAACAGAAGTGCTCTGCAAAATCTTTAACATATATTCTGAGCTCAAACATAATGAAATGCCTGAAATAAAATGACCTCATCCACGCCAAACAAAGTGGATACAGAAAACATTGATCATGTGAATTCCATCTTGTGCTTTTCTCAGATGACCTACAGAAAGAGACAGATCAGAAGGTTCATGTAGATGCAGCATTTCTTGAATTCCAAAAATACTTGGACTCATTATCACATTAATAATTATTATTGAGAGTGCAGTCATATGGGATACCAAGTGAACTTTGTAACTGGACTTTCCTGGTAAGGAGAAAAAAAAGTTCAAATGTGTGTGAAATCTTATGGGACTTAACTGCTAAGGTCATCAGTCCCTAAGCTAGCACACTGCTTAACCTAAATTATCTTAAGGACAAAGACACACACCCATGCCCGCAGGAGGACTCGAACCTCCGCCGGGACCAGCTGCACAGTTGAGAAAACAGAACATTATATTGGATGGAGAGTCAGTGATAGATGTAGCAGTAACTTCAGGTATGCCCACGGAAGGGTGTTGGAGCCCTTTTTGTTCTTGCTTATTACTTACCCAGCGGAAAGTATTAACTGTAACATCAGACTAATGAAGTATTGTCTGAAAAAAGGTCTTGTTAAGATTCAAAGCTGTGTGAAGAATAGCTACTTGATTCAAATGTTCAGAATGTAAAATTTTGTTTCAAAAAATTCAAAAATGTGGTATCCTATAACTTCAGTAGCAATGAGTCACAATTGAAATGAGTCAACTTATATAAAACCTTGGGTTTAACAATTTGTGGAGCTGCAGAATGGTTTGAACACATAGACTCAGTTGTAGATAAAGGAAGTGGTAGACTTTGGTTTGTTGGCAAGATATTAGGAAGATGCAGGCAGTCTTCAGTCCAAGAATGTTACTTAAGTATGTGGGACACATACCAAATAGAAGTAGTGGGGAATATTGAATGTATACAAAGAAAGGTAGCAACAATTATCACAGGCCTCTTTAAACCATGGGATAGTGTCATGGACATGCCGAGGAATTTGAAGTGTCCAACATATGAAGATAGATGAAAACTATGCTGTCAAATACTGCTTACAGAGTTTCAACGACCAGCTTCAAATGAGGAATTTGGGGATTTAGTACACTATGTGATCCAAAGTATCCAGCCATCTGGCTGAAAATGACCTTCAAGTTCGTGGTGCCCTCCATCGGTAATGCTGGAATCCAATCTGATGTTGGCCCACCCTTAGCTTTGATCACAGTTTCCACTCTCGCAGCCATATGCAGGTTTGTTGTGGAATGGGAGCCCATTCTTTACAGAGTGCTGCTCTGAGGAGAGGTATTGATGTCAGTCAGTGAGGCCTGACATGATGTTGGCATTCCAAAACATCCCAAAGGTGTTCTGCATGATTCAGGTCAGGACACTGTGCTGGCCAGTCCATTACAGAGATGTTATTTTTGTGTAACCACTCCACCACAGGCTATGAATTATGAACAGGTGCTCGATCATTTGAAAGCTGCAATTGCCATCCCCAAATTACTCTTGAACAGTAGGAAACAAGAAGGTGCTTAAAACATCAATGTAGGCCTGTGCTGTGATAGTGCCATTCAAAACAATGAGGGGTGCAAGCCCCCGTCATGAAAAACACAATCATACTATAACACTACCGCCTTCGAATTTTACTGTTGGCTCTACCTCATTGTGTAGTGATTCATCACTCTACACAGCATTTTTCTACTGTTCAGTCATATAATTTTTACGCTCCTTACACTAAGTGAGTTGTCGTTTGGCATTTACCAGTGTGATGTGTGAAATATGAGCAGCTGCTCAACCATGAAATCCAAATTTTCTCACCTCCCACATAACTGTCATAGTACTTGCAGTGGATCCTGATGCAGTTTGGAATTCCCATGTGATGGTCTGGATAGACGTCTGCCCATAACACATCATGACCCTCTTCAACTGTCGGCGGTCTCTGTCAGTCAACAGATGAGGTCAGCCTGTACGTTTTTGTGCTGTATGTGTCCCTTCACGTTTCCACTTCACTATCGCATCGGGATGTTTAGGAGTGTGGAAATATTGTGTACAGATGTATGACACAAGGGACACCCAATCATCTAACCACATTTGAAGTCTGTGAGTTCCGCAGAGTGATCCATTCTGTTCTCTCACAATGTCTAATGAATACTGAGGTCACTGATATAGGGTACCTGGCACTAGATGGCAGCACAATGCACCTAATATGAAAAACATACGGTTTTGGGGGTGTCCAAATACTTTTGATCCCATAGTGTACAACACCACATGTGTTGTTGTTGTGGTCTTCAGTCCAGAGACTGGTTTAATGCAGCTCTCCATGCTACTCTTCCTGTGCAAGTGTGCTAGCTTCTTCATCTCCCAGTACCTACTGCAACCTACATCCTTCTGAATCTGCTTAGTGTATATATCTCTTGGTCTCCCTCTATGATTTTTACCCTCCATGCTGCCCTCCAATGCTAAATTTGTGATCCCCTGATGCCTCAGAACATGTCATTCCAGCCGATCCCTTCTTCTAGTCAAGTTGTGCCACAAACTCCTCTTCTCCCCAATTCTATTCAATATCTTCTCATTAGTTATGTGATCTACCCATCTCATCTTCAGCATTCTTCTGTAGCACCACATTTCAAAAGCTTCTATTCTCTTCTTGTCCAAACTACTTATCATCCATGTTTCACTTCCATACATGGCTACACTCCATACAAATACTTTCAGAAACGACTTCCTGACATTTAAATCTATACTCGATGTTAACAAATTTCTCTTCTTCATAAACGCTTTCCTTGCCATTGCCAGTCTACATTTTATATCCTCTCTACTTTGACCATTATCAGTTATTTTGCTCCCCAAATAGAAAAACTCCTTTACTACTTTAAGTGTATCATTTCCTAATCTAATTCCCTCAGAATCACCCGACTTAATTTGACTGCATTCCATTATCCTTGTTTTGCTTTTGTTGATGTTCATCTTATATCCTCCTTTCAAGACACTGTCCATTCCGTTCAGCTGCTCTTCCAGGTCTTTTGATGTCTCTGACAGAATTACAATGTCATCGGCAAACCTCAAAGTTTTAATTTCTTCTCCATGGATTTTAATTCCTACTCTGAATTTTTCTTTTGTTTCCTTTACTGCTTGCTCAATATACAGAACTGGGTTTCCATCTGAGCTCTTGATATTCATGCAAATGGTTATCTTTTCTCCAAAGGTCTTTTTAATTTTCCTGTAGGCAGTATCTATCTTACCCCTAGTGATATACGCCTCTACATCCTTACATTAGTCCTCTAGCCATCCCTGCTTACCCATTTTGCACTTCCTGTCAATATCAGTTTTGAGACCTTTGTATTCCTTTTTGCCTGCTTCATTTACTGCATTTTTGTATTTTCTCCTTTCATCAATTAAATTCAGTATCTCCTCTGTTACCCAAGGATTTCTAGTAGCCCTCGCCTTTTACATGCTTGATCCTCTGCTGCCTTCACCATTTCATCTCTCAAAGCTACCCATTCTTCTTCTACTGTATTTCTTTCCCCCATTCTTGTCAATAGTTCTCTAATTCTCTTCCTGAAACTCTCTACAACTTCTGGTTCTGTCAGTTTATCCAGGTCTCATCTCCTTAAATTCCCATTTTTTCTTTAGTTTTAATCTACAGTTCATAACCAATAGATTGTGGTCAGACTCCACAACTGCCCCTGGAAATGTCTTACAATTTAAAACCTGGTTCCTAAATCTCTGTCTGGCCATTATATATCTGAAAGCTGTCAGTATTTCCAGGCTTCTTCCATGTATACAACCTTCTTTTATGATTCTTGAACCAAGTGTTAGCTATGATTAAGCTATGCTCTGTGCAAAATTCTACCACACGGCTTCCCCTTCATTTCTTACCCCCAATCCATATTCACCTACTATGTTTCCTTCTCTTCCTTTTCCTACTACCGAATTCCAGTCAGCCATGACTATTTAATTTTCATCTCCCTTCACTACCTGAATAATTTCTTTGATCTCATCACACAGTTCTTCATCTTCTGCAGAGCTAGTTGGCATATAAACTTTTACTACTGTAGTAGGCGTTGGCTTCATGTCTATCTTGGCCACAATTATGCGTTCACTATACTGTTTGTAGTAGCTTACCTGCATTCCTATTTTTTAAATTCATTATTAAACCTACTCCTGAATCACTCCTATTTGATTTTGTATTTATAACACTGTATTCACCTGACCAGAAGTCTTGTTCCTCCTGCCACCGAACTTTACTTATTCCCACTATATCAAACTTTAACCTATCCATTTCCCTTTTTAAATTTTCTAACCTACCTGCCCAATTAATGGATCTGACATTCCACACTCTGACCCGTAGAACACCAGTTGTCTTTCTCCTGATAACAACATCCTACTGAGTAGTCCCTGCCCGGAGATCTGAATGGGGGACTATTTTACCTCTTGAACATTTTACCCAAGAGGATGCCATTGTCATTTAACCATACAGTAAGCTGCATGCCCTAGGTAAAAATTAGGGCTGTGGTCTCCCCTTGCTTTCAGCCAAAATTGCAAAGACAAAGTTAGACTAATTACAAGGTGCACAGAGTCATTTAAGGAATAATTCTTTCCACACTCCATACATTAATGGAAGTGTATTAATAAGTGGTACATGCCATTCACTCCATAGGGTATAGATGTAGATGTATTGACTGGCATGCAGTTGTACTGCCATACGTTTAAATCTACATCCATATTGTACAAACCATTGTAAAGTGAATGACAGAGCCATAGGCTAATCTTTTTGTTGAAGTCCCATCAGAAGTGATACATAGGAGGCAGCAGTACATTCCTGAATTATTCACTTAATAATGGTTCTGGAAACTTTGTAACTAGGCTTTAGTGCCACAGTTGGTGTCTGTCTTCAAGTGTACATTTGTTCAGTCTTGCCCTTAACTCTCCCATGGTCAAACAAACATGTGATTTATTCATGATACCTTCCTTTGAATAAGTTCAATATCTCCTGTTAGACTGATTTAGTATGGGTCACACACATTTGAGTATATTCTCAAATGGTTCATACAAGCATTTTTTAAGCAATTTCCTTTGTAGACTCTGCATTTTCCCTATGTCCTACCAGTATATGAATATTTGTCACCTGTTTTACCTACAGTTGTGCCTATGTGTTCATTCCATTTCATATCTTCACATATTTTTACACCCAGGGATTTGTATAAGTTGACTGATCCCAGTTGTGATTCTTTGGTAATGTAGTCATAGGTTATCATATTTTTGCATTTTGTTAAGTGCAGACTTTTATGTTTCAGCATGTTTAAAGCAGGTTGCCAATTATTGCACCACATCGAAGTCTTATCTGTTCTGACTATCTTCTGTAGACAGTATTTCCTTATATATAAATACATCAACTGCAAAATTTCTGTGTTTTCTATTAATGTTTTCTGCCAGGTCATGAATATACAAAATTGGTATGGGTGGACTTATAGTAAACACAATGGAATAAAATCCCATCATCTGTATATCAAAATAATATATCTAAAATAAATAGTCCTATCCACGGTAAATCCAATATTTCTGTGAATGGAATTAAGATGCTCTAGAAATTCCATCTATTTGTCCTCACCATGCCATCAAACTAAGAATGTCTTATCAACATACCTGCAGCTTTAAAACTGCAGAGTTGAGCACTTATTCTTCTTAGTCCTATGCAAATAAATTAGTTATCATGATTGTGAGAGGCATACCCGTGGCAACACCATCAATTTCTTAAAAATATTAGTTATCAAATAAAAAGTAAGTGAAGGTTATCCTCAATGTAGCTGCTAATCAGTGACAGAGTGTCAGTGACAGGTACTTTAGTAAACAACCAGACAATGTCAAATCTAACCGGAGCTGTCAAGTTTCAAAGTTTTTAACCTACTAATAAAATCTGCTGAGTTAAGAATATGATGTTCACATTTACCTGCAAAAGTCTCCACAATGAGGCTAAACATTTGGCCAACCAATGAGTGTGTGTTAGACATACCAAAGAAGACTAACAAGGAATATTGAACATTTACAGAAAATGGCTGCATGAATGGTTACAGGTTTGTTTGATACATGGGAGAGTGTCACAGAGATACTTAAAGAACTGAATTGGCAGACTCTTGAAGGTAGATATAAAGTATTCTGAGAAAGGCTACTAAGCAAGTTTCATCAACCAGCTTCAAATGAAAATTCTAAGAATATACTGCAACCCCTTACATTTCAGTTTCATAGGGATTGTGAAGCCAAGATTAGCTTAATTACAACATGCATAGAGGTGTTAAACAGTACAAACTGGTACAATGGGACAAGCCCTCTGCCATCCATTCACACTTGTTTGGAGATTATAGATTAAATACAGATGTAGGTACATCTATGTTATTCACTATACCTCTAAAAGTTAATCCTTGTAATACCTGCTCCAGGCTTGGTCTGTGACTTCCATTTTGTGCAATTGGTACTCTCCAAATAGAACCCAGTTAGCATGCTTCCTACAGACAAAAGGTAATGCCCCTGTTTTCCTGCCAAGGGATGTCTACATAGAGAAGATGTACAGCTTACATGAAAACAAAACATACCATAAGACTGAGAAGGACACAATATTCAGGCTGACAGAAAAACGTATTTGCTTCTAAACTCACGCTCTCTACCAAAAGAAGTTTTTAAAAGATTGATGGGACAAAGTTCTGTGCCTCCAATATCCACAAAGTCATACAAAAAGTGGTTCACAAAAATGGAAGTCATAAACAAAGCTTGGAGCAGATATTACAAGTGTTAACTTTTAGACCAGTAGAGAGCAGAACAGATGCACCTACTTGTTGGTTGGCCAAAATTTTTGGCCTATTGGTGAGACCTTTTGTAGGTAAATACAAACATCATGTTTGTAATTCAGTAGATTTTATTAATAGGTTAGAAACTTTGAAACTTAACAGCTCTGGTTAGCTCTGACATTATTAGCTTGTTTGCTAAAGTAGCTATTTTAGACTCTCTGTCATTGATTAGCAGCAATATTGAGGAAGACATAACCTCATATTTCAGCATGTGCTAACCTCCACTTACTTTTTATTTGATAAACATAATTTTGAATAAAATAATGGTGTTGCCATGGGTAACCCTCTCCAACCATGGGAAATAATTTATTTATGGAGGATTTTGAAGAAAAAGCATTCAGGTCTGCAGTTTTAAGACCAACAGGATTCTGGAGATATATTGATGAGACAGTCATAGTTTTTCCCATGGTGAGGACAATTTGATGGAGGTTCTTGAGCATCTTAATTTAATTCATAAAATATTAAATATACCATGGAACATGAAGTAGATGACTGTCTACTGTTTATGGAATATTATTTGATATATGGAGGATGGGTTTACAGAGCATGGCATATACCACAAACCTGCTCATACCGATTTATGCTTGTAGGTATCTAGCTGCCACCATCCTTTGCAAAATATGCATGTGCTTAAAACTTTAGTACATAGGTCACATGTGATGGCTGATACTGACAGCTCTTTGGGTGACCTGCTACACATGGCGGAGATATTCAGTAGAACTGCGTATACAAAACATCAAAATAAGAGAGCTCTGCAAGTGAAAATTCCAGATCACTCAAAGGAAGAGGAAGAAGAAATAGATGTAAAGTCTGTGGTTGTCTATCATATGTGGAGTATCAACAGTATTAGGAAAAGGATAGACTGCAAAAATATGACCCGCTGAGTTGCAGACAGGTGCAACAAAGTAACTTTAACATGGTATAGCTTTTGAAAAATTCTTCAGCAAAGAAAACACACACACATTCAGACAAGCAAGCACATATCACACACAGATAACCACTACTTCTAGTAACTCTGGCCAGAGCTGCCAGGGGTAGTGGTTTCAATGCCCTCCTTTGTTACACACATTGGCTGACCATTACTTGTAATAATTGTTCGTGCAGTTAAAATACTGTTGACTGGGTCTAGTGGTAGTTTTAAAGAAAAAATACTCTTCTTATTACTTGAGGATCTCCTTCAATCCATTGCTTGAATTTCTTTTGTCTGGAAGCCAGGTTCTCTTGTAGGTCTGGGAGCCCTATAGGTTGACATGTTTGTAGAACAATATTGATGACAAAAATTGTTCATATGTAATTTTCATATTTAATGATCCTAGATGCCTTGCTGGCATAAATTTATAATGTTCACTCTGTGAAATGCATTCCATTCATACAGAACTCCACAAAACTTTACATTTCTTCTTCCATCCTTCCTTCCTGCCACACACACACACAACATACAGTTGCATGGTGTGGCGTGCAGTTAACATTGTTCCAAAGTACATCAATAAAGATATAGTCATATTAAGATTGAAACATAGAACATTAAACTGAAAATAATTCACAAAAAAATGAAATTCACTCAATAGTACAATGCAACAATTATGATAATATATATCACATAAACAAAAATATATATCTTTTTGTAGTATAGTAATTTTACCAAATTTGTTTTTTTAATCAAAGGGGTTAATTGTGTTAGCACAGCATATACTTCTATATAGTTGGAGTTTAAAACATTTCAGGTAAGATTGAAAAAAGGATATGATAACAAATTTGAGACTCCTGAGAGTTTTGCTCACATTACACTGCATTTACAAATTTGAAACTTAGAACATGCAGTAAAACAGGTGTTTTCAAAACCATAGGTTTCTGTGGTGTGAATATTTGAAGGCTTGTAAAAAGAGGAATCTGGTGTGTGTTGAATTGTAGGGTGCTGTCCGATGGTTCTCCATACTGCTGATGGTCTTGATGATTTTTTTTAGGAGTGGACACAGTGCCCTTGGTATTTCCTACAACATTTCACAGTTTATCAGCTTCAGAATCTGATGTTCCCTAATCACGCATATGAAATATTTCATAAGAAAATTGCAAGATAAACAGGGCTCTCAGAAATAGAATTTCAAATAAAATAGAGAAATGTCAAAATGACTTCTTAACCAATTTAAAGTTAAGTGAGAAGAATACTTGGAATTTACTTAGGCAAAAACAAATACTAACTCACCTTAAAAAAAAGTATGAAAATTAGATTTTGTCAGATGTAATTATGCTGTTGAATTTTGTACAAATACTGTTTAGCAATATTAAAGAGAAACTACTACTCAATTTCTGAAAAGTTAATACTATTTTGAAAAGTCTTTTGTGTTACTTTCATCATAACTGTATAATATGATATCACTTGTAATATTGTAGATTACAATACCAATTTAATTACCAAAAAATGTGATACCATATCTCAGAAGCAAGTCCTCAGTATCTTTTTGGCACTACCTTGGCTTGCAGTACCATTTTACATTTTCAATAGTTCATGAAATAACTTGTACAGCATACACACTACTAAAACATCAAAGCATTTGATAAAGTTCTGTGTGCTACAGAAGCACTACTCAGTTCCTGTGTTCTTATTTCTTATGGTCGAGACTCGAATCTAACACACTACTGTCTAAAAATCTTGACTCTGCACTGACTTCATTTAATTTTTTAGGGTGACTATTGTCTAATACATCATGAAACATGTCTTTATTGGCTATGTCCTCTTTAAAGTCACTAGCTAAAGGTGGTAGGTTTGGCATATTTATTTCATAGTTCTGATCATGATCCATTTCTTGTAAATTTTTTTGTAAATTATCAATGCTGAAAAACTGGTCAAAATGCTCACACAAGCCTGCACTGAGAAAATACAAAAATAAATGTTATAATTGGTATTTAGCTTGCTATTGTCCTGGATTGAGTAGATGATATCAACTTTGGTAATAATGCTGCAACCTTTTACAACCATGTATGTCCATAGTGTTGTGTCATTCCAAAACTTCACCACATGTACCATGTCAAATTATAATTGGTTTAAAATCATTCCACTTTGCAACACAATTATATGCTTTTTGGTCACCTGAAACATAAATACTCTCAATAATCCAAACGTACAAGTATCCTGGTCGCAATGGCACCAGTTTAACAAACTCCTTTGGTATGCACACTGGATGACCATTAATTGTAATAATTTTCATGGAGTTAAAATATTGTTAGTCCGGACTAGTGGTAGTTTTAAAGAAAAAAATAATCATCTTGTTTCCTGGGTATCTCCTTCAATCCATTGCTTGCAGTTCTTTTGTCTGGAAGCCAGGTTCTCTTGTAGGTTTGGAAGCCATATACGTTGATGTGTTTGTAGAATAATGTAGAGGGCAAAACTGATACATATGGAATTTTCATATTTAATAATTCTAGATGCCTTGCTGCCATAAATTTACAATGTTCACTCAGTGAAATACATTTCCATTCATACACAACTTCAGATAACTTTACATTTCTGCTTCCTTCCTTCCTGCCACACACACACACAACATATTATACATTGGCGTGCAGTTAACATTGTTCCAAAGTACATCAATAAAGATATAGTTATATCAAGATTGAAACACAAAACATTAAACTAAAAATAATTTACAAAAAATGAAATTCACTCAACAGTAAAATGTAACAGTTATGATAATATACATCACATAAACAAAATATATATCTTTTTGTGGTATAGTAATTTTATAAAATTTGTTTTTTAATCACAGGGGTTAATTGTGTCAGCACGACATGTACTACTATATTGTTGGAGTTTAAATCGTTTCAAACAAGATGGAAGAAAGGATAAGATCATAAATTTGAGAATATACATGGTCCAAACAACTTATTGCACATTACATGGTCATGTGAGCATGCTTTTATAAATGTGTTCCAACCTTTGAGTCTCCATTCTTTGATATGTGGGATATATTTCTTCATAAATTGCCAGAATAATGAAGAAGTATAAGGGGGATGTGATCTTCCTTCCATTGGACAAGACAGCAGTTCTTCTGGGATCTGTGAAAGATGGTCTGTTTTTATGGTATGTCAGATTCCTTGTCAGTGTGGTAAAAGCTGCATAGGACAAACAGTACATACTGCCCCTGAACTGTGCATCAAACATCTGTGACTCACTTACGTTCTACAGCCCAACAAATCTGTGGTGATAGTACATTGTATTTCCACTGGCTATTCCATAGATTACAAGAAAGTCAAGATACTGGCCACAATGTGATTGAGTGATCAGAGAAGCTGTGGAAATATAATTAGTAGACAACTTGCACAACAGGGTCAAGGGTTTCCAGCGTGACAAATCATGGATGCTACTCTTTTCATGTCTTCACACTCAGAGTAATTATTGTTCTTAGCTCTCACTGCCTCACATTCCAACACATGGTATCCACTTTAATAATGAACCACTGTGGATCTGCTTAGTCTACACTTGCTTTGTTTTATTCATAGATATTAAAGTTTACCTATGCATAACGCTCCTGTTGCAGACAGTATTATCTCTGACTTATGCACATTTACTTAACTGCATTGTGTCAAGAGCTCTAAAATCTTCAGTTCACATTGAAAATAGCATAAGGTCATCAGCTGAAATATCAGAAGAAGAAATAATATGATCCAAGACGCACACCCAAAAGATAATGGAGCAATGTGGATGATGATGACGATGAGAAAGGGTCACTGATTGTAATGGAAGAACTGCAATAGTTGCAGTGAAAAATGGGAAAGCAGTAGGAACAGATGTGAGACCAGGTGAAATACAAAAACATTTGAATCAAGAAATACTGGGATTGTGTAACAAAATGTGAATGTAGTGAATAGCTAGAGGACTTTCTGACAATTGTAATGATTCCAGTACTAAAGACACAGGGAACCAAGAAATACAGTGAGCACAGGACAATTAGCTTCATTTCACATCAGCCAGAGCTATGTTAAGAATCATTAATAAAAAAACTGGAATAGGCAGTGGAGGAGAATTTGGCTGAGGAACAATTTGGTTGTAGATGGAATACAGACATAAGAGATGTAATAGGACTCCTGTGAATTTTGGGAGATAGGTTTATTGGAAAAGACATTTGATTGTGTGGGTTTGTGTAATTTTGTACCTATAATGAGGGAAAAGAGGGTGGACTGGAAAACCAAATAACTTATAAACTAAGTGCATTTTTAAAAAATTAGCTACAGTGATAGGAGTAAGTACCAGCTGGACAAAACTAGAAAAGGGACTAAAAACAAGGTTACTATCTGCCATCTACCCTTTTGAATTTGTACCTAAAAAATATGCTTGCGTGCTGCCCACTAGATAGCAAGGGGAAATTTTGGAGGAAAAAGAATATGGTGTTTGATATTCAAAGATGGCATGGTCTTCTGCCAACAGTTTAAAAAGAACTATAGGATGTATTGGATACCATTGAAGCAAAAGGGAAGAGTTATATAATTAAAATAAGTTCAGAGAAAACAAAAGTATTGGCACAGAGGGAAATAAGAGAATAAAGATAATGCTGACAGGAGAAATATTAAAACATGTACAAAGCTTTAAATACTTAGGAAGTAAACTGGAAGAGCAGCACAGAAATTAAAACCAGAATATCAATTGTGAAACAGATATTTTGTAAGAAAAGAGAGGTTTTCCAGTGATATGGACAAACACATGAGGAAAAGAGTAATCATATGTTTTGCATGGAGTCTCCTCCTGTATGGTGCTGAAACATGGGAAATAAGGAAGTTAGATAGTGCAAGGTTTCTGAGATGTGGACATGTGGAGAATGGAAAGAATAAGTTGGATGGATGGAGTGAAAAAAGAAGAATTATTGAGAAGAGTAAAAGAACAGAGAAGAACTTAATGTAGTAAGCAGAAGGAAAATAAGCTGGGTTACACATATATTATGAAAGAGAAAGTGACTTATAAAGTAGTCTTAAGAGAGCTATGTGGAAGAGAATACAAGGTGAGAAAGATTTCAGATCCTGGATGATGTGATAGATAGCAGCAAATACTGCAACTTTAAGACAGAAGCAAAGGATCACAGGAAATGTATGAGGGTCATTCAATAAGCAATGCCCTTCATCTTTTTTAAGCTATTAATATACACAAACAAACATCCTTATTGGTGCTTCACATTTGAGATTTGTTCTGTGCACCAGTGAAGTTTTGAACCATTCTGATAGATGGCAGAGCCATAGTACAGTGGCAAAATGACATCTACATATCTACATATGACTCATGTTACAAGCAGCCTGCTGTTATTGCATTCTTGCTTACAGAAAAAGAAACTGTGGTGAACGTCCATAAATATTTGTGTGCAATGTATGGCGATGCTACAGTTGAAAGGAGTACAGTTGAATGATGGGTAAAGAAAGTCACAGCCTCAGGAAATGCAGAAACAAAGCTCCATGATCTGCCACGTTTGGGACATTGTGTCACATCATTGCCTCATCCTCCCCACAGTCCAGACCTGGCACCCTTGGATTTCCATCTCTTTGAGCATTTTGAAAATCCTTTACAGGGAACATACTTCGAAGATGACAAGAATGTCAGTCATGCAGTGAAAACATGGCTATGCCTACAGGACAGGAGCTTTTACCAGTAGGGAATACAGGCTCTTCCACAATTTTGGCATATGGCCATAGAACAGGATGGAGACTGGACATGGACAAGACATTTGGTGTTTATTGTCACCAAATTCTGACTCTTAACAATAAATATATTCTGAGAAAAAAAGAATGTTGGGCATTATTTATTGAGCGACCCTCGTAGATGTAAAGGACATGCTAAAATAGCAGAAAACTGATGATGATAAATGGTTAGTTTACAGACGCTATTGCTGTTGCTCATAATCTGCATATGTCAATTGGCCAAATAAGAACCATAAAAGTTTCCTTAAAATGAAATCAATGGAATGTGAAACTGAATTATCCTAATCACATTTCTCTCTTATCCTTCCTCTTTTTGCTTCATTCCTAGAAACTTGTTTTCTGCTCATCAACCCAATTTCTAAGTGACTGCAGAAGTGATATTTTTAATTTATAATTGTAAAATGGTGATTGTTACCTATGTTTACAACACATTTCTCTCTGTCAAGCGAAGTCATTAGCTTTGGAGTGTGCATACAATCCTCTAATCTTCATTTAGATAGATTACCCACCAAAGTATTGCTGATTAATGTATTTATGCTTAATTTTTGCAGGACCAACTCAGAAGAGGTAATCCAGACTCTGTATAATGAAAGTAGCTCAACATACTACAGTAGCATCAACACATCTTTGACAGCATATGGTTGGATACCAGATACAACAACAAGTGTCTATGTCTATACAGCAGTTATGGTTGCTACAGTTGTAATTGCTATAGTCCGCTCTGTATCATTCTTCATCCTTTGCACACGTGCATCAATGAGATTACACAATCAAATGTTTATTGGTGTAACACAAACAGCTATGCATTTCTTCAACAACAATCCTGCAGGTATGTGTTTGTTTTTATATTGGTACATGTCATCTACTGTCTGTCATAATTACTCTAATTTATAGTTAAAACAGTTTCACCTGTCAATTCTGCATTTTGCTTGTTTCTTTACCCAGTAAAAGCAAACACACACACACACACACACACACACACACACACACACACACACACACACACATACTCATTACAATAAGTAAAATTAACTTTTAGTTATTCTTTCCATTTAGTTCTTCTTTCCTTTTACAGACTTACAGGGGTCATAGAGAGGTGTTAGTACTGAAGTTTTGGTAAGGAAAGTTTGGATCACTTTCAGATATCCCTCTATAACAGTATGAGTACTCAAAAAGTGGGCTCCTGTAGAGTACACAAGTCAGAGGTCATTGTCTTCACTGTATGCATACTTTTAGGCGGAAGATTTGAAACTGAAAGTGCCCTGACCTTTAAACTTATTTTATACCCAAACAGTACCTTTCCAGAAAAAGGTTCCTTATTAAAACTTTAACTATGAAGGCTCCTCCACAACTTCTAAGAGCCTGTAATAGGAACTATGAAACACTCAATACAATATGAAAATATTACAAATGATTCTATTCTTTAAAAATTATGCAAAAAATAAGTGAAGTAAATTGTATGTGTAATTTTTTTCTAACATATTAAAAAAGTGTATGGATAAAGGGGGAAGGATGTAGGGCGGGGGGGGGGGGGGGGGGGGGCGATGGGGGGAGAGGAAATAGTAGATAGAACTATGAGTGTGCTTAAACCTCTTGCACACAGAATTACACATTCTTGTATCCATATAGTTTGCCTATAGAGTCCACTCATTTAAAGAAAGTGTTCAGAGAAAACAGATATTTTATTCAGCAAATTAACAGGGCACTATCAGTTAAAACCAAAAGCCAGGAAATGAATAAAGAGGAGAGCACCCAGTTAAATTTCTTAGGTTTTCTTCCCTGTACTGAAAAATGTCATACAAAGTACCCAAAATCCTCCAAAACTGTCACATTAATCTGGTTTCCCATTCATCATATGAGATTGCAGATCTCCTGTGAAATCAGTGAAGAACAATTTGCTTATGCACAACAAATTTACAAAACATTGTGGTTTAAATAGACACAGCTGTATACATCATGAAAGAATGCTGCACCAAACATGAACACTGCACTCGCCTTCTCAAAACAGCCACGCCTGCTATTGCTGACACTGCACTAGCCTACTCAAAACAGCCAAGTCTGCTATTGCTGAACATTGTATCTGCATCAGACATCAGTGGAGTATGATTAAACAATAATTTTGTCCACAGCAACAAGTTTATGGGAGGCCATTATTAAAGAATTCATGAAAATATGTGTTGCAGAAAATATGATGAATTGTGATAGCAGTTACCAGATGGATAGTGCATGGAACCTGAGCATTACCATTATTGGTTCCAAACAAAGATGACAGAGTAAGCCGATGGCTATAGTGAGTGACAAACCTGACAATAATTGAGTTCCACAGTTAAGCCAGTGAGGACGCTACTCACTAGGTAGTGTGGTCAGACTGTTTCCATTATCTCCACACATGCATTGAATACCCACAGCGAGTTAATGAATTGGGCGACAGGGGAAACATTCTCACTCATTGATGGCTCACCTGAAGATGGCATGTATCCACTAAAAATAGCATGAAGTTTAGTAAACAACAACTGGCTCCAAGCCCTACTCTTCTGATAATATGTAGTTTGTTGGGGAAATTTAAAAATGTAGATCAGTATCAAGTTTGGATGATATTTTTTCATGTGTTCAAAAGTTAAGCTTATTTTTACAATAGTAAACACTGTGTTGGTGCTTTGTGTTTCTTCATTTCATAATGTTTTTACCTGATAGTAGGTCATCCATGTACCAAGTTTGACTGAAGTTGCTCAAGATATACTAGAGCAATGCTGAAACAAACATGCCCTCATACATTAATTTTTACACATCATAAGCATAAATATCGAAGACCTTTCACACAAAAATACAGAATTCCATTCCGACTCCTTGATCAAAAAGATTTTTTTTTACTAAGATAATGTAGATTACAATTCCATATGACTTTTGATGCATAAATATTTTATTTATGTCAGTTAAATTGTCGCATAATTCTGCAGAACATACTACTACAAGAGTTTTCTTTAGTTTGCCTATGTATTGATTCCTTTATTGCTTGTTAACCTGCTGTACCTCAAGGTATTTTACACACAGTGTTTCATTATTGTCTGACCATTCATATATGTCTGTGTTACCAGTAAGTTATTAGTGTTTGAAGTTTTATAAACTAAGGTTTAGTGAAACTAAGACATAAACTGTTGGTTACGAACCAGTTATTGGCCTCTTCAGCTATCATCCCAGCTTTGCCCACCATGGTATAGTTTGGCCTTAATTAGTATTATCGTCAGCAAACAATATAGTTCTTCAACCATCCTTTAAAGTAATTGGTCAGTCATTAGTATATGTTAAGAACAGAGACAGAGATTTTGGAAGTCAGTATTTTATGTTTTCTCATTTTGATGTTAATTTTATTCTAGTGATGCCATTTTCCAATGTAGCCCTGTGCTTTCAGTTTTGTGTTTAAAATTATTCTTGTGTTGTTAGCTGTGGCAGGCAGAAGGCATGCTTTGCTGGTGCTGCATCTAGTGCTGCATCTAGTGATGCCATTTTCCAAAGTAGCCCTGTGCTTTCAGTTTTGTGTTTAAAATTATTCTTGTGTTGTTAGCTGTGGCAGGCAGAAGGCATGCTTTGCTGGTGCTGCACATTTTTCTCAACTTTGACTGAGATAAACTCACTCTTCAAAGGTCTTCTGCCATTATAAAAGTTGGCACATAAACAGCTAAGTAAAAACTCCATGCAATCAGCACATTTATTTATATGTAAAAGCCAACCTTGGAATTTTCCTTTGTGGAGACCACATCTGCAGGACTCATGTGCTGATGTGAAATTCTAGATTCACATATTTTACTGTTCATATTACTTCTGCATAATCTAAGATTGATTTACCAATACCAGTTTGCATTGTGGTTTATTGTGAACTTTTGACCATCCACGAGTACCGTGATAAACTCCTACTGTTATTGTCAATTGTAGGCTTAAACTAATTTCTGTTGTTTTAAAATTTTCGAGAACAGTAGCCCTATCCATATCACAACAGCTGTTTCTGAGTTCCTTGTACAATTATGTGAGAAATTTGTTATTTTGAGACTTTTTGGATGCTTTCAAAACTATATTTTCATATGATACAGGTAAGAGTGTTTTTGAAAGAGTTCCCAAGACTCATGTACATCTGGAACTTATACCAAAGGTATCTCAAGTACTAACCTGTCCTGTCTCCTCTGTGGAAAGTTCGGGGTCTATCATTATTCATCCACTTGACTATTGCTTCTGCGTAATCTTTGATTGTTTATATTAATACCTGTTGGTATTACAGTACATTGTGAAATTTTGAACATTCATGAATACTGTGATAAACTCCTACTGTTATTGTCAATTGTAGGGTTAAACTTATTTCTGTTCTTTTAAAATTTTTGAGAACAGTAGCCCTATCCACATTAGAACAGCTGTTTCTGATTTCATTATACAATTATGTGAGAAATAAGGTATTTTGAGACTTTTCAGATGCTTTCCAAACTATATTTTCGTATGATACTAATAAGAATGTTTTTGGAGAAATTATTTTGTAACAAATTAGCATTTGTGATTCACAATTTCTGCCAAAGAATAGATCACACCTGAATTTCATTGCTTATCAACATAAAAAAATGTGCATTTTTGTGCTCTCCTGCGAACCTTGCAGAACTAGCACTCCTGAAAGAAAGGATATTGCGGAGACATGGCTTAGCCACAGCCTGGGGGATGTTTCCAGAATGAGATTTTCACTCTGCAGCGGAGTGTGCGCTGATATGAAACTTCCTGGAAGATTAAAACTGTGTGCCCGACTGAGACTCGAACTCGGGACCTTTGCCTTTCGTGGGCAAGTGCTCTACTATCTGAGCTACCGAAGCATGACTCACGCACGGTACTCACAGCTTTACTTCTGCCAGTATCCGTCTCCTACGTTCCAAACTTTACAGAAGCTCTCCTGCGAACCTTGAAGAACTAGCACTCCCGAAAGAAATGATATTGCGGGACATGGCTTAGCCACAGCCTGGGGGATGTTTCCAGAATGAGATTTTCACTCTGCAGCGGAGTGTGCGCTGATATGAAACTTCCTGGAAGATTAAAACTGTGTGCCCGACTGAGACTCGAACTCGGGACCTTTGCCTTTCGTGGGCAAGTGCTCTACTATCTGAGCTACCGAAGCATGACTCACGCACGGTACTCACAGCTTTACTTCTGCCAGTATCCGTCTCCTACGTTCCAAACTTTACAGAAGCTCTCCTGCGAACCTTGAAGAACTAGCACTCCCGAAAGAAATGATATTGCGGAGACATGGCTTAGCCACAGCCTGGGGGATGTTTCCAGAATGAGATTTTCACTCTGCAGCGGAGTGTGCGCTGATATGAAACTTCCTGGAAGATTAAAACTGTATGCCCGACTGAGACTCGAACTCGGGACCTTTGCCTTTCGTGGGCAAGTGCTCTACTATCTGAGCTACCGAAGCATGACTCACGCACGGTACTCACAGCTTTACTTCTGCCAGTATCCGTCTCCTATGTTCCAAACTTTACAGAAGCTCTCCTGCGAACCTTGAAGAACTAGCACTCCCGAAAGAAATGATATTGCGGAGACATGGCTTAGCCACAGCCTGGGGGATGTTTCCAGAATGAGATTTTCACTCTGCAGCGGAGTGTGAGCTGATATGAAACTTCCTGGAAGATTAAAACTGTATGCCCGACCGAGACTCGAACTCGGGACCTTTGCCTTTCGTGGGCAAGTGCTCTACCATCTGAGCTACCGAAGCACGACTCACGCCCGGTACTCACAGCTTTACTTCTGCCAGTATCTGTCTCCTACGTTCCAAACTTTACAGAAGCTCTCCTGCGAACCTTGCAGAACTAGCACTCCTGAAAGAAACGATATTGCGGAGACATGGCTTAGCCACAGCCTGGGGTATGTTTCCAGAATGAGATTTTCATTCTGCAGCGGAGTGTGCGCTGATATGGACCTTCCTGGAAGATTAAAACTGTATGCCCGACCGAGACTCGAACTCGGGACCTTTGCCTTTCGCGGGCAAGTGCTCTACCATCTGAGCTACCGAAGCACCTTGCAAGGTTCACAGGAGAGCTTCTGTAAAGTTTGGAACGTAGGAGACGGATACTGGCAGAAGTAAAGCTGTGAGTACCGGGCAGGAGTCATGCTTCAGTAGCTCAAATGGTAGAGCACTTGCCCGCGAAAGGCAAAGGTCCGGAGTTCGAGTCTCGGTCGGGCACACAGTTTTAATCTGCCAGGAAGTTTCAACTATTTTCAAGTTTGTCAATTACTGCAATTAACTTCAAAAAGTTTTAGGAAATCAATATTTTTTAGCATAGGTTTTCTGTTACCTTAATAGAAATCACATTTTGTGTATTTGCTGAAATTCTTGTAGGGAATTAGTAACTTATTTAACTCATCAGATATAAAAGATACTCACCAGGCTTAGTTTAAAGTTATTTGTTCACTGTCGTGTAATACCTTGCTCTAGCCCAAATACAGCCCCACTGTGATTGCTATTCTTGAACACAGGATGAGTTGGCTGATATCTGTAAGCAGTTGGAAATCAAAAAATTGTTCAAATGGCTCTGAGCGCTATGCGACTTAACTTCTAAGGTCATGAGTCGCCTAGAACTTAGAACTAATTAAACCTAACTAACCTAAGGACACTACACACATCCACGCCCGAGGCAGGATTCGAACCTGCGACCGTAGCGATCGCTCGGCTCCAGACTGTAGCGCCTAGAACTGCATGGCCACTCCGGCCGGCAGTTGGAAATCACCCTGGTTAATGTCAGATGGTTGGGAACTACTGTGAATCAGTGTGTTGGAAGAGCTCCCAAGAGTCACATACGTCTGGTACTAATACCAAAAGTACCTCAAATACTATCCTCTCCTGTTGATCATGTCTCCTCTGCAGAAAGTACAGGGTCTATCATTACTCATCCATTTGACTGCGAGTGGCTTTTTAGTGGTAGATTCAGGCTTTCTGTACAATGCCGACACTGATCAGGGATGACTCAGGGTGTTGTACTGATCCCCCTAACCAACAAGGTCGAAGTGTTGTCTGCCACCGAAATTGAAACAGAGGCAGTGGGACTCTTTTTCCTTTTTTGGGAAAACCTGTTTGGTGTCAAGAGGAGGCATACATAAAATGGTAGGGTTCTATTAATCATTGGCAGTTCAAACTTATGGTGAATGATGGTACCCCTTTGGGAACTTGGCAGCATGAGAAAGGACACCAGGGTGACTCCGTGTGTATGCCTGGATGCCTCATTCAGAACATCAAAGAGGCTGTTTCAGCAGGCATGGGAGGAATAGGGTGCAACCAGATGCAGTTGTGATGCATGTTGGAATAAATTATGCCTGTTGTCTGAGCTATTATGTCATACTTGGATCGTTCCAGTAAATGGCAGAGAAGATTGAATAAATCAGACTTGTGCATGGAATTTCAATCAAGGTCACAGTTTGCAGCATTGTCCCTGGAACTCATCATGACCCCTAGGTTCTGATTCAAGTGGAAGGACTGAAGCTGAGACTCTGAAAGTTTTGTGACAGGCTAGGCTGCGACTTCCTGAACTTGTGCCATAGGGTGCATCCAAATGGGTCAAGTGTGTTATACACATCAAAGGTTGCTACCAGGGTAGCTGACTGTGTGTGGTGTGCAAACAAGGGTTTTGTATGTTAGATGACTCAACATCCAATTCAGATAACAATAAAAGAAATGCCTCCCACAGGTGAGAGTATTAAAATCCTAGTGGTTAACTGCCAAAGCATTCACAACAAAGTGCCAAAGTTCAAAGTGCTCTTGAAAAGCAGTGAAGCTCACAGAATACTGGGTACAGAGAGCTGGTGGGAACCTGAAATTGATAGCAGTGAGATTTTTGGGAGAAATTGAAGCGTGCATTGAAAGGACAGGCCAATGGGAAATGGAGACCATGTATTTTTGCACAGTAAACAACTCAGATTCACCAAGATAGAAATTGAAGCTATATGTGAGATTGTTTGGGCAACACTCTGTAACAGGGGTTGGCATAAAATGGTAATTGCATCCTTTTATTGCCCACCAGACTCCTCTTCTGATGTAACTGAAAACTTAAGAGTTTGCTTGTACTTGAGTTCCCCAATCATACTGTACTCATCAGTGGACTTCAATCATGCAATTATCAATTGGGAAATTTACAGTCTTACTTGTGGTGGGCATGATAAGTCATCCTGTGAAACGTTACTAGATGCCTTCTCTGGTAACTAACTCGAACAGGTAGTTCAGAACCCCACTCATGTTGGAGGTATATTGGATCTAATGGCAGCAAATAGACCTCACCTCTTTGAGGGTCTCCACATAGAAACTGATCTCAGTGACCAAGATGTGGTTATGGCAACAATGATTACCAAAGTACAAAGGGCAACTAAAATGAGTCAAATGTTTCTTTTTTTAAAAAAAAAAATCATTGGTTCCCACAAAACTTTTGTGAGGTGTGTTTATGCCTGGCAGAAAATGTTAGTGGGGGCATAATATTTATGATTTCTCATGCTTATAATTGATTAAGGTAGTGGCTGTTTTCAATCTAAACAATGCCTGTTTGACTAAATTTAATGCCTCAGTATTTGGTTGTTTATTAGCAAATAATTTGTCCATATTTTCAGAACTCTTGTTCACAGCTGCACTGAAGCACCAAAGAAACTGGCACAGGCATGCATATTCAAATACAGAGATATGTAAACAGGCGGAATATGGTGCTGTGGTCAGCAATACATATATAAGACATCAAGTGCCTGGCATAGTTCTTAGAACAGCTACTGCTGCTACAATGGCAGGTTACCAAGATTTAAGTGAGTTTGAATGTGGTGTTATAGTAGGTGCATGCATGATGGGACACAGCTTCTCTGAGGTAGTGAAGAAGTGGGGATTTTCCCATACAACTATTTCAAGAGTGTACCACAAATATCAGGAATCTGGAAAAACATCAGGTCTCTGACATCACTGCGACCGGAAAAAGATCCTGCAAGAATGGGACTTCAGCATCACAGAAGTGCAACCCTTCTGCAATTTTCTGCAGATTTCAATGCAGGGTCATCAAGAAGTGTCAGCATGTGCACCATTCAACGAAAGATCATCAATATAGGCTTTTGGAGCTGGAGGCCCACTTGTGTACCCTTGATGACTGCGTGACACAAAGCTTTATGCCTCACCTGAGCCCGTCAACTCCGACAGTGGACTATTGATGACTGAAAACGTTTTGCGTGGTAAGTCGAGTCTCATTTCAGATTGTATTGAGCAGATGGACATGTATGGGTATGGAGACAAACACATGAATGCATGGAATCTGCATGTCAGCAGAGGACTGCTGAAGCTGGTGGAGGCTCTGTAAAAGTGTGGGGATGTGCGCAATTGGAGTGATATGGGACCCCTGTTACGTCTAGATATGACTCTGACAGGTGACATGTATATAAGCATCCTGTCTGATCACCTGCATCCATTCATATTGATTGTGCATTCCGATGGACTTGGGCATTTCCAGCACGACAATGCAACATTCCACACATCCAAAATTGCTGCAGAGTGGCTCCAGGAACACTCTCCCCAGAAATGAACATTATTGAGCAAATCTGGGATGCCTTTTAATGTGCTGTTCAGAAGAGATCTCCAATCCTTCGTACCCTTATGGATTTATGGACAGCCTTGCAGGATTCATGGTGTCAATTCCATCCAGCACTTCTTCAGACATCAGTAGTGTCCCTGCCACGTCATGCTGTGGCACTTCTGTGTGCTCACAGGTGCCTTACATGATATTAGGCAGGTGTACCAGTTTCTTTGGCTCTTCAGTGTATATACCGGTATGATTCAAAAATGATTAAGTAGTTAATTTTGTATATTTTGATATACCAGTAAGATATCATTAATATCACTTAACTTTGCTTACAGAGATTCATAATGTTTCAGAAACTTCTAGAACATGATTTCTCCCATTGTCAATAGATGTTCATGTGGTTAAGTTGTGGTGTAGAGTAATTGTTATCTATACATGTATACATCTAGCAATATAAGAAAAGGATAGTTGCTATTCACCATATAGTAGACATGCTGAGATGCAGAAAGGTATAACAAAAATACTTTTGGCCAACAAGGCATAGACACCACCCGCCCACACACACACACACACACACACACACACACACACACACACACACACGCACACGCACGCACACGAAACTCACATACAAATGACCACATTGTCTAATATACACTCCTGGAAATGGAAAAAAGAACACATTGACACCGGTGTGTCAGACCCACCATACTTGCTCTGGACACTGCGAGAGGGCTGTACAAGCAATGATCACACGCACGGCACAGCGGACACACCAGGAACCGCGGTGTTGGCCGTCGAATTGCACTAGCTGCGCAGCATTTGAACACCGCCGCCGTCAGTGTCTACCAGTTTGCCGTGGCATACGGAGCTCCATCGCAGTCTTTAACACTGGTAGCATGCCGCGACAGCGTGGACGTGAACCGTATGTGCAGTTGATAGACTTTGAGCGAGGGCGTATAGTGGGCATGCGGGAGGCCGGGTGGACGTACCGCCGAATTGCTCAACACGTGGGGCGTGAGGTCTCCACAGTACATCGATGTTGTCGCCAGTGGTCGGCGGAAGGTGCATGTGCCCGTTGACCTGGGACCGGACCGCAGCGACGCACGGATGCACGCCAAGACTGTAGGATCCTACGCAGTGCCGTAGGGGACTGCACCGCCACTTCCCAGCAAATTAGGGACACTGTTGCTCCTGGGGTATCGGCGAGGACCATTCGCAACCGTCTCCATGTAGCTGGGCTACGGTCCCGCACACCGTTAGGCCCCCTTCCGCTCACGCCCCAACATCGTGCAGCCCGCCTCCAGTGGTGTCACGACAGGCATGAATGGAGGGACGAATGGAGACGTGTCGTCTTCAGCGATGAGAGTCGCTTCTGCCTTGGTGCCAATGATGGTCATATGCGTGTTTGGCACTGTGCAGGTGAGCGCCACAATCAGGACTGCATACGACCGAGGCATACAGGGCCAACACCCGGCATCATGGTGTGGGGAGCGATCTCCTACACTGGCCGTGCACCTCTGGTGATGGTCGAGGGGACACTGAATAGTGCACGGTACATCCAAACCGTCATCCAACCCATCGTTCTACCATTCCTAGACCGGCAAGGGAACTTGCTGTTCCAACAGGACAATGCACGTCCGCATGTATCCCGTGCCACCCAACGTGCTCTAGAAGGTGTAAGTCAACTACCCTGGCCAGCAAGATCTCCGGATCTGTCCCCCATTGAGCATGTTTGGGACTGGATGAAGTGTCGTCTCACGTGGTCTGCACGTCCAGCACGAACGCTGGTCCAACTGAGGTGCCAGGTGGAAATGGCATGGCAAGCCGTTCCACAGGACTACATCCAGCATCTCTACGATCGTCTCCATGGGAGAATAGCAGCCTTCAGTGCTGCGAAAGGTGGATATACACTGTACTAGTGCCAGCATTGTGCATGCTCTGTTGCCTGTGTCTATGTGCCTGTGGTTCTGTCAGTGTGATCATGTGATGTATCTGACCCCAGGAATGTGTCAATAAAGTTTCCCCTTCCTGGGACAATGAATTCACGGTGTTCTTATTTCAATTTCCAGGAGTGTACCTCAAACACACACCTAAAGATGATTGTGTAGACATTGTGCAGCCAGTTCCTTGGAGAAGACTGAAATGTCAGATTTCCCTATGAGGACATGGAATGATCATATATACACATTCTGTCACCAAGGTTGTAGGATAATTGGATGAGGATTCAGATGGTTGTTCATTTTATTTACAACTTCTGTTTGCTTCTCCTTTCATTCATCTTGTTCATTGCACATCTTCTGTATGTCCATGTAGACTGAGAAGTGTCCTTGGTGTAGAGTATCAGATGATAGTTCAGTACACTATTTTTAACAAAAACTGATTTATATCCTTCTCCCAAACAGAAAGTTTAAATTTCACTGTAGTGTAATATGTGCAGGTTTGAGCATGCCATCCTATGTTATGTCCAACTGTTAATAGGTCTTTCATCACTTACTATTTATTCTTCCACAGATTTCATTCTCTTCAATATTTCTACATAATAAGTTTCATCAATTGGAATGCCATCACATTTGTATCAATATCCTTTAATTGTTATCCCCCCCTTTTTTTTTTAGGTAGAATTCTCAACCGGTTTTCAAAAGACATAGGAAATGTGGATGAAACGCTTCCTCTTACCATGATAGACAGCTTTCAGGTAAGTATTTTAGCTGATCTTATGTCTTTAGTTTATGTGATGTAGACTGGTAGTCTACATGTCCAGCTGCCTTATCTATCCACCTCCTTAACGTTTCAGGTTAGTTTTTTAAACAGAGTTACAGCAACTGCCATCAGTGATTGCAAAGCACAGTTACCCACAGTACTGCCATCTGTTGGCCATGCTCTGAACTTAAAGTACAGGCTGCAGTGCAATGCTGCTAGCATGCTTAGCCAAGCTGCAAGCTCACAGCATCGACTACAGCATGGCACTTGAAAGAGCAAGCTGACATAAAAGTAGAATCACAAGACCCTAACAACATAGTTTTCAAGTGCAGTGTCCAATTCCTAACAACTGTAGTTTCATGTCACTGTGTGTCCAATTTTGAAGATCCAACAAGATTATGAAGCAGAGGAATCAGGTGTTTTTCCACCGCTACATCTTTGCAGAAGCCACATACAACTATATCAACACAAAGCCACTTGAGAACATGCTGGTTTCTTATGTGTGCTGTGACAATACTGCAATTACAGTGGTCTCCTGAGTGACAGATTGTGTAGTGTCATCAATGACCACTTACGTGACAGGATAAGACTTGATTTCAGTGGTCGCCTGAGTGAGGGATGTGTAGTATCATCAGTGGTCTCAGGTGTGGTGTGATATGATGTGATTTCAGCGGTCACCCAAGCTATAGATTGTGTAGCATTATGAGTGGTCATACACCCGGCAAATTGTGTACTATTTTTTCAGTGGTTGCTCCTGTGACAGGCCGTGTGCAGTGACTAAGTGATCACCCCTGCGGTGAATAGGGTTGCATGAGATTGTGACTGCATTCATGTGGCTGGATTCTTGTACCAACAGTGCTATCAACAAGCAGTAACTTAATGTGTAATTGTATATTCTGCTTCCTACATAAATTATCTTACAGTGGTGACACCTTGCTGGCACAGACTAATTGCTGTGCATGTGTGGTACGACATGATTAACTATGATGAGGTTGTTCCCGAGGATTGTGCTGCCACTGCTAATATTGTTTCCACATCATCTTCCAGTGAGTTGCATTCTATGGTCTCCCATGTCACTGTCTGATCAACACTTTTTTTGCCTACCCATCCATCCCTTTCGTTGACACAGGTCGAGGCCTGCTTTCAATGCAATGGTGTTATGTCAGAGCATATGCAATATGCTTATATTGCCAACCAGCTTGACCAGTGCTACACTGCCAAAGTTGCTGAAATAAATAATGTGCCACCCATCCAGTGGGCCATACCAGCAGCTCACCTCTCTATGTCCCCCAGCTGAGTGTGTACATCATCTAATTGCTGGTGATGACACTGGTGACAGAACTCCATTCCAGCTCTTGTCACCCCTGCACACTGTCAACATTGGCACAGTTCCAGACAAGTTACTGCCTGTGCTTTGGCTGAACTGACTGCCTAGTCAGCCTCATGCCATCCCCACAAATCAGAAGACACTTTGACTGCAATAACTAGCTTTCCTTTCTGACACAGTGGTTAAGGCCTGTGTTCTGTTACAGCTCATGTTGCTGCTTCCAGCCTAACTGATGTTACCTCTGACATGACAGCTACAAGTCTTTTGCACATTATACCAGCATGGCCAACCAGTAATTCCAGCTGCTTTCATTCCTGATTGACATCCTTACATTTGAAGCATTGCACTTCATGCCTGGCCAGCTGTTATTCCAACAATGTCACATCCTTACTAGTGCACTCATGAACATTATTACAACAAAGATCAACTCACTATGTTGCTAACATTGCACATTTAGTGAGCTTGCTTCCCACTGCCCCCACCGTGCGATCACCCAAATGTCATTGAAGACCAACCCGCAATGTGCTGTACCACTTCATTATTCCAACAATGTCAAAACCTATACTAATGCACTCATGAACATTCTTACGACAAAGACCAACTCACTATGTTGCTACCAATGCACATTTAGTGAGCATGCTTCCCACTGCCCCCCAACATGCACTCACCCAAATGTCAGCGGCATCTGTCAGTGAACATTCACCGATGCCATTCCGTCTCACAGCATGTGTTCACTTTGGGGAGAAGGCCCAACCAGCATTTCCATATAGACAATGGGCCTGACCTGTCCATCTGTCTTTGCAAACAGCTACCTTGGCATCGACCCATAACTCCGTTGGGACTGTCAGCTGTCAACAACATGCCTATCACCACTCTTGGTGTCCACCTGATGCAATTGGACATAGGACTGCACCACACCTTCAGCTGGCATTTCACCATCACAGATGTCATGGAGCTGGTTATTGGTACCAATTACTTAGCAAATTTTTGGCTTCTTCCTGATATAGCTGGCCCTCATGTCATCAATAATAACTTTGGTCACTCGATCTTGGGTTCCTGTGTGCTCCACAAAACTTTGCACTGAAGCTCGTCCCTTCTGCTAGTGGACGGCTTACCATTACCTTTTTGACTCTTTCTCAGCCATCATAGAAACATCTGGAGTACCACAGGAGGTATGACACAGCACAGTACACCATATCTGCACCTCTGGTTTTCAGCAGACCATGAAACCTCACACCAAAACAGCTTGCTTCTGCTAAATCCAAATTTGGGACTTTTCTCAAATTGGCTCCATCTGCTGTTCAAGCAGACGCTAGTCCACTCCTCTCTGCCTCATACTGGAGAAGGATGAATCCTGGGGACCCTTCAGTGACTACTGTGCTCTTAATGGATGCACCAATTCAACCACATCCTCAGCAGCATCACCTCAGAGTCCGTGGACAGTGAGTGCGTTACAGCGGTAGATGGCAGGATGTTCCGAGTGGAGTTGACAATGTCGGTGTGTTGATTTGCGAAACAGCCATGATTGAAGGTATGGGGGTGTGGCCATGAGCCCTGTGCATGAGGCATGGCAACGGCGAGAGGTGGTGGAAGGTGGACGTGGTCGGCGAAACCATGGTCGGAGCAGGAAGGTGATGAGACGTAATGTGAACGTGAAGAAGTCGAATCAGTGAATGAATGAACTACTGGTCCATGGTGGAGAGGCGACACAGTTCAATGGAACTGGAGCTGCATGTGTGCTGTAGCTGTTGGTGCTGCGGTCGAGTCGTAAGCCTGCAAACTGCTTGTACGAAACTGCTGCACGGTTGTGTGTTGGAGCGGAAAGATGCTCACTCGTTGAAGCAGAAATGGCAGATGTGTTGGTGGTACATTGGCTCCTGTGTGAAGGGAGTGTTGTATATTTAGTGTATCTGATGGTGTGGATATCAATTTTCATTCACTTATGTTGTATAGTATGTTGCATAAAAACAGGTCTAGAATATTTGTATGAAAGCATATCCAATAATGTGGTTGTGTCCGCCTCTGGTTGCTGAGTGGTCAGCATGACGGAATGTCATACCTAATGGCCCGGGTTTGATTCCCGGCTGGGTCAGAGGTTTCCTCCACTCAGGGACTGGGTGTTGTGTTGTCCTCATCATCATGATTTCATCCCCAGCAACATGCAAGTTGCCGAAGTGGCGTCAACTTGAAAGACTTGCACCAGGCGAATGGTCTACCCGACAGGAGGCCCTAGCCACATGGCATTTCATTTCAGTGTGGTTGTGCTCAGCTTGAAAACCATTCCAGTTTTAAGAAATTACATTTTGTTCTTTTTTTCTGTTGATTTTAACAAATGCACCTCATATGACCTCATATAAAAATCATGAATTATTTCTGTTCCAGAGGCAAGTGAGTAGTTCCCTGTCATTATTTTGTGTTTGTTATTGGTTCCCACTGTTCAAAATTGTGATTAACATTGATCATTAATATTTCCTTGTTTTTGGGAGTTATTTTTCTGTTAGCAGTCCTAACAGAAATCAGTTTTGTTGTAAAGCTCATCAGTATCTGCAGAGTTTTGTATACGGTAACTCAAAATTACTTGCTAATTCATTGATGTAGTTATTCAGTTTATTTCCAAAAAGATTGTATTTTTGCCAGTAGAATATATTAAGGTCAGCATGTCATAATGTGTGCATGTAAATTTTTTGGCATGATTGCTGTCTTTCATTTGTGCAGGTACTCCTGAAACGCTTTGTTTTTGTGACACTATGTTTTATTGTTCATGTAGTGTGTTTAAAAAATGGAAACCACCACATAACCAAAAGACCATGCAGCAGCATAACTTCATAACTAATTAGTGCATTCCTACAACTCTGTTCATTTCCTCCCCTCAGAAACATAAAAGATTTGTAGATATGCACCTGTGTGACAACTTGCTGGCTGTGTGGTATGTATACTACATTCAAGAAACTAAATGAATTGAATGAACTGTTAATATGTTGTTGTTTAGGGGTTTATAGTCGTAAAAATTAATTGAAGCGAAAAGCTGATAGTTGCCCATGAAAAGAGAATTCAACGGGGTGTTAGATCATACAGTTACATGTAGCAATGTTTGATGAATTGATGTTTACAAAATATTGACATTGGGTAGTTTGTACTATAAATTGGTGTTTCAATAACAACAGTGAAGACTTTGAAACATTGTAACATCAATGTTAAAGACAAAAAGTCGAACTTCGATGTTTGGGAGGGGGGGACTTAAGTGTTACCACTGTCAATAATTCTTTCCTCATTTTGTGATGAAGCAAGCTGGGATATTTTTACTTCCCATCTTGTTTTGCCATTGCCTTCTTAGAATTCAGTTTTTCACTTTTAACTAATTACCATTAACATACATACTATGTGGCAGAACTGCCAGCAAATGTTAATATCTTTGGTTTTTTGTACTTCGTTTTACTTACTTTGGTTGTTGACTAATTGGTGTGAGACATTCGTAATAACTGTTACGGTGATTGTCGAAAACTAGTTCTTAGTGTTTTGATTTATCTTGTGCCAGTAAAAATATTACATAGTGAAAGAAAATGGTGTTTTCTGTGTTATAAGTATAACACTCACCATAACATGTTGGGTATTCCAGGGGGCAATGAATTCAAGTAGACAGTTGCCAAAGATCTCAATTAAGAAATAATCCTTATAGGTTACCAGCCATTTATAATCACTTCTCCCACTAACTGTAACACCCTGTTCTCATCTTTATTGTTTGCAGCTGAAAAGAATACAGATTTTTGTCAGAAAACTTGTTGAATAACATCTGATCAATCATTGCATGTGAAGACCAGAGATATTCTATGAGGTTAATATGAATACCATCAAAGTTTCAAGTGTTATTTTATGACTTGGTAGACTTCATCACCTAATGTCTTCATAGAAGCAATAGAATTTGTAATGGAAGGGTATGGCCTGATGAAACTGGTCAGCATGATTTATGCCATGATTTCATGTCAATTCATGTCTATTCAAGACTAGTCAGAGCTCAAAGTTTGGGACATACTATAGTACCCAGAATAGTTAATGATCCACTCCCCATCACAAGTTTGGAGGAAAGAGAGTGAATATTAATGGCCATTTGTACCTGAGGCACATCAAAAAGAATCTGTGGAGGAACTGAGACAAAAGTGTGCAACACAGTTTCAACTGCTGATCGAATGTGGACCCGTGACAAACTGTGGGTCCAGTATTTTCCAATGATACCATCATAAAAAAAAGGTCAATTTAAGCTGAGAGTATCTGTAATTGCCACTCCCATCTTGAAACTGCCCAAAGTATATTTCATTTCAGTGTTCACATTTTGTATGTCAGTGACTTCTACCTTCAAAATATGTATGGCACGACATTATGGTTGCTGAGGAATATTTATCTCTAATTTCTAACATCATCATCATCATCTAATTAGGATGCATGATTCAATGAAGTGAGAAAGTATGTTTTGATTCATGGAGTGAAATGAACATAAAGCAGTTACTGACAATGATAATGAAAATTATAAGTGGTTTCAATCATGGTAATGGGGTACGTGAAAGTGTAGTTTCAAAATGGACACAAGGCATGAAGTCACTTCTAAATGTTTGTGAATGAAAAGGGTTGCAGCCAAGTTTGTACCTCAGGTTCTGACTGACAATCAAGAGGAAGATGGAGTTGAAACATGTAATGCTTTGAAATAACTGCTTGAAACTGGTCCAGATTTTCTGTCACATGTCATTACTGGTGATGAGTCCTGGTGCTATGGTTACAATCAAGAAACAGAGCAACAGTCAAGCCAATGGAAAACATCATTGTCATCCCATCCAAAAAAAAGGTTGTCAAGTCAGATAAAACATCAAAACAATGCTGATGTGCTTTTTTTATGCCAAGGGTGTAGTTCATTCAGAGTTTGTTCCCCCAGGTCAGACTGTCAACTGTCAATCAAACCTTTCATTTGGAAGTTTTAAGAAGACTGCATAACTATTTTTTTTTCTGCCCTCTCATATGATGGTTTCCAAAATGTAAAATTCAGAATGAGCAATGGAAGTCAAGTCCTTACTATTATGAGTAATTGCATAAAGATATGGGATAGATTGATTCCAATCAACCTGACAGGTCAACTGACTGTTGTATGCATTGTCAGCTTCAACTGATGGTGCTGTCTGAAGATGGCCTAAGTATAGGCTGAAACCGGTCATTTTAATAAAGTACCATTGTGATCTATGCTGTTTTTTTAGTGATTTTATATAGATTACAAGGCTGCTGCTGCCCAAAAATGTTACCAAAATTTTTGCATATTCCAAATGGTCAGCACAGAAAAATAATCTACTTCTACATCTACATCTACATCCATACTCCGCAAGCCATCTGGCAGTGTGTGGCGGAGTGTACTTTGAGTACCTCTATTGGTTCTCTCTTATATTCCAGTCTCGTATTGTTTTTGGAAAGAAAGATTGTCAGTATGCCTCTGTGTGGGCTCTAATTTCTCTGCTTTATCCTCATGGTCTCTTCACAAGATATATGTAGGAGGGAGCAATATACTGCTTGACTCCTCGGTGAAGGTATGTTCTTGAAACTTCAACAAAAGCCCATCACAAGCTACTGAGCGTCTCTCTTGCAGAGTCTTCCACTGGAGTTTATCTATCATCTGTGTAACGCTTTTGTGATTACTAAATGATCCTGTAATGAAGCGCACTGCTCTCTGTTGGATCTTCTCTATCTCTTCTATCAACCCTATCTGGTACGGATCCAACACCAGTGAGCAGTATTCAAGCAGTGGGCGAGCAAGTGTACTGTAACTTACTTCCTTTGTTTCTGGACTGTGTTTCCTTAGGATTCTTCCAATGAATCTAAGTCTGGCATCTGCTTTACTGACGATTAATTTTTTATGGTCATTCCACTTTAAATCACTCCTAATGCCTACTCCCAGATAATTTATGGAATTAACTGCTTCCAGTTGCTCACCTGCTATATTGTAGCTAAATGATAGAGGATATTTCTTTCTGTGTATTCACAGCACATTACAGTTGTCTACATTGAGATTCAATTGCCATTCCCTGCACCATTTGTCAATTTGTTGGAGATCCTCCTACGTTTCAGTACAATTTTCCATTGTTACAACCTATCGATATACTACAGCATCGTCTGCAAAAAGCCTCAGTGAACTTCTGATGTTATCCACAAGGTCATTTACATGTATTGTGAATAGCAATGGTCCTGTGACACTCCCCTGTGGCACACCTGAAATCACTCTTACTTCAGAAGACTTCTCTCCATTGAGAATGACATGCTGCGTTCTGTTATCCAGGAACTCCTCAATCCAATCACACAATTGGTCTGTTAGTCCATATGCTCTTACTTTGTTCATTAAACGACTGTGGGGAACTGTATCAAACGCCTTGCGGAAGTCAAGAAACATGGCATCTACCTGGGAACCCATGTCTATGGCCCTCTGAGTCTCATGGATGAATAGCGTGAGCTGTGTTTCACACGATCGTCTTTTTTGAAACCCATGCTGATTCCTACAGAGTAGATTTCTAGTCTCCAGAAAAGTCATTATACTCGAACATAATACGTGTCCAAAATTCTACAACTGATCTACGTTACAGATATAGGTCTATAGTACTGCACATCTGTTCGACGTCCCTTCTTGAAAACGGGGATGACCTGTGCCCTTTTCCAATCTTCTGGAATGTTAATCTGATGTTAATTTTGAAAAATTCCTGACATGTGAATTTTCTCCACATCCTTTCTCTTTTTAAAAAAATAGGTTGAGGAAATGTAGGAAATCTACTATATGCAAAGCAGTTGAACATGTAAAACAAATAAAATTGAACCTTACTAAATTTGTTATTAATGGTGAGTGGTTGATGTAAAAAGTTTTATTGAGAATTGGGCTGTAGTTTGAATCTATTTGTGATAGAGTCAATGACCACAGCAGATCAATCCATCTTGCTCCCAATTAGATCCTTCTGGGATTCAGTTATTAAGAAATCTACAGAAATACATTTGGCAGGAAGTTTTCTTAATTGTACCAGCTTCAGAAAACATTTTATGCCCAGTGAGAAGTTTAGTGCCCTTAACTTTATTTGGTTGGCATCTGAACTTTAACATCATGAGCACGCATTCTGACAGAGGGTATGCATGCAGAATCACAATTATGAATGCACTCGCATGCCACATATGGAGCAATATTTGAAGAATGTGCTAAACTCAACAGAGGGTGTTCATGCAGCAGTAATCTTTGTATATGCACCTCCGCACAAGTTTTTGCTATGAACTTAGTGACTTGCACTAGGTGTCCCCAATGTAAAACACTAACTTGAAGATGGCTGAATGGTTGTCAGCCAAAATACGTCGCAACATGTGAACATTACATGACTGGTATCTGAAACATCATGAAATACTCATTATGTTGGGAAAACTTAAAGAATCACCTTTGGAGAGGAGATGGCGTCACACATTTGGAGGTTGGATATATTATATTATAAATGAGTGAGATGGTTAAGTTCTTTGCCTTTTTGGCATCAAGTGCCTTGGCCTCATTCCAATGTTTGTCAGAGTGATGCATATCAAGACTACTGCTGCCAAGTTCATAGCCTGTAAGACAAGCCTTTCACTGATGAAGTAGAGGATTTGCTTTACTCACCGGGAACCGGATGCTATTTCAAAAGAAATGTTTTGTCTGCTCATGGAGATTGCAGCCAATCTCCCATTCCTGTGAATGGGTTGACAGTGTTACAGTGTTACCATGGCAGAGTTGGACTGGGTCCATAAAAAGATGTATTCTTCAAGATGATTATGGGAGGTCCCTATCTTCAGCATTGTCACCACAACAAGTCGACAGTGTGACACTGTCAGTGTTTGGGAAAAGCTAGAAACTTGCCTTTATATGATTTTATTGCCGCTATTTAGGGACAGGAAACTGTTTGAGCTCTTTCCAGTGACACAGGAGAACAAATGAGATGTGAAACATGCTACACACCTACGAGAGTTCCACCTCATAAAAGTAATATTTCTTCTATGAAAAGGGCCATGCTACAGAAGCTACAAGAAGATCCTCACAGAGTAGTCTTTCCAGTGGATAAGAGAAATGTCACTGTACTGTTACCATGTGAGACCTTTGGCCAGAAAAGTTAGAACCTGCTTAGAGAAATAACTTACTGGAAGAATGATAAAGACCTTACAGGGGAGTAAAAAGAAAAACATCAGTGTTAAATCTTCATCTTTTCTGCAGGAAGTTGCAAAAATATTAAGACTGTAAAGTCCTCTTCCACCAAGATTAAATGGTCTTCTAAAACTTCATGAGAAAGGTCTACCATTTCATCCTGTTGTGAGCAGTACCAATACACTACACACGATTTTGCTAGACAGCTTGCTTCATTACTGAGACCTTCTGTGGGAAAATACTCTCATCGTGTTTGCAGCTCTGCTGCCTTTATTAACAGACTGGAATCACTACTGCTCATTGAATCAGACTTATTGGTATGTTTTAATGTCTTTTCATTAGGGCCCCTCTCATGGATTCATAGTCACTTATTAGCAGCAAGTTCTAAACCAATACTACAGCATTGTTTCATCGTGTCATTCCTCAGCTTACTGTTTGTTCAGTGCAGAATGTTTTAAGTGAATTGACAGTGTTCCTCAAATAGGTCAGCAATGTTTTGTTTAAATTTTGCAGAATCCTAAAGAAACATCATATCTAAGAAATCTTACAGCCACCTACTAAGACCTACGTACTACTTGGTTCAGTGAAAGATGATTTGGGATCACAGTAGGCTGTGTCAAAAACCTTACGTTGGTCAGTCTACACTCAAAGTACTTGGAAAATGTGTTGCAAATGTTCACCCACTCACCTTTGCAGCACAGTGATCCAGGCATAGCTGAGCACTATGTATCCTCAGGACAATCAATGTAATATCCTGCCATGGAAATCTTGGCTCCAACAAGATTCTTGTGGAATGCAATTATTAAGGAATCCATGGATATATATTTGGTGGAAGATCTTATCAATAGTGACGGGAGCTTTCAACTGGCTAAAGCATGGGTCAGTGATTTCTTTCAGAAAGAAAACATTTTATGCCTTGTGAGTTGTGTAAAAACAGTTAACTTTATCCTGCTGGCACCTGAATTCTGACCCCACAGCCATGCATTCCAACAGAGAGTGTGAATGTAGAATCATCATTATGCATGCACCTGCTCACAACAAATGGAGCCATATTCAAAGAGAGTGTTAAATGCAACAGAGGGTGCTCATGCAGTGGTAACCTTTGCACTTGACTCTCCACACCATGTCTTGCTGTAGCCTTAATGAAAAGTGGTAGCAATCTCCAGTGTTAAACAATCACCGAAAGATGACAGACTGGTTGTCAGCAGAAATAGCTTCGCAAGATGTCACTATCACCTGGCTGCAATCATGAAACTTCATGGAATACTGATTACACTGGGAAAACTTCAAAAATCACGATAGACAGTAGTTGCTCATATATGAACTTACATTCTACTTGAGAGCACATAAATACACACAGATACAATGACACAACACTGTGGCCCAGTTGTGAATTGCCACATATGCAAATGTTTTGGGTTATCAAATACTTTTTGGGCAAGTCCATATATTTGACTACTTGGGCTTTGGTATGTTTTATGCTTATGATAATGATACTGAAAAGAAACTATAAAGGTACTTACACATTTTATGTATGATTAAGAGAATGCCCCTGAATAGACCAGCAAATAGACAGTACTTTAATTTAATTATACTATGACCATATCATTACTGATCTGTTGATCCAAAGCACATAGTTTAATGATAAAATAATTATAGTGAATTGAATCAACAGATACAAGACTTTTGAGGCCTTAGGCAGAACACATGTTAGACAGTAATATGAGAAACAGTGTGAGAAGACAGGAGCTCCATGTTCTAGGAATAGCAGAAAGGATCCAGTGGTACAGAAAGGAATGACATGATCATCTTCTGTGCATTAATCAAAGCTTGACACTAAGAAAAATCTATGATAAAAGGCCCTGGCACAGTAGAGGGATGGGATGATGGTGAAGAAATGATGCAATAAGTTTTAAATTGCTTGATTTTAGAATTGATTGATGTTCAACCCCAAAATGTATGTGATGATGAAACACTAAGTGAATAAATTTTCCATTTTGTTTGGCTTGAGAAATCAATAGAAAATAATATTTATTTTCTTGCAGTACTTATGTGATATTTGAATCATAGTGGCAAGTAAAACATAGAACATTATATGTAAACTTCCAAGTAACGTTATTGCATACTCATGATGTTGTGGTTCTTTCAGATCATCCTTTTGCTTATAGGAACAGTTATCACAGTTGCTGTGATTAATTTTTGGACACTGATACCAACTGTAGTATTGATTGGAGTATTCTGGGTGATTCGTAAAATATTTCTTTCTGCCTCACGCAGTCTGAAACGCCTTGAATCAATAAGTGAGTACTTTAAAGCATGTGATATTTATTTTTGAAATGGTATGAGTAACGAATTTATCATTAATCTATTTGTTTGCCATGGTTCATGGTCATGAATGTAAATGTCTAAGGCAGATTTATCGTAAGGGTTTGTGTTCCAACACATTTACTAACTTTGGTAATAGTAAAATATTTGTCAAGTTACATGAAGGGATCAACTGGTTCTGATTTACTATTAGAGGAAAAGACGAGAAATTATTAATGAATACAAAGCAACTCAACTGCTATCTTTTTTAATTTTACTTATTTAGTTATTTAAAAAAAGAAGGAAGAAAAAAAGAAAGGAATGGAAGTAAACGATAATTTTTATTGGGTTATGAAATATGGCTGGATGCAGATCTGGTATGGTAAACTAGTACTGTATGCCAACTGCAATTTGGAATTATTTCTCATGCTTTTAGTCAGTTTTGCAATATTGAGTTTGTAAAACAGTCCATCAAGGATAATTAAAAACACAAATTTTCTGTTTTGGTAAATCTTTTGTTTGAATCATGAATTAGCTCAGTAAATTTGGTAAACAGAATTTCTTTTACTCTGGCAGCCTGTGAAGACAACTGTTATGACTGAAAGAACACAACTCAGTCACTAACACACATTTATTACATGCACTATGGAAATACAAATACATATCACAAGTGAAGATCCTGTCTGATAAACAGTGTCCAGTTAGTCTGGCCAAGGGTAGACAGTGATCAATAGAATATACTAAAATGCTTATCCAAAATTTGGAGCCTAGTTGTAATTCTTGATCATTGCGGTAGGTAACAGTGTAGCACAATGAAGTGAGATGAACTGATTGTAATGGCCAACATACTTATTTAAGTAAGGTCATGTGTAGTGTTGCACTTGCAAGAGCGTGATAGTGCGAGATCACTTCCAGGTCTCGATGGTTTGGCATCAATCAAAAATATCGAATTTGGACTGTGTGCCAGCCAACAACTCTTCACAGCATGGTGTGGCTGGTGCTGTTGTTGTTAATCTCTTTGGCAGATCAGACACAGTGCTGCCACTGCACAGACTGTCTTGCTTCTCATATCTGGCTATGACATGAAGTGGCAGTCATTGCAGTAAGTCATAAGGAGAATGTGGTAAAGACAACATAACCATAGAGACAGAAACATGATTGTGATGTGTTTTGTTTATTTGTACCTGTATTAATTCAATGCACATAAAAATAAATACTATTTTAATAGTTGTATTTATTTTGCAAGTTCATTTCCCAGATATAGATCATGATGCTGGATACTCCAGTAATTTCTATAATGTTATAGACAAACCTGTACACCATTAAGACAGTATTGAGGCCAATATTAGAACTATGGATGATTACAACAGTGCTTTTGGAGAACTATTTGAAAACTGTAGGAATATATAGCCCCTAAACAGGAGTAGCATACTTGTTACCAGTGTGGTTTCTTGATATCAGTATGCAATACAGCAAGAGGAAAATTAAGTTACATGCTAATAAGAACAACTGTGATGGCAATCAAAAGAAGGTCAACTTTTATCTAACCAGACAGTGACTCACTGGTAATTTGATGCATCTCGATATCTTAGCAAATGCTCTCAACATGCCCACTATTGGCACCAATTCATAAATTAGGCATATTAAAAAGGTGATTGAAGATAGTAAAGATGAGATGCAGGCAAAGTGATTAAGGAATAGTACTTTAGGTACAATACCATTAAAAAATTAGGAACAATGCAAGAATGTAAAGGATAATTTACTGGATGCCCTCTCTGTCCAAACAGGCCTTGGAAGGCCTGACTGCTGTGTCATCCTCAGCTGATAGGTGTAAGTGGAGGGACATGTGATCAGCACACTGCTCTCCCAGTGGTTGTCAGTTTTTGTGACCAGAGCTGCTACTTCCATATCAAGGATCTCCTCAACCGGCCTCACAAGTGCCGAGTACACCCCACTTGCCAACAGTGCTTGGAAGACCTGGATGGTAACTCATCCAAGTGCTAGCTGAACCTGATAGCAAATAACTTCACTGATCTGACGGGAACTGGTGTCACCACCGTGGCAAGGCTGTTAGCAAGTTACATGATACATTGAAAAATTATTTATGATAAATGGCAAGAATCAGTTGAACATTGGAACAACTGTACATTGCATAGAAAAAGTAAAGAAAGAATTTCCAAAAAGAAATCTTGAAGAATCATCATCATTAGACATCCACTGCTGGATGAATGCCGCCTTTTCTTTGCATTACTGTCTTCAGCTACATGCATACATGTTGCTCCTGCATGTTTCCCAGTGTGACTTACTCATCTTCCATTGGTTCACCAAATCAGTATTTTCTAATCTCTTTGAATCTAGTTAAGAAATAGTGTGTTCCATTTATCATCCTTTTTCCTGCTCACTCCCATTTAATTTTAATTATGGTCATATTTACATCATCCATTCCTGTCTGTAGTCTGACACACTTGTCTATTTTCCTATGCCCTGTAGTAATTTCCATAACACGTCTTCCTTTCTCAGTGAGTAATTCTCAGTTTTTTAATGTTTTTCACATGGAAAAAACCATCTTTCGCTGTCAAAACTCCTAAAAACTGGTATTGACTGAAAATCTTTCTTCCACTTTGAAAACTATAATTATTTTACCAAAAGCATTCTGAGCCACATTTATTTTTAGTCCATCCACTCATTATATTCAACTACCCTAACTGCAAAAATTAATCAAAGTCAACATTAATTTGTTCGATCTTTGTTTCTTTTTAACCTCATTGGGCTGTGTTGGCTGGAGTGGGCAAGGGGAGAAAAGACGCACTGAACAGGAGGTAAGGTTGGAAGGGGTGATAGAGTGCTGGGAAGGAGAGGCAGCGGGGCCACAGAATAGGAATATGGCACCAGTGAGCTCAATTTGAGTGGAGCCAAGGGGGAGCTGTCTGCAGAACACAGTGACATGTAGGAATGGATTGGGAGGTGGAGGAAGAAGAAAAGAACAAGGAGACTGTGGAGAAGAGGATGTCAGTGCAAAATGAGTGAAATTAGTCATTTATGGAGTTGGGCGTCTGACATGGGTAGTGAAGGCTGAGGCCAGAAGAGTCTGAGACTGAAGGATGTGTTGCAAAGACAATACCCATCCTTGTCATTCAGAGAAACTGATGTTGGATGGAGCATACAGATGGCATGATTGTGAAGCAGCCACTGAAACTGAGCATGTTCTGCTCAGCAGTGCATTCTACCAATAGGTGATTAATTCCACTCATGGTCACAGTTTGGCAGGATCCATTCATTGTAATATGCTGTGCAGATGTTACAGCAGGGCTGGTATATAGTATGACTGCTTTAACAGGTGGCCTTGCCTCTGATAGATACGTTATGCATATAGCAGAGTAGGATATGTTGGGGGATGCAACAGACAGGTCTTACACTTGGGTCTTCTACAGGGATGTAACTCATATGGCAAGGACCTGCGAGTAGGTATAGCATAAGGCTGAATGAGGTTAATTCTTAGATTTGATAAGTACTGGAATCCATTTTGGGAGGAGTACGAAGGTTTTTGAGTAGGATGTTCCTCATTCTTGGGCACAGTGATACATAGTCAAAGCTCTGACAAAGTATGCACTTGTTCCAGTCCAGGATGCAGTCAAACTGCTGCACCAGCACAGTACAACTGGGTTGCAAAATATAATTGTGCAGATGTGCTTGCATTGTGCATATATGTGTATTCTCTTAACTCTGAAGAAAAATATGTCTGAATTCTTAGCAACATATCTCTCTCTCTCTCTCTCTCTCTCTCTCTCTCTCTCTCTGTGTGTGTGTGTGTGTGTGTGTGTGTGTGTGTGTGTGTGTTTGTGGGTGGGTGGGTGAGTTGGTGGGTGTGTTGCTATATACACTGTCTGACAAAATAAAAAGTTATGCACCCAGAGGAGGAAACAAAATGAAACTTCATAGGTTGGGAGGTAATGTGATGTTATTTCGGTGATTACAAAACTGAGTCAAATTTACAAAGAACTTGGCAGTATGAGCCCACTCCCCAGCATGATATTGCACCCCTCTGGCCTGGATGTGTGCACTGATTCAGTTGGGACAGATGACACAAAACCATTGTGCCATCTGGGGAGGCAAGCTGACCCACAACTATTGTAACTGGTCCTTGATCTTAGATACTGGCACTGGAACTGAGTTGACAATGAAGCTGGTCCAACACATGTTCTATCAGGGACAGATCTGGGGTTCTTACCACCCATATAAGTACCTCAACATCATGCAGACAGTTCTTATAGACACATGCCATTTGGGGACCAGCATTGTCCTGTTGAAAAGTGGAACCACAGTACTTTAGCATGAGAAGTAACACATAAGAATGCAGGATATCCATGACGTACTGTTTTGCCATCACATTTCCTTCAGTTACTGCCAGCTGTGACCTGAAGTATACCTTATGGGTCTCCAAACCATTATTCCAGAAATAACTCTGATGTGCCTCTCCAAAACATTGGAAGAATGGGACCCTCCCCAGGCCACCACCACACTTGTCACACAATCATCATCTGGGGTAGAGCATAACCACAAGTCACTGCTCAGCATCATTGATCTGCAGTCCATGCCAGCCAGTAATGACATCACTCCAGACACAGCCATTTTTGCTGTGGTGCTAACAGCAGCCTACGCATGGGACAGTAATTCCTTAGCCCAGCTGTTGCTAGCTTCCAACAAATAATTGAAGACATGCACAAAAAAACAGGCTAACACTCAAAGGTAAAAGCTTAGAGATAAGTGTTGCCAACTGTTTCAGAGTACGGGAATTGACATTGGTCTCACCCCTAAATATCACATTAGTATATGAAGAGGTGAGACCAATGTCAATTTTAATAGTTCCTGTATCCAAAAACTGATGGCAACATGTATCTCTAACTTTTTAACATTGAGGTTTAGCCCATTTTTCTGTGCATGTCTTCAATTATGGCATGAAATATAATGTGGCAATAAGCCCATTATTTGTATTAAAATGGCAGGTACAAATATGAATACCGAACCATGGCTACAAGTATGTCTGCCTTCAGATTCCAAATCAGGTCACCGTCATATCCTAACACCCCACAAATCTGGATATTGAATGACCAGACCAGTTGGCTAAATGGAGACCCACAATGAGTCTTCTTTCAAATTCTGTCATGTGCTTATAACACTGTCTCACATGAGTATGTGGCATCTCATTGCCCTTTACAGTGGTCACTCAACATCTGAGGCTGTTCACATCCATTAGATGCCCTACAAGACCTGGTAAGTTAATTACTTAGTTAGTTTCATAGTCCATGGATCACTTGTATCATTAATGGAAATAATAGAAATTCTTCTACAAAATAGGAGAAGTTGTTAAGGAGAAACTTGCAGTTTATTTTCAAATTCTGTATGATCAAGTCAGCAATCAAAAATTTTAGTGGCACTATTATACACTTCTTTTTGCACTAAAGACAATCTTAATGGGAAGTAATAAATGCCATTTTTATTCTGGTACCATTATTGTATACTTCATTTCTCCTTTTTAACTGCAGAGCATTGTAAGAACAAATTGTGAGGGAATAAATGTATTGCAAAGTTTTAAAATCATGAACATGGCCAGAGGCAGCAACTGTAATGTTCTCTTCATGTAGAAAAAGTAGAAAAACAGCCAAATCAGTTGCTATAGTACAAGGTTTACTGACAACTGCTTGCTGTAAGTTTCAATATCTTAAAAAGCACATTCTTCAGAAGTACCAATGATTAACACTGGTTATACGATGTTGTGGAGGTATGTTGAAAGTACTGTCATAAAGGACAAATGAAGATAAAATTCACATCTATAATAATAAAACCACCAAATTTCATGCTGGCTGTCATTATAAAGTGCTTCACAAATGCTACTAGTGAACTTCACTTTTGGAAGCACTTTCTGATAACAGCACAATATTTTATGTTTTTATATTTATGGAGGTGAATTTGATCTTCATTTGTGCCTTACGGCTACTTATTTAGTGTGCCTCCACAACATCTTGTAACTATTGTTAGTCATTGATCGTTCTGAAGAAGACATTTTTAAAGATGTTAAAACTAAGGTCAAGTAGTTTTCAACAAACCTTATACTATTGCAACCGAATTGCCTGTTTTTCCACCTTTTCCTACATGATGATAATGTAAAGCAGAAGTCAAAATGGCTAACTCCTTAAGCAGATGTGCACAAGATAACTGTGGGTGAGCACTGCATATTATCCTTATAGAACATTTTTGAGCAATAAAGACTTTTCTTCTTAGAAATGACTTACCCAGAACATTATTCCACATGACAAAATTGAATGAAAATATAAGCAACTTAATAATTTGTCTCTCTCAAAGATTTGCAGTCATTCAAAGAGTGAATGTGGCCGACAAAACTGATGACAACACTAAGTATGAACAACACTAATGCACTGTGATGGTTGTACTGTCTGTCACAGTGAACTGCAGTGCTACTTATTTACATGCCAAAAAGTTGTATTGACATCTGGCCATGCCCTCGGAATGCTTCACTTATTTTTCAGGCAGTGTATTATATGTAAGCTTCTGCTTCTGGAAATGTTGTTCCATACAAATCCTATGTCTGTGGGCTGAATTAGGCTTGTAATGTTAGGTAGGAATAAACTTCACAGTTCTATCTCAATTCAATTGAAATTGAGCTTCTGTTAGCTGAGATGGAGCTGCCCAACTCTTCAGGCTGACTAATGAAACCAGTCATGAAAGACATCTGCAGACAGCCACATGCTTTGAATAATTTTTGTAGTAGACTGAGAGACTCATGGGAGCTTTTTTTCCAGATTTGTTGACTCTTAAGATTTGCCAGTGGCCACGTGTGGTAAATGGTGTCTAAAGTAATGGCACATGTCATTACAGTCAGTTGTCCATTATTATGCTTAGCACTCATGTCACTCACATCATTTCATCATCTTAAAGTTATTGTGGGTAATGTTCTAAAATTTAAGCCTGTCTCATCAACACTGTACAGCTGCATGAATGTATAAGTCTGTTTCCTCCTGAAATCCTGCGCAATTCTTCACAAAACACAATGGCTACTATGTTGTGTAATGGGGAACCTTCATCCAGGCTTTGTGACTCTCACACGTTTTTGAAGTGTAGCCACCTTTCACATGCCTGCTATAATTAAGAATCCAAGTACACATACCTGATTCATTGCCCATAGAACTAGATATGAATTGTGTACTGTGATGATAAAGGTCAATTTTGTGAAAAATTTTAAAATTATTATTTTTTTATATGGAAGAGGCTGAAAAGGATTAACAACTTTTTTTTATTCCTTGTCCAGCCACCTGTAGTTTGAACTGATGGACTATACTTACTAGCTCCATAGAACTGTTTCTATAAATTAAGAGTATGTTTCGTTCCTTCTAATTTCTTTTCAAATGAAACCACTACATGTTTTGTTTTAGCTTTTTTGACTTTCATGGACTTAACATTTGATATGATGCTGTTCAATTGCTGGCAGACAACTGAAACTGCAACAAGAAACAATCACACTGGTCTTTGTGAATGGAGGCAAGTCTTACTACTGCAGAAAGAAAGCAGCTGATAGCACTGTTAAGGCAGAACACGAGAGGATTTTCACTGAAACTAAGTGTTCTTAAGAACCTATTGAGCAACTGAATCAGAATGACAATGAAAAAAATCTTGCAATCATGCTGGCTGGGGTGGCCGAGCGGTTCTAGGCACTACAGTCTGGAACCACGCGACCGCTACGGTCGCAGGTTCGAATCCTGCCTCGGGCATGGCTGTGTGTGATATCCTTAGGTTAGTTAGGTTTAAGTAGTTCTAAATTCTAGGGGACTGATGACCTCAGAAGTTAAGTCCCATAGTGCTCAGAGCCATTTTATTTTTATCTTGTACCACAACATCAACTCATTTAGAAGCTGAGTAGCAAGCCAAACTTTTCTTTTGTCCTGTACCTCTGGATAACACATGGGGGAGGGGGGGGGTTGTCATTAAATCCTGAAAACACCTTGGATAATTCGAAGTAAAAATAACCCATTCAAACCCCAGGTAAGTGGGGACCCTGCTGTAGAAAAGTATGAAAATACTGCTCACTAAGTGAAGCAGACAAGGTGTGAGAAAGTGAGCCACCATGTGCATAAAAAGCAAACTATGAATGGAATGAAAAATAAACCATTGTGCTTTAGAAAAATTAATGATGTATGCTGAAGGCACAGAAATTATCTAAATTTTCATCATGAATTTAATTTATTTTATGACGGATCTGACAATGAAATTTTTTGTCAGACAACAAGAACACACACATATTCATTACATGTGAGTTGGTAAATTTTGATAAAACTTATCACAGTGTGGGAGCACAATTCAACTTTGAAATACAGTGAATGCAGTGACAAATATTTCCTTAGGAGTGTGAGGAGCCTCATTTTGCTTGTGTCAAGGTAGCATGAGAGAGACAGAGATACCGTAAAGATTGGTAGTCACATAAAGTCTAAAATTCAAAAATAAAAACAATTCAGGCAAAACAAAATGAGGAATTCTATGATATAATGCAAACCTAGAATAATTGCTTTATGAGTGACAAGTTACGTGGGAAGAGAAGTACAAGAATTTAAGAGCTGTTAAATCTGTTTCAAATTAACAGGCTGTGGAAGAAAAAAATTGCAAAAGTTGGGTGCATTCTATAGTTTGTTGATTTCTTTTTCTGGTGTTGTTCTTACAATAGAATCATTTCCACACTTTGTTAAAAGTCCAATTTTTTCAAATGTTGTTGTGGTCTTCAGTCCTGAGACTGGTTTGATGCAGCTCTCCATGCTACTCTATCCTGTGCAAGCATCTTCATCTCCCAGTACTTGCTGCAACCTACATCCTTCTGAATCTGCTTAGTGTATTCATCTCTTGGTCTCCCTCTATGATTTTTACCCTCCACGCTGCCCTCCAATGCTAAATTTGTGATCCCTTGATGCCTCAAAACATGTCCTACCAACCGGTCCCTTCTTTTTGTCAAGTTGTGCCACAAACTCCTCTTCTCCCCAATTCTATTCAATACCTCCTCATTAGTTACGTGATCTACCCATCTAATCTTCAGCATTCTTCTGTAGCACCACATTTCGAGAGCTTCTATTCTCTTCTTCTCCAAATTATTTATCGTCCATGTTTCACTTCCATTCATGGCTACACTCCATACAAATACTTTCAGAAACGACTTCCTGACCATTAAATCTATACTCGATGTTAACAAATTTCTCTTCTTCAGAAACGCTTTCCTTGCCATTGCCAGTCTACATTTTATGTCCTCTCTACTTCGACCATCATCAGTTATTTTACTCCCTAAATAGCAAAACTCCTTTACTACTATAAGTGTCTCATTTCCTAATCTAATTCCCTCAGCATCACCTGATTTAATTTGACTACATTCCATTATCGTTGTTTTGCTTTTGTTGATGTTCATCTTATATCCTCCTTTTAAGACACTGTCCATTCCGTTCAACTGCTCTTCCAGGTCCTTTGCTGTCTCTGACAGAATTACAATGTCATCGGCGAACCTCAAAGTTTTTATTTCTTCTCCGTGAATTTTAATACCTACTCCAAATTTTTCTTTTGTTTTCTTTACTGCTTGCTCAATATACAGATTGAATAACATCGGGGAGAGGCTACAACCCTGTCCCACTCCCTTCCCAACCACTGCTTCCCTTTCATGTCCCTCGACTCTTATAACTGCCATCTGGTTTCTGTACAAATTGTAAATAGCCTTACGCTCCCTGTATTTTACCCCTGCCACCTTTAGAATTTGAAAGAGAGTATTCCAGTCAACATTGTCAAAAGCTTTCTCTAAGTCTACAAATGCTAGAAATGTAGGTTTGCCTTTTCTTAATCTTTCTTCTAAGATAAGTCGTAAGGTTAGTATTGCCTCACGTGTTCCAGCATTTCTGCGGAATCCAAACTGATCTTCCGCAAGGTCCACTTCTACCAGTTTTTCCATTCGTCTGTTAAGAATTTGTGTTAGTATTTTGCAGCTGTGACTTATTAAACTGATAGTTTGGTAATTTTCACATCTGTCAACACCTGCTTTCTTTGGGATTGGAATTATTATATTCTTCTTGAAGTCTGAGGGTATTTCACCAGTCTCATAAATCTTGCTCACCAGATGGTAGAGTTTTGTCATGACTTGCGCTCCCAAGGCCGTCAGTAGTTCTAATGGAATGTTGTCTACTCCACGGGCCTTGTTTCGACTCAGGTCTTTCAGTGCTCTGTCAAACTCTTCCCACAGTATTGTATCTCCCGTTTCATCTTCATCTGCATCCTCTTCCATTTCCAGTACATCACCCTTGTATAAACCTTCTATATACTCCTTCCACCTTTCCGCCTTCCCTTCTTTGCTTAGAACTGGGTTTCCATCTGAGCTCTTGATATTCATACAAGTGGCTCTCTTTTCTCCAAAGGTCTCTTTAATTTTCCTGTAGGCAGTATCTATCTTACCCCTAGTGAGATAGGCCTCTACATCCTTACATTTGTCCTCTAGCCATCCCTGCTTGGCCATTTTGCACTTCCTGTCGATCTCATTTTTTACACGTTTGTATTCCTTTTTGCCTGCTTCATTTACTGCATTTTTATATTTTCTCCTTTCATCAATTAAATTCAATATTTCTTCTGTTACCCACGGATTTCTATTAGCCCTCGTCTTTTTACCTACTTTATCTTCTGCTGCCTTCACTATTTCATCCCTCAGAGCTACCGATTCTTCTTCTACCGTATTTCTTTCCTCCATTCCTATCAATTGTTCCCTTATGCGCTCCTTGAAACTCTGTACAACCTCTGGTTCTTTCAGTTTATCCAAGTCCCATCTCCTTAAATTAGCACCTTTTTGTAGTTTCTTCAGTTTTAATCTACAGTTCATAGCCAATAGATTGTGGTCAGAGTCCACATCTGCCCCTGGAAATGTCTTACAATTTAAAACCTGATTCCTAAATCTCTGTCTTACCATTATATAATCTATCTGATACCTTTTAGTATCTCCAGGATTCTTCCATGTATACAACCTTCTTTTATGATTCTTAAACCAAGTATTAGCTATGATTAAGTTATGCTCTGTGCAAAATTCTACCAGACGGCTTCCTCTTTCATTTCTTCCCCCCACCAACGGCAAGGTCCATGGTTCATGTTTTTTTTTTTTTTTTTTTTTTTTTTTCAAATATATGTTTTAAAATGAGGCTATATTTGCATAAGCAGTGAAAAAAAATCATATCAGAGATTATTGTAATGCTAAATTTAATTTAGAAATGATATATGTATTATTGATGACCTTATCCCTGTTTTTCAGCACGCAGTCCTGTATTTTGTCACGCCAATGAGACCCTTCAAGGCCTTCCAACCATTCGTGCCTTTGGTGCACAGAAATTTCTCGAAAAGGAATTTGATCATATTCAAGTATGTCTATTAGATACTTTTCAATATTACATAGACATGAGTCAGACTGTATATCAATTAATTATGTTTATGTTAATATTATTAAAAGGAAAGTTGCTACTCACCATATACTAGACATACTGAGTCATAGATAGGCATGACAAACAAAGCTTTTGGCCAAACAGACCTTCATCAGAACAAACAAAAAACAAACACACACACACACACACACATGCAAATGCAGCCCACACACTTATGACCACAGTCTCTGGCTGCCGAGGCCATCTGCGACTCAGCATCTCTGCTATATCATGAGAAGCAGCCATCCTTTTCACAATATTGTCATTAACCCATCCTGAATTTTCCATTGTCTGATTATGTTTATATTTTACAGGACGTAAATTCATCTGCTTTTTACATATTTACTGCTATCAGTAGAGCTTTCGGACTTTGGCTGGATTTCGTTTGTGTAGCATATCTTGCTGTTGTCACATATAGCTTTCTAGTCCTGGGACAAGGTAAGTTCTTCAAAACTAGATGAAAAGATTGGAATTATAAAAAATACAAGTTACTAATGTCAGGAATAAGGAAACTGTCCTTATTTATATACATATATCTTCAATGAACATTGGTTTCGATTGCAGTTGCTTAATTATTTGTACCTAATTCCATTGTTAATGAGCACTTAAGTTATTAACATCATTGAAACTCAATCAGTACTGGTGTACTTTTTCAATATAATAAAAGTTTTCAATTTATATTGTCACATCATTTTATCCAACAAACCAATCTTTCCATACTTCTACAGACTTATTCTTTATTCTGCTATGTATGACTCCAGCCTTAAGATATGTTAAAAAGAAAAGCTGTTTCACACAGTAAGAGAAAGGAATTCTGTCATTTACAAGTAAAGACACCAAAGCTCCTAAAATATCTAACAACAGAGCTATTAAAATCTGTCATTTCTCCAGTGACGACTGTTATAGATTCATATACATTCAAACTCCACAATATTGCACACATTATGTGTAGATGTAATGATAGAGCTTCTAAATGAGTAACATAATATAACTTGAGCAATTCAGAATCCCACCTGGAAATACATAATGACTATCAAAGACAGCATGCGAAGAAATACCTTTCATCTTCACTTTTTGTTCTCCTTGGCCCCAGTGCTGATTTCAGTATTATCAATGCCCCTAAAAACAGAAGTGCATGAGTGCTAAACAAGCCTAAAATGATGCATCTCTGGGAGTTGTTCAAAGCTGTTGCCTGCATAGCACCCCAATGCAGAATGGCAGTGCAACAAGATATATATGCTTATGTATGCTCAGTGTTATGAAAACCACAAGCTTATCAGCACTAGAAACCAGTAGCTTCAGAAACCACATGAGCATGCTAATCACTATAGTGTTGTTTGCAGTGACTGAAGGCCACAAATACACAAACTACACTACTAAATAGCCCAACGTTGCATATGCACAAATTGTGGGACGCGACTCAGAGATGCACAGGGGTGCCTTACACAGAGAACATCCCAGGGTACCTCTGAGAACTACAACACCAAGAACTGCTTCTCATCTTTTGACAAGATCAATGTGTAGCTTTTTTTTTTTTTTTTTTTTTTTTTTGGAGGGGGGGATCTGGGTTCTTTATGATAATATACATCAAATGATCAATACATTTTACAGCTTCACAAACACCAGATCCTTTACACCACACATAAATAGCAGCATCTTGATCCACCTTATGATGTCTATGAGTCCTCGGTACAAAAGGCATTGTACAATAAATATAGATGTGCTGTTTTAGGCATGTTTAGCACTCACATGTTACTGTTAACAAGGTCATCGATAATACTGAAATTAGTATCAGGGCCAAGGACAAAAATAAAGCGAAGGCGAAAAGCATAGCTGTCCTTGATGTTCGTTGTGTTTTTGCAACTGGATTTTGAATTTTTCCCTTATAAAGGATCTTGGATTTAACCATAATACTGGATGGCTTACCATGGCCATTGTTCACTGAGTAGGTATTGAGAGAATACATATGCGTATATAAGCTTTTGTAAAGATTATAAATTAGCAAACAGCAACATTAATGAAGGTGACCATAATGTATATCTTGACTGTGTAGTTGTCTTTACCTAGATATTACCTGTTCTCTTTGGAACTGACGCTAAGCTTCCATTCATTGACAAGAGACTGGCATATTGCATCTCATCACTGAAATGTTGCACTTGCAAAGCATTTGGAGTATACACAAGGAAGTTTACTTTTTGTTCATTACCTGGAAAACTGTCACAGAACACAAGAATCCTGACTGTGGAGCAGTTTATTTTATGTTGTGGAGCAGTTTATTTTATGTTGTGCTATAAAGTAATTCTTAAGATTTTGGAATGACCTATATTGTTTGGTTTGCTTAATGTTTCATGGGCATTAGTGTCCAACTTTACTAGTGGGTAGTATTTTCCCATATCATTTTTTTTTTAAATCTCTAAACTCCCTTCTGTTCAGAGTCATGAATTTGGATTAGGATACTAATGTCATATTTGAATATGGAGATTGTGTTGATGCACTAGTGTCTTTTTAGTCTTCCTTCAATTTACACTTGGTTTGAATCAGACTGTAGGGGTTTCCAAAGTAATCAATATTTGAAAATCTGTAATGTAATTGGATAGATAAAAAAGTCCACTCTCTAAACAATGACAAGAGAACACATACATAGGAAGGTAATTTTCAAGCTTTTGGAGCCAGTGGCTCCTTATTCTGGCAGAAGGGTTGAAGGGGAAGGAAGAATGGTGAGTAAAAGGGCTTGTGAGGTTTAGGAATGGAGAGAATCTGAAAAAGTTGCCCAGAACACTGGGTCAGGGGAGACTTAGCTATCTGGTAAGACTACGGCTGATACAGTCCCACATCATACTCCAACTAAACTGGTGTCCTGTCTTTAATGACCCAACATCTGATACAATTTTATCTTCAATACAGAAAATGAAAGTTGATGTTGTATACTGTGATGGAAGACTTGCAAATCATATAAAGATGAATCAAAGCTCACTGAATTGTTTTGTGTGGATCATTTTAATTTCATGTGAAGTAGAAAATTTGCAGAAACTGCAATTAATAATAATTAATGTTCATTTGTCTAAAGAACTGCCAAAAAATGTAAAGCATCCGCTTCAGGGGGATAATTACACTAACGCAGTTAACATTTTACCTAAAATCATATTAAGTAACCTGTTTGCAGAATTCCTACAACTGTAATTTCTGTTATTGAATGTTCTTGCAGATGTGTTTGGTGGTAGTGTGGGCTTGGCAATCACTCAGTCTCTCAATCTAATAAGGATGTTCCAGTGGGGAATCCGTCAATCAGCTGAGCTTATAAACCAGATGACAGGTGTGGAACGTGTCTTGGAGTTTGCTGGTTTGAAGCCAGAACCATCTCTTGAATCACCTTCTGGTAAGATTATTCATTTCAGGTTTGGCAATAGTATGACAGAGCTAATTTTTCCATTCCTGAATTATGTGCCAGTTATGAGATCAGAGTTGTGAACAAAAACTAACACTTAACATTGAAAGCATGTTTATTAGCACACACACAAGTACAGAAGGGGTTGAACTATCTGCTTCAGCAGAGCACTCCTATTTATATTTAAATACAGTGGTAGCTTGTGCAGAATTTTAGCAATGTGCTACATTGTGAAGGCCTACAACCTTTAGACTTACAAGAGTAGTAATCATTATAAAATTGAATATATTTTACATATATAAGTTGAATTGCTTTTATTTAACTTATATTTAAGATTTATAATTAACAGTTTAGCATTGCAAAGAATAAAGTAAAATGAAAGAGAGAGGAAAAGAAATATTGATAGCAATGGGAAACGAAGTCAAGCAGACTAACTGCCAGTCGGAACACTTGACCACTTGGCCATGGTGCCATTATGACAACTGCTGCTCTAAAACCCCTCACACTCTACACTTGCACAATATATTATACACAATTTTAAAGAAAAATACTGACCTTGTACTGGAGCAATATAACAGTCATAACATTGGAAGTGAGGACACTACATCAGAGCATGCATACTTGAAACACAAAAAAGCAGCTGTGTCCCTTCTCTTGAGTCAATTGTAGTGTGGCTGAACATCATTTCAGCACTCAACACTGTTTCTTGGTTACCACAGAGAAAGTACTAAGAAACTGTTTTCATCCATTTTATTTGCATACCAGCATGCATCCAAAGAGAAATGGTGTGATTTTAGTATGATTTCTGTTCACATTAGAAGAGAAATGTTATGATTTCCACCTCATATTCAGAGAGAAATGTTGTAATTTAAATGTAATATTTACCAATGCTGTAGCACATTAACGCATGATAACTGGACACTGCTGCTTAAATAGAATGTTCTAGTGAACAACAATATTTGATAAATAGGCAAGTTCCATAAACGTACTAAAATCAGAAATGTAAAGTCATTAATTGTAGAAGAAGGTAGGAATCAAACTAGTGGCCTCCATGTTGTTAACCACCTGTTGTACCTGCTACACCACAGTGTTTGACAGACAGCATGCAGCATAGCTCTTTCCCTCCTCACAAAATAATGGTTCACTGTTTCATGGTGGATTGTAGAATACTGGATCTGGTCTAGTCAGTGATCCTTATGATGATGCTGGAATTTTGGTTATGTAGCCACATCCTCATAACCAACATGACATTGACATAGCATTTTTTCCATTGAGGTAGTGTGAACATAGGCAGACCTTCATTTTTATGGTATGAGTTTCCCCTATCACCAATCTGCATTTCAGGACTTCATGCTAAGGACATGATGATGTCCCTACACTTTTGTTTCCTTGGTGTAAAATAATCATCCTCAGCTTTGTATATGATATCTGTCAAGCAATATTGGATTCAGTATGGACCAAAGTACCACTATCTGTTGGCCATGTAGGATTTTCACCTGGAGCAGACTCAATCCAGAGATGATAACCCAATTTCATGCATGTTTGAGAGTGACCTTGTCTAGGATGCAGTGATGGGCTTCATTTCACAGCTAATTTTAGCCACTAGCAGTTGCTCAGTGTGCATAGAACAGCCCTCCTATTTGATTTTTTACTAGTTAAAAATCAGTGAACACTATTCTTTTTTCTGTGCATTACTGTATGTCATGCCCAGAGCATCTACAATGGAAAAATATCTGTGAGGTGTCCTCTCTTTTCCAAATATCAGTTTTTCTGCACAGCAGTTGCATTGGTGAGGTAGACAGTTGCATCTGAATCATCAAGAACTTGGATCTTGTCTGAAAGTTACAGCAAATTTCTGGAGTTTCTGACTCCATTGCTCGCTATTGGTCTGGCTTTTAGAGGTTAGTGACAATGAGTGACAAGGTTATGCTTTGACTAACATTGTTACCTCGTCCTGTGTTGGGGTGGCAATCAGTGTTGTTACTTGATGCTGTGTGGTTTCAACATCAACAGATCTCATAAACCCTCATCTCTCTTCTATTACTATTAGCTGTATTAGTGATATGAGGTCCTGATGGTCTCCCACATCTTTTGGCGTACTCTCTTCTGGTGAATTGCCTCATTGTGCTAGCACCATTTGATGAAGCTTTGTGCTGTCTAGTTTAGGTTTCTGCATGTTCCATGGATCATATTTGCAACAACTCGCCATGATATGGAATGTCTAAGTAGGCTCAATGGTGATATCCTTCAAAATCAGTGCTTAGTAAACTCCTCTGTCATGCCCTTCATCAGTTGTGAAACCATGCTGACTTTTGTCATATTAAGATTCACAATACCAAATCAATTTGTACACACAACTGTTGTCATAACCCTCTGTCACTGGGATCCATCTCTTTGTTATTCTTTAGCTGCATGATTTTCTTTTGGTTGCCATCAAATGTTTTCCTAATTTCTGGCAGAAATTTCTCCCAGGTCTTAAGCTTTTCTTATTGTTTCAACCCACTGCTGGCCTGTGCCATCCATATGAAAGTAAAAGACATTGGCAAGACAAATCATGTCTTTCCATCTGCTGTATTTAGTGATACAGTTGAAACCCTTGAGTGATTTCATCGGATGCTGGCCAGCATCTCCTGAAAACTCTGAAGCATGAAAAACTGTGGAGAGAAAAACATTTTGAAAGCTAGTGTGTTACAAAGAGATGTATTATAATGTAAATGGATAGATAAAAAATCTACTCACCAAGCGATGGAAGGGGAACATGCATGCAAAATGATTTAACTTTTACAAGCTTCCACAGCCAGTGCCCGCTTCTTCTGGCAGAAGAGGGGTGAAGAAAAAATACTGGGGAAGCTTAGGGAGAGGGGTACAATTCAGAAAAATCACCCAGTACCCCAGGTCAGGGATGGCTTAATGAACAGGATGAGAAGGAAGACTGCATTGTTCCCCTGCTGCTGCGTGTTGAATAGATTTTTTATCTATCCGTTTACATTATATCATCAAAGGTATGTATTAGTCATTCAGAACACTTAAGAATGGAAGAATACCACATTTAAATTGAGACTGATGTAAGAAATTGAACTCTGGAATATAAATTGCATTGTGTGTAAAGTGAACTGCAAGTAAACAGTCATTCAAAGTAACACTTACACTGCCAAGCCACCTTCAAAGAAATATATAAAAAGAAAATACAATCTGGCTATAGCAAACAGAGATAGCAGTCATGTGTGCATGAGGTGGGCTTACTTGTGTGGATGTGTGTTTGTTTTCTTTTCTGAAGAAGCCTTTGGCTTGAAGCTCAATGTGTAACAGTTTTTCATAGCACCTATCTGTAATTCAAGGTTCATCTTTATGGTGAGTATAAATCTATCCGTTTCATAATGTTGTTGATATTTCACCCTGGACTTTGCATTGTTTGCCATCCTTATCAGTCATCTAAAACTTTTATATACTTCCTATCAGTTCTGAAAAATTCCATTACATTCATATAATAAACTGTCTTTCCAAAATAAGTCACAAAATATTGTATAGCTCCACATTAAATTATCAGTCAGTTCTGAGCTGTCTAAATGCTTTTTCATATTGTTTGTTGAATAACAAGCACCAAAATGAAAAATATAAGGAGAAGATAAAATTGCTACTAATCATAAAGATGATGTGTTAAGTTGCAGACAGGCAAAAGGAAAAGACAGTTATATATTAGCTTTTGGCCAAGGCCTTCTTCAGAAAAGGTAACACACACACATTCATTCATACAAGCAAGCACACCTCATCCACACATTACTGCCATCACTAGCAACTTAGACTGTCATGATGAAACTGTGGAGAGGAAAACATTCTGTGTGCTACAAATGGATATATTAATCATTTAGAACACTTAATAATGAAAGCATACCACATTTAAATTAAGATTGACATTGGCATCCAAGTCCATGATGACGGTCATGTGTGAATGAAGTGTGTTTGTTAGTAGCTTTCACCAGCAGCAATTGATGCATCTAAGTTTGCACCAGCACAGTCTGTTGCTGTGATACCACTGTAATAGTCTAAATTGATTGATGTATTAACTTTGCTTCGAACAGAGTTATATTTACCTCTTCTTTCTTGAAGAAAAGACTGCATCGTCTATCCCCATAATAAAGAATGCAGTATAATACAGTCATAAATAACATTGTCATTATATCCAAAGATTGCAGCTGTGATGTATCATTTTCATGGTGGGCAATTTAGAAATGAAAGGAACTGCCTCCCCTTCCACAAAATGTATTGCAAACTTTTACAATAAATATATATACTGTTACCAGTAACAGAAGAAATACTGAATTTAATTGATGAAAGGAGAAAATATAGAAATGCAGTTAATGAAGCAGGCAAAAATGAATACAAACATCTCAAAAACGAGATCAACAGGGAGTGCAAATTGGCTAAGCAGGGATGGCTAGAGGACAAATGTAAGGATGTAGAGGGTATCTCACTAGGGGTAAGATAGATACTGCCTACAGGAAAATTAAAGAGACTTTTGGAGAACAGAGAGCCACTTGTATGAATATCAAGAGCTCAGATGGAAACCCAGTTCTAAGCAAAGAAGGGAAAGCAGAAAGGTGGAGGGAGTATATAGAGGGCCTATACAAGGGCAATGTACATGAGGACAATATTATGGAAATGGAAGAGGATGTAGATGAATATGAAATGGGAGATACGATACTGCGTGAAGAGTTTGACACAGCACCGAAAGACCTGAGTCGAAACAAGACCCCGGGAGTAGACAACATTCCATTAGAACTACTGATGGCTTTGCGAGAGCCAGTCCTGACAAAACTCTACCATCTACTGAGCAAGATGTATGAGACAGGCAAAATACCCTCAGAATTCAAGAAGAATATAACATTTCCGATCCCAAAGAAAGCAGGTGCTCACAGATGTAAAAATTACCGAACAATCAGTTTAATAATACTAACGCATACTGTCTACAGATAAATGGAAAAACTGGTAGAAGCTGACCTTGGGGAAAATCAGTTTGGATTCCGTAGAAATGTTGGAACCCGTGAGGCAATACTGACCCTACGACTTATGTTAGAAGCTAGTTTAAGGAAAGGCAAACATACGTTTCTAGCATTTGTAGACTTGGAGAAAGCTTTTGACAATGTTGACTGAAATACTCTCTTTCAAATTCTGATGGTGGCAGGGGTAAAATACAGGGAGTGAAAGGCTATTTACAATTTGTACAGAAACCAGATGGCAGTTATAAGAGTCGAGGGACATGAAAGGGAAGCAGTGGTTGGGAAGGGAGTGAGACAGGGTTGTAGCCTATCCCCGATGTTATTCGATCTGTACATAGAGCAAGCAGTGAAGGAAACAAAAGAAAAATTCGAAATAGGTATTAAAATCCATGGAGAAGAAACAAAAACTTTGAGGTTCGCCGATGACATTGTAATTCTGTCAGAGACAGCAAAGGACTTGGAAGAGCAGTTGAACGGAATGGACAGTGTCATGAAAAGAGGGTATAAGATGAATATCAACAAAAGCAAAACGAGGATAATGGAATGTAGTCGAATTAAGTCTGGTGATGCTGAGGGAATTAGATTAGGAAATGAGACGCTTAAAGTAGTAAAGGAGTTTTGCTATTTGAGGAGTAAAATAACTGATGATGGTCGAAGTAGAGAGGATATCAAATGTACACTGGAAATGGCAAGGAAAGCGTTTCTGAAAAAGAGAAATTTGTTAACATCAAGTATTGATTTAAGTGTCAGGAAGTCGTTTCTGAAAGTATTTGTATGGAGTGTAGCCATGTATGGAAGTGAAACATGGATGATAACTAGTTTGGACAAGAAGAGAATAGAAGCTTTCAAAATGTGGTGCTACAGAAGAATGCTGAAGATTAGATGAATAGATCATGTAACTAATGAGGAGGTATTGAATAGGATTGGGGAGAAGAGAAGTTTGTGGCACAACTTAACTAGAAGAAGTGATCGGTTGGTAGGACATGTTCTGAGGCATCAAGGGATCACCAATTTAGTATTGGAGTGCAGTGTGGAGGGCAAAAATCGTAGAGGGAGACCAAGAGATGAATACACTAAACAGATCCAGAAGGATGTAGGTTGTAGTAGGTATGGGGAGAAGAAGAAGCTTGCACAGGATAGAGTAGCATGGAGAGCTGCATCAAACCAGTCTCAGGACTGAAGACCACAACAACAACAACAACTGTTACCTGACATACACACAATACATCCACCCAGAATCACAAACAGGAAGAGATATGAAGAGTGAAAAATTTGACATCGGCTTAAGGAAACATTAGAACATAGATATGTTCATCTTTCCTTTCGTTCATATCTCTTTTTGGCATGGGCATGTTGATATCATATCTTTGCCCCACACAGTGTTCCAGTACTTATTAAATGATGTATACTTTTGATTAAACCAAAATAATATCTATCGCAATGTGTGGATGAGATGTACTTACTTGTGTGAATGAATGTGTGTGTGCTAATGTGTAAATGTCTTTTCATTTTGCCTGTCTGTAATTTAACGTGTCATCTTTACAGTGAATAGCAATCTATTTTTTCCTTATATTATTTATATAACCTGGAGTTACTGTTGTTTAAGAGCCATGGTAACATGCATATCTGACAGAACACACATTTTAACATTATTTTCCTTATATTATTAATTTATGATGCATGTCATTAATAGTTGTTGAGCATTCTTATAATCACTGTTTAATACTTCAGGAAGAATGCCACCTTCCAACTGGCCAGCAACAGGACAAATCAAGTTTCATCATGTGTTCTTAAAGTATAGTGAAAATTCTCCACCTGTACTGAAGGATTTAAATTTCACTATAATGCCTCAAGAAAAGGTTCGTTGTGAAGTTTATTGTTTCTTACTTATTATTGTGAAGCACACAAATTACTTAGTTCTGAACCTGTAGCAACTTCATTAACTACACAAACATTTAAAGAATGTCCCAGTTCTTATTAAGTTAATATTGATTATGTGTAATAACAAAACTATACATTTATTTTATATCAAACAGCCAGCTAAAAACCATGATAAGCTTGCAACTATTATGATGGATGTTCTCAGTTTTAAGGAAGAGCTTTTCATCATTGATAGGTGTCTAGCATGGTTTTCATCACACCATTTGGCACCAGTTGTTCATTTCTCATCTCAGAAGCCCCAGACGTAACTACAGCTTTTCTAATGATGTCTCAGCTTTGTGCCTCTTCCGCTTACATACCTATTTCCTGGAAGTCTTTTCTGATCACAGTATTTTTATTTTTGTTTTGAGTCAAAGATGTTGAAGATGTATTTTGTCTATTTAGAATCATTCAGTCTTCTTATGTGGTCATAAAACCAAGCTCTGAATTGGTGCATTATGTCCATAATATTTTGTACTTTAGAACATATTTCTTAATTCAGTTTTTCTGTAGATACAATTTTATATAATTTGGACACAGTATATTACATAAGATCTTTATCTCTTTTCTTCATAATTCCACTAGTCAACATATCTCAGAAAGGATAAGACACTCACATGCATATAGGCACACCAGTTTTAGAACCGAATTGTAATGTTGAACTTTGTTATTTATGGAAAAGCACTTTTTGTTGTAAACATGTCATGTGGTTTGGAAAGCTATTGGTGTTTTTCTGCTCCTTGCTTTGAAGGTTCTTTATCTAGCCTCTTAGCTGCAATCCATTCACCAGATATTTAAACCTGTCCACAGGTTTTATTGTTCTGTAGCCTATTAGCTACTGAATGGGTTGTAGTGCCCTTGGTATTTGTTACTACTTCTGTGTGTGTGTGTGTGTGTGTGTGTGTGTGTGTGTGTGCGTGCGTGCGTGTGTGTGTGTGTGTGTGTGTGTGTGTGTGTGTGTGTGTGTGCGTACAGAAAAAAAGATATTTGTTAGCAAATTTATACTGCTACTTCTTTCAGGATGTTAGTTTGTTCTTTTGGTGTTTCAAAATATTCTATCCTTATGGCAATACGTCATCTGTAAAAACTAAATACAGTAGTCTGTTTCCACACCTTTCTTCTTATTCTCTGAAATGTTTAAACAGGTTCCAGAGTTTTAATTCCTTGTGCCAGTCTTGCATTATTTTTTCCAGTATACAACTGGACAAGAATAGTGAAGAAACATTGTCCTCCAAAACTCTTGGTGTGATTCCAAATGTTTAGAGAAGCTTCTTCAAAATTTGACACTGTCCTTTATGTTGGCCACAGTTGCTCTTATACTATAATCCCTAGCATTTTTTCATTGACAACCATTTCTGCCAGTATACTGAAGGAGTCATATGCCTTTCTAAAACCTACAAAAGTAGAGACATATTGTCTTCCTCTCACTATTTGAAATCTTATTAATGTTTTCAGATTTTGTATTTTTTCCGCTGTAAACCAGACTTTTCAGAATCATCCTTATTATTATCTCTGTTTATTCCTGATTTGTTATGCACCCCATTAAGATTAATTGTGATACTTCATCCTTGTTATTATCTCAGTTTATTCCTGACTTGTTATGCTCCTCATTAAGATGAATTGTGATACTATCTTGCACTTTACTAGGAGTAATGAGATGCCATGAAAATTAGTCAATTCTGTAGTGTGGCCTTTCTTATGCACGCAATGAATCACTCTTACTTCCAATCATATTGTAGCTCTTTGTTCTGCTGTGGGAACACTGCACTGACAAAGCAGATTGCTGTCAATGAATCTGAACCCCAGGTACAAACACTTTGATAGTCAATCTGGCTCATGGATTTGTTGTTTTTGGTTGCTTGTCTAGTGTATGTTCTGTATGATATGAAAAATGTTCTACATTGTACATTGGTTCTGTGATTATTCACCACCGCCATTGCCTATACATTGGTGACTGTGTGTGGCCATGTTCACATGTAATTTTGTCATTTCTGACTATTGTGCAGCTATAGTGCTGCCATTATGCCACCATTGTGCCCTGCAATTGATGCATGTAGACAACAATTTTCATGGCATGGCATTGGATGCTACAAAAAACACCCCACATGTAGCTTGTATGGTAAAATGTGACACTCCAATTGCATATGGTCACACACAGTGCTACATTAGTGTGCAACCCTGCTGAACATTGGAATGTAAAAACTATGTACTTTGTCATCATGCATGGGACCTTGTTCTTGGCTCAAATGGCTTTGAGCACTATGGGACTTAACTGCTGAGGTCATCAGTCTCCTAGAACTTAGAACTACTTAAACCTAACCAACCTAAGGACATTACTCACATCCATGCCCGAGGCAGGATTCGAACCTGTGACCGTAGCGGTCACGCGGTTCCAGACTGTAGTGCCTAGAACCGCTCGGCCACTCCGTCCAGCGGACCTTGTTCTATTCACAAACTGGGTAACACCTGAGCCGCAGCAGTCCAACTGATTTTATTTGTGCCTACTCACTTTAGAAGAGACTTGAGCCATATCAAGTGTGAATCTGATCATGCCGGTCCTCATGCAATTGGCTGCATCCCTCCCCCATCATCTACCATGCATCATGTCCCATAGGGACAATATTTACTCAGCTGTTCTTCCATTATGAACATTGCCTTGCCAATCTACCAACTACTGGACACACCTCAAACTACCACCATTCCAGCCAGATACTTCAACATTATGGTTAGCCATTGTGGACAGCATCTAGCATCTTCAGATCTAGTGACATCAGTGACGGCTTGAAATTTGTTACCCAGCTAAGCCAGTTTGGGGAACATGTGGACACAGTAGGTGTTATAATCCTCAGCCTCTCCTCACCGATCCCCCACCCTTCTACCAATGGTCCACTCCATCACATCATTTATGAAACAGTTTTAAGCAAAAACACTCCATTGTATTTTTTGCATCAATTCTGCACACAGATCAACCTTCACCTCATCCCTGACCATTAGTTAAGGTCCGTGTGTGTTGGGAATCTCTGCCCTGTAAGACTAACTAACCATGGTCACCCATGAGCACAAACCATTACAAGTATGCCTTAAACTTTCTGACAGGATACACTCTGTCATACAACACAGACATTGCAGCACTAATGTCAGCAACAATGACAGAGTGCATGACTCACAACTTCAGTTTCAGTGCAAATGATAGCCTGCTAATCTAGCTGAGCCAACACTGCCCAACTTCCACCAATGCTGATGTAACTGCACCCAGCTGGTGCAATGATCTTCATGTGGCATCAACAAACCACAGCTTCCCCATCATCCATGCCATACCTGCATCTGTGGAGAACATTGCAAACTACATTGTGTCCACACTTGCTTAGCATGCCATCAACCACAATGTGCCTGCACACAATCACTTTCATTAGTATCACACAACATACACCGATTCTACCCACAATTGCCATCCTCCATGCAGTTTTCCAAATTACATACTAGATTCATTGTAGATGCACCAGACCAAACACGATATTTAGATTGTCTCAGTTTGCCAATTGACAATGCTAGATGACATCTGCCTCATCTCTTTCTTAATAACAGACGTTTTGTAAATGTCCACATCTGGCTATACCTCATTGACATAGGCTCAGATTTCAGCACTTCACTGCCCATCTCACTAGGCCAAACGCTATCCCACAGACCTGCTCAACTCCACAGAGCAAATGATTAAACAATCCAAGTCTGTTTCTCACAAGTCTGTACACTAGAGCTTGTCTTCAATGAAGAATTCACTTGGGCATTTATCATCACAGATGTAGTAGAACCAGTTATCAGTGCAGACTTTCTCCAGCACATACACTTAGTCCAATACCTGACTAAGGTGTTCTAACTCACACAACCTGTGGCCACTCTGCTTCTGGTGTACTTGTGCATGCCCTTTAAGCAGCCCACCACAACATAACAGGCCTCTCTGCACTCCTATGCTCCTACCACCACCTCACATGGATGTGACTGATGCTCATTGGCTTCTCCAGGAAAGGCTCTACAACTTCGACTGTATTCAACCCATCCAAGAACTCCTTTAAGACACACGTGAATTGAGCTTCCACTTACAATGGGACAACAACATCATCAAATATAAGAACTTCATCATACAACACAACATATTCATAAGTGGTTGCATTAACTGTCTTCAACTGTTGTGCGGGTTCCCGGGTTCGATTCCCGGCGGGGTCAGGGATTTTCTCTGCCTCGTGATGGCTGGGTGTTGTGTGATGTCCTTAGGTTAGTTAGGTTTAAGTAGTTCTAAGTTCTAGGGGACTGATGACCATAGATGTTAAGTCCCATAGTGCTCTGAGCCATTTGAACCATTTTTCAACTGTTGCCTCCAACTCACTGATATATATACACCACACCAACCCAGCACCTCTAATGCCACCCAAGAATAAACTCACTACACCACTTCCTGCTACCCCAAAAAAAGTCAGGAGTGCACTGCTTATTTACTACTGAATCTTAGTGCACCCCCCCCCCCCCCCTCCCCACTGTAGTTACTCAGGCAGCCTGCCATTAAGAACAGAACCATCCAAAAGATACACCTGGGCACCCAGTATGCCACAGACCTCACTGACTGCTGCTTGATCTACTGAGGGCTGCCAAAGCAGCAGTGGATGAGCTCTTACAAGCAGGGATAGTTCACACCTCTGATAGTTCTGATAGTTCATGGGCTTCTCCTTTTTTTAAAAAAGAAAAAATGCCACAACAGATCTCTCATGTTGTGCAATGATTACACAATACTCAGTGGTCATTTCAGTATGGACAGGACTTCATTCAATAGTTAGTGAACGCCTCTGTTTACCTACAAATACCTATGTATCCAGACAAAATTCACAAAAGGCTATTATCATGCATTTTGGTTTCGTTAGGTGAAAGTTCATGCAGTACAGACTTAAGGATATAACACAAATATGGCAGTACTTCATTGATTGTTTAATCTTAAAATTCCCGTTGTGTTATACTTATCTTCATGACATTTTAATTTTCTCGCCAAATGAGGAATCTCTCAATAACCACTTCAGGCAAGTTTTTGATGCCTTCTCTCTCAACAGTGTCATAATCAATGGAGACAAATGTCAATTTTGACTCAGAGAAGTCGCATTCCACAGTCACATTGTCAATTTATTGAGTATCCACACCACACCATAATGCATAGAGTATCCAACTACTGACTCCACCACAAAGATGATAAATTTCTACAGAAGATACCTTCCACAAGCAACCTATCTGCAAATTCTGTTAACAGAAGCTCACACCAGCAAGAATACAAGCACCAAATGCAAACTCGCAAGGACAGGAAGATGGAATCTGCTTTTGAAAGCAATAATAACAGCCTTACCCAAGTCATCACCTTGGCACATTCCCTTCCTCATGCACATCCCATCATAACAGCAGTAGCAAGTGACACAACTATCAGAACTGTGCAATGACAAAAGATGGGATGCATGCAGCAGCCACTCCATTTCTTCTCGCTCAAACTCACATCTTCACAAATAAGTGGCCTGTGTATGACAGGGAGTTACTGGTAGTTTATGAAGCAGTATGCCATCTCAGAAGGACATAGAAGGATGACACCTGTTATCTACACCAACCATTACACACTTAGCAGATTATTTTTCACACATCAGTGCCTTGTCATCAATTCTTGATTATGGTCAGTTTGCTGAGGCACAACAACATGTTGAACTGTTACAAGCCCTCATTCATGACTCATCCATGAATCTACAGATCTAATCTCATCCTGTCCCAGGGGTGACCTGCCCTTTACTTTATGACAGTTTCAAAATTGGACATGCCTTCCTGTACCTTAACAATACTGCCATGTTATACTCGAACAGCTCCACAATTTGTCATAACTGGGCATTCACCCAACCACCCACCTAGTGACAGACAGATTATACACTTTGTGCTCATGTATGTGTCCCATGTCAAAAGAAGTCTCAAGACACTGCAACAGCTCATAGGATGTTTTGAAATCCATAAAGGGTACTTATAACATGTACATTTGGCTGCCCCATGTCCATCACAACAACCCTAGTGGGAAGTTCAGATCTGCACTCTTCCTTGAACTATGCAACATGACAGAAACTAAGTGATGATCAGGTCAAACAGTGGCACCAGATGTTAAAGGTAGCCCTGATGTATCATGGAGGACAGTGGACTGAGGGATTCCTGTGAGTCCTCCTTGGAGTTTCCACAGCACAAAAACAAAACCTTGAAGCCTCACTGGCCAAAATTCTGCACAACCAGACATTATCCCTGTCAACACCCTTCACACTCCCAGTCCTGGATGCTGATATGCACTCATGCTACAGCTGGCTCCTCAGCAAGCCAACCACCTCCACATTTACCACCTTCACGCCATCTGATGTATGCCACAACCCAATGACCTCATTGCTGCAGATCACACTGCACATGGAAGTCCTACCCATCTCTGTACAGTCCCACTGACACATCACTCCATGCAGCCTTCCTCACAGTGCTGTGCACTAAGCCCACCACCCCCCTCCCCCAACTGGCTCTGTTGGAACACTGTACCTACAAATAGGATAATTGTCAGTCGTCTGGAGTCCTTGGCAGTAACTCTCTGAAAGTCAGTCTGCCTTATGGATTTGTTGTGTTCGGTTGCTGTGTAATAACAAAAGTATTCTACATTGTATCCATGTTGTGTGATGATTCACCACCATCACTACTTATATCCAGTCTCATAAACTGATGGAGAGCGGTATGCTGAACACATGCCCCTCCATCTCAGTATCCATGACACCTGTTGGCTGAGGATGACATGGGAGCTGGTTGGTACTGTTGGCCTTCGTGGCTTGTTCGGACAGAGTTCAGTTTTTTATCTCCATACGGCCATATGTTTTTCATGGTTTATGTGAAATATTTATAGCTTTTTGAGGTGCAAGTTTCCATAATTCTGCTATTATGGAGTCTTTCCCATCAGGCTTTTTGTATTTTAGTCTGTGGATATTGTGTTTGATGTCGTTGTTTTCTGGAGAAGGAGATACCCCTTTTTACCATGTAGTTTATTAGTTCTGATTGGATTAATTGATTTTTCATAACTTTGAAGATTCTTAAGGAACTTGCAAGTATAATAGTCTGTTTTTCTTTTTGTTCCATTAAGATTCCATCCTTCATTTGAAAACATGTGGGGAGTTTTATCCTCCTCTTAAAAATTTCTTTAATATTTGTGAGATTCATTTAATTGATAGTCATTGTGAATTTGTTTTGCTTTGTGTGCTCACTGGCTTTCATATATGAACCAGTCGTCTTCTCCCTTGGATGTATGATATTTTCTCCAAAGAGTTAAATGATTCTTTAGTGTCAGCTTATAATTAATATCCCCGTGAGAGTGTTTCTTTCTATTTTAGTCCCTGCTTTCTCTCTCTCTCTCTCTCTCTCTCTCTCTCTCTCTCTCTCTCTCTCTTTCTCCCTCCCTCTCTCTCTCTCTCTCTCTCTCTCTCTCTCTCTCTCTCTCTCTCTCTCTCTCTCTCTCCCTCTCCCTTCCTCCCCCCATCCCCCACTCCCCAACCCCCACCCCACCCCCAAGTAACTACCTGGCTTCCTACCTTCCTATGTACCTATCTATTTATGCTGTGTATGGTGATGTCCATGTTGTTTTTCTTCCTGGCTAGACATCTACATCTACATCTACACTCTGCAAACCACGATGAAGTGGATGACAGAGGGTACATCTCATTGCACAAGTTATTGCAGTTTCTTTCTATTTCATTGACATATGAAGTGCGGGAAGAATGACTGTTTGAATGCCTCTGTGCATGCTGTAATTATTCTAATCTTGTCCTCACAATCTCTATGTGAGCAATATGTAGGGGATTGTGGTATATTCCTAGAGTCATCATTTAAAGCTAGTTCATGAAACTTTATTAATAGACTTTCTTGGGACAGCTTACATCCATCTTCAAGAATCTGTTGGTTCAGTTTTGTCAGTATCTCTGGGAGACTCTCCCATGGATCAAACAAACCTATGACCATTCATATTGTCCTTCTCTGAATACATTCAATTCTGTTGTTAGTCCTATTTGGTATAGGTCTCACACACTTAAGCACTATTCTAGAACCAGTCACATGAGTGATTTGTGAGCAATCTCCTTTGCAGACTGATTGCACTTCCCGAGTATTTTACCAAATAACTGAAGTCTACCACTTGCTTTGCCTTGCCACAGTGGATACAGTGGTTCCTGTCAGATCACCGAAGTTAAGCGCTGTCGGGTGTGGCCGACACTTGAATGGGTGACCATCCGAGCTGCCATGTGCTGTTGCCATTTTTCGGGGTGCACTCAGCCTCATGATGCCAATTGAGGAGCTACTCGACTGAATAGTAGTGGCTCCGGTCAAAGAAAACCATCATGATGACCGGGAGAGCAGTATGCTGACCACATGCCCCTCCTATCTGCATCCTCAGATGAGGATGACATGGTGGTCAGATGATCCTGATGGGTGACATGTGGCCTGAAAATGGAGTGCTACCACCTGCTTTATCCACAACTGAATCTATGCGACAATTTCATTCCATATACCTTCAATGTGTTACACCCAGGTATTTGTATGATTTGATCAGTTCTAACTGTGACTCACTAATACTGTAATTGTAGGATACTTCATTTTTTCATTTTCTGAAGTGCAAAATGTTACATTCTTGAACATTTAAAGCAAGTTTCCAATCTTTCTGCCACCTTGAAATCTTATCAAGATCTGACTGAACATTTATGTAACCTATTTCAGACAGTACTTCATAATAGATAATTGCATCATCTGCAAAAGTCTGACATTACTGTTAATACTGTGCTCGAGGTCATTAATGTACACCATGTACAGCAAGCTTTCCAACAGACTTCCTGGAGACACATCCAGACTCTTCATCCAACATAACATTCTGTTTTGATGCCCTATATAATCGTACTTTTGACTATAAGTGTAGGTTTGGTACTGAGTCAGATTCCTTTCAGAAATTAAGAAATCTGAGTCAGATTCCTTTCATAAATTAAGAAATACTACAAAATTGTGTGGACATTGTTGAAGATTATATTTCTTGGGTAATTCAATGAGTTGTTTTCCATTTTAATTGGCCCTTTTATGCACCATGTAGAACTCAACAACATTCGTATACCTTGGTTTCCATCCAACTTTTGCATTAAAATCACTCAGTGATATTTTTGTGTCATAATTCAGGATCTTCACTATTCTGGTACCTGCTGTACTCTAGAATTAATATGTCTTTTTTTTTTCAAAGTCCTTATGATTTTTGTCACTGTTGGGCCTTGGATCTTAATAAAACTACAGTGTGTGTTTTTCTTCACACAGTGCATTGTTATCAAATAGGATGTGTCATTTATGGGTTCAAAGTTTGAGACAGATCTAAGGATTTTGTTGTTGACAACAAAGGATGTGCTGCAACACTGGATGTTCTTCATAACTCTCTTGTGGGATTTGCTCTTAAAGAATCAGTATCCATCTGATTTAAAAATTTCTTTATCCGTAAAGTGAGTTTCCTCCAATACTATTACTAAAACTTAATTTTACTGGAGAACTTTAGTTAGTTTTTTCATCTTCACAGTTCATACTAATGAGCTTATGTTTTGTGTTGTTAAGATCATCCTAGATTTGTGTTTAAGTGTATGAATTATCATATGGGGTATTAATTTGATTTCATTGTGCCATCACGCTCTTTTATCTTGAGTTTGTTTGGTAGTAATTACTCACACCTAACACAACCCAGTGTCATCAGTCCTGGATTGCCTTGATTTTGTCATCTACATTGCACCTTCTTTTATATGAGCTTATGTTGAACAACAGCATTACTGGGTTTTTCATTCCAGCTCGCAATACCCCTGGCAGAGTTATTATAATAATAATTGTAATTATTATTACTGCTGTTACTAAACTGCAATCTTGTGATTGCACTAATTTAATCAACATCCTCAGAAGTACATGCATTCTTGCCTTGCCACATGGTGATTCTCATGTGAAAACTCAGAGTCTTGTGGCTTTGTTACTGGCTTCAAGCCCAAACTAACAATGTCTGCATCTTTTGTACTTGCTGCAGTTGAATATTTGATCTGTGTACATAGTATAGGAAGCTAGAGAGTTTGAGACTGGATAGTATAAAAATCTGGTAGGGCATGTTGATACATGTACTGAATGACAGCACAATAATGCTAGATAATTTACAGCAAATATCTTTTTAAGTCACTGAAGGATTATGTAAATATAAAATGTGCCAGACAAAAGAAATAACAGAAGAAAGAGGAAAATACAGATATCAGATACAACCAAACAAAATGAAGCAAAAGAATGAGATCACTAAGTTTCTTGATTTTTTTCTGAGAGTGATTTATATGAGATTGGTTTCAAATTAAACTGTCATAATATTTTAATATCCTGGGACTTGGTAAAATACATTTAAGCCTATGGAAAGAGAATAAAATATCTACATATTCATGGTTTAACTTTACAGGTAAGTACCTGTAAATTTCTGGGAATATATACAGATGACAGACTTTCGTGGAATCAGCAAATAGATCATGTTTGTGGTAAAATAACATCTAGTCTGTATTTACTAAGGAGATTAGTCGAATATCTAGATATTGAAGCAATAAAAATAGCCTATTTTGGGTTAGTGTATCCCCATCTATCTTAGGGAATTGTATTGTGAAAGGATGTGGGTTTTAAGGGAGAGGGTAAGGAGTCATTCCAATCCCGGGAGCGGAAAGACTTACCTTAGGGGGAAAAAAGGTGGGAATATACTCGCGCGCGCGCACACACACACACACACACACACACACACACACACACACACACACACACACACATATCCATCCATACATATACAGACACAAGCAGACGTATTTAAAGGCAAAGAGTTGGGGCGGAGATGTCAGTCGAGGCGGAAGTGCAGAGGCAAAGATGATGTTGAATGACAGGTGAGGTATGAGTGGCGGCAACTTGAAATTAGCGGAGATTGAGGCCAGGTGGATAACGAGAAGAGAGGATATATTGAAGGGCAAGTTCCCATCTCCGGAGTTCGGATAGGTTTGTGTTGGTGGGAAGTATCCAGATAACCCGGATGGTGTAACACTGTGCCAAGATGTGCTGGCCGTGCACCAAGGCATGTTTAGCCACATGGTGATCCTCATTACCAACAAACACTGTCTGCCTGTGTCCATTCATGCGAATGGACAGTTTGTTGCTGGTCATTCCCACATAGAAAGCATCACAGTGTAGGCAGGCCAGTTGGTAAATCACGTGGGTGCTTTCACATGTGGCTCTGCCTTTGATCGTGTACACCTTCCGAGTTACCGGACTGGAGTAGGTGGTGGTGGGAGGGTGCATAGGACAGGTCTTACACCAGGGGCGGTTACAAGGCTAGGAGCCAGAGGGTAGGGAAGGTGGTTTGGGGATTTCATGGGGATGAACCAAGAGGTTACGAAGGTTATGTGGATGGCAGAAAGACACTCTTGGTGGAGTGGGGAGGATTTCATGAAGGATGGATCTCATTTCGGGGCAGGATTTTAGGAAGTCATATGCCTGCTGGAGAGCCACATTCAGAGTCTGATCCAGTCCCGGGAAATATCCTGTCACAAGTGGGGCACTTTTGGGGTTCTTCTGTGAGTGGTTCTGGGTTTGGGGGATGAGGAAGTGGCTCTGGTTATTTGCTTTTGTACCAGGTCGGGAGGGTAGTTGCGGGATGCGAAAGCTGTTTTCAGGTTGTTGGTGTAATGGTTCAGGGATTCAGGACTGGAGCAGATTCATTTGCCACAAAGGCCTAGGCTGTAGGGAAGGGACCGTTTGATATGGAATGGGTGGCAGCTGTCATAGTGGAGGTACTGTTGCTTGTTGGTGGGTTTGATGTGGACGGATGTGTGAAGCTGGCCATTGGACAGATGGAGGTCAACGTCAAGGAAAGTGGCATGGAATTTAGAGTAGGACCAGGTGAATCTGATGGAACCAAAGGAGTTGAGGTTGGAGAGGAAATTCTGGAGTTGTTCTTCACTGTGAGTCCAGATCATGAAGATGTCATCAATAAATCTGTACCAAACTTTGGGTTGGCAGGCTTGGGTAACCAAGAAGGCTTCCTCTAAGCGACCCATAAATAGGTTGGGATACGAGGGGGCCATCCTGGTACCCATGGCTGTTCCCTTTAATTGTTGATATGTCTGGCCTTCAAAAGTGAAGAAGTTGTGGGTCAGGGTGAAGCTGGCTAAGGTGATAAGGAAAGAGGTTTTAGGTAGAGTGGCAGGTGTGGAAGTTTCTTTCTATTATATATATATATATATATATATATATATATTCTGCTTGTGTATCGGCGCTTTCCCGCTTGGTAAGTCTTGGAATCTTTGTTTTTAATATATTTTTCCCATGTGGAAGTTTCTTTCTATATAGTGTATCAATAACCTAAATGTAATTATTGTAACATTGCCGATGCACGTCAAATACATGTGTTCGAGCTGTAAGATAAATAAATAAATAAAAAACAGTTTATTCTGAATGATGCACAACAAAAGAAAACTTTAATACTGTGGTGGTCAACAAAAAGACAAATAATTCATAATCATGTTCTTAATATCATGTACACATTGCACAGTGTAAAATTCACCATCATGTTCTTAATATCAAGTATACATTCCACAATGTAACTGAAGTACTTAAAGCTAGATTAATGATAGCATTATTCAGTTAATTTATAAACTACTAGACTGTCCTATTGGGACTAATTATTGGAAAATTTTCATTGCAGGTTGGCATAGTTGGTCGAACAGGAGCCGGAAAATCCTCCATTATTGCTGCACTTTTCAGGCTAGCTAACATAGAAGGAGAAATTATGATTGACAACATAGACACAGGTACTATAGGCCTCCATGATTTCCGCCCTAAAATCTCAGTCATTCCTCAGGAACCGGTGCTCTTCTCTGGATCTCTCCGTAAGAACTTGGATCCATTTGATGAATTTCCAGATGCTGAAATTTGGCAGGCTCTGGGAGCAGTAAGTTTTTGAACAGTGACTTACATGTCCGCTTTACACACTTACTTTTACATTCTTAGAAAAATGTATTTCTTGTAGTTTTTGCATTATTGTAATTTATACAGTTGAAGAATTATTTTCAGAGTACGTATAAGTGTCTGAAGTTCGAATATTTTTTCCTGGTTTCAAATGTTTAGTAATATTATAATCAAACAATGGAAAATCCAGAATGGAATGTAACAATATTATGAGAAAGAAAGTTGCTATTCACCATATAGCAGAGATACTGAGTCACAGATAGGCACAGCAAAAAGACTCTCACAATTATAGCTTTTGACCATTAAGGTCTTCATCAACAATACACACACACGCACACACACACACACACACACACACACACACACACACACACACACACACACACACACAGAGAGAGAGAGAGAGAGAGAGAGAGAGAGAGAGAGAGAGAGAGAGAGAGAAATGCACACAACTCACACACAGAACTGCAGTCTCAGGCAACTGAAACCACACTTATATTTGTGATTTAAAGTTACCAACTTTATACTAGTAGACTGTACAGACAGATAGTAGTGCAATCTGAGGATGCAATTTGTATTGCTAAACTGATTTTCCAATAGTATGATGACAACTATTATGCCTACCAAACTGTTCTGAACATATCACTATTGAAGAGAGAAGATAACAATTTGTCAAATATTAATATAGATGTTATGTATAGATTTTGTTATTATCATTCAGGAACTGTGTAATGTACATCTGTACCTTTATTGTAATTGTATCTGTTGTATAGTAAATTGTAATTTATGTAAATGTAAATGGCGGGTGAGCCAGAACACACCTACAAAACTTCAAAGGTTGTTCAGGGATACCTTCTAAGTATATGGGTAGATCATAGTATGGGCCAGTATTTATGGCTACGATGGAGAACAAATGCAGCAGTTACATTTATTTAAACTTTATTAGCCAACATAAATACATGCAACTGCTTTGGACCAGGACTCAGATTGCACTACTATCTATCTGCACAGTCCAAAGATTGTTCCCTTCTTGTGGCATAAGGTGTCTGGAGACTGTGTTGAGATCAATACTCCCACAGATACCCCTCTCCCCCTCCCCTGCTGGGAGTGTGGAGCACTGTAGGTTATTGCTGTGTCAAGTGCAAGGCTGGTGTAGGTTGTGGATGGTGCACGAGCAGACACAGCCGGACCATTTATCATGCGGCCTGCATCTTGCATGGGTTGTTGCTCTTTAGTGGCGCCAAGTGCAGCAGTAAGTGAGGAGATGAAGGCACAGGTGCATTTGGCCAACCATGTCATTGCTGGTTTGTGAGCAGACACAGCTGGACTGTTTCTCGAGTGATTGTTGTAACGGATGCATAGATTGTAGACATGTTACAGTGCCAGATGTTGCAGTGAATGTCATGGGTGCTGTAGCATGACCTGGATAACAAAGCTGGGGGTTATGGTAGATCAGCAGGAGATCAGGCATTGAGAGACAATTCTGCTGGTGGAGAAGGAAGCAGCAACATACTTTGGTTTCCAGTAGTGACAACTGAGGTCTCATACTCAGGATGTGGTGTATTCAGAACATCTTGTAGGGCACTGGCAGGTGTGAGGCAGGAGATGGGGAGGTCATGGACTTGCCTCAAAGCAAGATGAGAAATGTCTGCAGCCCCTGTTGGAGTATGGGCCAGTGTATGGCAGCTTCTGGGCTACCCGAACCATGTCATCCCTCACGATGACAAATTCACATATAGAAAGCTCTTTGTCTGTGAATACCTTGAGGGTTGTATTATGAGGAGCTGTGGCTGTCAAGTGCATCTTCTGCATGTGCTGACAGATGCACTGTATGAGTTCTGGTAGGTCCTGTTGATGACCATCAGTAATAAGTTGTGCAAAGTCAGCTGGTAGAACTAGTGGTTCCACATACACCCCCTGCTAGGCAGACATATAAGTCTTCCTTATATGAGGAGCAAATGCTGAAAACCCAGGGGAGCTCATTGGTCCACAAACGAGGGTGACACATTAGGACCACCTTCATGCTCCTGTATCACCTCCCCATAAAGTCATTGCTCTGTGTGTGATGCCCTTTTGTCTGTGTGTAAGTAATTCCGCAGAGCTAGCACAAGGCACTGAATAGATCCAACTTGAACTGGTGGCCCCAGTCAGTGGTGAACAACTCAGGTGCACCAAAATGAGTGATCTACGTTTCCACTGAAGCACATGCAGCCGATTCGATGGTGATGTTACATAGGGGTGTTGTTTCAACCCAATGAGATGTTATGTCAGCGACCAGAAATAGATAAAGGAATCTCTCACAATCTATGTGTGGTCCAATGATGTACAAGTGGATGTGACAGAATCTGGTCTTGAGAATCGGGAACCGTCTGAGTTGCAGTTGAGTATGGCCATTAGTTTTTGAATGCTGCAAGCAGGGGCAGCTCTGTCTCCAGTGACAGCAATCACACTTGACATCAGGCCACAAAAACCTGTCTGTCACTGATCATACCAATACTCTGATGCCCAGGTGGCTAATGTTGTGAAACATTTCTTGGTGCAAAGTGAGTAGAACTATGAGCTGTGGTCTGTTGAGAAACATCACAGAGCAGTGTCATATTAGCAGAGAGCAAACTGCAACAGTCAGTCTCCAGTTTTGTAACTCTATCATTGAGAAGACCTGTGATAATGGAATCTTTGTTTGCTCATCTTCCATAAGTCCATAATCACACTGCAAGGGTATTGCACAGATTTGGGATGGATAGTCAGTGATGATGTTTCCGTACTGTGAATGTGGCACACATCAGTAGTACACTGTGCAATAAAGTCCAAGTGTCTGTACCACTGAGGGCTGAGACCTTGAGAGGAGTTTCTAATGGCAGCAACTGGTGGCTTGTGGTCAGTATGTATAGTTACCTGACATCCTTCAGTGTCTTCTTGAAAATGTTTCACAGCTGTGTACACTGTGAGAATCTTACAGTCAAAGGCCAATCATTTAGACAAAGACTGTGAAAGTTTCCTCAAGAAGAATTGTGATGATTGAAGTACTCTATCAAAACTTGCTGAAGTACTGCACCCATCACAGAGTCACTAACATCAGTGGTCATTGTGAAGTGAGCTTCTGGGTTAGAGAAACAGAGAGGGAGAGAAGGCATACACCAAGGTGTTCTTTGCTTTACAGAATGCCTCAGATATCTCCACTGTCCAGTCAGTTTTCCAACTGCCCTGCTTTCTTGGTCTGACAAGCTGTCTGTAAGGGGAGACTGAAATTCAACAGCATATAGGAGTTGTCTGCAATAAAAATTGAGAATCCCAAGGAAATGATGTAAGTCATAAGTTTTGGGAAGAGGCTAGTTTTTAACCATATCCATTCGTTCATTGGTTGGCTTAATGCTTTATATATTAAGTGTTAAATAAGAATGTTAGTTCCAACTGAGATAGCTGTGACTTGGCAATATTGATGATAACACCGCCCTGCTGCAGGATGGCTCAGAATTCTTCTAGGTGAAATGTGTCCTCCTCTGAGTAACACAAGAAAACCAAAATACCAACAAGGTAAGTGTAACAAAATGGGAAGTAGCAGAGGAGGCCATCAGTGAACACCGGCAATGTTTGCACAACATTCTTTAAGCCATAAGGTGTTATGATGGCAGTCTTGTATGTTGTCAGGGTGCATCAGAATCTTTAGATATGTGCAGTTGCAGCCAATGATGCTAAAGATTTGGAGTTTTGGAACAGGGTAGCTGTCATGGATTGTTCTTGAGCTTGTAACTCTTTACTCACTATAAAGTCTTGCTCCACCATCTTTTTTGGGAACAAGTTTAATTTGTGATGCCAAGGGTCTGTCAGATGGGCCGACAATACCTGATTGTAAATGTTTGTGAATGGTGTTTTTAGCTATTTGTAAATCTTCTGGACACCATTGATGACGTTTGTGTCTGATAGAGGACCATCTGTCGTCTCACTCCTATGCACTCTACCACTGTGTACTGGACACCCTAGAGCAGGTGATGGCCAAGGCCAGTGCACTGTTTACTAACACTGCAGGTAGTGGCATTGTTGTCTAGGAGTGGTGGTGGCTGTGGCGAGTGCTGCACTGAGACCAGTGTTGACACTGGCAGTGAGGAGGAGATGGCCACTGAAATACACTCACTATTCTTATATACTTGAATTTAGCATATTTCGTTACAGTATTAACTTTTCCGTACATGTTTATAAGATGATATTTGACTTTTTTGTGTTGGCTTCAGTCGTCTAGTGAAAGTATGATTCCATAATGCTGTTTTGTTGGCTGCGGAGATGTCCTGGTTCAGTGCGTTTGCCTCATTTTTGGTGCTTCAAATACCATTTTTCCGAATGTGCTTCCTTCTTGATGTTTATATAAAAAAAGTAGTAGACTAACTCATTTTTACTGGTCACTTGCAAATTATTATAATGGGGGCCTGTACATTGTTCCACCGTCATACACTAAGTGTTCACTGCTGACTGACTACAGTCAAAGACGACTCCAGTGTCAAAGACAGTTCACACAACACACAGGCTTCCACTTGTAACCAGTCTCTTTGATATTATTCGTCACATCTACTAATATTAATCAATATTCTGTCACTTGAACATATAAGCAAATTAGCATAAAATAAGGCAAATTACAATTCATAAAAAATATTCTGACAAAAATATAAGAAAAATTTACAACCTTCCTCATTAGATTTGCTATTGACAAATCCGGTAGAAAATAACACATCTCCCAGATCCATTACACCACCTCATCTGTGGCAGCTGGTTTGAAATGATTGTTAATGTCCAGTGTCTGTGAATGTTGTGAAAGAATGCCTATGAAGTCCAGGCCCGTAGGTGCAAGAGGAGTGCACAGTGCGGGATGTTGCCCCGTTTGACACAACTGGTCATTGCGAAGTGAGCTCACATATATGTATGCATGTTGCTGCAAGGTCAGCTTACAAAAGGCTGATGCAGTGCTGGAGGTCAGAATTTTCATTGTGAGCTAAACGTGCTTCCATGAAGTGGTCAATGAATTGCTGTTGATTGGAGAGAACCACCCTTGAACCCAAGCTACAGAAAATTGGTTCATTAACACCACATGGACTATGTCGGTTGAAAGATTGTGGTGGCATAGGAAGCCCATATCAACAGTAGGCGTGCACATGTCTATGACATAAAATGTTCAGGTGCATTGTAAATCCTTTGTAAGTTGAATGGTGTATGGTGCCATGGATAGAGATTTCCAATTCATCTGCTGAGTGTAGACTAATAGTCAATGATGGTTCAAAAGCGGGCATGCTGTCATAGGGCAGGCAATTGATATCAGAGCCCATATCCACAAGGAAGAATTGTTTTGTAGGTATGCCTTGAATGAAGAGGCATCTGCCACAAGTACCGTAGAACTGACATGAGCCTGTGCAAAATATGAGACTGATAGATGACTGTGTTGTGTTGAGTAGCCTGAAGTGCCTATTTCAGCCCTCTGAAGGCATTACAAACTCAAATGGTTTTCAAAATTTTTGAACTGTCTGCTCAAGGTAGCATGAAATCAGCATAACAATGGTTGTGAAGAGGTCATGTCACTGGGTGTGCCCTTTCTGTGATGAGGGTGGTGTGTTCTTGCTGCAGCATGTTGGAGCCAGAGGGCAAGGTGTGACATCACTGTCAGTTTGCATTGAGCTGGCTCAGCTGGTAGTACTTAGCATTGAAGAAAGTAACACCCCTGTGTTGCCTGGTTGTTTATCAATTGATGGTGACAGATATTGGAGAACATACAGTCAACAAACATGAATCGTATGTCAAGAGGTTCAGATTCATGCGTAATGATCACTAGTTGTAGTTCCATTGGTAGTTTAACCACCCATAGTGTCCATGATTCCATGTCGGTCATGAGAGCATGGTCGATGGTAACAAGGAGACATTGCCAGAGATGTGATGGAGTGTTGTTGTGCAGTCGTTGATTGTACATAGCCTCCAGCACTTATCGTTCAGGGATACGTGAAAGGCACTTCAGGAGTGTGAACTTGGCTGCCTTGTATTTGTTCATCTGAGGTGGCGACACCATGATGTCAGTGATGACTTCTGCTTGACCTCCTGGATGGTAGAGTAAACTGATGTATCTAGTACCATCATTGAGGACTCCTGTTGCTGTAAAAAATTTGTCAGTCATTGCGAACTACAAGATGGGATTGGCAACATCAAAAGGTCGGATTGAGGTGAAAACTAAGCTTTAGACATTAAGTATTATCTCTTGTAGCTCACAAGGTGGCTGCTGACTGTGTATGAAGCCCTATTTGTTGTGGCAAATTGGAAAATGACTGGATGTTTGCATTTCATGATGTGAAAGATTTAGGAGGTACACAATTTGTGTTACACATATGTTGCACTCAGTTTCAATTGGGAGCACTGCCATAAAGGCACTGTCTTCTAAATCTGAAAGTAACTACTTAGTGTGAGGCAACATGACTGGCAATTGTTGATGTTGCAGGACATTGTGGGGCAGAATGCCAATGTTCATATTGCACATGCAATGCAGAATGCATGGATGATGCAAAAATGTTCCCACAAACACTCTGGAATCATTGCACACTAGTAACACTATTAATAGTGGAGCTGTTCTCATGGCATGAGAATAGAGTCATAAGTGGTGGGAATTAATGATGTACTAAAAGTCTGATGATGTCAGTATGGATGTGTCTTAAGTCATTGGCACACTCAGTTTCCAGAACAGTTCACATAGTACATTGCAATCCTTTCATCACTGCAGAAGCAGCACACTGGTTGGAAGATTGTGTGACAGCCACACTGTTGTGATGAAAAATGGCAAAAATGTGAAGAATTACATGTTTCATGACTGATGTGAGGTCACCAATGTGAGTAGATTGTAGTGCGGGCCAGTATTTATGTCTACCATAAATAACAAATCCAGTGGATGTATCTACGTGTACTTTACTACTCAACATAAATTCATGCAACTGGCTCAGACCAAGATACAGATCACACTACTCTCTCTCTCTGCATAGTACAAAGATCATCCTCTTCTCATGGTGGAGAGTATCCGGATACTGCATCAAGATCAATATTCCTACAAGTATTTTGGTGTAAGGAACCCACAGTCCCTGGCAGCTCATTACAGAGTAATAATGTAATAATGATTCATTCAGTTTGTTACCACAGTTACCGTTATTTTTGTGAAAATACCTTCACAATACTGAAAAAGCCTGTAATATGTAAATATTGAAACGCGTTTAAATAAACCTGTTTGTGTGCATTAGTTTGAAATATTGTTGTTATAGAATATGAGAAAATTGTTCAATGCTACTTTAGTAACAATGCCAACAGAAACAAGCTACAAACATGTGGCAAAAATTTTATCAAGCATTGCTGAGACAATAATGTCCCTGTTGCTGTATACCATGGCTTAAGGCATGTGTGTACGTGCAGTGTGCAAGACTTGTCCCCACTTGGTCTGTGTGGTAGTTTCTTGCTGTCATCCCAGCACAACCATTGTATTGCCAAATGACACCAACACTAGTCTGGAAATATTTTTATGAAGTGACATAGCAATGAAGTACAATTCTTCATTTGCCTTAAAAGATTAAAGATTTGCCTGCCATTTCTATAACATAACAGAAGAGGAAGGGAACAGTTAGTAAATTAAAAACTTAACAACAATTCATTCATAGTACACAATGAAAATAGAAGGTAGCTGATCTGCTGCCTGTTTGTCCACATAGTAGTCTACATAATACGGCTTCATCTGCTTGTAGCCCTTGAAAGCAGACAAATTAACATGAAAAAAAGTGTCCTTCAACCTCAGTCTTCACCCTTTATCACTGACTATTTGTAATGCCTAAATAGTGGTATAACCTGCAATTACAGCATGATTTTTAAGCAGAGTTTCAACTTTTTGAGAAACTGCCATTGGTGGGGAGGCTAAGATTTTTTATTTGCATTTTTAATTTAATATTTTGATTCTAAGTATCTTGAAATGGAGTAAGTCAAAGTTTTTTAGTCTTCATTCACTGTCTAGCTTTATTACTGAAAAAATAAGAATAAAAAACCAGGCCTTGGTTAGTTCAGAAACTGATTATTTTGAGTGGTTTTAACAGTCAGGTAAAACTGGCATGGGAAAAAAACAGAGATAACTGCCATCCCCAATAGATACACAGACCCACATCTCAAATAGACACACATCTGTACTGTTATGCATTATTTTCAATGCAGTACAGACACAGAGCTAACTGGGACAAGAAACAAAATGAAATTCAATAACCCTGTAATGAGCCACCAGAGACCATGGGTCCCTTATGCTGAAATACTCAGAAGGTATTCTTAAAATACCTTCAAATGTTTGTTGTTGGAGTTCTGGTTCATCTTGTATGTAAGTATAATTTTGATACATACAACATCCATGGTGAAGTTGTAGCCATATGGACCCATTGAACACATAATAAATAAATAAAATAAAATAAATAAGTGATGACCAACTGGAAGATAAGGAGGAGAATAAGGGATGGAGAAATTACACACCTCCAGCAAGGGAACTTGCTGTTCCAACAGGACAATGCACGTCCGCATGTATCCCGTGCCACCAAACGTGCTCTAGAAGGTGTAAGTCAACTACCCTGGCCAGCAAGATCTCCAGATCTGTCCCACCTTGAGCATGTTTGGGACTGGATGAAGCGTCATCTCACGCGGTCTGCACGTCCAGCACGAACGCTGGTCCAACTGAGGCGCCAGGTGGAAATGGCATGGCAAGCCGTTCCACAGGACTACATCCAGCATCTCTACGATCGTCTCCATGGGAGAATAGCAGCCTGCATTGCTGCGAAAGGTGGATATACACTGTACTAGTGCCGACATTGTGCATGCTCTGTTGCCTGTGTCTATGTGCCTGTGGTTTTGTCAGTGTGATCATGTGATATATCTGACCCCAGGAATGTGTCAATAAAGTTTCCCCTTCCTGGGACAATGAGTTCACGGTGTTCTTATTTCAATTTCCAGGAGTGTATAGTGAAAAATTCCTTGGTGGGACCAGAACAGGATCCCATCATGAAAGAGAATCTTTTGAGACATGGAATACATTAGAAAAGAGTGTCAGCTGTTCAGAACTAATCTGTACATAATCAAGAAAGGGGTAATTATTCTATAGTATACTATTTTCATTGTGTAGCTAGGAACTGTCTTTGTGAGCTAGCTAAGGAGATATAAGGCAATACTGACTTTTCCCATTCTGCAAATCTTCATCAACGAACACACCCCAAACTTTGTAGCTCCCTGTTTCTGTTGCTGAGATGTTATGTACATTTATTACATTGTTGTGGTCAGAACTAACCACTTTAAATACCAGTAATTGAGATTTGGCAACATTCACCTTGACGATTTGATTGCTAAACTATTCTGTTACTTCTGTTACACCACTAGTAGTGAAAGATTCTATTGCCTTACATTCTCCACCATAGAATAAGACTAAGGTGTCAACTGCATAGCCTATTATGTGGGGGGTTAATAGGTTGTGCAATGTCATTAATGTATACATAGACAAGAAAGGGACCAAGTATTGTGCCCTGAGGTACACCTTATATTACTTTTTTCACTGGTGGATTGAAAGTTCACTATTTTAATCATTTTTGTCATGCAGATTAACTATGAACACCATTACCTGGTCCATAGCTAACAGAAATTTTCAAATCTGAATCCAGATCCTCAGATAATTTTAAAAAGAGTGGCTAAAGAGATACATTTTTAATTTTCTTTTGGACTGATAGGTGTTCACAGTGGTTCAGATGGCTGGCCAGTACTTAAATTCATGAGACAAAATGCCAAGTGACAGACACACCTTCAAGCAGAAAAAGTTATCATCTTGGTTTTGAAGCTGTTCAGTTTCTTTTTCAGAGAATTGTGTTGAATTTTGTTGAATTGTGTTTTATTCATCTCATGACGTACATTTGCAATCCATTTGGTTTGCGTACAGGAGACATGTCAAAAATTTATAAAACAATTACAATGATTTTTACATTAATTAATGATAGCACTATAATAAATAACAACACTATAAGGATATTTCTTGGAACATGTAACACATTGTACCCAGCTCAAATTTCCAGATTGTCCTGCATGAATTCATCCACTGAGTAATAACACTTCATTGTCAGTACCTCATATAGCTTTCTTTTAAGTGAACCTAAATTCATCTGCATCAACTTGTTCCCTTTTAATTTATTAAAAATTTTCATTCCCATGTATTGAGGTCCCTGGGCAAACAGTCTGAGGCGGTGGGTGGGGAGCATAAAATTTTCTTTGTTTCTGGTATCATGTGAATGGACAAAATGGTTTCCCTCAAATAAGTCGCGTCTGGAGTACAAAAATATAATAATCTCATATATGTATAAGGATGGCAGAGTTAATATTTTGAGTTTCCTAAATAATGGTCGACATGGTTCTTTGTGATTGGCAGTGCACATATTTCGTATGATTTTTTTCTGTATTTTTAGTATCCGCACTATGTTTGTCGAGTTACCCCAAAAAACAATACCATACCTAATAATGGATTCAAAGTAGCTTGTATATGCTACTTTCCGCGTGTCAATGTCCGTTGCAGTTGATAATATTTGCATTGCAAATGCAAAGCTGCTCAATTTGTTTGCAAGGTATTCAATGTGTGCCTGCCACCTCAAATTTTCATCTACTTTTAGACCTAAGAATTTGACTGAGTCAACTTCTTCTATAACTTGGTTGTTGTGTACAATCTTAATTTGCTCACATTTTGACTGTTTGGTTTTGAACTGCATCACGTGAGTCTTAGATATGTTTAGATTCAGCCCATTTAGCTGAAACCAAGTTTCTAAGGTACTGAGGGTACTGATCACAGATTTGAGAATTTAGAGAGACGGTGTTGGGAAGAAAGAGCAACTCACTCAGATCCCAAGTTACGTGGCTAATGGGAGAGCCACTTCCCATTACTGAAGTTGGCACTGAGTTGGAAATGGAGATTAAAATGGTCTGAGCAATGAATAAGTATACATGTTCTTGCTGCTACCATCCTCAACATGTTCCATATGAGAATGTGTATGTTGAAGGTGTAGCCAAATTTGTGGCCAGCTGTACTGACTAATAACTTGGGGGCATCACACCAGTATATAATAAGAAACAAAACTTACACGTCAGTTGGTATCACATGTTGTCTCACAGGTTGCCACACTTCTGATGCTGTGTTTCACTGATATGGTGGGAATGGCTGGGGTGTACAGAAGATTTCACAATGGAGTCATTCTTGTATTAAGTAAAACAAATGAGCTGGAGAACCAGTTTGCATGTATGAGTTTACATTAAGGCATGTTTTAGTTTTCTCCATAGACTTCACTGACATGATGATAATTTCAGCCACTTTCGCACCTTTAGCTCCAAGAAAACAAACACAGCACGTATTTCATAATTGGTGGGATTCTCAATCAGAGCAGACATTTCAGATACTCACAAACAAATGTAAATACATCAAACATTGGTGAAAATCATGTAAAAAATTAGATTAATGTACAGTTCATCTAGAAATAAAATTCCTGAGAAGAGTCTACTTGTTTTATTTTTGTTTCAGAATGGTTCGTACTTAAAAGTGCCCCATATTTATTCATCAGAAGCCTCTGTATTCACTTTTTGAATTCTTACTTTCACATCACTACACATTTACTCTTAGAAGGTTTTTATTTCCATTCATAGTCGTAAACATTCTCAAACATGCAGAGCCCCCGCCCCCCTTTACACACACACACACACACACACACACACACACACACACACACACACAGATGTGTGTTTGGGTGTGTACCTGAACTGGAAAAAGAGCAGTAGTGTGGTGTTCTGTGCATCATGAAACAATCAAATGCAGGTGAGTTGTCTTTCTTCTGCCCTATTTAAAAATAATTTTCATATACTCTGTGTTTCCTTGTATAGAGCTGGAAGGGCAGTTCTGTATGCTGACTTTAAGATCTTCAATATGCTCCACTATGTGGGAAGAAAAATTAATAATCTCTAGAAAATAAATAAAAAATTAATATAATTTGTTACTACTCGCAACTTCTGCAAATTATTTGATTTCAACATTCCATAATAAAAGACCCATGTTACCTGTATGAAATGTGTGAATGTTTAATTGAAACAAGCCTTTACTTCTACAGCATTTAGATAACAACTGTTTTTTTATAATGATTTATTTGGTCATGTAAATCTTAAGCTAGCAGTAGCAGGCAGACAGCAGCTAGAAGCAACAGCAACTTCCCCCCTCCTATAAATAATGCCTTTTCTGCTAATTTTAGTATTTTAATTTAGTTTTTGTAAGTACAAGTACTACAAATCACCATGTATTGGACTTCGGGGGCTGTGTAGCGGCTGTCCACTTAAAAAGATTACTGCCATTACAGAAAAGAACAATATGATCTATATAAGGGGTAGTCATACAGGTTCATGTGTGGAAGTGTTTGTGAAGCACAGATACCTAATAATATATTCTTTATATATATATATATATAAATTAGTTATGGTTACCTACTAAGGAGACTGCCTACACTACGGTTGTCCGTCCTCTTTTAGAATACTGCTGCGTGTTGTGAGATCCTTACCAGGTAGGAATGACAGAGTACACTGAAAAAGTTTAAAGAAAGGCAGCACATTTTGTATTATTGCACAATATAGGAGAGATTGTCACAGAAATGATACAAGATTTGGGCTGGACATCATTAAAAGAAAAGCGTTTTTCGTTGCCACAGAATCTTCTCATGAAATTCCAATCACCAACTTTTTCCTCTAAATTCGAAAATATTTTGTTGACACTGACCTACATAGGGAGGAACGATCACCACAATAAAATAAGGGAAATCAGAGCTCGTACAGAAAGATATAGGTGTTCATTCTTTCCACGCGCTATATGAGATTGAAATAATAGAGAACTGTGAAGGTGGTTCAATGAACCGTCTGCCAGGCACTTAAATGTGATTTGCAGAGTATCCATGTAGATATGGATGTAGAGTCAATTAATGCAAGTTATCAAGTGCAGTGATGATAACAGCAGGACAAAATTTAACTATTTCCTGAAAAGAGAAACATTAAAAATGACAGACAGATGCTCATAAATCAATGGTTTGATTTGGTTTAAAAAACTACCGAACTCTCTGAGAACATAAATGAGGAATGGTTTTAACAGAAAATTAAAATCTTTCTTAATAATTTTTTTTTACGTCCATTCAACCAATTTTAAGCCATAGATTGTCACATAAACTAGTAGCATATCAACTATAAAGTAAAAAATGTATAAAATAGATATAAAATGAAACAATTGCAGTATGATTTTGTAAGTATAATTATTGTCATACTATTATTTCTCATGTTTGCAAAACCAATTATTGTGGTTGCTCCATGATAAAAGATGTTAATAAATAAATAAATGAAAAGTTTATTATCAACATTCTTAAATCTAAATCCTGTCATCCAGCGCAATATTACTTTTATAACTTGTGTCTGTCTTTTGGGGCGACGTTTCATTTTCCTACAATGTGTAAATTTCTTCCTATTGCCTCTCTGCCTTTCTTAAAATAGAAGATCTATGTAGGATGCTAAAAATTAGGTATCTCTCTTGCCCCAGCATATAAGTTCTATTAGTCTGCTCTATTTATTGCTGTTTTGGCATTGTAAATAATGCTTCTTTTTTTCTCATATCAGGTTAATATTAATACTCAATTTTCTCTGTATTTACAGGTTGAACTGAAAGACGTAGTAAATGAAACACCAGCAGGGCTTAATTTTCAAGTGTCAGAGGGTGGATCTAATTTCAGTGTTGGCCAGAGGCAGCTGATTTGCTTAGCAAGAGCTGTTATTCGCAAGAACAAAATACTTGTTCTTGATGAAGCAACAGCTAATGTGGATCCTGCGTAAGTTCCTTCTGTTCATTGTGGATGCTTGTCACAAATGAGAAAATAAAAGATGGTTGCTTATTAACAGATGGATGATATACCCATTGGAAATTATTAATAAGGTTTCTTGAAATTACTGCAGTCAGACACCTTTTGTTTTGTTCTTCAATTTTTGTTATTGCATTACCAGTTTCAAACCACCTAGCAATTCATCATCGGAAGATACATATGTATAATATGTACCATCTGATAATGAATTTCTAGGCAGTTCAAAACCAGTAATGGGGCAGTAACAAAAGGTGATTGGTTGCAGTAATTTCAAGAAGCTTTGTTCATTATAGTCATAGTGATCCTCATCCATAATGGATAAAAGTTTTAATTATTAACAAGTTCTTGATAAGAACTGCATATAGAGTAGTAATAATCTCAATTTGCTCATAATAGCTTTACAGCCTCGGACATCATCACTTTTAAATGACCTTGAAAGGAGGTGGTTTTCAGTTCATCATATATTCTTATTATTCAGGTTTGAATTCTATTAGACCACACAGTGTACAACAAATGGTACTTCAGAGTTTTGCTTTAGCTTTTGTTTGTGCCTGTATTACTTTCATTCCCTCAGAATGGGCTCATTTCCTGTCATTAGTTGTTCCAATCTTCATGGATTGTTTTTGTCCGGCCAACTACCCTGGTGTGAACTTTTTGCCTAATTTTGTTCAGGCAGGTATACCATGTTGTTTTATACTTGCTTCTTTCAGGCCTTCCTTTGTTGCACTCATTCATTTTACTGTCCCAGTTTTACCTTTATTGCAACTATTGTAGAAGTCTACAACCTAGCTAGTTAAGCTGGTTGGTTTCATTATTTTAGTATACCCATAAAATTTTTGCCTGTGTATTTTTACATCCAGGTAACTATTAATATACTTTCCAGTTTTGTTATTTGCTCTTGTCTGTGTGTTCATTCTTCAGTGTGCTTGGAACCTTAAGTATTCTTGAATACTTTTCATTCTCTCTTTTGGATTGCTTCAGTGCCCTTATTTCTGCTTAACGGGTGATTCAGCCTCATAAAGACACTGTAGTTTGATGACTGTGTGTTAGTGTCTCAGTTTTCTTAATTTTGAGATTAATTTTTGTTGTGGATATCTTTCGTAAACCTGAAAGGTGTTTCATTCTCTAACAACAAATTTTGTAACTAGTCTTTCTCAGTCCAGTGTTCTGAATGGTTTCACCTAAATATTTGAACTCAGAAACTCTCTCAATTATTCTGTGTTTGGATTTGAGAATTATGGTAGTCTGATTGTTGATAGACATGTATTTTGTTTTTTAAATGATATTTAGAGGTTTCCCTTACCACTGTCTTTTAAAAAAGAATTTCTGTCTGAATGTCCTGAAACAAAATTACTATGCCATGCACAAAAGCTTATCAATCTATTCTAATGCTCGTTCTTCTTTTTTTTATTTGTTCATCAATTTAACCATCGATTTTATTTTTTGCCGTATTTGGATTACATTTTGAAGACCATAGTTTAAAATTAATGAAAAAAATTGATCATCTTGCCTCACTCCTGTTTAAATTTCAAAATATTCCCCAAACTTTACTTTAGATTTTGTACTATTTAGTGTTTCACTAATAATTGGAGTAATTTTGAGTTCCACATTCTGAAGAGAGACTTGTAGCCCACCAATTCATAAACTTCTTAAAAAATTTACTGTAATGGAAACTACTTCCATATTTTAAATTTTTTTATGTCAGTGAATTGATTTGAGAACTGAAATTTATTGTTGGGAAAATATGTTTGGCCTGGATGTTGTTGCACTCATCCCATTCTATATTATTATTATTATTATTATTATTATTATTATTATTATTATTAACATCATCAGTTCCATCTCCCATCTTATGTTTCAGTTTGCTAAATGTTCTGCATGCACACTAAAACTACCTGACACAGTTTATCCTTGTTAGTTCCAATAACGCAGCAAAATAAAAAAATCACTGTTTAGGCAAATAAATAGTTAAATGTCACAATGTGTGTTGTTTCCCATTCCAATAATTAAGTTGTTAAGCCAAGGGGGTGACTGTGGAGTGATGAATCAAGACTGTACTGTTAGATTGTGGAAGTGGGTGCTGCCTCATCTTGACCCCAAATTGTGCCAGTTCAGTTCTGTTGTACAACCTCTATATAGTTTCCAGGTGGTTATCTGCATTTGTCCAAGCAACGGAGAATAAGCATTTTCAGTTATATACTGCTTATCTGGGTGGTAACGTGCTTGCCCCCCATGCAAACAGGTCCGAGTTCGATTCCCGGCCAGGGTGGAAATTTTCTCCGCTCGGGGATTGGGTGTTGTGTTGTTCTCGTCATCATTTCATCCTCTTCATTGGCATGCAAGTTGCCCAATGTGGTGTCAAATGAAATAAGACTTGCACCTGGAAGCTCAACTTCCCCAAATAGGGGCCTCCCGGTCAACGATGCAATACAATCATTTCCATTTAAACACTATAAAAACAGGGGAAAAAATACATATATATTATAACACTATAGCGCATTGATAAACCTACCTGTTGATTTTATCATAAGTCATCATGTTTTGACAAAAGATAGTCAGAACATTTATACAAAGAGAGAGAGAAACAGAAGAATACGTCACATCTCTGCTATTTGTGTTGGTACTCTCATAAGGAATTAGTTCCTTCTCCATGCTGTACTATATTCTACGATTGCTCCTGAAACCATCTCAGTGGTTCCCATCATATGTTAATGATGGCACAGTTGAGGATTTTATATAATAATTACAATAATAACAACAATATATAAAGGGTAGAATTGTAAGTTATTACGCAGTTTCTATGTATCAGGTATTGAGAGTTTGAATAGATCAACACACAAGAGGGGTCATTCATCCAAATGTAAGCATCATTTGGAAAGGTTTCACAGATGAAGGATAATAAATGTAACTTATTTTAAGGTTTTACGGCAAGCAAACTTGGGAGTTCTGCAATAATTCCATCTTAAACAGATGCCTCGTAATTTTTTTAGCCTTTTAATTTGTCCATCATTGTCCTATTCACTTGGTGCTTGTCAGTTTGGATTGGGTTTTTGAGGAATTTATGGTGGAAATCATTACACGGGCTCAGCAGAATTTAACAGTTTCCACTAACATACTCTGCAATTGTCTTGGTTGTCCACCTCCTATCTTGATGCAGATTTTTTGGTGCTGGTACCTATTTGGCTTTGATTCAGTTTTATAAATAGTTTTAGTGTAAATCTTTTGAAAATTTTATTCAATTTTACAGACATAACTGTTCTCATATTGTCTCTTTGTTTGTCTAATTGAGTTTGAATCTTCTTCATTTGTTGCTAGATTGTAAATTTACATTTTTTATTTGATACTATTTGTAATGTAACAAATTAAAAAGGAATGGATGAAATGAAATGCTTGTACTTAATTTTTCCAAATGCTTATTGTTCATAAGTGGGATATATCCCAGTAACCACAGGATGAGTACAATGAAAGAACCTAATCATTAGATAAACAATGGAAACACCAGGTTGGAATATCAAAAATATAAGGAAAAGATAGATTGCTAACTACTATAATGATGACATGTTAGTTACAGACAGGCATAATAAAAAGACACACATTATCTTTTGGACAAAGCTTTCATCAGGAAGGAAAACACATTCATTTATTCACACAAGCAAGCACACCTCAAGCGGTCATGACTGTCATCTCCTGCAGCTCAGATTGGAATGCATCTGTCATGTAGAATGGAAGCAGCAATCTGGAGGGAATGGGGAAGGGGAGGGAGGCTGTGGGGCAGGGAATGTGCGGTGGGGGCGAGGGGGGGGGGGGGCGGCGAGTGAAAAAGGAGAGGGGTGGGGAAGGGAAAAAAGGCATGTGCATTGGCAGAGGCAGATGCAGATGACAGCACACCCCAGAGGGTGGGAAACAAGATAAGGGATGAGATGATAGGACAGAGGGGGTGGAAACAATTGGGTGGAATGTGGATGACATTAGATTACCATAGGCTGAGGCCAGGATAATTTCAGAGAGTTTATCCCCCATTTGCACAGTTCAAAAAAATCTGATGGTTGAGAGGAAGATCCAGTTGGCTCTGGTAGTGAAGTTGCCATTGAAATAAAGCATGTTATGTTCAGCTGCATGTTGTGTCACAGGGGAGTCTACTGTCAGGGTTGCCACAAGTTCTGGAAATCAGGGAATTTCAAATGTATTGGGGAAATCAAGGAAATATCAGGGAAACTTGGAAAAAAAACACTGGAAATATCTCATTTTTGTCTCTGTAACATGCAATTGTTTGTTTACTGATATGTCATGCTTTGCCTCTTGCTGGGTTCAGCTGCTTCCCTACTCTCTCAGTCTTACTGCTTCTCCCTTTCCTACCCCTCCACTCAGCTTGCAGTCAGTACTGCCACCACTACTTGCTCCCAGCCTACAAACTACTGATGAGGGGCAGGAGGCATGAGGAGTGGTTGTTTGGATCTTATTCTCAGATCTTGTGGATGCAGCAGCTGGAGACAATGGCCATGTGTGCATGAGTTGTGTCTGAGTGATTGTGCAAATGTGTGTGCACTTTCATTTTCTGTGGCCAAAAATTTAGTAGTGAGTATGAGTGTTTTTTCTATGTTCCTGTCTGTGGCTCAGCAATCATCTTTTAGGGCCCTCGTTGTTGTTGTGGTCTTCAGTCCTGAGACTGTTTTGATGCAGCTCTCCATGCTACTCTATCTTGTGCAAGCTTCTTCATCTCCCAGTACCTACTGCAATCTGTCCTCATTACTATTGATTCTCAGGTTATTCGTGCAAGTTATCTTTTGTGTGGATGATCACTGCAGTCTCATTCCAAAAACATGGTATTTGTGACACATGAATAGCTGGCCACACGAGTGGACTTCCATGACAGGCCAAAACTGCAGGCCATTTCTGTGGGTATCTCTGATGGATCAGGTTTGCCGATCTGAAGCCCATAGTTTTTCACTAAAGTGCGAGCTGAGCTCTGTTTGTCAGATCTAGTCTCACTGATGTGGCAGATTTTCATGGTTTATTCATGGACCTGGGACAGTGGTGCTCCTGGGCAATTCAGAGGCCATGGGTGATGGATTTCAGGAATTTCAAATGCCTCATTACAAGTACAATGTACAGTCTGACATTCTACAGACATGTTATTTATTCCAGTACATTTTGGCACTTTGAAAGTAGTTTATATATTAGAAAATATGGACGACAAGAAGAAGAAAATTGTGGCAGTCACTGGCTGTTTGAATGCTATGTAGTTGTATATTTATTGAAAGAAACATCACACAATACCTGTAGAACAATAGACATAACACAGTGGGTAATAACCAACAATAACAAACATAGTAGAACCAACATTTTATTGACTGGCACCTATAGTGTTGATTTACACACCTCTTCCCCACCTTATACCTTTCTTTCAAGAGGCCTTCTTTTTCTGAGGTTTTTTCTTAAAGCAGTGAAGGTATTTTAAATCTGTCTTGTGACTCCAGCAAAATCCATATTTTTGCCACCAGATATGTTTTGCTTTATTGAAACAAAAAACAAGAGTGGTCTTGATGAAACATACATACCATTTGGCTTGCTTCTCTATCTAAAACCAGTTCATTACAAAAGATGTTCATGTTAGTACTTAAGATTTTTGCTCACACATTTAGTAATACAGAAATCCTTACCTTTTTGTCAGCTTATGTTTTTAATTACCCTTGAGAGCTCAAAATTTATTAGGGAAAAATGCTAAAACTTGTCTGGAAATCAGGGAAATATCATGGAAGTTTACTTGGGGAAACTTGTGGCAACTCTGACTTTGTTCTTATCCACAGTTAGGCAGTGGCCATTAATCCTGTCTGACACCTAGTTGGTAGTCATGCCAAATAAAATGCTGTGCAAAAATATTGGCAGGTTTGGTATATGACATGGCTGGTTTCATAAGTGGCTTGGCCTCTGATGGTGAAGGGTAAGAATGTGACAGGACTGGAATAGGAAGTGCTCCATGGGTGGTTTGGACAGTTCTTGCACTTTGGTCTTGCGCAAGGATATGATCCCTGTGGCAAGAGATTGGGATTTGGCGTGACATAGAGATAGACTAGGATGTTGAGGAGACATGATGACCAACTCAACACTACTTTAGGAGGTATGGGAAGGATCTTGAGTAGGGTGGTCCTCATTTCAGGGCATGATGATAAGGAATAAACCCTGGCAAAGGATGTGGTTCAGTTGTTCCAGTCTGGGGTGGTATTTAGTGAAGAAGGGGGCAAAACTTTGTAGCTGGTTCTTGGAGGTGGTGAGAGGATTGGAGATGTGGGGAGAAATGGCATGGGTGATCTGTTTGTGGACTAGGTCTGTGAAAAACTGTCTGTTTGTGAAGGTTCAGCATACTGGGCAAGGGAGTATTTGTCACTATAGATACACCATCCCCAGGTGGCCAGGCTGTGTGGGAGGGATTTTTTTGGTGTGGAAGGGATGACAACTATCAAAATGCTGGTACTGTTGGTGGTCGGTGGGTTTGATGTGGACAGAAATGTAGCTGGAGATATCAGAGAGTAGGAGGTCTGCACCCAGAAAGGTGGTACTCCGGGTAAAGGAGAACCATGTGAAGCAGATGGAAGACAAGTTGTTAAGTTTGTGAAGTAATGAACTGAGAGTGTCTTGGCCCTGAATCCAGATCATGAAGACATCATGAATAAACCTGAAGCAGACTAGGTGTTTAGCATTTTGGAAGTTTACAAACACATCCTCTAGATGGCCATAAACAAGTTGGCATTGGAGAGTGCAACTTGGGTGCCCATGACTGTGCTCCAAGTTTGTTTTTTTATACCTCCCATTCAAAGTAGAAGTTGTTGTTAGTTAGGATAAAGTTAGTAAGGTGTATGAGGAATGAGGTAGTATGTTTGGAGTCTGAAGGATACTGGAAAAGGTAGTGTCCAGTAGTGGTAAGACCATGGGCATGAGGGATGTTGGTGTATGTGGAGGGGGCATCAACAGTGATGGGTAGGGATCCAGGAGGTAAAGGAGTTGGTATGGTAGAGAGTCAGTGAAGGAACTGGTTGGTACCTTTGACACGGCAGGCTAGATTACAGGCAATCAGTTTTTCAGCACTATAACCAGCTGCAATGGGGTCTCCAGGACTGTTAGGTTTGTGGATTTTGGGGAGCATGTGGAAGACAGGTGTGCGTAGTGTCATAGAGGTCAGGAGGGAAATGGATTGAGGGGTGAGCTCCTGGGAAGGGTCTAAGACTCTAAGGAGGGACTGGAAGCTATGTTGGACTTCTGGGATGCGATCAGTCCGGCAGGGTTTATAGACAGTGGAGTCATATAATTGGCAGATACCTTCCACCAGGTAATCACTCTGATTCATAAGAACAGTGATGGAAACTTTGTCTGCAAGTAGGATAATTAGGTCAGGATTTGTTTTGAGGTTATGTATGGCTGTTATTTCTTCTGCTGAAATGTTGACGTTCTGAGGAAGGGACTGCCAGGGCTTAGATTTCTCGTCACCGTGCCCTGAAATTAGGTACATCCTAGCCAAGATCCTTCCCACTCATCCTAAACTGGTATTCCACCACCCATCCAATCTCCACAACATCCTAGTCCAACCTAATCCCACTCTCAATCCCACCCCATTGCCAAAGGGATCACATCCCTGTGGAAGATGCAGGTGTAAAATCTGTCCAATTAACCTACACCGCATTTACTATTCCAGTCCTGTCACAAGTTATCCTGCCCTATCAGAGGGCACAATACCTGTGAAAGCAGTTATGTCATATACCAGTTCATTGCACGGCCTTTTATATTAGTATGACTATCAACCAACAGCCCACCAGGATGATTGGCCATCACCTAACAATGGTGAAGGTCAAAGTAGACTACCCTGTGGTTTAACATGCAGGTGAACATAACATCCTTGAAACTTTCTGGCAGATTAAAACACAGAGCCGGACCGAGATTCGAACTTGGGGCCTTTGCCTTTCGTGGGCAAGTGCTCTACCATCTGAGCTACCCAAGCACTACTCACACCCTGTCCTCACAGCTTTACTTCTGCCAGTACCTTGTCTCCTACCTTCCAAATATTACAGAAGCTCTCCTGCAAGCCTTGCAGAACTAGCACTCCTGAAAGAAAGGATATTGCCGAGACATGGTTTAGCCACAGCCTAGGGGATGTTTCCAAAATGAGATTTTCACTCTGCAGTGGAGTGTACGCTGATATGAAACCTCCTGGCAGATTAAAAACTGTGTGCTGGACCGAGATTCGAACTTGGGACTTTTGCCTTTCGTGGGCAACACTTGCCCCCAAAAGGCAAAGGTCCCGAGTTCAAATCTCGAACCAGCACATAGTTTTAATATGCCAGGAAGTTTGATAACATCCTTGATTTCAATGGTTGCTTCACTACCTGAGCCATCTGGATCCTTCCCTCCACCACCAGCTCTTCTGAACTGCAAAGATGGCAGTTACCCTTACAACACGTTCTCCATTCCCAAAGTTCTACTAGTCTCAACCTATGATATCCTACTGTCCCGACATTCCCGACCCAATATTTTCCAACTCCTAGGTCCTGTAATCTGCTCCCTATTCTTGCCTCCCACCCTCTTTGTGTGCCGCCCTCTGCCAGTGCACTCCCCGTCTTTCCTCTTCCCCCCGTTCCTCTCCTTTTTACCCCCCACCCCCCTCTCCCACTGCCCACACATGCTTCCCTGCACATTGCACTGGACATTTCTCCTGTCTCCCCTCATCTTTACCCTGCTACTTGTTCCTCTTCCCTGACCCTTCCACATTATTACTTCTGTTCTATGTGCCAGATGCATACCCTTCTGAGCTGCTGCTGGAGATGGCAGTCATGTGTGCATGATGTACACTCGCTTACTTGTATGAATGAATGTGTGTGTGTTTTCTTTTCTGACAAAGGTGTTAGCCCAAAGTTAATGCATGTCTTTTCACTGTGCCTCTTTGCAACTTGACATGTCATCTTTACAGTAAGTGGCAATCTATCTTTTCCTTATATTGTTGATATTCCATCCTGGAATTTCCATTGGCTGATTTTGCCTAATTTTTTTCTTCCATCCTACAGCCCTCTGATGTTTCTCTTTTATTATTCTCTATAGCGTTACCCTTCCCAGTGTCTGTTCTTTCATAAACTTCTGAGTGACACTGCATCAATGATCTCACCACACACAACACATGGCTACATGACAGCAAGGATTGTTGATGCAGCTTTGATGTCTCAAATTTTTCCAATTGATAATTGTATCTATTCATATTGATCCCACTCTCCCTCCCATCCTCACGTATTGTAGCTTTTTATTTTCCACGCATACCTTTGTCCCAAGTACTTTTATCATTGACCTAACCAATCCCCCTTCCCCCTAGCTAACCTTTTTCAGTCACATGCATACTCTGATACCCCATCTGCTCCTTTTCTCCCATTTTCTGTACATTTTTAACATATTTGTGCATATTTATATGCGGTTTAACACAGTTACATGTATTTGTGCCCAGTTTTACGTCATTCGTATGTATTTTTACATATCTGTGTGCATTTTTTCATATTTCCACGTATTTGTATGTACTTGTAGGTATTTTTGTGTATGTGTGCGAGTGTTTGCATGTCTCATCCAGCTCCCCTTACAACCACCTAACACCTTATTTTGCCCATTCTCTCATCATTCCTCTTTCACCTATGCCACTGCTCCAGTTCAGAAAAATATCCCATTCCTTGGCTAAAATCCAGCCCCACATCCAGTTTTTTAAGTGTTACCAAAAGCATGGATTGCACCCCCACCCTTTCCCCCAATGGCATAACCATAAAATTTCCTCTCTACTTCACATCTAAAAGTTCTCCTTTGAGTACATGGAGTTATCCTTCTAAAATTCCTTTAATTTGTTGTTAAATGCTGTTTGGCTATCTGTCAGACTTTTAATGCTGTTTGGTAAATGACCACAGACTTTTGTGGTAGCTTAATTCACCCCTTGCTATGCCAACATCAGATTTAACCCAGAATAGTTATGGTCATCCTTTCTTGTAGTGCTGTAGCTATGCACTTTGCTATTATTTTTTAATTGAGATAGGTTATTAATAACAATTTTTTTTAAATATCCCTAGTACTTAAATAAATGTCTGCAAGATGATCTTGGGTGGACTCCAAAATTCTGATTACACATATTTATTTATTTTTGCATAGAATCAACAAAAATGATGACTATTGCAAACATCAGTGTTGTTTACATAATTATGAAGATGTTCTTAAAACACAAACAAAACAAATTGTTGATATAAATTAGCAAGACTATAATACAAGCACACAAAGCGAATGTAGTGTCACAGAAGGAGGTATACAACTAAAATATATCTAATTTCTAATACAAACTATAAGATCATGTCTGTTTTCAACTTAGAATTCAGACAGAGAGTACAAACATTTCTTTTCCAGGAATAATTTGAGTTCCATTTTAAAGATATTTCATCATAGGCAGATAAGTCTTTTGGCAATTTGTTAAACCAAATTTGACCACTGATGTACGGGCTGTGATCTGTTATTTTTAACTTTGTTCTTTGCCTAAAGTAACTATTTTTATTTCTAGTGTTGTGGTTGTGTATGTCATTGCATCTTCTTGAATCTTTTTGATGATTACAAAAAATAAAATTAACTTATATAAATGCAGGAAATACACTGTAAGGTACTTACGTTGCACAAAAATCTCACTAACAGAATCATTATGACCTAGATCATGCATTATTGTAATCACCTTCCTCTGCAACAACATTAATTTATTGAGGTGTGTATCAGCAGCACAGCCCCAAAGTTCAATACCATAATTTAGTAAAGGATATCGTGTTCCATAGTAAACATTTTGAATAGTAGGGTTTGTAACTATTTTTGCAAGATAACTGAATAGATATAATCCACCACTAATCTTTCCTCACACAAAGTTAATATGCTTTGACCACCTCAAGTTTTCATCTAAGTATAGGCCCAAGAATTTGCAGCTATTAGTGTCTGCTGCCTCAATTCCATATATATTATTTATACAGGTATGATGAGAGTTAAAGGTCTTGAATGATAACAATTGTGATTTATTAACATTGACCTTTAGCTCTTGTTCTTGAAAATACTTAATTATAGTTATTACTTCATCTGTTGCAGAAGATGTAAGTTCACAGGTATTTTTGCCAAAAAACAACAGAGATATGTCGTCTGCGTAGCTCATTATTATAGAGTTTTGCAGCTCGGTGAAATCATTCACATAGACTAGAAAGAGAAAGGGGCAAGAATAGATCCTTGGGGGACTCCTTGTTTGACAGTTTCATTAGAAGACTGGGCGATTACAACTCGGTCATTATGTGCACTGCTTCCAAGTTGTCAAGTAGTTGGTTAGCAGTAGTATTGATGAATCTTTTAAACCATATGCTTGAAGTTTCTTTATTAATAGGTCATGTTTAACTGAATCAAATGCCTTGGTTAGATCAAGGAATGTGGCTGTTTCCAAATTTCCTTCATCTAGTGCACTATGTACATTATGTAAAAATTCCTAGATTGCTGTGATGGTGTTGTGGTTTTTCTTGAAACCATGTTGTGTTTCAGTGATAAGGTTATTTGTTGTGAAGTACCGTAGTCACCGAGTTGTGAAAGCAAGACATATTCAAAGATTTTGCTAAATATGGATATTAATGATATTGGCCTAAAGTTTTCAACCTGTTTTTTAGATCCATTCTTATATACTAGTAGTAAGCACTCATTTTTAATGAGTCTGGGTAGGCATTTTCCCTAATACAGCAGTTAATGAGATGGGTAATAGGTTTAACTAATTCTTTAACTAGAGCACTATATATCTCATCCCATCCAGCTGAGCACTTGGTACTTAATATGCAGATTATTTGACTAATTTCATGTTCATTCACAGTTCTGAATTCAGTATTTGTACATTGGGGTGAGCAAATGTTTATCTTGCTGTTTTGGTCAACAGGTTGAGTTGGAATACTACATGGATTGAGGAAATATTTATTAAAAATGTCACAGATTGTTCTTGGATCATCTATTAATTTTCCCTCATGCAATATGCTTTTTCTTCTGTATTCAGATTTGCTGGTGCTTTCCAGTATTGATTGATGAGCTTCCGAGATGCTTTACTCACATTGCCATATTTAATGACTGTATCACTGTGCACCTTTTTCCTGAAATTTCAAAATTTCTGCCTAAAACATTTTCTTGGCTTTACAGTAGTTTTCCTTAAGGATAATATCCTCTTTTGATTCATAAAGAAAGAAGAGGTCATGAACATTCTGCTTGAGTTTAATCAAACTACTTGGTAGTTTCAGCTTTAGTTTCTTTCTATGTATTAGAATCCTTTGTACATCTTTAACTGGGCAACAATGATTAAAATGTCTCAAAATTGTTTCATAGAATTGATCCCATTTCTTGTCGAGCCTTTTACTTTGTAAACCGAGTTCCATTCCTCCAGGGCTAGTTTATGTTTAAGGTGATTTGTATTGTGATTGTTCAAGATTCGTTTCTATTCAGTGACATTTTTTGCTTCTGCTGTGTTTACACCCATGTACTCAACAGACTGACAATAGTGGTCAGAGTAGTGAAATTCTATATTTCTGTGACTAACACTGTTAGTAGCAAGTTTACTGATTATCACATAATCTATCCTGCTGGAGGTGTAGTTTGTCACTCTTGTATCAGTGTCTATTATGTTTACAATGTTATATGAATTCAAAATATCTGTTGGCCTCAAGCTAGGCATATTGTGAGAGTTTACATTAATATTCAAATCCCCAAGTATAGTACTAAGATTACTGCGGCCACTTAAACTAATTACTGACCTGAATCTATTAAAAAAGTGAGACACATTTGCATTTGGTGGGTGATAAATTACTATTACTTTGTGCTTTGTATAAGTACTACCTGTTCCTTTCAATTTAAGAGCAATTCCAGTAATTTCTAGATTTCTTTCACTACTGTGTATATCCAGGAATGACATTTTAGTAGTAATTAGTGTTTCTTGGACAAGAGTAGCCACCGTACCACCTTTATGTACCTGTCTACTGTAGCTGTTAGTGGGAACATAACCCTCTAATTTACAAAATTTTAATTCCTCAGCTTTAAGACCATGTTCAGTAATCACTCTTTTGTGCAAAACATACTTTTTCTCTTAATGATGAATTACACCAAAATATATGAAAGCAGTGAATGAAAATAGGCATACTAGGCCAATTTACTGACATGTTTATCAAGAAAATTTTCAGTAATTCTAATAGCATAAATAGCTGAACTCAAACGTTTCACCAGCTCATGAATGTGTTTCTTCCAATTCAATTTCCCATCAATTCACACACCCAAAAATGTTCAATATTATGCCTTGGCAACAGACTTCTGTTCGAAGTCTATATATATCAATGGTGTTATGCCATTTACTGTACAGAGCTGTTTATACTGTGTTTCCTCAAAATTTAGTAAGAGTCTACTTTCACACAATCACTTAATAATTTTCTGAAAGACATTATTTACAATTTCTTCACCTAATTCTTGTTTGTTGGACATGATTACTATATTTGTATCATCAGGAGAAAGAACTTGCTTTGTATCTTCATGAACACAGAGTGATGAGTCATTAATACACTCCTGGAAATAGAAAAAAGAACACATTGACACCGGTGTGTCAGACCCACCATACTTGCTCCGGACACTGCGAGAGGGCTGTACAAGCAATGATCACACGCACGGCACAGCGGACACACCAGGAACCACGGTGTTGGCCGTCGAATGGCGCTAGCTGCGCAGCATTTGTGCACCGCCGCCGTCAGTGTCAGCCAGTTTGCCGTGGCATATGGAGCTCCATCGCAGTCTTTAACACTGATAGCATGCCGCGACAGCGTGGACGTGAACCGTATGTGCAGTTGACGGACTTGGAGCGAGGGCGTATAGTGGGCATGCGGGAGGCCGGGTGGACGTACCGCCGAATTGCTCAACATGTGGGGCGTGAGGTCTCCACAGTACATCGATGTTGTCGCCAGTGGTCGGCAGAAGGTGCATGTGCCCGTCGACCTGGGACCAGACCGCAGCGACGCACAGATGCACGCCAAGACCATAGGATCCTACACAGTGCCGTAGGGGACCGCACCGCCACTTCCCAGCAAATTAGGGACACTGTTGCTCCTGGGGTATCGGCGAGGACCATTCGCAACCGACTCCATGAAGCTGGGCTACGGTCCCGCACACCGTTAGGCCGTCTTCCGCTCACGCCCCAACATCGTGCAGCCCGCCTCCAGTGGTGTCACGACAGGCGTGAATGGAGGGACGAATGGAGATGTGTCGTCTTCAGCGATGAGAGTCGCTTCTGCCTTGGTGCCAATGATGGTCGTATGCGTGTTTGGCGCCGTGCAGGTGAGCGCCACAATCAGGACTGCATACGACCGAGGCACACAGGGCCAACACCCGGCATCATGGTGTGGGGAGCGATCTCCTACACTGGACGTACACCTCTGGTGATCGTCGAGGGGACACTGAATACTGCACGGTACATCCAAACCGTCATCGAACCCATCGTTCTACCATTCCTAGACCGGCAATGGAACTTGCTGTTCCAACAGGACAATGCACATCCGCATGTATCCCGTGCCACCCAACGTGCTCTAGAAGGTGTAAGTCAACTACCCTGGCCAGCAAGATCTCCGGATCTGTCCCCCATTGAGCATGTTTGGGACTGGATGAAGCGTCGTCTCACGCGGTCTGCACGTCCAGCATGAACGCTGGTCCAACTGAGGCGCCAGGTGGAAATGGCATGGCAAGCCGTTCCACAGGACTACATCTAGCATCTCTACGATCGTCTCCATGGGAGAATAGCAGCCTGCATTGCTGCAAAAGGTGGATATACACTGTACTAGTGCCAACATTGTGCATGCTCTGTTGCCTGTGTCTGTGTGCCTGTGGTTCTGTCAGTGTGATCATGTGATGTATCTGACCCCAGGAATGTGTCAATAAAGTTTCCCCTTCCTGGGACAATGAATTCACGGTGTTCTTATTTCAATTTCCAGGAGTGTATATATTAAGAACAATAAGGGACCCAAGACTGAACGCTGTAGGACACTGTTCTTGACACCTCCCCAGTTAGAGGACTTGGCTGATTTTTGCAGACAGTCTATGTTAATTTCATTTTTTTTCCACATTCTTCCATTTAAATATGAATTAAACCATTTGTGCACTGTCCCACTCGTACCACAATACTTGAACTTATACAGAAGAATTTCATGATTCACACAGTCAAAAGTCTTTGAGAGATCACAAAAAATCCTCATGTGTGATGTTCAGTTATTTAGAGCTTTTAATATTTGATCAGCGAAAGCATATACAGCTTTTCTGCTGAAAAGCCTTTCTGAAAACCAAATGGACATTTTGTTAGTACTTCATTGTTACAAATATTTGGAGCTACTCTTGAATATATTACTTTTTTCAAGATTTTGGAGAAAGCTGCCAGAAGTGAGACTGGGTGGTAGTTGTTAGCATCAGACGTATCCCATTTTTATTGCAATGGTATAACAATAGCATATTTCAGTTAATCTGGAAAAATGCCCTGTTTCAGTGAGCTATTGCATATGTGGTTGAGAATTCTACTTATCTGTTGGGAATAAGCTTTGAGTACTCTGTTGGCACTTTTATGTTTGAGTGAATTCATTGTTTTCCTAATTTCAGTAGGAGAGATGGATTGAATTTCAGTCTTATCAAATTGCATAGATATTGCCTCTTTCGTATACAGCCTTGCATTTTCTAATGAACAGCTGTATCCTATTTTCTCTACAACGCTTACCAAATAATTAGTAAAATATTTTCGACTTCTGACTTTTTGTTAGCAAAATTTTCATTGAGTTTTATGGAAATACCGTCTTCATGTGCTTTCAGTTGCCCCGTTTCCCTTTTAACAATATTCCAAATTGTTTTAATTTTATTATCAGAGGTTCTAATCTCAGACATAACCCAAATACTTCTGAACATTTTAATAACTTTTCTCAATACAGTGCAGTAGTTTTTATAGCATTTGGTTCTGATCATTACTCCTTCTAGCTATAAGATACATTTCCCTTTTCTGTTTACAAGATATTTTTATCCCTTTAGTGAGCCATGGCATTTTAGATGTTTCCTAACGGTTATGTTTCAGTATTTTGTTTGGGGAACTGTTTTCAAATATACTCACAAAGGAATCGTGAAACAGGTTACACTTTAAACAAGCATCAGGATACCTATAAACCTCATCATAGTCTAACTATTGCAAGCTTTCTGTAAAAATTGCAGTAATTAAACTGTTAATTGAACATACTATTTTGGAGGGCTGTTTTGAATTACTGTATGGAGCTATATCATATACTGTTGCTAACTATGCATCATGATCAGAAAGACCATTCTTAATAGGGAAAGTTTTTATTTGATTAAATTTATCATGGTCTGTGAAAACATTATCTGTCAGGGTTCTGCTTTCCTGCACTACCCGAGTAGGAAAATCAATAACTGATGTCATATTGAAAGAACCAAGTAATACTTTAAGGCCAATCTTTCTGTCAGACTCTTTCAGAAAATCTACAATGAAATCCCCACAAACAATAATTTGCTTCCCTCTGTCTGACCGATAGCACAACAAAGAACCCAAGTTTTTCATAAATAACTGAAAATTCCCCATTGGGGACCCATACACAGCTAAAATTTTAAAAGTGCCATTATTTGGTTTAATTTCACAGGAACATGCTTCGATATGTTGCTCTACACAATTTTTTTTTAGTTTCTAAATTTTTCAGACTGTAATAAATTTAACATACACTGCAACTCCTTTCTTGTGATAGTGTGTCTACTTACATATGCTGAAAACTTATATCCATCTACATTTACTGTTTCCATATCTGTGACTATATGATGTTCAGACAGGCATAGTACGTCTATTCCACCCTCAGGTCCTAAATCTTCTAAACAAAAAGGTAGCTTATCTGCTTTGTTGTTTACTCCCCTGATATTCTGATGCAATATATTAACATTATTTTTCACTGTACTTTTTGAGAATCTTGTGCTGTTTTAACATCTCTAGTATCTCCCTGTCTGAGCTTCTCATTAAGGTTAACTTAATCCAATGTTGACTCACTGGACACTGATCTTAGCTCCATAAGAGGTTCTCCCATCAGTTTCAGTGCCCTGCCTTAAATATTTTGCTATCATCCTGGTCATTTTACCCTTCCTTTTCCTACTGAGAAGCAGATCACACCTTGTGAAGTTCCATCTACCAATAGTATCAGCAGGAACCAAACCCATGCCTGACGAAGTAGCCACCTGAAGCAGCTGATCTAACTCTATATTGACCTTCTTGACAGAATTGTTCAATTAGGGATGATCATATCACATGAATGCAGGAACAGAGCCAACATTTGTGTGGTTCATTGCAGGTGCTATTTTTACTGTATCGCTAATCCCTATCAATATTGTTTCCTGCTGCACCCCTCTTCATGGTCCTGCTTTGTAACACCCTGGCACAATGATCTTTTTTACATCCTCTGTCACCTGGCGAACACATGCACTGGGCTTGTAAAAGCATCTGACCTGGTATCTGTCACCAAATTTTTTGTGCAAGATCTGGCCCACACCTGTTTCATGACTATTACCTAACAACAAAACATTTATCCTAATTTCTACTTTTTTGAAACATTTGGCTCCCTGATGAAAGTCTGTTTAGCATTAGCTACACTTACATCTACTTGTGCTTCTACATTAATGAAATAAAGTAGCAAGGCAAATCCATTGTTTGTGCTAATGATGAAACTGTCAGACATTGTTCTCTTTCTACAACCCCTGTTCCTTGCTACCACTTCCCATCTACCTTCACAATTCTCTCCCCTTAATGTCATCAGTTCCTTGCTAGCACTATCCAATTCAGCTGCAACGGCTGTAATGTTCCCTTCCTGTTCAGCTGTTTTCCTATCTCTTAAACATACTTTGAAATACCATGGAAGAGACCCGTTTACTTCCCTCATTCCCATGCCACTACATTCCCCCCAAAGTAACCAACTGTCACAACAGCTGCATAGAATGCCAGAAATAATTTTTCTATGACAGCTCAGACACTTCTCGCTCATGGTTGTTTATAATCATTTTACAAAATTTATTTATTCTATTAACTACAGATCACAAGAATAATTAAAATTAAGTGGAACACTAATATGATAATGAACACACTTAAAATAACATCTCTCTTTCTATCTTCCTATTTCTCCCTGTCTCTCTTAAAATAAATAAATAAATAAATAAAAAATAAAGTTGAAGACAAGTGAAACCTTCAATAGGCTCAAATTGACTTCCTTAAGGTGTAATATTAGCTTAATTGACAGTTATTACAGAATTAACCACTTAACTTCATGAGCTCAATATTCAAGCATGTGCAGTCTGCACCAGGGCTGCCAACCTTTTCAGATTCTGGCAGTCCCTGGCCCTCACAAACCTGGTACTGCAAAAACACATCTCCAAGTCACAGGCATCCCAGAACCACTTCTGCTCCCTCCTAAACATATTGCAACTGTGCAGTCGCCACTACATACATCACATTTCTGAAATTGAATTCCTTGCTCCAGCACCTGGAAGAGCATTCCAGACACCACCATTGTAAGTTATCCAATCTGCTGACATCCTACTGCCACCTTGGGACACCACTATCCAATCCCCACCCTTTCCACAGTGTCCCACCTTGTCAACCCCACATAGTACCCAGATCCTGCCTAACTGATCTTTCCAACTTGCCACATCCCCCTAAACACCCTACCAACACTCCACCAAATCCAGAGCCGAAACACTCCCATGACACTTTTGTTAACCTTTCCACCAAACCATTCAGCCCACTAAGTTAACTGCTATTGTAAAATTTGCCAGATTTAATCTACTGTTTGTTTTGAATGATTATAGCTCAGGCATTAATTCACTCTCTGCTAAAGTAAGGGTAACAGGCAATGCAAATGTTACCTTTTCTTTTACACTGCATTGTAGACAGCTAACTTTCAATAATATTAAATTCCATAATTCATTCAGTTACATGATTTTCAATTTTTTTATTGGTTTACAATGATTTCTGCTACATTTCCATTTATCTTTTTTGGTATTTATCAAATGTATAGTATATCAAACAAATGAAAGAAACTCACAGCTATGTGAAAACACAAATGCTTTACATACCACCTAGATAAAATTTATATACAAGGTCAGTTCATAGTATCACCAATGCAGTGTATCTGATTGAAAAGGAATTGATGAAATCAAATGTTTGTACTTAATTCTTCTGAAGACAAATTGTGCAGAAGTGGGCTACATCACAGTGATCACAGCTAGATTACAATAAAAGAATCTGCTTATTATGTTATCAAGGTTTGTTAATTCATGGCTCTGTTATCTGTTGGTGTCATTTTTTCTGTACTTGGATGTAGAATCATTACTGGGGAGCAGAAAAGCTTGGTTATGCAGGCTGTGATAATATGATTTATAACACAGCAGAATAATGTGCATTACACATATAGAAACAGTAATTAGACTATGTGACAAGAAATTTAGACTTCTAGCTTTGACATAACAAAAAAAATGCTGATAAGCATCCAATGGCATGGGGATGGGGCACATTCAACACATCACCAAATTAATCATTTCACAACATAATTAAAAACCAAAACATGAAATGAGGCTTTACGTATTACCAGTAAAGGATAGTGGTGCATTTTCTAATAAATAAAAGCATAGCTCAGTTTAATTGCTCTTATATTTAATGATAATATTACAGATAATAAGAAAATGGCATGCTTACATTCTGCAAGATGCAAGACAAGAGAGCGACAAGAAGAGGACTATATTCCTTACTTTGTTTTAAAACAGACGATAATTGAAAATCTGTTGTAGATACGATCAGTACAATGATATAACTTATGCAGAACCTCAAAAGTTTCAGACTGTTGACCTTAGTACTGTATTACATTAATTAATTACCTATTCCATGTGTTTTAGACATTGTGTCACGTTATTACTTTCTCATCATAATCTGCATCCCACCAAAGATGTTTCTCCTATGTGAATGTTTCTCTTCCCACTTCTTTTAAGGAATTTAGCTTTGGGTAGTTTTGACAAACTTGTCTTTAAGTTCTTCCCAATTTTGTGTTTTCATTTTGTCACTGACATCATTTTCCAAACAATGGAAAATCCAGGATGGAATGTAACAATATCAGAGATGGAAAGTTGCTGCTCACCATATAGCGGAGATGCTGAGTTGCAGATAGGCACAACAAAAAGATTCACATAATTATAGCTTTCGACCATTAACGCCTTTGTCAACAAGACACACACACACACACACACACACACACACACACACACACACACACACACACACACATGCAACTTGCACACACAACTGCAGTCTCAGATAACTGCAACCACACTTTTCAGTTGCTGCTGAGATTGCAGCTGGGTGTGTGACTTGCATTTGCATGAGTGTCTGTGTGCATGTTTGTACAGGGTGTTTCAAAAATGACCGGTATATTTGAAACAACAATAAAAACTAAACGAGCAGCGATAGAAATACACCGTTTGTTGCAATATGCTTGGGACAACAGTACATTTTCAGGCGGACAAACTTTCGAAATTACAGTAGTTACAATTTTCAACAACAGATGGCGCTACAAGTGATGTGAAAGATATAGAAGACAACGCAGTCTGTGGGTGCACCATTCTGTACGTCGTCTTTCTGCTGTAAGCATGTGCTGTTCACAACGTGCAAGTGTGCTGTGGACAACATGGTTTATTCCTTAGAACAGAGGATTTTTCTGGTGTTGGAATTCCACCGCCTAGAACACAGTGTTGTTGCAACAAGACGAAGTTTTCAAAGGAGGTTTAATGTAACCAAAGGACCGAAAAGCGATACAATAAAGGATCTGTTTGAAAAATTTCAACGGACTGGGAATGTGATGGATGAACGTGCTGGAAAGGTAGGGTGATCGCGTATGGCAACCACAGAGGGCAACGCGCAGCTAGTGCAGCAGGTGATCCAACAGCAGCCTCGGGTTTCCGTTCGCCATGTTGCAGCTGTGGTCCAAATGACGCCAACGTCCACGTATCGTCTCATGCGCCAGAGTTTACACTTCTATCCATACAAAATTCAAACGCGGCAACCCCTCAGTGCTGCTACCATCGCTGCATGAGAGACATTCGCTAATGATATAGTGCACAGGATTGATGACGACAATATGCATGTGGGCAGCATTTGGTTTACTGACAAAGCTTATTTTTACCTGGACGGCTTCGTCAATAAACAGAACTGGCGCATATGAGGAACCGAAAAGCCCCATGTTGCAGTCCCATCGTCCCTGCATCCTCAAAAAGTACTGGTCTGGGCCGCCATTTCTTCCAGAGGAATCATTGGCCCATTTTTCAGATCCGAAATGATTACTGCATCATGCTATCTGGACATTCTTCATGAATTTGTAGCGGTACGAACTGCCTTAGATGACACTGCGAACACCTCATGGTTTATGCAAGATGGTGTCTGGCCACATCGCGCGGCCGACATCTTTAATTTCCTGAATGAATATTTCGATGATCGTGTGATTGCTTTGGGCTATCCGAAACATACAGGAGGCGGCGTGGATTGGCCTCCCTATTAGCCAGACATGAACCCCTGTGACTTCTTTCTGTGGGGACACTTGAAAGACTAGGTGAACCGCCAGAATCCAGAAACAATTGAACAGCTCAAGCAGTACATCTCATCTGCATATGAAGCCATTCCGCCAGACACGTTGTCAAAGGTTTCGGGTAATTTCATTCAGAGACTACACCATATTATTGCTACGCATGGTGGATATGTGGAAAATATCGTACTATAGAGTTTCCCAGACTGCAGTGCCATCTGTTGTTGACAATTGTAACTACTGTAATTTCGAAAGTTTGTCTGCCTGAAAATGTACTGTTGTCCCAAGCATATTGCAACAAACGGTGTATTTCTATCGCTGCTCGTTTAGCTTGTATTACCGTTTCAAATATACCGGTCATTTTTGAAACACCCTGTATGTGTGTCTATTGCTGACAATGGCCTTAGTGGCCAAAACCTATAATTGCGTGAATCTTTTTGTGGTGCCTATCTGCGACTTAATATCTCCGCTATGTGGTGAGTAGGAACTTTCCTTCTCTCATATTGTGACATCATTTTCCTGAATTTTTGGAGCTTTAAATCTTATTTCACACATGTTGGGTTCTACTCTGTATCAGTTTGTGCTCCTTCGTGGACCTGAAAATTTCATATCTACTTGTGATGTTGGCACAAAATTGTTATTTGACTAATGTGGGATTTACCTATATTCTTGTGAGATGATGTTATTTGTTTCAATTTTTTTTCTAAAAATCAGTCAGCATAACTTTGAGATTGAAATTTCCACACAGTTCTTTCCATTTTGACTGGTCAGTCTGTACATGGCGAAATTTCTTTCCTTCTTTAGCTGTGATTTAAAATCACACATTAGAAATTTTAGGTGATTATGGTAGTTTGGAGATTATATTTTCTAGCACATCCCAGGATTATATTTTCTAGCACATCCCATGACTTATTTAGTTTTTCTGGCTTTGAACTATTTTTGTGATTGATCAGGATATGCGTATTAGTTACTGCTTACATTTAATTTTCATATTTAAAGAAAATTGTCTTTAATCTATTGTTCTCATGGTTACCTTGATTATGGAACCAAGATTACCTTGTGAAACTGCAAATGCAGCACCCAGATGGGTTGTGTTTTTAGTGATCATTTGTTCTTGTTACTTTTGATTGGTCTTTATTTCCAAAGTATATGGTGTTCACATCTGGCAGTCTTGCGTTTCGCATGGCTAAGATTTTACTTTTTTTCTGAGTTTAGTGTTTTTCCTAATGTATAGAGTTTTCCTGGCTTTAGGAATGATTTAATGTTGATTGTGCCAAAGTAAGTCTTGCTTTTGGTCTTGAGCAGGCCATAAGACTGATTTCCTATAATTTGAGACATAGTGTATCAGCCTAGTCTTCCCGAAGCCAGTAGGATACTTGCATGACTAGTTGGTACTTCCTGAGATAATTTTGTATTTACTAAAACCATCCACCATTGCCCTTGGAATTGCAGGACTGAAAATGTAAAAATACTTCATAGCTTAAGAATGGACAGTTTGGTTCCAAAATTTAAGTTCTGGACTCTGGTGAACAGATGTCAGCCAAAAGGCCTTTTTCTCCAAGTCTAATATGAGATGGATGTGCAGTTTCTACTATTTCTGATACATAAATTAATTTGGAAAAAATGCTCAATCTTCTTTTTATAATGAGTTACTTGACAACAACCACTCTAGGACTTGTATTACTTTCTCCATATTACTACAAAATTGTCTTGAACAGTGTAAATTATGGAAGATTTTCTACTGCTATATCAGTTCTGGCTTGATTCAGCTGATGTGGGAATTGTTCAGCTATTTAAATTACATCTTTGCCAAAGAATTAGCCATCCATCACATCAATCTTGGCTGAAAAATTCTGAGCATTGTTGAATTTGAGGAAAGGAATAACTATGCATAAGAGTATTTTTTCAACTTAAGGTAAATCACTCAATTCTGCAGGTACAGACATTATTTTCATTTTCTTCTAAAACACCTGAATATTTCTTAGGATCATTTGTTTATCAAGAGCATGCTACAATGTGTCTTGTCCCTGATACATTGTATGGTGACTAAGAAGCTAAATTACTAGCACAAATATTGTATCACTGCTATTTGAGTACACAGTTTTCTTATGTATGGAACACGGTACATCAGGAAATGCATTGATTACTTATTTAAAAGCTTCTTCATCAAAGGACACCCCAAATTGATCTAGTTGAGCCGTATTTTTTAAGTGATTATTTGTGTCATTACATGTTTCTTTCTTGATTATTCGACAGTTATGATTTCGCACCATGGTTAATCAACATATATTTTGTTCAGCAGTCCTGTTGTTAAACTTTCATGTACCAAATTGAGCTGATGAGAATATTCCTCAGGAGCCTCATTGAGAGCCCCTCATGAACCAAATACAGTTGATGAGTATATTGCTGAACAGTCTCATTTGAAATGCTTATGTGTTGATACGTTTTTCATAGATAGTTTCTTGATGCACCTTAGAACTTACAAACTTATGCAATCAGAGAACCTTTGTTTATGTACAGGTTACTTCCTGCATTACATTTCATTGTGTTCCCTTTTCCTAGTTTTTTCAAACCAAACCTTTGCTTGTGCAAACAGGTTGGTACTTTTTTTTCAGCTGCTCTTGTAGGCATTCTCATTGTAAACAATAATGTATAAAAGCTAAAACAACATGAAATAAAAATATTGGAATCTATTCATTTTTATTTTGGGACATTATTTATTATACAGAACAGGTTAAACAAATCTCTTGGGGGCTGATGCCAAGTTTAAAGAAAAAAATTAATTATCATAGTAAGTAGTTAAATATAAGGATCAAGCTAAGTTTTTAAAATAAATGGTTCATTCTGTAATTTGAGAAATTTATTCAAGCAGCTTGTGGAAACACAGAATATATAATAATGTGTGTATGCCTCTATTAATTCACTGAGAAAATCGCCAAAATTTGTATTATGGGAGAGAAGTCCCCTTGCTGTTGACACAGCCCTACTTTTTTTTATTTTATTTTTTATTTTTTTTATTACCAGACTAGGTCCTTCACATACCTGTAAAATGCATTGCTGTGTTGCACGTTTTTGCTAATTTCTGCCTCCATTCTTGCCTTTTCCATTATCATGCTTTGTAGCTATTTAAAGTTATCCACAAACTCAGTATTCTTTAATGTTCATTGGTGCATACCCTTCTCTGCCTCCTCATGTTATCAGTGTTGTGTCATGAAAATATAGTAATGAGAAATGTTCCAACTACAATTTTATTTCTCATCACAGAACCACACAAATCAATAAATATCAACAGCTTGGAAATACTCTACCAAAGAATAAATAGATGATCTCTCATTCTCAGTGAATATCTTATCCCATGACACCCTCTGCACCCTGGTCAATCTCTAAAGGTATGACCAGCTACACAGGATGGCTGACCATGTTATCTTCTAGTGTTTAGAGGATTATTGTTGCTATTGTTTCATCTGATAGTGCTCTCTCCATCCCCACTTTCCGCCCCATGTGTTGTAGGTGCCTGTCCTCTTGTATCAGAATGACATCTCCAGGGTGGAATTCGATGGGTTGTTCCAGTGGACATTTAATTTCATGGAAGTTCCTCAGCTCTGACAGGTATTCTTTCACCCAACATAACCAAAAGGAATTGTTACAAGTTTCTTCCCAATCAGAAAAATGAAAAGAGGTCAGTTTGTGTTCGTCTCCTTATGTGACAGGCCTTGAGTTCATAGTGGCTTCAATAATAATCAAAGTAATGTTCAATTGTATACTGTATAACCCTACCACTACTATTGTAATTTAATGTGCCTTTCACCTAAATAGAAAACCCTGTCTCTGTGTTGCCACGTATAGCCGTCTCTCTAAATTTAGTTTAGTTTCCAAATAAAGTACACTATGGGAGGATAATCCTGTTTATTGGAAAAGCTAATCAATAGAGTTACCCTTTTTACAGGATTTGACTGTGTGTTGTGTCTAATGGATAAGTAAATCAGATTATTCATTCTTTTCTTACAATCTTACTCAGTGTTTAGACAGAAATGCATTATGAATAATATTATACTGAAACTAGGACAACTCAGTTCCAAGTTCATTTAGTGGTTTAAAACACGTACTAATGGTCCCCAGCCTAGCCAGTCAATGAACCAGTGAAGTACTGGAAAAGCAGATGTATGAATTTTGCCTACTTTCTTGCTACTGTGTAAGTTGCTTCTTCAAATAAATATTACTCCATGTAAATATGTTGGTGCAGACTCTGGAATTTGACTACTACACCCTCATACATAAATTTTTAAAAGAGAAAAGACCCAGTAGATAACTTCAAGGAAGCTAAAAAATTTTGGCCAGGTGGGACTTCTAGAAAAGCACTTTCCATAATCAATAAACTTAAATACTAAAATATATTAAAAACAAAGATTCCAAGACTTACCAAGCGGGAAAGCGCCGGTAGATAGGCACAATGAATAAAACACACAAACACACACACAGAATTTCGAGCTTTCGCAACCGGCAGCTGCTTCGTCAGGAAAGAGGGAAGGAAAAGGAAAGTTGAAAGGATGTGGGTTTTAAGGGAGAGGGTAAGGAGCCATTCCAATCCCGGGAGCGGAAAGCCTTACCTTAGGGGGAAAAAAGGATAGGTATATACTCGCGCACATACACACACACACACACACACACACACACACACACACACACACACATATCCATCCATACATACACAGACATAAGCGAACATATTTAAAGGCAAAGAGTAAGGGCAGAGATGTAAGTTGAGGCGGAAGTGTGAAGGCAAAGATGTTGTTGAAAGACAGGTGAGGTATGAGTGGTGGCAACTTGAAATTAGCGGAGATTGAGGCCTGGTAGATAACGAGAAGAGAGGATATATTGAAGGGCAAGTTCCCATCTCCAGAGTTCGGATAGGTTGGTGTTGGTGGGAAGTATCCAGATAACTCGGATGGTGTAACACTGTGTCAAGATGTGCTGGCCGTACACCAAGGCATGTTTAGCCACAGGGTGATCCTCATTACCAACAAACACTGTCTGACTGTGTCCATTCATGCGAATGGACAGTTTGTTGCTGGTCATTCCCTCCACACTTCCGCCTTGAATTACATCTCTGCCCTTACTCTTTGCCTTTAAATATGTCCGCTTATGTCTGTGTATGTATGGATGGATATATGTGTGTGTGTGTGTGTGTGTGTGTGTGTGTGTGTGTGTGTGTGTGTGTGTGTGTGTGTGTGTGTGCGTGCACGAGTATATATCTATCCTTTTTTCCCCCTAAGGTAAGTCTTTCCGCTCCCGGGATTGGAATGACTCCTTACCCTCTCCCTTAAAACACACATCCTTTCATCTTTCCTTTTCCTTCTCTCTTTCCTGATGAAGCAGCCGCCGGTTGCGAAAGCTCAAAATTCTGTGTGTGTGTTTGTGTGTTTTATTCATTGTGCCTATCTACCAGCACTTTCCCGCTTGGTAAGTCTTGGAATCTTTGTTTTTAATATATTTTTCCCATGTGGAAGTTTCTTTCTATTTTATTTAAATACTAAAATACTTAGATACTAAAGCACACACTTTTTATACTGAACATTTCACTTCAATAAAACCTCTTTCTTACTGTAATTTACTTTCAAAAGCTATTATTCTTTGAAATAACTCTTTATAGTCATTTTACAGATTCTAGTAACTTGGCTTCACTCTGACTGAATTTTACATAAGCAAACTTTTACTATAACACTTTGTAATAGTTAAGAAAACTTTTTTTATTATTTACTCAAAAACAATTTAAATGGTGCCTCTTTATATTAACTTGACACTTCATAAGTCTGTAAAACAGGATACTTGAATTAATCAAACACCAGGATGGAGCCCTATATAGGAGTATGATTAGGATGAAATGACAGGATGAACCAGTTTCTTTAAAGTTCAAGAATGATTATTAAAACACAGTTTAAATTAATGGTTTACATCATACAAAAATGAAAATACAAAAACAACCCTATCTGGTGGCTGTAGGCTCGGGTGTGCAACTAATTATGACAGGTACACTATCCGCAGTGCAGCCTGTAAGTATCTTGCTGTATGTGCTCAGTTTCTCTTCTTGGCATCATTCAATTTTAAATACAGTAGCCCACCAACTTGCAAGTATGTCATGAGCCATTTGCAGTCTTCATCCAAGGCAATATTGTGCAAATTTGCAGGCAAAGCTTCTCCGGCTCAGTATCTGCTGCCTACAGACTGTGCAACTTATTTGCCACACTTGCTCTAGGTAGCACACCAATTCATCCTTGGTACCTTTTCCACTCCCCAGAGCCACTTTTGTTTCAAAACAAAAGCACACTGGCTTTTACATAATACTTATGTCTTACATTGTTCCTAAGTGTGACCATCAACATGAACAATTTATACACACAAATATTTTTAAATACAAAATGTCAACAGAAAATTATTTAACGTAATAATAATTTACATACATTACTCACATACAATGCAAAGAACTTCAATCTCCAGTATAGTACACTTTACTTTACATATACCAATATGTGAAAATTGTAAAGAAAACAAATTATAAAAATTTAAATGAACCATAAACAAATAATGTTATAACTGGGCCTTGTGAGTTCCAATACATACCATAGAAAACATTTTATAGTTCCCACTATTCTTTCCCACTACACTCCCCACTAAGTTGTTTGTGAGGTAATGAATTTCCCTATAATACCATGGTGTACAAGGAACTAGTAAGTCTTTGTGGTGGTTAACACTTTTCAGAGTTGTGGTGGTTCCAAATTTAAGGCATAGAATGTTTTTGAAGATAGTATAGCAGGTGTAACTCATTCAAATGACAGAGATGTTTCAATTTGTTACCTTCCTGGGTTCTTCTGGATATTACATGTGAAACAAGAGTGCAGGACTCTATTGGTTGCCAGATGAATTCGGGGATCAAAAATTCAGTTCGAACAGTACGTAATGAATGCCAGGGTGATGGAGGTGGATGTTTGGCTCTCAACTGTGTAAAATGATGGGAACTGTCAAAAAGCACTGGATGTTTTTGTTCCCTGTTGGAGCTAATGCATTTTAGTCGACCTCCTAGGCATATCAGTCCATCTTCCATGAAAAAGTTATACCGTGAGATCTTGGACTCTTTTAGCAGTGGTAAGTTACTTTGAGGCATTTGTAGTTTTCCAATGAAGGATTCTCTCTGTGTTACTCATATCCAATGTCTTCAAGCAGCTGATAGTTTAGTGACTATAAGCTCTCCCAAGGATTTCTCCTCCTAATGAATGTTGTGTACAAAACGGAGAGTCCATGCTGTAGTATGAATGAGCCTGCAGCATGAGCTGAATTTAGATAGGTCCATGAGGCTGGTCAGTGTAGATAAAGACAGAACTTGACTGTGGTTTTTCTTCTGCTTCATCTCAGGATGTAACTGGTTTACTGTCTGATTATCAGACGGTCAACACTCAAGTGGATGTGCAAGGCAAAGCAGCCCTTACCACCATAGTTTCAGGGAATGTATTGGACCTCCAAGAAGTCCTCTTGCTTGATGATCAGGTGGATTGTTTCATCCTGAGCTGTGTCTCCACTATGTGGGAGTTGTGTGAGTTAGTAACTATATTAAATGACTACAAACAAAGGTCTTTGATCTGTTTTGATTGCTGTGAATCTGATGTGGTATGACTGTAGTGTCTGTCCACAATATCGCATGAGAGATTTTAAAATCTGTTGCATGGCAGAAGTAATACTGTAATTGGGTACCTATTACTGCTGCTGAAAGTTCCAGTTGTGGCATGGTTACCTTGTTAATAAGATTATGAGCTAGGACATTATTCTATAAAACTGTACAAATGTACAGAGCTGCTCCTATGCCTTTTTGGATGCATCATAGATTATGTATGCTTGAATGTCTCTTCAATGAGCAATGGCCAGCCATCTGCTGGCACATACCTGTGACAATGATGCTAAGTTAGATATCCAAGTGTACCATCATTTTTCTAGGTCCCATGATTTGGGTTCATCCCAGGCAATTCCTCTGCACCATGTGTCCCGCAGTAACAATTTTCCAAGAACACAGGTAGTGGAGAACAATTAAAGTGTGTCATAGGTTGGTTGTTCGGGGAAGGAGACCAGACAGCGTGGTCATCGGTCTCTTCGAATTAGGGAAGGATGGGGAAGGAATTCGGCTGTGCCCTTTCAGAGGAACCATCCCGGCATTTGCCTGGAGTGATTTAGGGAAGTCACGGAAAACCTAAATCAGGATGGTCAGACGCAGGATTGAACCATCGTCCTCCCGAATGCGAGTCCAGTGTCTAACCATGTGTCATAGGATCTTGCCAAACATTACTACAGATGTTGTTTGGTGATTGGCTTTTCTGATGACTTCCTGGTGATTTCACAGGGGTTGATACAGCAGTACTTATCCTCAATGTTCCAGTCTACACCTAAAACTTGAGTTTGTGCAGGGGGTTCTCTCCATTTGGCCTTCCAAGTAGTTTTAAGTTATTCAGAGATGGTAGCCAATTTTAATAAGGGGAGAATGGTCAGTTTCATCAGCACTACAAATGCATAGCATATGGTAATCACCTAATCATCACTTTCTACTGGGATCACAAAGCCATACATGTATGTATTCCTATTTATGAGAGATACTACAGTGGGAAATGATGGCATACATTTGTCGGCATTTTCTCTTAAAGTTTCAGAGAGTCAGGCCAAATGGGAGCCTAGTGAAGCAGTATTGTGTTATATCATCCATCATTTGAAGATGTCCTATTTAGTTCTGGTTAGTTTTGAACTGGAAGAATGAAGTTAAGCCTTTGTCTTCTTCATTCAAGACCAGCTGAAGGAATGCCTGCATGACAATATCAGTGGACTGTAGTCTGAATCGCAATAAAATCTCTAGGATCTTCTCAGTTAGTAGAGTCAATCCTGCCTCTAGTACCTCGCACATAGAAGGTGCATTGCTTTAGTGACTTGACACGTCAAGACTATCCTCAATTTACTACATTTTCTTAAAGGCTTCTTGATGTTGAAATCTTGTCCTTAGGTGGTTGAATCATTTCTCTGCAGTCATTCTGCTACTCACAAGAGTTTTTTCCTGTGTTTTGGGAAGTGAAACCACTGATCATTGACCGCTTTATACAGAAAGATGCCCTCAAATCCCCAAGAATTCTCATGTCCTTGCTGCTCACAGATTGAACTTGAATGGCAGTAAGCCCTATAGCCTCAAAGTCTCAAAATCATCTGAAGTCATTAGCAGAGGACAGAGAAGACTAATCAGCATGGACAAATTCACCACAACTGCATGCACACAGGTACCTGACTTAGTCTCAATAACGTTTGAACAGCAGGGATTTTAGTATCATTTCCTTCATCACAAATGGACTTATGCTGTAGCTATCTACACGTAGCACAAGTTTTTTTCATTCTTCCTACAATCTGAAACTATATCCCACTTTGGAGATGAAGAAAATATCTATTTGCTCATTTCAGTTTATGTATTAGATCACTAACACATACAATCTTCTTACAGCCCTGTGTCCAGTGACTGCAAGATTTATAAAAGATGGTGAATAGTTCTGGTACTCTGATACCTTTCTGGGTTGGTCTTTTAGATTTCATGTGCATGTAGAGTGTGGCAGCTGTGGGGTGTGCACTAGAGGTGGTGGAAATATTACCACGTATCATCTGTGTGGTAAGCACCCCATGCACTTCGTCACTCAGATGCTCCATCAGTTGCAAAATGTCTCCTTTGGATGCTACTGTCCACTTGGCATGGATTATCCAGTGGCAGCAAATGTCATCTGGAAAAGCTGTGTCCATTCATGTTTTTCCTAAGAGGCTGGAAAGCTTTAATATGTTGCTGGCATTTGATGAATGTTGAATTGAGTTCCTCTGGGCTGGCTAACTGTAGGAGTTTTATGGCTTCCATGTAAGATAAGTGGGCCTGAAGTATCCGATCCTTGTTCCTCAAATGAGAAAGGAGGATACTCTTCATTTCTGTGCATGTCTCAACAGTCACTGCAGTACCTTCTGCCAAATGCTTTTGCTGTCCTGAAAGATAGCTTTGAAGAAATATGCATTTATTGATGGTAGTTACTGGTGGGTCATTGCTGACTGACTGACCAAATTGCTCCCAGACTGTGCCCATGTCTCCAGATCACCTGAAAAGAGCTTGTATTACTCATCATCTAACAGGACATAATGCCCTCATCTAGTTTGGTGAGCCAGTCCACAACACTTTTTAGTATCTCTGTAAAGTATTTGTAATCTGTGTATTTCACAGCATCTGACAACTTTTCAACTTCTGTGCCAAAGCACCTAATGTTCTCTCTCTCTTTCCCCTTCAGGCCATGCAGTTGTGCTTCCGAATTGTTGTCCACATATCCTATCCTTCACATTATTCAGTAGTGTATGGCAGTGTCAGCTCATGATCAGCTGTTCCTGAATCATTATTATCTGAAGATAGGTAGTCTGAGTAGTTCAATAAACAATGGTCTGATGGCAGCACTAGTTATATGTGCATTCTCAGTACTGTTTCTATGTAGCACCTATTATTGTTATTAATGAAACAATAGCTTCATTTTAACAGCAGTGGAAGCACACAAGCAATATCTTATCTCCTTCATATCCTAAGTATACAATTACTTTATTACTGCCATAAAGCCTGTGTAGTACTCCTAAAATATAACAGTGTTTTAGTTTTACTTATCTCTGTTCTAAGAGAGATGTGTGTGCCCTCCTGTTGTTCAGTTCGTCTTTGTTGTTCTGTACTTTTCTTCTTAGTTCACTACTTCCTGGGTTTCAGCACCAAAAAATGTTATGCCATGAAAATGCAGTAATGACAGAGTGCACAAATCACAACTTTGTTTCTCATTACGGAACAACACATGTAGACAAATATTAACAACTTATAGATACTCCTCCAAAGAACAAACAGATCATCTCTCACTCGTAGCAACCTGTCACTTGTGTATTCTGGTGCTTCCATGCATTGTTCTGGGTTTGGTTTTACTATTGTACCCACTCCATTTTAGTCCTCTTGTCCACCACTCCAATGAAGTGTGTGTATCCTTCCCTTATTTTCCTCCTTCCTCTTCCTCTCCACCTGACTTCACTAAGCTCCAACATTTCAACGTTCTACAACTCCATGAAGTCTAGCATCACTTCTGCCTTTCCAATCAGGATCATCACATTTAGGATGACCACTTTCATTGCATAGGTGACTAGCTGCCCACTTCCCACAGTTCCCTCAGCACCACAAGAACAGCTTATTGCTTGCAGTGTAGGCCCTAACCTTTTTGAGATTGGTTTTGAAGTACCATTTCATATATATGCTATTATTATTATATCCACTTCAAAAGGTATTTTAGAGCTACTGCCATCATAGGTTTAGGCCACTCCTAAAATGGAGAACTGATATCTTTTGTAGAAACTTCTCTAGAGAAATAGATGCTATAAGTAATATCAGAGGAAGATAGTTGTTCTGCATTTTCTATAGTGAGATTGTTGTATTCTCTTCCACTTTCAAAACTGTCCACTCTTCAATTTCTATGCTGGCAAGAGGCACAGAGTGCTACCATCCGGAGCCAAATGGACCTAGGTTTTTGTAACTCCTTCCTCCTTGCTCATCACTTGCAAGGCAAGGCTCCTGGCTTGAGATTGGCATTGGTGGAGTACACTCCTACAGTATAACCAGTAATCCCTGTTTTTTAAAGAATCAGACTCCTATGTATAAAATAGCTTCAAACTTCTGATTACTTTACAAATGAGGTAATGTGTTAAATATTGGATGTTAAACATTTAAGCCAGGAAACATTTTGAAACGGGGTTGAAATTAAGTTTAAAGTTTGTTCGAAATTGCTAGGTGCTATCACTATCAGACACTGGATGAGTCTATTGTGGATAATTAGCACTTTGTTTTCATGCACCTCCTTAACTATGTGTCAATCAAGTACAGTCAGTGCTGTATGTGATGCTGTCTGCAAAATGTGTTGTGAATACAGTTAGAAATACAGAAGAAAGAAAATTGAAACATCATACATAATGTGACAGTTTTACTGCAGGGACAGTGAAAATTTAGTAACAGATTATCTTTTTTCCTTGTGTTATTTAGTGGCTGGTGTCAGCAAGAAGTAGTGTCTTACAGCTTTGAAATTACATTTAAATTTTTTTGCAAGTCAATAAGGGCACTCCTTCTCAAATATAGCGTGAATATAGTCTGGATATTTGCACATTGTGAGTTACACATATTTATAAACTGTGTACATAGTTTATAAATATAATACTTGTCTTCCTGTGTTTAACTTTTCACATAACTCTTAATTAGGAGATTATGTCAGCATTTTAATTTTTAAATTCTGTCACTATTATATGAAATATTGAAAATAAAATTTTGTTGTGCCTGGAGGCTATTAGATAGGTGACCTGAAACTGGGTCTGGGTTCTGTACCTCAAGATAGTTGCTTATTAATATAGACAGTGTAATCACACAACCTTGTGGATCTTGACAACTGGGAAATCGTATCACTCTTAATGGATCACAGCGACAGACTATCTGGGAGCAGTACCACACCATACAGAAGTTCATTGTTTGCAGTTGATTAAACACGCCAGTTTCAAGTGTAGTCTGAGCTGGGAAACATCATTTAACAGCTATAGGCAAACTGAATACAACTTTAGCAAGCTGAACTATAGTATTTCACTAGTAATTTATCATATTTTAAAATCTGCAATCATGATCTTTCTGGATTCACATGTGATCCGTGTGTTTTTTGTTGGTTTGGAATGGTGGGGAAAATTGTGCAGGGAAATATACTATTGACTGCATTACCTACAAATGGCAGCAATATAGGTCAGCTGCAAAAGTCAAGTGAGACACCAACTTTACTCCTTGGAAACATAAAAAATGTATACCTAGACATACACAAGTCTTTAATATTTTTTGTCTGAGATATATGACTCCACAATTACCAAGTTTGTTGGAAGACTTTCATTGGCTGTAAAGCAAATGCTGTGGCCAGAAATTCACTCTCATATGTTTCCAATTACATTTCCTTCTGGGTCACCGTCATTCCGCCTGTTGTTTGGCACAAAAAACATACAAAACCCTTCTTTTGTCCTAAAATTTTATTAGGGGTGACTGAAAAGCTCTTGACCCACCCAATAAAGGTTGACAGCAGTCCACATGTATATGGCTATTTATAAATGTAGTCCCCTTTTTGGGCCACACACTTTTGCAACTGTTGTTGTAAGTCCATTATATCCTCCGTGTAGAATATTTATTCCCGCAGGGCACAAAAGGCCTCCACTGCAGCCATGACATTATCATCTGATCGAAAATGAGTTCAAACTAGATGTTTCTTGAGCTTAGGGAAGAGATGAAAGTCAGAGGGGCCAGACATCACAGTGAGGGATGTATTCACAGCCATATGGTTCAGATGAAGGGGCACACATTTTGTCACATGCTGAAGCATTTCACTTCAATGGCCTCCCTCAAAAAAAAATTTGTTGAGCATCATAATATGGTCCATTCGCTGTTTAACCCTTTTTGAGCTGTTCAGCTAGGATAACACCTGCTGAATCCCAAAAATTAGAGACCATCACTTTGTTAGCTCATGTAACAGACTTGAACGTCTTGGAGGTGGGTGAGGAAGGTTGTTTCCACGGCTTCAGTTAAACTGTGGATTTGGGTTGAAAGTGGTGGACAAATTCTTCATCCATTGTCACAAAACGTTTGAGAATGTCACAGGATCTGGCTCAAAAAGAGTCAAATTTTTGGTAGACATCACATGTCCCTGGTGTTTGTTTTCTACTGTCAACATTCTTGGGACCCATTAACATCAAACCTTGTACATATGAAGTACAGATCTTATAATGTGTCCAATGAGATCCTGAGATTTGCCCCCTCTCTCTGCTACATGCTGATTTCCCATGATGATATCCTGAATAGCAGTGATGTTTAAACTCCATAGTGGTCATTATGGGTCTTGCACTGTCAGGTGCACCTCGGGCAGACATGCTGCCCCACTTGAATTCTACTACCTATTTTCTCACAGTGGAATACGAAGGGGAATCCACCACTAACATTTCCATCAAATCATTACAGATCTCCTGTGCACTCATGCTGTTTTACAATGGGTATTGCAAACCACACGCTTTCTCTCTTTATCTATTTTTCAGAATGTGTACACTGTGGACATCAAACTACAATAAAAAATAAAATTAAAAAAATGATGAAAAGTATTGTATGTAACCTAGCAAACAAATGTACTGTTAGTTGTTGAACTGACATCCGGCTAGGACAGGTTTTATTGTGGGTGGGCTGAGAACTTTTCAGACATCCCTCATATATGCAAACAAATTTTAACCGAAAATATAGCTTGAATTGTCCCTTTGTTGACAAATAATTTGAGTTTATCAACCATATTTTATTCTTTGAGACAATGTAATTTTATGAGTCATGAACACTACATAGGGATTTTCTGGGGAATTCAGAATGAGATCAATTTTCATCTACAGACCTGTAGTTCATAGAATATGTTAGGAATTGCGAGAAAGTAATTTCCAAGGTAAAATTTACAAATAATGGTAGCTTAATAAGACTAATAGAAGCTTAATAAGACAATCTGAAAAGATTATGCTTATCCATTATGGATATTTTAGAACCGTGACTGTATATTGAATGTAAATAAGTTATACACAACTGCAACCAGTCACTTTTTTGAATAATAATTCTTTATTCCATGAACCGGTTTTTGAACCTTTTCAGGTTCATCTTCAGATGGTTTCGGGAGGATCCCGGAAGTTACATCATTACTGGTAGTAGCATAATGCTGGGTGCTTATTTGCGACAGAAATCAAAAGCTATATAGGGTATTGTGAAAGCTGAAACTGGAAAGAGATGCAAATACCAGGATGTCATTCTCAAAAATGCAGAAAATGTCAGTATTAAAAAACAAGATTTGCCAAATTATATAAACAATTATTTCATAAATGCAACAACATTAAGTTCTAAATTTACAAAACAAGAAAAACTAGAAATTACAAAAGCTGCTTCTGGCATCAGGGTGGAGCCAACACTTGAACATGAAGTGTTAAAAATGATAAAAAGCTTGAAACCTAAAATCTCTGCAGCATAGATGAGGTGGCATTGTCTGTCATAACAATAACAGCCCCAGAGATTGCAAGGGTCTTGGCACACGTAGCCAATTTACCATTCTAGAAAGACTGAAACTCTCAAAAGTGAAGCCATTATTTAAAAACAGCAACAAGTATAAATTTAAAAACTATCAGCCAATATCATTCCCTCCAGCATTTTTCAAAACATTAGAAAAATTGATGAAGCACAGAATCAACAAATATCCAAATGACAATAAAATGCTAAAGAGTTAAGAACATAGTAATCAACAAGGCTTCCAGACAGGTAAAAATACAGAAACAATTGTAATGTGATACACAAAACAAATAATCAAAAATCCAGAAACAGACAGTAGTGTTGTAGGAGTACAGTTAGATCTCTCCAAAACATTTGATACTGCCAATCATGGCATTCTTTTAGAAAAGTTGGATGTATTAGGTATTCAAGGAATGGGCAAAAACTGGTTCCAATCATGGCTACAAAACAGAACACAGATTGTAGAACTGATGTCAGCTTGCTCCAACCACAAAATAAATTTAGTACCAGAAATATGAGTAACACTAGGCAGTATTCTGTGTCCCATATTGTTTTTTGTCTATATAAATGACATCCACACATCAGGTGGTGCAGCAAATGCCATACTATTTGCTGATGATACTAGTATGATAACATGTGCACCAAAGCATTTCTCCAAAAAATAGTGATCAAGTCTTAAAGTTCAACACAAACAGGTTGACACCAAATTCAAGTCAAACAAATTACATGCAGTTCAGAAAAATAAGCCAAAATATAAATCTTGATCTGTTGTTGGGGACAAAGCCATAGACAGAGTGACATCTGGAAAATTGCTGAGGATTCATGTTAATGAAAACTTAAAATGCAATGACTATATAAAGAAACTTTCACAGAAAGTAAATTTAGCCTGTTTTGCTCGTAGAATTATTACTAATGTTTGTACCTCAGAGGGTGTGAGGATTGCATATTCCAGCTATTTTTTGTCTCTTGCAATATGCAGAATAGTATTTTTACATGCCACCATTTGCTGCCTAAAACAAATTTTATTGATACAGAAGAGGGCTATATGAATAATAACACACAGTTATCCAAACAGGCTCACTGCAAACCCATATTCAAAAACCTTAAAATACTAACAGTACGTTCATTATATATACAAAAATGTGTTTTATATCAGGATCCACCTTGCAGATTTTGAAACAAATGTAGACTTCCATAACTACAATACCCTAAGTAGCACAGCACTCTATACAATGAACAAGAAGAACAAAGCCTCAAAGGTATGTCAGTCGCTACAGTACAAAACTTTACAACAGACTGCCAGTCAACATCATAGAGTTAGAAGATGAAAACATATTTAAAGCAGACTTTAAAAAAATCCTACTTGAACAATGTTTCTACTTGACAAACAGGATGTGCTGTCTAGGGAGGACAAAAGTAAAGCCCTGTGGAAAAAAAGATGCAGTTATAACACCACAAGTATACATCTATATAAAATTGTTCTACTATGTATTCTACATTTTTTTATTATTATTATTCTGTGGTACTATGTATTGTATGATCTTGTATTATTGTGTGCTACTATGTATTGTATGACCTTATATATTTTCACCTGTACTGTTTTATTTGTACATTTCTGTGTTCCATTTCCTTGGAATGGTTTACCTTAAATTTACATTACACTTGGACAATATCCATACAATATTTATTGTCTACAGATGGATAAATAAAATAAAATCTCTCTCTCTCTCTCTCTCTCTCTCTCTCACTCACTCACTCTCTCATCAGATGGATAAATAAAATAAAATCTCTCTCTCTCTCCTCTCTCTCTCTCTCACACACACACACAAACACACACACACACACACACACACACACACACACACACACTGATAATGATACATTATTATCTGCAAATGTACAAAAGTCACAAACTAACATGTATGTGATCAATGGTGTCAATGCTTATTTCAAAGGATAGCTTATCAGCAAATTGTAATGTAATAATTATGCAGATTTGCTAGATGATGACATTTAGAAATCTTATTTCCACTGAATGATGACTGTAATTTCAGGACTGACTCACTTATACAGCAAACAGTCCATGAGAGGTTTACTGATTGCACAGTACTTACCATTGCTCATCGACTGCACACCATTATTGACAGTGATAAGGTTCTAGTTATGGACAATGGTAATCTAAAGGTAAGGTTGCATTTTCAATCAGAAAACAATATTATTTTAGAAATATGTAAAGGTAATCTGTGTCTTTTGAGATTTACAAGTAGAAGATTACATGCTAATAAGATATCAGACATAGCTGAAGTTGGCGCCCTATTCTAGGTTTTAGATCAACTTTCAGGTCATAGTGCTTCAACAAAATAATGAGAAAAGCAACTTTGCTGGACATACCAAAAGATGAAGGACTATAAAAAAAATATGATTTATTGTGTAGATCCAAACACATAAAATTTTCATTTAGGAAATCAAGCATAATAAATTTATGTACATTAGTTAATGAATTGCTCAGAGTACTTTGACAGAAATTTTACTATAAATACTTATGGAAAAATTTAACACAAACGAGTAAGTGGTTGTTATTATTTTATCTCTAATACAATAATGATTCTTATTTACATAGTCATTTGTAGACAATTTACATTACATAAATATCATCCAATGTATATAAAATAGTTAATTTTTCATCACGTGTGAAGGTAGGAACAGGAACATATTTACACTCTTGTTCTTTTTCATTTCTTCTTCTTCCCTCCACAAATTAGGTGGGGTCTTGGACCTGAATCCAGATCATGAAGAAATCATCGATGATTCTGAACCAGACAAGGGATTTAGGGTTACAAGAGACTAGTGACATTTTCTCTAGATGACCCATAAAAAATTTGACACAGGCAGTTGCCATGAAAGTACCCATGACTGTGCCACAGATTTGTTTACATACTTTATCCCCAAAGGAGACATTGGAATTTTAGGACTTGCAGACATAAGTGCCACCACTGTCATTATGAATCACAGTGGTTACTTGACAGAAGGCTTTTGCCAACTGTCTGACTCCTCCAACACAAGCTCTGCCAGCGATCCCATCCCAGATGTCCACCATAACATCCAATCCCTACCGAAATGCAGAAGCCCATCCCAGGATCTCTCTCCTGAGTTCATCTCCCTCTTCACACCAATGGCATGCCACACACCCAACAAACCACCTTCTCAATCCCAATTCATCACTGTTGATACCATCTTCTTATACATAAGCATCCCCTCTGCCAATGGCCTTACTGCTATTGAACACTACATCTCCTGATTACCTTCAGATTCCAAACCCACTACCCCATTCCTTGTACCACTTACCACCTACACCTGACACACAACTACTTCTCGTTTGAGGTGGAGGTATATAAACAAATTCACGGACCCGCATGGCATCCTTCTATGCCAGCCTTTCTATGGGCCATCTAGAGGAAACCTTCCAAGCCACCCAAAAACCCGAACCCCTTATCTGGTTCAGATTCACTAATGATATCTCCATGGCCTGGACTGATGGCTAAGATACCCTATCCTCATTCTTTTGCAACCTCAACATCTCTTCCATCCACTTCACCTGGTCCTCCCAAAGCAATGTTTCACATTGCTTGACTTCACATTCACCTATCCGATGGTTCCATCCACACCTGTGCCATATGAAACCCACTTCCATACCAGAGAATCACTCCCATCAGCCTGGCCACTCATGGAGTAGTAACGAGAACTCCCTTGTCCATTATGCCAAAAACCTTATGAGGGCCTTCACAGACAATACTACATCCCTATCCCCACCCCCTATCTCAAAAACCTTGTCCACAAACAGATTTTCCGTGCCATATCCTTGCACATCCCTAATCCTCCCACCACCTGCAAGAATCAGATATCAGCTACAAAGGAGCACTCCCTTCATGATCCAATAATATCCTGGACTGGAACAAATGAATGCCGTTCTTTGCCAGGGCTTTTATTATGTATCATCATTCCTGGAAATGAGGGATGTCCCACTAAACTCCCTTCCCACCCCTATCATAGTGGTATTCCATCACCCACCCAAACTCTTCAACATCCTGGTATACTCCACTCCCAACACTTAACACCGGGATCATAACCCTGTGGAAAACTGAGATGCAAGATCTGCCCAATCCATCCACCCAGCACTCCCTACTCCAGTCCTGTTACTGGCTTATCTTGAGGTAGGGACACAAGTGAAAGCAGCCATGTCATTACTAACTCTGCAGCAATCACTGCACAACTTTTATGCTGGCACGACAACCAACCAGCTGTCCATAAGCGTGAATGGCCACTGCCAAACTATGGCCAAGAACAAAGTTGACCATCCAGTGGCATAACATTCAGCTACAAAGGAGCACTCCCATGATCCAATAATATCGTGGACTGGAACAAATGAATGCCATTCTTTGCCAGGGCTTTTATTATGTATCATGTGCACAACACCCTTGATTTGAGTGGCTGCCACTCCATCCCAGTCCGCATCTCCATGTCACCCTTGTTGTGTGCTGTAGCCCACTGACTCTAGTACCCATACATCACATGCCTAACTTGCACCACTGCCACCCCTCCCTTCTACATTCGTAGCTAGCAAACCTGCTGTCTCCCTCTGAGCCACTAGCTATCCATCCCAGCCTCTCTTTCTGCATCTTTTCTCTCCTCCCTCAAAACTCACCTCAATTTAGTCCCCCTATCATCACACAGTCCTGGTATGATGGTAGGGGCAAAGGTGTATGTGTACATATTTTGTTTATATCAGTACTCTAGTATGACAATGGATTTATTCCAAAGACTAGCAAGTTTTCTTTCTCCTTTGTGTTCCTGTTGACAAAATCAATGCTTCTGCTATTCAGTGAGTTTTCTCCTTTTTCTCATAATTTATTTAATTGTCATTTTGTTGTTATTCCCTCTTGTATTTTGCACTGTTATAAAGCATGAGTCAAACAAGAGGTATTCTCATTTTTTTACACTGTTTCTTTCATTAGTGCATACTTTTGGATTTAATTTCAGGAATTTGACCATCCGCACATTCTGCTCAGTGACAAGAACAGTATATTCCACAGTATGGTTCAACAAGCAGGAAAGGTGGTATCAGAAGAGTTGAAGAACATAGCAGAAGAAGTAAGTTATTCAAAACTGGAAATATTTCTTACACATATACACTGCCTGACAAAAAGCTGAAGCACCTGTAAGACAGAGTTGGATGTCTATGTAACTTTGTATGTGTACATGTCATCAGTGGACAGGTAAATGATTAAAGCTGAAATTCTCTTTGGCAGATAGAAAGGCTACCAGAGTCCATTGCAGCTGTTCATGTTTAATGTTGTTACATGACTGGTAGGGTATATAAGGGACATGAACTTTCAGTATCAGATACTGAATGATCACTATGAAGGACACAGTGATGCCAAACACTCATGTGAGGCAGCATTATCGGAATCTGACAGAATTTGAAAGGAGCCTTATTGTGGCTGTCCATTTGGCAAGCTAGTTGAATCATGTAGTATCCAGATTTGTGGATGATTCATGTGTGGCAGTGACCTGATGGACTGTATAGAAATACGAGGGCAGGCATACTGATTGTTAAGTTTCTGGCTGACCACACCTGACCGCCATAAGGGATCATTGTACTGTGCACCAAGCACATTGTAACCTCTTCACTGGTGACTGCTATCCGAGAACAAGTAATGGACTCCTTGCATACTGCGTCATATGACAACATTGGTTGGAGACTAGCATCAGCTGAACTATAGAATTATTGTTCCATGCTTACGCAGCTGTTAACACAATAGAAATGGCTGCATTGGAGTGTTGCCATGACTAGGAAGCATGGACTGCTGTTGAATGGTGCTGCATGTGTTCAGCAATGAATTACGGTTCCCCACTGTTACAGATGAGTGTTTCAGCAAGTCTGGCAGTGACCAGGGGTGCGGTCCCAGTTTCCAGTGATTGGAGAGTCACCATGAAGTTACTCCTGGCATTATGTTGTGGGAAAACATCAGGAATGACTTCAGGTCATGGTTGATAGCAACTGTGGAAACTTTGACAACACAGTAGTATGTCACGGGCAACCTGTGTCCTCATGTATTAATACTTCAAGCGACATATTGTAGAGCCATTCATGAACAGTACAATGCCTGTCCACTTGTGGCACATTATCTATTAATTGGTTGTGTGGTATAGATGTGTTTCCATGGACAGCAGGAACCTGATATCTGTTCTCAATAGAACATGTGTGAGATCATCTCGAATGCCAACTCCATCCTAGTGCCAGTATCCACGATATGAAGGACCGGACTTTTGGACCCGGTTGCCTCATGAGAGGGTACAATGGCTTTATGATACTTTCCCCAACAGAATCATGCAACATCATGTTGATAAGTGGGCTCATACTGTTCTTTTTAAATTTAACGCGGTTTTGTAACCATTGCAATACCCTCTCATCCCCTTAAGTTTCATTTTGGTTCCTCCTCTCCTTCTGGGTGCTTCACTCTTTTTGCCAGGCCTGTGTGTGTGTTGTCCATATCAGTGGCATCTGGATTGCAGAAAACAAAATATCTTTCCAAATACATTTATCTTGGTTATATAGTGTTTTGTGTTACTTAGTGTGGCTGCTACTTTTCAATGTAATTAACTAAAAAACTTAAACTTAAAATGGAAAAGAAATACGTCTGGAAAACGTGCATGACACAAATCTTACAGTATGTGTAATTAAAGAGTAACTTTTACTACATACATTCCTTTGTCTTTAAGGTGCCAAGATGTTTTTCTTTGACAGTTCAGTAGCATTATTAACTCCATGAAAAAATACATAAAACGGGCCTACTGTATCACTGTGATATCTATTATCTTTGTTTTTATCTCATATTAGCTGTACATTTGTTAGCAAAGAATTTTCCCTTGATATATTACTCTTTTCTTGTGTACGTTGTGTGCTAAACGAGTTATCAAACAGTGCTGTCCTCCAAGTCCCCCTGCAGGGACTTGATCCTTCATTTAAATTTAAATTGTCAAACATAGCTGTGTTGATAGTTTTTGAATTCATTACCTCCTTTGTTACTCATTGCTAGTGTTCTTCAATGGTGACCACTTATCTCTCCTCTTTTAATTATTCCTTCTACTCCAGTGCGTGTTTTTCTGCTCAGATTGTCATTTGCTGAATCTCCATACTCATGTTCAGGAGATCCTCTGTTCCCTGCAATTCTCGATTGTGTAACTTCACACCATTGGGAGACCTCCTCACTCCCTGAATGGGCCAATATCCATATTTATTGTACCACTATTTGTTCTGATTATGCACAGTTCAACACACTCAGTTTATTTGTGTTAACTATTGGAATCCTATTACTCAGTTGCTAACCAAAGACACATGTTACTTATGGAGAGTTATGTGGAAAAAGAGAGTATGTGTCATCTTTGAGGGTGTAATGCCAACATGATTGAAAACATTTAAATAATACATAAATGTACACAAAAAAAAAAACAGAATACTAATTATTGGAAAAATAGTGTGTGTGTGTGTGTGTGTGTGTGTGTGTGTGTGTGTGTGTGTGTGTCTGTGTGTGTGTGTTAGCACATCTATATGTTAACAAACTATAAAATGTAAGAAAATGTGAATATTTATGTAATGAGTAAAACAAAGAAACCTTAAAAAGAAATTCAAAGTGCATTCCACACTCAAAAGGGTTATATCACATTACAATAAGTCTCAAAATGCCTTGGGTATTGTTACTAATACTATCAATTTCTTAAACACTGCAGATAAATTATATCTCTGCAATTCATTTTCAGAATTAAAAGTGGAATAATCTTCATTTCTATGTTGTTGTATAAAGCCACTTCATTGAAAACAAATTCCTATTGTTTGCAAAACAAAGAGACTTAGTAAACTGATATAGTTCAAGTGCCTCCTCAAACAATCAAAGGCAAAAATGTTTATTACATTCATGTACTAATGAATAATAATGTAAGTCACAATTCATACTTAATGAGTTAATTATTTTGACACATAGCAAGCACTATCTGTACAGTACAGTATGGGCATAATGAATGATTTATCTTTTCAGTTGTATGACCACAGTATCTAGTACACTTAATATTGTATGCAGACAACTTGTATAACCACTGGAGTATATATTCCACACTTCTAAAGGTACATTATTTTACAAGCTACTGATGTTTTCTGTTTGGTTTTTGCTTTTTAAAGTGAAGCAAGACTGTGACCAACTTGAATAATTATTTCATAGTGGTAACAGGTAATGATGACATTAACCAAATTAGAGTACACAAAAGCAGGCAACTAAAAGTTTAGGATGGAGTAACAACGATATGGAATGGATAGACTGCCACTTATCACATATGATTCATTGAGTGGCAGATTGGCCAAATGAAAGATACCATGAAATATTATTCAGCTATAGGACAAAGTCCTTTTTCAGGTGCAGACACTAAATCCACACACATTCACATAACAAAAACAGTTCACATATACATGGCCACTCTTTCCGGGACCTAAAGCCATACTTAGGGGCTACGTACTTATCAATATGAAGTGTTTGTTTATGATTGACTTCTCAATAAATTTAATATTGCCAGTTGACATAAAACCATGCTGTGCTACTGCAATGTCAAAATAAAACATCTTGGCACCTTAAAGACAAAGTAATGTATGTAGTAAAATTTACTCTTTAATTACACCTACTGTGAGATTTGTGTTATGCATGTTTTCCAGATGTATTTCTTTGCCATTTTAAGTTTACGTTTTTTAGTTAATTACATGAAAAAGTAGTAGTCACATTAAGTAACACAAGACACTATATAACAGAGATAAATGTATCATATTTTGTTTACTGCAATCCAGGTGCCACTGATATGGGCATCCCCTGACACAAGCCCAGCAATAAATAAATAAAAGTAGTCTCTACTACAAAGAGTTAAATTTACAAGAACAGTATGAGCCCACTTATCAATATGATGTTGCACCCTCTCTAGCTAGGATGCATGCAATGATTCTGTTGGGGAGCGTACATAAAGCCATTGTACCCTCTCATGAGGCAACCTGGTCCAAAATTATTATAACCGGTCCTTCATATCCTGGATACTGGCACTGGGATGGAGTAGACATCCAAGCTGATCTAACACATGTTCTATTGAGAACAGATATCAGGCTCCTGCTGTCCATGGAAATACATCTATACCACACAACCAATTAATAGATATACATGCCACAAGTGGACAGGCACTGTCCTGAATGAGATATTCACTCTGCAGCGGAGTGTGCACTGATATGAAACTTCCTGGCAGATTAAAACTGTGTGCCCGACCGAGACTCGAACTCGGGATCTTTGCCTTTCGCGGGCAAGTGCTCTACCAACTGAGCTACTGAAGCACGACTCACGCCCACTACTCACAGCTTTACTTCTGCCAGTACCTCGTCTCCTACCTTCCAAACTTTACAGGAGCTCTCCTGTGAACCTGCAGAACTAGCACTCCTGAAAGAAAGGATATTGTGGAGACTCGGCTTAGCCACAGCCTGGGGGATGTTTCCAGAATGAGATTTTCACTCTGCAGCGGAGTGTGCGCTGATATCAAACTTCATGGCAGATTAAAACTGTGTGCCTGACCGAGACTCGAATACGGGACCCTTGCCTTTCACGGGCAAGTGCTCTACCAACTGAGCTACCAAAGCACGACTCACATCCGGTACTCACAGCTTTACTTCTGCCAGTACCTCGTCTCCTACCTTCCAAACTTTACAGAAGCTCTCCTCCGAACCTGCAGAACTAGCACCCCTGAAAGAAAGGATATTGCGGAGACACGGCTTAGCCACAGACTGGAGGATGTTTCCAGAATGAGATTTTCATTCTGCAGCGGAGTGTGCGCTGATATGAAACTTCCTGGCACATTAAAACTGTGTGCCTGACCGAGACTCGAACTGGGTACCTTTGCCTTTCGCGGGCAAGTGTTCTACTAACTGAGCTGCCGAAGCACGACTCACGCCCGGTACTCACAGCTTTACTTCTGCCAGTACCACGTCTCCTACCTTCCAAACTTTACAGGAGCTCTCCTGTGAACCTGCAGAACTAGCACTCCTGAAAGAAAGGATATTGTGGAGACTCGGCTTAGCCACAGCCTGGGAGATGTTTCCAGAATGAGATTTTCACTCTGCAGCGGAGTGTGCGCTGATATCAAACTTCATGGCAGATTAAAACTGTGTGCCTGACCGAGACTCGAATACGGGACCCTTGCCTTTCACGGGCAAGTGCTCTACCAACTGAGCTACCAAAGCACGACTCACTTCCGGTACTCACAGCTTTACTTCTGCCAGTACCTCGTCTCCTACCTTCCAAACTTTACAGAAGCTCTCCTCCGAACCTGCAGAACTAGCACCCCTGAAAGAAAGGATATTGCGGAGACACGGCTTAGCCACAGACTGGAGGATGTTTCCAGAATGAGATTTTCATTCTGCAGCGGAGTGTGCGCTGATATGAAACTTCCTGGCACATTAAAACTGTGTGCCTGACCGAGACTCGAACTGGGTACCTTTGCCTTTCGCGGGCAAGTGCTCTACCAACTGACGTACCGAAGCACGACTGACGCCCGGTACTCACAAATTTACTTCTGCCAGTACCTCATCTCCTACCTTCCAAATTTTACAGAAGCTCTCCTGCGAACCTGCAGAACTAGCACTCCTGAAAGAAAGGATATTGCGGAGATACGGCTTAACCACAGCCTGCGGGATATTTCCAGAATGAGATTTTCACTCTGCAGCGGAGTGTGCGCTGGTATGAAACTTCTTGGCAGATTAAAACTGTGTGACTGACCGAGACTCAAACTGGGTACCTTTGCCTTTCGCGGGTAAGTGCTCTACCAACTGAGCTACCGATGCACGACTCACGTCCGGTACTCACAGCTTTACTTCTGCCAGTACCTCGTCTCCTACCTTCCAAACTTTACTGAAGCTCTTCTGCGAACCTGCAGAACTAGCACTTCTGAATGAAAGGATATTGTGGAGACACGGCTTAGCCACATCCTGGGGGATATTTCCAGAATGAGATTTTCACTCTGCAGCGGAGTGTGCGCTGATATGAAACTTCCTGGCGGATTAAAACTATGTGCCCGACCGAGACTCGAACTCGGGACCTTTGCCTTTCATGGGCAAGTGCTCTACCAACTGAGCTACCGAAGCACGACTCACGACCGGTACTCACAGTTTTACTTCTGCCAGTAACTCGTCTTCTACCTTCCAAACTTTACAGAAGCTCTCCTGCGAACCTGCAGAACTAGCACTCCTGAAAGAAAGGATATTGTGGAGAGCTTCAGTAAAGTTTGGAAGGTAGGAGACAAGGTACTGGCAGAAGTAAAGCTGTGAGTACCGGGCGTGAGACGTGCTTCGGTAGCTCAGTTGTTAGAGCACTTGCCCGTAAAATGCAAAGGTCTTGAGTTCGAGTCTCGGTCGGGCACACAGTTTTAATCTGCCAGGAAGTTTCATATCAGCGCACACTCCGCTGTGGAGTGAAAATCTCATCCTGGAAACATCCCCCAGGCTGTGGCTAAGCCGTGTCTCCGCAATATCCTTTCTTTCAGGAGTGCTAGTTCTGCAGGTTCGCAGGAGAGCTTCTGTAAAGTTTGGAAGGTAAGAGACGAGGTACTGGCAGAAGTAAAGCTGTGAGTACCGGGCCTGAGTCGTGCTTTGGTAGCTCAGTTGGTAGAGCACTTGCCCCCGAAAGGCAAGGGTCCCGAGTTCGAGTCTCGGTCGGGCACACAGTTTTAATCTGCCAGGTAGTTTCAGGCACTGTCCTGTTCAGGAATGGCTCTACAATTTGCTGCTTGAAGTAATACATGGGGACACAGGTTGCCCATGACATACTATTGTGTTGTCAAAGTTTACACAGTTGCTGCCAACAATGGCCTGAAGTCATACCATTTGGTTAAGGAACAGGAGCTGTGGAAAGCCGAAGGAAGAAAAGATTGGTATCTTTTATACAGAAGAGTAGGTTATGGGTAACAGGCTGAAGGTGTTGGTCTATGGGAGCAAATTTTTCTCTCACTGGGGACACAGTAACTGACCTCAATGGGACACCTTGGGTGATTGGGTTTATGGACTTCAGGAAGCATGTAGAAGGTAGGAGTGTGGGAAGTGCTAGAGGCGAGGAGAAAGATCGAATCCAAGGAAAGGTTCTGTGATGGGCCTAATGATTTGAGGAGAGACTGGAGATCATGCTTGATTTCTGGTACAGGGCCACTGTAGCAGGGTTTGTAGGTGGATGAATCTGACAGCTGGTGGATTCCTTATGCCAATGAATCCTTGCATTTGAAAACAACTGTGATGGAGCACTTGTCAACATGTAAGATTATAAAGTTGGGATCAGTTGTTAGGTGGTGGAGTGTGGTTCTTTCTGTGGATTTAAGGTTAGCTTGCTTGTTGAGGGATTTTGAGAATGATGGTGAGGCAAAGTTTGAGGTTAAGAAATTCTGGAAATTTAACAGTGGGTGATTTGGGGGCAGTGGGGGTGGATCACGGTTGGATGGAGGAGTGAACTGAATCAGGTGGGGTTCAACATTGGTCTTTGATTGAGTCTGATTGGTAGGGTTGGTGGCAAAAAAGTGTTTCCTCTGTAGGGACTGGGAGAAAGAGAGAAAGTCTTTTACAAGTCTTTTGTGACTGAATCTGGGAGCGAGGCAAAAAATGAGGCCTTTGGAAAGGACTGATACTGCTCTGGGGCTAAGGGTTTTGGAAGAAAGGGTTGTGCCTGTGTTTTGGGTCTGTTTAGGTTCTGACTTCTGTATTGTAGTGGGACGGGGTTTTTGAGAGAGTGGTAAATACAGTAGTTCTGTAAGGCACTGTTTGTCAGCTACGATAATGGTAGTCCAAGGTGGAATTATAAAATAAACAGTTTGAAGATTTCCTAAAGACGGCACTGTGTACACTGCTCTAGTTCATGGAGGGCAAGAGTTTCAATGTGTAACATGGGATCCAGGAATTTGGAACTGCATAGCAGGAAAATATTTTGGATGTAGAGGAGGTATGGTTTTGCAAGACTATGTTGTTGAGGTTTAAGGACTGACAGATTCTGAACAGATTTAGGCCATTTTGGAAGGTCGGGTTGCAGCAAGAGATGATTAATTTGATGGTGAGGCCATTTCGGGAGGATTCCTTGAACCAAGCAACAATGCAGGGATAGTATGTGGGACTGGGTTCTGGCTAGAGGTAAGGAAACTTTTCTGTATTGGTGCAGATGGAAGGAGCAAGGGTATATGATGAAGGATAAAATTGCATAAAAATAGCTAAATAATGTAAACATAAATCAGAAAAACTTTGCAAATATCTCAAAAAGGATAAAATAGATGAAGTGTGGGGAAACAAGATTAAATATGAGGAAGTAAGCTGACAGTGAGAGTTGAAAAACAACTAAAATTGACATGAAAACTCTATGAGATGGAAGAAAAATTAATAAAAAGATTATAATGTGGTTTGTAGGTCTGTGAGTGGATAAGTATAAAGAAGAGGGATGGCAGATGTTACTAGATTAGGTGAAGTTAGTATGCACGAACTGGAATAGAGAGGAGGAGTGCAGTTTGGGGAGGGATTGGTAGGGTAAGATGCAAGTTCTTAGGACACAGGAAGATATGGAAAATAACACATCAACTTATGTGAGAGTGACGCATGGAAGAGTGATCAGTTTAAAAGTCTGCTATTAATGATATCAGCAAGAGTAGTGTGGGACATGGGATGCTGCATCAACAAACAACTCAGCACAGTAGCCATCTGTTGTGCACAGCCGAGATGGCTGATACAAAATGGCCCATAAGTAGAGAGTACAAACGGTTTTGAAGTCAACAAACAAAACACAGGAAAGAAGGGAAATAAAGACAGACCTTGAATATAGCAATGCAATAGAAAATGCTAATAAAGGAAAACAGCACTGAGTTACAGGATGGAAGAAAAGCCATCAGGCAAAATGAAATGGCAGAAAATCCAGGACAGCTACTGGACCGTGCTGATTGTTGTTGCAGCATCTCATGTCCCACATTACTCCCACTGATATCACTAATCATAGACCTTCAAACTAATCACTCTAGTGTATTCTTGCATGTTAGTTTCCATACCCTCCTACACCATAAGAACATGTATCTCACCCCACCCTGCACTCCTTCGCCTCTCTATTCCAGTTCGCATATACTAACTTCACCTAATCTAGTCACATGTGCCATCCTCCTCCTTCACACTTATCCACCCGCAGACTGCAACCCATATTACAATCTTTTTATTTACTTTTCTTTGACCTCATAGTGTTTTCATGTCAATTTCAGTTGTTTTTTCCCTTTACCGTTAGCATAATAACTCATATTTTATCCTTTTCTTGAATTTTCCCATGTGTTTCAATGTATTTTGGCTAATTTTTGGTTGTATTTTTACATTATTTACCTATTTTTATGCATTTTAATCCTTCATCTTATATCCATATTCCTTCCGTCTGCATCAACACAGAAAATTTTCCTTATCCCTAGCCAGAACCCAGCCCCTCATCCTGTTCCTGCATTGTTGCTTGGCCCATGGAATCCCCCCCACCCCCCCAAATGGCCTTACCATCAAATTACCCATCTCTCACTGCAACCCCACCTTTCACAATGACTTCAATCTCTTCAGAATCTGCAGTCCTTAACCCTCAACAACATAGTCCTGCAAAACCATACCTCTTCCACATCAAAATATTTTCCTGCTATGCAGTCCCAAATTCCTGGATCCCATATTATACATTGAAACTCTTGTCCTCCAAAAACTAAAGCAGCACAGCACCGCCTCTAAACAATCTTCAACTGGTCTACTTTCTAATTCTGCCTTGGACTACCACTATCCACCACCTTTACACCAAAACTCAAACCTTCCCCACATTCCTTCATAGCTGACAAATCCTGCCTTGCAGAACTATTACATTTACTGCTCCCTCAAAAACTCCCTCCCTCTATCATAGAGAAAACAGAACCACAGCACAGCCACAACTCTTTTCTCCAAACGCTTTAGTGCCAGAGAAGTATCAGTCCTTTCAAAGGCCTCATTTTTTGCCTCACTGTCAAATTCAGACATGCAAGTCTTGCAAAAGACTTTCTCTCTTTCTCCCGGTCCCTACAGTGGGAACACTTTTTTGCCACCAACCCTACCAATCAGACTCAATCAAAGACCAATGTTGAACCCTACCTGATTCAGTTCACTCCTCCATCCAACCATGATCCAACCCCACTGCCCCCAAATCATCCCCTGTTAACTTCGCAGAACTTCTTAACCTCAAACCTTGCCTGACCATCATTCCCCAAATCCCTCAACATGCAAGCTAACCTTAAATCTACAGAAAGAACCACAATCCACCACCTAAAAACCGATCTCGACTTTAGAATCTTACATGCTGACAAAGGCTCCATCACTGTTGTTTTCAACTGCAAGTATTAATTGGCAGAAGGACTCCATCAGCTGTCAGAGTCATCCACCTACAAACCCTGCCAGACTGACCCCATTCCAGAAATCCAGCAGAATCTCCAGTCTCTCCTCAAATCATTAGGCTCATCACAGAACCTTTCCCTGGATTCTATCTTTCTCTTCACCCCGTACCACTCCCCACACACCTACCTTCTACATGCTTTCTTGAGTCCATAGACCCAACCAACCAAGGCACCCCATTGTGGTCAGTTACTGTGTCCCCAGTGAGAGAAAAATCTGCTGTCATAGACCAACACCATCAGCCTATTATCCACAACCTACTTTTCTATATAAAAGATACAAATCTTTTCTTCCTGCGCCTCTCCATAGTTCCTGTTCCTTAACCAAATGGTGCCCTGCCTGTCACTATTGATGTCAACTCCCTTTACACCAGCATTCCTAATGCCCATGCCCTTGCCACTATTGTACACTACCTTTCCCAACACCTGATGGATTCCAAACTTACAATCTCATTCCTGGTCACCATGATCAACTATATCATCACCCACAATTACTTCTCCTTTGAATGCATCACCTACTAACAAATTTGGGGCATGACAATGGGCATCTGTGTGGCATCATCCTGTGCCAATCTATTCATGGACCTTCTAGAGGAGTCCTTTCAAACCACCCAGAATCCCAAAGTCCTCACCTGGTTCAGATTCACTGATGACACTTTCGCAATTTGGATTGAGGGAGAGGACACCCTGTCCAGATTCCTCCAGATTCTCAACATCTTCTTTTCCAGTCACTTCAAATGGTCATCCTTAACCCAATAAGCCACCTTCCTTGATGTTGACCTCCACCTCATAGACAGCTACATCTGTAACTCTGTGCATATCAGTGCTACCAGCCACCAGCAATACTTTCATTTCGACAACTGCCACAAATTCAATAGCAGTTGCATCTGTAGTGACAAGCAGTCCCCCTCTAAACATTTCACAGGTCTCACTGAGGCCTTCAGAGACGTTAATTACCTTCTACACCTTATACCCTCCCCATGAACCATGGACCTTCTCCCCATGAACCATGGACCTTGTCGTTATCAGGAGAAAGAAAACTGGCATTCTACGGATCGGAAGGTGGAATGTCAGATCCCTTAATCGGGCAGGTAGGTTAGAAAATTTAAAAAGGGAAATGGATAGGTTAAAGTTAGATATAGTGGGAATTAGTGAAGTTCGGTGGCAGGAGGAACAAGACTTCTGGTCAGGTGTCTACAGGGTTATAAACACAAAATCAAATAGGGGTAATGCAGGAGTAGGTTTAATAATGAATAGGAAAATGGGAATGTGGGTAAGCTACTACAAACAGCATAGTGAATGCATTATTGTGGCCAAGATAGATACGAAGCCCACACCTACTACAGTAGTACAAGTTTATATGCCAACTAGCTCTGCAGATGACGAAGAAATTGAAGAAATGTATGATGAAATAAAAGAAATTATTCAGATAGGGAAGGGAGACAAAAATTTGATAGTCATGGGTGACTGGAATTCGGTTGTAGGAAAAGGGAGAGAAGGAAACGTAGTAGGTGAATATGGATTGTGGCTAAGAAATGAAAGAGGAAGCCGCTTGGTAGAATTTTGCACAGAGCACAATTTAATCATAGCTAACACTTGGTTTCAGAATCATGAAAGGAGGTTGTATACATGGAAGAACCCTGGAGATACTAAAAGGTATCAGATAGATTATATAATGGTAAGACAGAGATATAGGAACCAGGTTTTAAATTGTAAGACATTTCCAGGGGCAGATGTGGGCTCTGACCACAATCTACTGGTTATGAACTGTAGATTAAAACTGAAGAAACTGAAAAAAGGTGGGTATTTAAGGAGATGGGACATGGATAAACTGAAAGAACCAGAGGTTGTACAGAGTTTCAGGAAGAGCATAAGGGAACAATTGACAGGAATGGGGGAAAGAAATACAGTAGAAGAAGAATGGGTAGCTTTGAGGGATGAAGTAGTGAAGGCAGCAGAGGATCAAGTAGGTAAAAAGACGAGGGCTAGTAGAAATCCTTGGGTAACAGAAGAAATATTGAATTTAATTGATGAAAGGAGAAAATATAAAAATGCAGTAATGGAAGCAGACAAAAAGGAATACAAACGTCTCAAAAATGAGATCGACAAGAAGTGCAAAATGGCTAAGCAGGGATGTCTAGAGGACACATGTAAGGATGTAGAGGCTTATCTCACTAGGGGTAAGATAGATACTGCCTACAGGAAAATTAAAGAGACCTTTGGAGAAAAGAGAACCACTTGTATGAATATCAAGAACTGAGATGGAAACCCAGTTCTAAGCAAAGAAGGGAAAGCAGAAAGGTGGAAGGAGTATATAGAGGGTCTATACAAGGGCGATGTACTTCAGGACAATATTATGGAAATGGAAGAGAATGTAGATGAAGATGAAATGGGAGATACAATACTGCGTGAAGAGTTTGACAGAGCACTGAAAGACCTGAGTCGAAACAAGGCCCCCGGAGTAGACAACATTACATTGGAACTACTGATGGCCTTGGGAGAGCCAGTCCTGACAAAACTCTACCATCTGGTGAAAAAGATGTATGAAACAGGCGAAATACCCTCAGACTTCAAGAAGAATATAATAATTCCAATCCCAAAGAAATCAGGTGTTGACAGATGTGAAAATTACCGAACTATCAGTTTAATAAGCCACAGCTGCAAATACTAACTCGAATTCTTTACAGGCAAATGGAAAAACTAGTAGAAGCCGACCTCGGGGAAGATCAGTTTGGATTCCGTAGAAATACTGGAACATGTGAGGCAATACTGCCCTTACGACTTATCTTAGAAGAAAGACTAAGGAAAGGCAAACCTACGTTTCTAGCATTTGTAGACTTAGAGAAAGCTTTTGACAATGTTGACTGGAATACTCTCTTTCAAATTCTGAAGATGGCAGGGGTAAAATACAGGGAGCGAAAGGCTATTTACAATTTGTACAGAAACCAGATGGCAGTTATAACAGTTGAGGGACATGAAAGGGAAGCAGTGGTTGGGAAGGGAGTAAGACAGGGTTGCAGCCTCTCCCCGATGTTATTCAATCTGTATATTGAGCAAGCAGTAAAGGTAACAAAAGAAAAATTCGGAGTAGGTATTAAAATCCATGAAGAAGAAATAAAAACTTTAAGGTTCGCCGATGACATTGTAATTCTGTCAGAGACATCAAAGGACTTGGAAGAGCAGTTGAACGGAATGGACAGTGTCTTAAAAGGAGGATATAAGATGAACATCAACAAAAGCAAAACGAGGATAATGGAATGTAGTCGAATTAAGTCGGGTGATGCTGAGGGAATTAGATTAAGAAATCAGACACTTAAAGTAGTAAAGGAGTTTTGCTATTTGGGGAGCAAAATAACTGATGATGGTCAAAGTAGAGAGGATATAAAATGTAGACTGGCCATGGCAAGGAAATTGTTTCTGAAGAAGAGAAATTTGTTAACATCGAGTATAGATTTAAGTGTCAGGAAGTCATTTCTGAAAGTATTTGTATGGAGTGTAGCCATGTATGGAAGTGAAACATGGACGATAAATAGTTTGGACAAGAAGAGAATAGAAGCTTTCGAAATGTGGTGCTACAGAAGAATGCTGAAGATTAGATGGGTAGATCACATAACTAATGTGGAAGTATTGAATAGGATTGGGGAGAAGAGAAGTTTGTGGCATAACTTGACCAGAAGAAGGGATCGGTTGGTAGGACATGTTCTGAGGCATCAAGGGATCACCAATTTAGTATTGGAGGGCAGTGTGGAGGATAAAAATCGTAGAGGAGACCAAGAGATTAATACACAAGCAGATTCAGAAGGATGTAGGTTGCAGTAGGTACTGGGAGATGAAGAAGCTTGCACAGTATAGAGTAGCATGGAGAGCTGCATCAAACCAGTCTCAGGACTGAAGACGACAACAACAACAACACATTATACAAAAACAGAACTCCCCTGCCTTATCTCTCCTGTCACCCACCACCTCCTGAAGTCTCACCCACCAACCACAGAGGAGCATTCTTCTTGTGACTCAGTACCACCCAGGACTGGAGTAACTGAATCACATTCTCCGCCAGGATTGCGACTACCTCTCATTGTGCTCTGAAATGAGGAATTTTGTACCCAGTACCTTTCCTACTCCTCCCACAGTGGTATTCAGAATATGTAAACAAAAGACCTTCTGCTGCTGTGGCAGAGAATCTTGGTAAGAGTAAACCAGAAAAAAATATTCAGCACAGCTTCATGAAAACTGTTCACCACAGTAGGCCAAAATAAATAAAAGCTATGCCAACTCCATGTCCTCTTTCTGCAAACATCAATCTCCTATTAAAGAGAATACAGATGCACCATGACCATTTACACCTGAACCACAAGAGGCAATTATATCAATAGGGAAAGATAAGAATACGGTGATAATTGAACAACTGGTGGTTAGAATAACAAATCTAGTAACATAGCTTACATTATTAAACAAGGATAGTTTGGGTCAAGCTAATATATACAATATTGTTGCTTCAGTAATATCAAAAAAATAAATATGGATCCTGACTGAAACAGGCTACATTTTCGATCTACTCATATAAATAGAATAAAGGATGTTAAAGTTTTCCTAAGGAATACCAGAGCCATCTATGCTAATAGAGAGTGTTCATGCATGAACTTTATACTAATGGCTATTCTATTGCTATTATAAGTGAAACCTGGATTAAACCAAACATGTCTACTAAATGTTGAGGATATCAAATAATAAGATCAGATTGAGAGGAAAGGTGGAGTAGCCGTATCGATTAGTACTAAATTCAACTATAAACCAATTACCATGCCACTCCCTAACCTTGACTTTCAAGCAATAGCAATAGAAGTAAGTACTAACAAATGCCAATTGTCTATTGCACCCGTATATTGCCCACGATCTGTAGTAATTTGTGAACCACACATGCACACAATGTTGCAAAACATACCACAACCCTTCTTAATCTGTTGGGCTCCAGTAACCACCACAAAGCATTGGGGTGTCATAAATGATAAGACAGGGGAGTACATCATGTCTTGCATTGATGATGTACATGATATGATCATGTTCAATGATGGATATGTAACATTAAACCAAGGACCATGGATGAGACCAACTGCAGTGAACATAACATTATATTCTCCCTGGACAAACACAGCATGGTCGGTTCTGCATGATACCATGGGATCAGACCATTTCCCTGTAACTATGAATACATTTGCAAGAAAAGTAACCAAGCACATATTGCCAACAAATTGACTTGGAACATGAACAAAGTGGACTGGTATATTATCATCAGATTCTTGAATTAGAGGTAAGATCAATAGAGAAAACCAACTTTCACAAAGGGCCTACACACAACTACAGAACAGCACATATCATGCAGCAAATGACTCCGTCCCAAAATGACTTTTATTTACAAAAGCAAAACAAATGGGTAATCCATGACAGAATTAAGATTGTGCTAAAGTAATACAAAACTGAAGGGCAGTGTTATGCAGATATGTTAAACAACCTAACATGAACAACTTCTTGCTCTATAAACAAATGGCAGTTAGAACCAAGAAAATACTGAAATCCATCAAGAAGAGTTCATGAATAAAATACTGTAATAGTTTGACCAAGAATACTAAATCATCAAATACGGTAGAAGATCAAATTCAGGAATATTGCCCCCTGTAATATATAATTATGTGAGTGGATAGAAGAATTCTGTGATCTTATAGCCCCACCAAGTGTTTGCAATAAGTTATACAGAAGACGAAGGGAAACATCTGCAACTCAACATGTGCTAACTATGCAGTTCAGTACTGATGACTTTACATCAGTCATCAAAGAGAGCCTTAACACTGACCCAGAAATGGACTAGATCACATATTCCATGGTACAAAACATGCCTGACAATACTGTAGAATTACTTCTTCAAATCTGTAATGGAATTTGGATGCATCAAGAATTAGTCCCAGAATGGAACACATAGTCCCCATACATAAAAAAGGGAAAGATCCATTATTAGCCACTTCTTACAGACTGATTGCACTGTCGTCATGTGTTGCTAAACCACTGGAAAATCCAATAAAAAGGAGATTGGAATAGTTGGTAGAATCTTCATCCTTACTAGCTAGATTGCAATTCAGGTTCCGTAGGGGTAGTAGCTGCATAGACAACATTTCAGTATTAGTTTCCTCCTTGTTTGGCGAGAGCAAATATACAGCAGCACTATTTTCAAATATTGCAAAAGCATATGATAATATTCAGACAAATATACTATTAGTTAAGTTCTACTTTTAGGAGCTTCACCTCAGTTTGTAGAAGGTATGTAATCATTAATCAGTGAACAAACAGTATATATTAAAAGGATACTGGATTCAAGTCCTCACACACAGTGGTCAATGGCATGCCACTAGGATTGGCACTCAACCCACTACTACACTATGTGATCAAAAGTATCTGGACACACCCAAAAACATACTTTTTTATATTAGGTGCATTGTGCTGCCACCTACTGCCAGGTACTCCATATCAACGACCTCAGTAGTCATTAGAAATCATGAGAGAGCAGAATGAAGTGCTCCACAGAACTCATGGACTTCAAACGTGGTCAGATAATTGCGTGTCACTTGTGTTATCATCTGTATGTGAGATTTCCACGTTCCTAAACATCCCTAGCTCTACTGTTTCTGATGTGATAGGGAAGTGGAAATGTGAAGGGACACGTACAGCACAAAAGTGTACAGGCCGGCCTCGTCTGTTGACTGACAGAGACCGCCAACAGTTGAAGAGGGTCTTAATGTGTAATAGGCAGACACCTATCCAGACAATCATACAGAAATTCCAAACTGCATCAAGATCCACTGCAAATACTATGACAGTTAGGCAGGAGGTGAGAAAACTTGCATTTCGTGGTTGAGCGGCTGCTCATAAGCTACACATCATGGCAGCAAGTGCCAAACAAAGCCTGGTTTGGTGTAAGTAGCCTAAATATTGGGCAATTGAACAGTGGAAAAACATAGTGTGGAGTGACAAATCATGGTACATAATGTGGCAATCCAATGGTAGTGAGTGGGTTTAGCGAATGCCAGTGTGTGTAGTGCCAACAGTAAAATTTGGAGACAGTGGTGCTATGGTGTGGTCACATTTTTCATGGAGGGGAATTACATCCCTTGTTATTTTATGTGGCACTATCACATCACAGGGCTACATTGACGTTTTAAGCACCTTTTTGCTTCCCACTGTTGAAGAGCAATTTGGGGATGGTGACTGCATCTTTCAACATGACTGAGCACCTGTTCATGATGCACTGCCTGTGGCAGATTGGTTACAAGACAATAACATCCCTGTAATGGACTGGCCTGCACAGAGACCTCACCTGAATCCTATAGTACACCTTTGGGATGTTTTGGAACGCTGACTTCATGCCAAGCCTCACCAACCGACATTGATACCTCTCTTCAATGCAGCACTCTGCGAAGCATGGGCTGCCATTTCTCAAGAAACCTTCCAGCACCTGACTGAATGTGTGCCTGCAAGAGTGCAAGCTATCATCAAGGCCAAGGGTGGGTAAACACCATATTGAATCCCAGCATTACCAATGGAGGGCACCACAAACTTGTAAATCATTTTCGGCCACATGTCCGGATACGTTTGATCACATAGTGTATATGCAATATACACTTATGATATGGAAAGGGCAGTAATGCAACCAGTTAGAATTATATAGTTTGCAGATGACGTGTGTGTTTGCTTAGCTTTTAGTATTACAAGAGGCAGTGAACAACATTACATCATTGATATGGAACCTGAGTCGGTGTCTTCGTGGAAATGGCGTAATGATGGCACCAGAGAAATCTTTGGTAGTCTTATTCAGTAGGAATGGTTATGTATGAAGAAATTGTTTAATACATGTGGATAATAAAATAATAAAAGTTAAAGCACTTATTCAGTTCTTAGGAATGGACAGCAAGCTTACTTGGACAGAACGAGCAAATGCTTAATATTATTTGATCACTCACTACAACATGGTGGGGAGTGTATCCTTCAGTGCTGCTTCTCCTACATCGCTCTCTCATTAGATCCAGATTGAATTATGGATGTACCTACTACAAATATACAACTTGAAAAATGTTAGAGAATCTGGACATATTGCAGTATTGCTGTACATGGACATGCTTAGGAGTACTGAAAACCACACCAACAAATGCACTCCTGGTGGAGTGCATGAGATGCAACAAATATAAGAAGGAGGATGCTCATGGAACAAGAAAGAGTAGAGACATTGTCATACTCACAGCATCCAATTCATCAGATTCTGTGCCTGTACCATCCTTCTCCAGGAACGTGGAGCAGAAAATCTTTTGATTTCATTTCAGCATACAATGATTTGGTAGGCGAATGCAAAGATATTTCTGCAAGTATACAGTGGCCTGTGCACCAGTATGACTATTTAATCAACAGGGATCACTTCTCATTCTAAATGACAGAAGGAAAGTCTGATTTCTTGGAGACAATTACAGCAGTGCAAACACAAATGAAGGAAACAAGACAATGGGTAATCCACATATACACAGATGGATCAAAGACAGCAGGGGAAGGCAAATACAGGATAGGCTACATTTAGTCCACTACTGCAGATAACCCAAAAATATACAGTAATGTTCAAAAGTATTTCAACAACATAAAACTCGTTATTATTTCTCTTAAAATAAAACACTATCAAACAGTGTCTAGAATACAGCGGACCGTATGATTGCAATTATTTAAATGTGTCAGGTTGTGACTTTTTTGTTTAAACTTTGCGCTGCCTGATGAATGTGACTATCAGTGAGCTCAAAAGTATTTTGTTTGCTCCATCAATTCGTGGACGTTACTTGCTTCTTAGTTCTGATTTCTACTGATATTTACTCACAGTGATTATTTCAATATGACGAAGGAATATTCCAGTGATTTTAGAAACACTGTGATAAAGTGTGCTAACAAACTCTTTTTCAGTCTTTGTTCCTTATTTTTGTAATGCTCTAGGTTTCTGGTCATTAACCCATCAGCTAACACCAAACATCACAAAGATTTTGTTAGAACACTGTGCCATGTAATTATGCAATATGTAGCCATCATTTGCAGTTCAGAAGTTTGAAATGGTTTTATAATTCCCTTTACACAAAAATTTGCCATTTACTAAATAATTATTAGTAAAACTGTTGTGAAACTGATCATGATATAAGGTTATTGGCCTGTCATGGTATTTTTTCTGGCAGCTTCCATCTTTCCATAAAATTACTGAGAGCTTGACAACTGCAGCATAGCCCAGGAGTAAACGAAGAATGGTGACTAAACAAATGCTAAACATATTTTATGTTAGTTCTTGTATATCGGCACTCAAATAACCTGTAATTTTTATAGGCTTCTTTCTGTATCATATAAATTGCTTCAGTATGAGGAAGAATACAAAGGTTACACAGAAGAGCAGGGTGTATATGCTGCAGGACAACTGGGAAAGACCCAGGAATTTTTTCATCTGGAAGAAAACTAGGAAAAGTCTGGGAATTTTTCAGAATTCCAGGAATTTTTCATTGTTTTAGTTTTCAGTTAAATTCCTATAATTTTGACTGATAAGAACTGATACTCTAACAAATAACATTACTGTATTCTGCTACTGCAGAATAATACTGCAGCAGTAAATCATAAACGAGAGAAAAACAAAAACAAAATAAAACTTAAGTTGCGAAGGAAATATGCCATTTACAACAACAAAACATTGTGCAGACACAAGCATCTGCCAACAATAAAATGTGTCAAAGGCCTGAGGACAAAGACTGTGCGACACCTCATAACAACAAATTGCTTCTCATAAGCGATTACCGTGGCATCACAACTGTTTACGTTAGGTTCATTTGAGCAGATGCCAGCAGTCTCATCTGCATTTGGCAGTTCAGTGTCAACTATATTAGTTTCAGTTTTCTGATTTGATTTTATTTCCACTTTTTGGCAGGCAAGCAATAATTGCCTTGCAGAACAATGAAGCTATTTTCGTCGGTTTGCTAGAGAAATTTGGTTTTTGTTCATCTTTTCCATTGAGACAGTCAGTTTATTTGAAACAAAATGTTTCATTCCACACAACTGGCTGATTTCAGCTGCTTGCTGAATTTTAAGTGCATGTTTTCATCTTCTGGCATATATGGTATTATGGCAAACCCAACGTGAGATAGCACAGCACTGGTATTCGAAGAAAATTTACATCCTGAAAACGCACTGAAAAGCATAATACCAGGTTGGGACCTACTTCATTGTTTATAAGGACATACAAATGTGCATTTCAAGTTGAGTTGTACCTTTGAGTATGATTTACAAAATTCCAATGCTCTTGGAGTATCTGCTAATGTCCTGTTTCTTTTATGTTGTAATATCTCTTAACGCTTTATATGTACAAACATATGGGCTTCATATGTCTATTTCTAACAGGTTGCAGGAAAATAATGCGAATGGTAGTTTGAAAAGCGTTACTTTCAAAGTAAATTTCCTTTTGAGCAAGAGGAATTCCTTTGTGTGTGAGGAAGTGCAATGAATTTCTTAAATCACAGAGTGTTTGACTCCTGTTTAAAATTAACACTTTGAGAACCGGTCATTGAGAAGAATTTATAGCCCAAAAGTCCAGACATTTATGTCACTATTTTAAATTTTACTGGCACGTTTGTGTGATGTATCTTAAAGAGCAGTACACAGATAAAAAGGCCAATATTACATGTGAAAGCTTAGCTACTCCTGTAGCTTATTAATCTTTGAGATTAATATTGTATGTAACAGCTTAGCTTTTCTTTTAGCTACACTATGTATATTTATTTAAACCACTAACTTTTCCTATTTGTGTGTTCACCCTACTCAACAATGATGTCGCTATTTGCTGACATCATATGTCCTGTCCTCTGAATATCTGCTGTTATCGGCTGGTGACATTACTTGACATAAGCTGTGATTGGCTAACAAAAGGGCATCACAGTCAAATGCTTTGGAAACTAACGTACTGTGTTTGGTGGAATTCGAATTTACACTTTCATAATTATGAGATTTTCAGCTTATCGATAAAGTGTAGATATTACTGCACATCAAAGATCTTTCCAAGATTTTTTTTCTGGGTTTCATTTGATTGACACTGGTGTATGAAATGTTAACTAGTCAAAGGATTGACAAGATTTAGAGTTCCGTGGGAAAGTATGTTATCACTTAACACAGGAAAAGTGTATTTTCACCCGGAAAAAACTGTTGTTTTTTTTTACCAGGAAATCAGGAAAAGTCTTTTTTTTTTTTCTTTCTTTCTTTTTTTTTCCTTGCCCACTTATGCACCCCGAAGAGTGATTTTTCACATCTTCCTGTTGAAATGTTTCTTAGACTAGTCTTATCTTTCCACTGTTGATGCCTCATTTGGATTGTCATCAGTATTCTTGGAGGGTTGGTATAATACCATACAACATTGTTACCAGCTGTTACAATACTTAGCTCTAGTAACAGCAGTATTACATTATTTTTTATGTAAACAACCCAATTTTTAGAGAGGGCACAGTAGATTTGCTACTCAATTTTCATGCTACCACAAATTGTCTATATTCATGCTGGATATGCTTTTTTTCTCTTTTATGGATCAGCATCTTGGTGATATTGCCTTGCAAATGCTGCGGTTTCCAAATAAATCTTTCTTTGGTTACTGTTATAGTTGTACATGTGCATGAACGTTGTTCATAGCAGAACATACATCCTCTTTTGCTCTTCCTTGTTCATTGACTTAACAGCTGTTCATATTATCAACATGCCATGTGCTTTTTCCCTTCAATTTCGTTAATATAACTTCAAAGGTGACATTATTGTCTACATAATGCACTACCTTAGTAGTCAGTGTTCTTTAATGCTGAAGCTGTTGTTTGCTTCCATAATAGGACCAAGCTGGAGTTGAGATTTATTCTGTATCTTCAGAACTGCATGTTGTCATTTTGTAATGGTATTATACCTATTCCTCGTTTGAAGAAAACTGTAGATATTTTGTTTCTTCTGTACAGATTATACCCATTCATTATTTGTAGTATCAACACTGAATATTGAGTTCTATAAGGTGAACTGTTTCATCTATTCAGTATTTACATTTGGTATGAATTCTACTTCTTTTAGGATAAGCAACGTCTAATATGGATTGACATTGTGTCTAGGACAATAGAATAATAGTAATTTATTGTCAAAAATTAAATACAGTTAAATCTGCTTGAGAATATAAACTTTATATGATAATTGTTGCCTCAGCAGGGGGTACCGGCTTGTTAAAGGCACTTTATGTGTTGGGTGGGGACAATTAAGAGCTTTTGAGAAGCTGGGTGGAGGGAGGGGAGGGCTATGCTGATCATAGTGTAGCTGCTGGCATAGTCACTCAAGTTGGATTGGCCCCAGCAGAGGAGCCAGTCAAAGTGTGTCTCACACCATAGGGCACGGGGGTGGGGGGTTCTGTAGACTGAGTCATCAATCCCTCTAGGAGAACTAATCCCAAAATGAAAGCCTGGTCCTCCAGGTTGGAGGTTGAGCATAGGGCCTTGTAAAAAGCCTATCATCATGAATAATTTAACACGGAATGCTAGGCTGCCATTATGAAGATGAATTGTGCCAAGGAACAGGATCACACATATACAAGTGCTTAAATTTTGGAACATGGAACATACATATTCTGCTACAGATAGGAGCTACAAATAGTATTGGAGAAGAGATGCTGAGGTATGGAACAGGGGGTCTTGCACTTCAGGAAATCAAGTGGAAGGTATGGGGTAAGATTCATAAGCAAAAAATTTTCCCTATATTATTCTGGAAAAGACGAAAGACAAGGGGAGCAACGAGTAGGGTTTATGGTCTACAAAGATATATGTAAGTGTGACATTGCTTTCACACCACATGACAAATGGATATGTACTCTGTCCATCAAAGGTAAATTTCATGATGTGATCTTTGTGAATGTACATCCACCAGCAGAATAATCAGATGAAGATGTAGCAGGAGATTTCTCTTATCAGCTACAGAGGGTTTGTGATAGAATACCTAGATATGACTCCAAAATAGTCCATGGTGACTATAATGCCAAACTCAGCAAAGGAGAGGATTTCAGAAGTGCATTTGGTAAGGAAAGTCTGCATGATGAAACTGATAATAATAGTATGAGGTTTGCACCATTTGCTTCTGCGAACAAATTAAAAGCAGTCAGTACTTCTTTCTCAAGGAGAAATATCTACAAAGGGGCCAGACAGATACCAGGAACAAATGAAGCAAACCAAATAGACCATATATTGGTATAAAAGAGGTGGGCATCTGATTTGGAAAATGTGTGCACTTTTCAAGGAGCTAATACAGATTCTGACCCTTATCTAGTAGGAACCAAAATGAGGCAGAAACTAGCTACGGCTGCCGAGGGAAATAAAACCAGAATAAAGAAATGCAATAAAGAACAACTGAAAATATGTATACCATTCTAGAGTATCAGAAGAGAGTGAGGCAGGAGTTACAAACAAACAATGAAGACCATATAGACAAAGAATGGAACCGTATTAAAAAATGCCATTCTAATAACAGTACATGAAATACTGGGGGAAACAAGGAGAGATAGAAATGAAGTGTGGTATGATGATGAATGCAGACAGGCAGTGAACCAGAAAAAGGAAGCAAAACTGAAGTGCTTACCATGGAATACAAGGTCAAATCAAGCATTATATAATGAAAAGAGAATAGAGGCAGCAAGAGTGTGTGAGAGAGAAAAAAGGGAATCCATAAGGTGAAAGACAGATGGGATGGAAGAGCACTATCAAAAAATGGGAGCAGAAAGTTTTATAAGAAAATTAAAGAAGGAACTCAAGAATATAGACCAAAAATAACAGTATGTAATGACAATGAGGGGAACTTGTGGGCAGAAAATCAAGATGTTCTGGACATATTTTTGTGTGAAAGGGATGACTGCAGTCAAAATGCAGGTACTGCTTGAGTTTGGTGAGCCATCAGAGAGGAGGACATCAACATCTAGGAAGCTGGGTTGAGGAGGGCCACATGAAGTAGACGGGAGAGAAAGTGTGCCAATGCATCTGCCTATCTTACTCTGCTCCTCTCCTTTGTTGTTCCTTTTTTTCCCTACCTCTCTGTCACAGAACCTCCTAACACTATATGTGTTGTCATTCTAGACCCTGCACACTCCATCAAACAGTGTTTCTCTCTCTCCCCTGCCATACACTACTATCCTTTTCCCTTCCCTGGCCTCTCAAGTTTGCTGCTAGCATCCCACATGATATCTGCTTTCTGGGCTTGAGATCCTAGAGTTACGTGATCATGTGTGCATGAGGTATGCTTGCTTCTGTGTAGGAATTGCGTCTGTGTGTGTGTCTCTTTTACTGATGACAGATGTGGCTGAAAGCTTTAAGTAAGGGTCTTTTAATTGTGCCTGTCTGTAACTTAATGTGTCTTCTTTGTGGTAAGTAGCAATCTGTATTTTCCTACAAATTTTCATTTGATTTTGTAAATAACAATGAAAAGCAGGAAAATAGCCTGCCCTGGACATGTCCTTAGAATGATTACTGGACAAATAACTGGAAAGGTTCTTGAATGGAGGCCAACAGGAAGAAGGCAGAGAGGAAGACCACAGAAGTGGTGGATAGATGATCTGGAAGAAGATATAAAATCTTTCAGAGTTAGATTACAGTGGAGAACTGCACTGGAGAGAACATAATGGAGAAAACTTGTTGAAGAGGCTAAGACCCATGAAGGGCTGTCATGCCATGAGAAGGAGGATAGGTACTTCTCTACAGAGAAACGAGCTCATATTAGACAAAATAATCCACAGATTTACTGTAGGCTATTTATGTCCCTAGGGCACAATACTTAGGATTGATCATCAAAAAAATGTGCCATCTGGACACTAACATCCAGAGGTACACCTTTGGATCATTGTTTCATCCCCCTCTGGTAACCCTTCAACAAAAATCTCATTTGTTGAATATCCACATACACACAGTGCTTAATTTAATTTAATATATATGGTGGAACTCAGAATGTGACAAAGTTCATGAAGAAAGACATCATGCATGATTAAAATTTCAAACACAAAAGAGAAGAAAATGCAACCTCAAAAATATCAGGAAAAAGTTGACACACAAATTATCAGGCAAACCAAGAGACGATCACAGAAAGATCTAATCAACTCAATAGAAGAAAATTACCACAAAACCAATTCCAGAGACTTTTACAAAATGTTGGGAAGACCATTACAAAAATTTGCCCCTCTCACATTAATTCTGAAAAGGGAAGATGGAAAAATGGCACATAATGACAAGGAAAGTGTCGAAATCATGGCAAAAGCAGTTAGTAAACTTTTGAATTGTGAAGAACCCGAGTAACTTTTAGCAACACCTATCAAGACTCCACCTGATCTCATAAATCCTCCAACAATCCAAGAGGTGAAAATGGCACTCAGAGAGATGAAAAATTATAAGGAATGCAGAGAAGGCCAAGTTTTTGTAGAAATGTGGAAATATGCCAGTGATACAGTTTGAACATCCTAACACATAGCCTTAACAAATATCTGGATAACAGAAAAGCTCCCTGAACATTGGATCACAATCATAATCCACTCACTCCACAAAAAAGGAGATAAAAGCAACCCAGATAATTACAGAGGTATCTTTCTCTGAGACTGCACATACAAGATTTTCTCCAGAATCCTATACAAGAGGATCAAAGAACAGTTAGAGGAAGAATTAGGTGAATACCAAGGAGGCTTCAGACCTTGGAGCAGCTATGCAGAACAGATCATCACTTTAAAATTAGCCATAGCATATTACAAGAAGCGAAATAAATCTCTTGTAACAACCTTCGTGAACTTTAAAAAAGCATATGACTGAATCCACAGACCTCCAATGTTAAAAATCTTAAGAAATTTCGGGTTCCATACAAAATTAATCAAATTGATAGAACTCACCTTAACCAACACTGTATCAAAAGTCAAGTTCAGGGGGGAACGCTCTGAGCCATTCATCATAAAAAAAGGTTTAAGACAAGGAGATTGCTTGGCACCCCTCCCTTTCAACTGTGCTTTAGAATACACAATGAGGGAATAGTAAAAGACTAACCCAAAGAACATCCAAATTGGAAGGCCCAAAGACAACATAAGTTTAAATTGTCTAGGATATGCTGATGACCTTGCTCTCTTGTCCAGCAGTATTCAGGAAATCAAACAACAAGTTATCTCACTACAGGAAATAGCACTGAAATTTGGTCTGGGAATATCCTTTGAAAAAACAGTCATCATGTTAACTGACAAACCACTCACATACAAAATTGCCATAAGAAACCAAGAAATCAAAATCTCATAACATATAACCTCAATGAAAAGCCAACATGGCATAACAGAATAAACAAATTTACCAGAGCACAATATATCACCAAGAACACCTACAACAAAATGGACCTGTCAATAGCAACAAAATTAAAACACTAAAAAACAGCCACTCAACCAGAAATAACATGCGCAAGTTAAACCATCTTCAAAACAACTAACACTGCACAAATAGACAAAATACTCAAAATAGAGAGAAGAATCATCGAAACATGTATCAACAAATCATACCAGAAAGATGGACACTGGAGAGTAGCTACAAATGTTCAGTAACAACCAGCTACTATGTCTCTCTCTGCCAATGGCATTATTCAGGTGCAGAATGGAGAGGCATGTTGCCAACAAACCACTCTCACAGCTGTTATAAGTTTCCCAGACCTGGGAGCCACTACTTCTCGCTCAAGTAGGTCCTCAGTTGGCATTACTAGGCTGAATGCATCCTGGGATTTAGAGCAGCATATAAAACATACTAAGCAGACATCATGCTTTGTGGAGCTGAATGAAAAACTGGAGAAAAGAAAGTGTAGATAGATATTTTATATACTGTGTGCTATTTCTTGTTTGATATATATTATGATGATTATTAACACAAAATATCCATGCCATTATTTCTTTGATGTACACAAATGTAGAGAGAAATTGGAGATACATCTACACACTGTTGCAGTGAACCAGATACATCATTGGTATACAAACCAATTCCTAAAAATTATTAAAACACTGTCATAAGATTCTAGTTACTGTAATGTAACACTAGCTGAAACAAAATGTTATGAAGACTATAAAATAAAAGATAAACACAGCCAACTATTGTGATAAGGTAATAAAAGGGCATAATTTTAAATAACACATATTTTGTGCATGCAGTTGTGGCATCATACACTTTCTACTTATACGACTAACTGATTTTTGTTTTGTTTTCTTCAGTCTTACAGAAATAGAATGCATGAAAAATCATCATGAAGAATAATTAATGAAGAAATATGAAACATCATTTGGTCATTAGCAAACAAATGAAATCCTTAATGGGGATCAGAACGAGGAAGAGATGGTGACATTGAAAGGAGTCTTCAAAAACTGTCAGAAAAAAATCATTATTCATGATAAGTGTCATCCTATTTTATTTTGTACTGTTTCGAGAAATGTTTAGTATATGCCACTATTATTTCAAGAAATCAATTGCATGATTGTGTTTGTGTAAGTGAGGAGAGATAACACAGAAAAAACCTCCAGAAATCCCATATACTAAAATTCAACAATACAAAATGTACTATATATAAAAACAATGTGTTTCGCCTAACTGCAAACCATATGTTCCACATACAAAGTATTATTACATAAAAATACCACATTGTGAAAGGAAATTTTAAAAAAGAAATAAATACAATAATGAATATTAATTTCTATTATTTTGCAATTATCAGCTTAATTCTTTGTCTCATACCTAAGAATCAACTCTTCATACAACAGAAATAGAAAAGGCTAATTGAAAGGATGGGTACCAGAAGATTCTAAATGTTGTCTTTGTTGGTGTTTATAATAGTAACTGAATTGTGAAATGCAATTTATTCATCTCGTGACAAGCAGTTGCAAACCTTTTGGTTTTCTTGCAGGAGAAACCTCAGGAATTTGATGAGCAGTTGAGTAAATGAAAGGAAACACAGTAAAACAGCACTGATGTTCACTGTAGGATAATGATAATATGTTATTGAATAAAAATGATAAATAATGGACACAGAGATTTAAAAAAAGAATGTGGTCTCTGTACCTCGAGTTCACTGTTTGTTTAAGTCCCAAGTAGCAACACACTATGAGCAAATGGCAAGTGGGTGAAATATAAATGAAACAGTATAACACAGTTAACAAATATCAAAGAAACAAACAACACAAAATATTTTAAATTGATTATCATAACACTCTGTTTCAATAAATGTTTTAAAAACTTCACTGTCTTTTTTCTCTGAGATATTCACTACTGACAACAAAAGTAGCCGTCTTTGTGTACCCAAGTTGCTTCTAGTTAGTGGCTTAGTGAAAATATCTGCTTGCTGATCTGCACAGCTGACACGTTCCAGGTTGAAGATGCTGAAGTTGAATTTTTCTCATATAAAATGATGCTCCACATCTAAGATCTATGTGTGTTGTCCATTTACGATGCTCAGGGCTCTTGATCAACCAAATGCCATTTTTGCATGATGTAACATAGCAGATTATTCCAAGTCTTTATTTCTTGCAATGAAGTATGTACTGTCCTATGAATTTATATAGCTGGGAGAGAGAGAGAGAGAGAGAGAGAGAGAGAGAGAGAGAACTCCCCCCCCCCCCTCCCCCACACACACACACACGCACACACACATCCACACAGCTGACACTGAGCACTGGACTGTCTTAGTGTGTTACTGATATATGATGCACACTCCCTATGAATTAAAAGAAAGAGCATTCAAATTTATTTGATCTTTTCATAATCCATTTATAGACTGGTACTGATAATACAGCTATACTTTTAAAAGTCCCAGTTCATGACCTTCATTATTTTCAGAGATATAAAATTTTACCTGAAAACAATAACATCATTTCTGGTACTATAAAAACCAAGCTGGGTATCATAACGTGTTCATTTATAATCTCAGATGAAACTATAACTGTGAAATACTCACGTCATAGAAATTGTGTGTCTAGGATTTTCTTTTCTTCTGTTTCAATAGCCTGATGATGTAAAAAAAGATTGTTCTAAAATTATTATTAAATTACATTTTGTTGTGTGAGGATGGTGAAAGAGTGAGAGAGTGTATGCAGGATATATGTAAACTGTGAACTGTGGCTATTTTATTTTACTGACAACTATGCAGTGGGTGTTCATAATTAAAGCTCCAATTTCAAAATGCTGTAGAAAGTAAACCACTGCTCAAAATGATGTCAAATTTGAACAGCATATAATTGATGCAGAAGGGAGGGGAGGAGGGGGGAAGGAAGGAATGTCACACAGAGAGGGGAGGGGGGGGGGGAGGGAATCATCAAAAATTTTATCAATTGGTGGCACTGTAGTAGTAATAGTAGCAGTAGTAGTAGTAGTAGTATTTGTTGTTGTTGTTGTTGTTGTGTTCAGTCCAGAAACTGGTTTGATGTAGCTCTCCATGCTACTCTATCCTATGAAAGTTTCTTCATCTCCAAGTAACTGCTGCAACCTATGTCCTTCTGAATCTGCTTAGTGTACTCATCTCTTGGTATCCCTCTACAATTTTTACCCCCACACTGCACTCCAATACTAAGTTGGTGATCCCTTGATTCCTCAGAACATGTCATACCAACTCATCCCTTCTTCTAGTCAAGTTGTGACACAAATTCCACTTCTCCCCAAGTCTATTCAATAACTCCTCATTAGTTACGTGATCTACTCATCTAATCTTCAGCATTCTTCTGTAGCACCATAAGCACTGTTAAGTGTCTTAATGTTAATGCTGTGACTCGCCGATCATTCAAAGTGCCACCGCGCAATTGCGTGCATTGTCTACATGCAGCGCTGTCTGCCAGCCATGCAGCAGCCGTGCCACCTAAGCAGCCAGCCAGCCAGCGGCCGCTAGACTTGGACTCAGTGCTCATTTGAATGTTACAGTGTTCACATGTCTTGCTTTGTCTACTTGCTCAGTGACATATATGTGTTGTATAGTTTCGAAATATATGCATTCAACTTGATGTTATAACAATTGGTGACGAGGTAGTGGATTTTTCCTTTTCATCGTTGACCCACAGGTTACCATGGCTACTGTCGAGCAACTACTGCAAGGTGTCATTGAACAGCAAACGCTTCTCACATCGGCGATTTGCGATTTCGTCGTGGCGTTGTCTATACTTCCTTTTCCTCCTTACGACGAGACGGCAGAAGACTGGTCTGATTACGAAAAACTTCTTCGACAGCACTTCTTGGCCTTTCATGTCACAGACGAACAAACATATAAGTCTCTGTTCCTTTCAAGGATTTCACCTCAAATGTATCGGTTGTTGTTGCAATTGATTCCTTTGAAAGATCCTGCGTCTTTTTCTTTTGCTGAAATGTGCTCACTTCTGTCCATATATTTTCATAAGCAAACGCATATAGTAGCCTCTCATGTTGCTTTTTATCGTTGTCACAAACTACCGCATCAATCCTATCATGCTTGGGCTGCTGAACTTCATGGCCTCAGTCGACAGTGTCAATTTGTTACTGACGTTCACAAAGAATCCTATGCCAATTCCATGGTACAGGATGCTATTATCCGGTTGGTGCCCGACAAAGAAGTTTGCAACGTGCCCTTCAGTTGGCAAATCCGACTCTAGATGAAGTCCTATCCATCGTGCAGTCTTTTGAAATTTCTCGCGGTGCTGGGGCGCAAATAGAGGCATGGGGCGACGTCGGGGAAATACAACCCCTATGCGCTGTTGACAATGCATGTGGTGCGTCCCCCCTATCCGACATGGCCGCAGTATGCTCCCACACGCAGCCTCAGCCTACCCGTGGACAACCCTCTAAGAAACTGCAGCAAAACCCCCAGAAACTTCCTTCATGTCGGCGGTGTTTTACGAAACATTCACAGGAGGACTGTCCTCAATGTTGGACCGTGTGTCAAAATTGCAAAAAGAAGGGTCATGTGTCTGCCGTTTGCAAATCTGGACGCATACAGGATGTTCATGACCATTACGATGATTCCGTTTCTGTGTTGTCTGTCAGTTGCACTTGTTCAGGGAAGTTATTCCTCACTGTCCAAATCCTTGGTTGGGATGTTCGCATGCAGGTGGATACCGGTTCTGCTACCACTACAATTAATTCTCAGATGTACCTTCATTTCCGTTCTCCACTCCTATCACCTGTCACTCAGCAATTACGGACCAACAATAAACAGAAGATTTCTCTCTTGGGACAATTTAATGCTGAGGTATCTTACAAATCCATCGTTCGCACTGTTCCCATATTTGTGGTCGACCAGAGTAACGCAGAGAATCTTTTTGATTTCGATGCCTTTCGCGTTTTTGGGTTCTCCATAGATGACTCTGTCAATATCGTTTCTGATGCTATTCCTTATGCTCAATTGGATTCCTTGTCGACAACATTTTCGTCCCTTTTTTCTCCTGGGTTAGGCCATGCAAACGACTTTGAAGCTCATATCACACTCAAACCCTCTGCTAGGCCTAAGTTTCTTCGGGCTTGGCCCATTCCTGTGGCCCTTCAGGATCGGGTAAAACGGGAGCTGGATCGTCTCACTACTTCAGAGGTCTTGCTTCCTGTCACTTCCAATGAGTGGTCCTCTTCTGTCATTGACATTGCTAAGCCCAATGGTGACATTCGTTTCTGTGGCGATTTTAAAGCCACTGTAAATGCTCAATGCCTCATCGAGACCTGAAGAATTGTTCACTAAACTTGCGGGAGGCCAGTATTTTTCTAAAATTGACCTGTCAGAAGCTTATCAACAACTTCCTCTCAATGCTGCTTCCCGGCAGTTTCTGGTCCTTAACAGGCCTTTTGGCCCTTATCAATACCAACGATTGCCATTCATAAATGCCAGCGCCCCTGCTCTCTTTCAGAGATTCTTGGAACAATTATTGCTCCCTGTCCCTGGGTCTATAAATTACATGGAAGACATTGTTGTCACTGGCTCCACCACTGAAGAATATCTTCAGAACCTCTGCACACTTTTTCATGTCTTACAGACTGTCGGTAATAAGTGTAATCTTCAGAAGTCACAATTTTTTCAGGCATCTATCATGTACTTGGGGTTTCAACTCTCTCGGGATGGTATTCGTCCGCTTCAGCAAACTGTCACTTGAATCGATGTCCTTCCTCGCCCTACATCTGTTAAGGAGCTGCAGGCCTTCTTGGGGAAAATAGCATACTATCACAAGTTTTTACCGTCTGCTGCTTCGGTGGCTCAGTCGTTGCATCGCCTGTTGCATAAAAACGTGCCTTTTCACTGGTCCGCGTCATGCAATGCGGCTTTCCAGAAATTTAAGACTATGCTAAAACAGGCCCCGTGCCTGGCTACTTGTAGACCTGGCCAACATCTTGTTCTTGCCATGGATGCCTCTCAATACGGGGTCGGTGCAGTCCTTGCGCACCGTTTTTCTGATGGTTCTGAACAACCAATTGCTTATGCCTCCAAAACACCCACGGATGCCCAACAAAACTATTCTCAAATTGAAAAAGAAACTTTGGCCATTATTTATGCTCTTCATAAGTTTGGTGTTTTCCTCTATGGATCCAAATTTCATCTTGTTACAGATCACAAACCATTTGTTTCCTTGTTTCATCCATCATCGTCACTTCCCGACAAGGCTGCACACCGCCTCCAGCGTTGGGCTCTTTACTTGTCTCGTTTCAATTATGAGATTCATTTCCAACCGACGGCTCAACATGCGAATGCTGGTGCACTGTCTTGCCTTCCCATGGGTCCTGATCTGGCATTCAATAGGGACAAACTTTTGTGTTCCCACCTGGATGTTGGCAAGCAGCGAGTTGTAGATGGATTCCCCATCACCAGGGACCAGCTGGCGGCTGCTACACATTCTGATCCTACTCTCTCCCAGGTTTTATGCTGTATTCAGAAGGATTGGCCAGATCGTCCGTCCACTAAGACTTTTGACCCATTGCAGAACTACTACGCTTTGCACTACCGTCTCACGGCTCGGGATGGTGTTATACTCCTTTTCACTGACAATGCTTCGCCGCATGTTGTACTACCTGTGTTTATGTGTGCTTCGGTTTTGCACCTCCTTCACCAAGGGCACTGGGGTGCCTCTCGAACAAAATCTCTGGCATGCCGTCATCTGTACTGGCCTGGCATCGACTCTGAAACAGCACACATGGTCGCTGCCTGCGGCCCTTGTGCGTCACAGTCCGCCGCCCCAAAGTCATCTTTGTCATCGTGGCCTTCGATGAGACGCCCTGGGAGTGCATTCATGCTGACTTCGCGGGACCTTTTTTAGGTATTTATTGTCTCCTCGTAATTGACACCTACTCTAACTTTCCTTTCATTGTACGTTGCACGTCGCCTACCACCGCAGCAACCACAAGTGCTCTCGCCCGCATTTTTCTTTGGAAAGCCTTCCCTCTACTCTTGTTACTGATAATGGTCCGCAATTTGCCTCTTTGGAATTTGCGGATTTTTGTGCTTGTCATGGCATTATGCATGTTACGGGCCCTCCGTTCCATCCACAATCAAACGGTGAGGCTGAACTACTGGTCCGCACATTTAAGGCTCAGATGCGGAAACTCCTGACTTCTTCTGCAGCTTATGATGCGCTTCTCCAGTTTTTGGCTTCTTACCATTTCACCCCCATGGGCGACCACAGCCCAGCTGAGCTCTTACATGGCCGACAGCCCCGCAAGCTGCTTCATCTTCTGCGGCCTTCCACCTCACGGCCTCGGGTGCCTTCGCTTGGCCGGTTCACTGCCAACGACCTTGTCTGGGTATGAGGATATGGCAGGTGGCCAAAATGGAGTCCAGGCGGCATCTTATGACACCGTGGTCGACGCCTGTATTAAATCCAGACAGACACGGGTGTTGCAGTACGTCATTCGGACTACCTTCAGCCTCGTGTGCCGGCAACGCCTGTTCCGAATGCCGCTACACCACCTTCGGCTCTACCTGACACTCGGGATCCTGGAATCTCTCATTACTCACAATGGAGCCCTCCCACCTTCATCTTGGTGCCAGTACAAGAACTGACACCACCGGGAGACATGCCCATGCAGGAACCAGATGACCATCATCTGTCGGAGCCGATCTACTCGCCTCCTCCTCCTACGGACGCCGACACATCGTCCATGTCTCCTGTTATATTAACTAGACTTGCCGCAATGGGCAGATTGGTGCACGGGGCCCCAGCTGATTTGACCCCTACGTCTCCTGTCATCTCGTCCCGATATCATCGGGGACACTTCCGTCCGTACGGGAAGCCTCTCCTCAACACCTATGGATGTTAGCACTCTACAGGCCACGTCCATCAAGACCAGTGCAAAAATTTCGAAGGGGGGAAAAGTGTTGTGACTCTCCAATCATTCAAAGTGCCACCGAGCAATAACGAGCGTCGTCTACATGCGGTGCTGTCTGAAAGCCATGCAGCAGCCGCGCCACCTAAGCGACCAACCAGCCAGCGGCCGTTAGATTTGGACTCAGTGCTCATTTGAATGTTACAGTGTTCACATGTCTTGCTTTGTCTACTTGCTCAGTGACACATATGTGTTGTATCGTTTCAAAATATGTGTGTTCAACTTGACGTTATAACAGTTAATAGGATTGGTTACATATGACAGATGAATTACAATTTGATGGCTATGGTCTGAGATGCACATTACACCATTTGGTTTGTTCAATATGCATGACTGTATAAATTTGGCAGTCAACAATTGTGTCACTGTTAGTTAGATAAACCCATCAACCAGGGTAAGATCATACCATATTGGGTGAGAAAAATTGGCTTTTAATTGTCCTGAGACCAAAAAATCACATAAAAAGCAAAATTACATTGGTTATTAATTGTTCTGAGGCCAAAAATCAATGAAAAGCAAAATGACATTGGTTTTTAATTATCCTTAGGCCAAAAATAACATAAAAACAAAATGTTTTTAACAGTCGTGAGACTGGCACAGACTTTTTCCAATATGCTTTCCAGTGTTTTGTGCCACAAGCTGAAACTGAGAAACAGCATATCCCACAACAGATCAGTCTTGGAGGGTAATGTTAAGAGTGTGTACCTCCAATTCAGCTACATTCATAATTGGAGCACTCAACAGCACATCTTTAGTTAACCCCACAGCCAGAAGTCACAGGGACTAAGATCAGGTGATCTGGACTGCCTTGCCATATGGAAATGATAATTCTACTGTTCTACTGTTTCCAAAATGCCTTTGCAGCAGCCACTTCACTGGCTGTACAAGATACAAAGGAGTGCTATCTTGCATAAAAATTAAAAATGTTCTTATGACATCCTTGATGTCGAAAGGTTGGAATGACACTGGTGCATGGAAGACTCTCATAGCATTTACCATTCATGATTCAGGTTACAGCACCGACAAGACTCAGCTCCCAAAAAAAATATGGCCCCATGAAAAATAAGGCCACAACCCACCTGTGCTGGTTGATGTGTGTGTGGATTTTATGTTGCCCATACTCTGCAATTCTGCATATTGACATTTCTTGGAGATGGGGAATGGCTTAGTCTATCCACAGAATGTTCCATGGCCATTCATTGTCCACTTTCATACTAGAACATTTGTCTTGCTGGCAGATCAGCGGGGAGCAACTCCCGACCATGGGGGATTTTGTGTGGGTAGCAATGCAGGATGTTTCATAGGATTTTATGCAGCATGCTCACAGACATGTCCAGTTCCCCATGCATTGCATTTTTGCACATCATGATTCAACCGCTCCTGCAGTGCAATGGCCACAACTTTGATAGACATCAGATAAACTGCTTTCCTTACCCTGTCACAATGCACTTCAAAAGACACGATCTTTTTGAATTTTGTAATCATTTTCTGCAGACCCTTAGCAGACATGGGATCAACACCTTTTTTCATACCCTGAGTACCCAGAACTTCTGCATGGCTACTGGCACACAGTCACTGTTCTGGTAAATTAGTTTTACCAGAAGGTGCGTCCTTTCATGGATACAATCATGTTGGGCATCTCAGACGCAAACTGAGGAACAGATGCGCCAATCTGTTGGTGTGCATATTCTGAAGCTACTGATCAAATTTTCTTTAAATTTGTTTTTGTTCCATCACATTTCCCCCTGCATCAATAATACACTGTTCAGATTTTATCCATTCTGAGTAGTGGTTCTCTTTCTAGTGTTTTTAAACTGGAACTTTAATTATGGACACCCCGTAAATGGTTATATGGGAAAATTCCTGTGCAATTATGAGTTACACGACATATCTCCAGTGTGCATGCTTTTGTATAAAAACAGCCAGAAGAAAAGTTTTAGGTGTTAAACCAGCTAGTATTTAATTGTGGGAATAAGTCAAATTTAGTTTTGTGAATTCTGATGTTCTTTTAGTAACTGCCTTTTGTAATCATATTGAATAAGTTAGGGATTACAGGCATTGACAAAAGTGTTTAAGGGCTAGGGCTTTTCTGATTGGCTGTCCAAATCGTCAGCCAATAGGAGTAAAGCATTTCCCACACTTAAAGGGAACATTTCCAAGTATCAATAAACAATTTTTATCAAACTTAGTGAGTGATAAAGAGGGGGCAAAATAGTGCAATATGTATTATGTATGTTTTTGTTTGTGCCCAGTTTCACTTTTTAGTGGTAAAACACATCCCAAAAGGTAATTTGGCATTATAGGTTTAGAGAAAATATCTTCTAAATGATGATATATAAAAATGTTTTTCATATAAAAGTTTATATGCAATTGTAGTTGTTGTTGTGGTCTTCAGTCCAGAGACTGGTTTGATGGAGCTTTCCACCCTACTCTATCTTGTGCAAGCTTCTTCATCTCCCAGTACCTACTGCAACCTACATCCTCCTGAATCTGCTTAGTGTAGTCATCTCTTGGTCTCCCTCTACGATTTTTACCCTCCATGCTCCCCTACAATACTAAATTGGTGATCCCTTGATGCCTCAGAACATGTCCTACCAACCAATCCCTTCTTCTGGTCAAGTTGTGCCACAAACTTCTCTTCTCCCCAATCCTGTTCAATACTTCCTCATTAGTTATGTGATCTACCCATCTAATCTTCAACATTCTTCTGTAGCACCACATTTCGAAAGCTTCTATTCTCTTCTTGTCCAAGCTATTTATCGTCCATGTTTCACTTCCATACATGGCTACACTCCATACAAATACTTTCAGAAATGACTTCCTGACACTTAAATCTATACTCGATGTTAACAAATTTCTCTTCTTCAGAAACGCTTTCCTTGCCATTGCCAGTCTACATTTTATATCCTCTCTACTTCGACCATCAGCAGTTATTATGCTCCTCAAATAGCAAAACTCGTTTACTACTTCAAGTGTCTCATTTCCTAATCTAATTCCCTCAGCATCACCCAATTTAATTCGACTACATTCCATTAGCCTCGTTTTGCTTTTGTTGATGTTCAACTTATATCCTCCTTTCAAGACACTATCCATTCTGTTCAACTGCTCTTCCAAGGCCTTTGCTGTCTCTGACAGAATTACGATGTGATCGGCGAACCTCAAGATTTTGATTTCTTCTCCATGGATTTTAATACCTACTCCAAATTTTTCTTTTGTTTCCTTTACTGCTTGTTCAATATACAGATTGAATAACATCGGGGAGAGACTATAACCCTGTCTCACTCCCTTCCCAACCACTGCTTCCCTTTCATGTCCCTTGACTCTTATAACTGCCTTCTGGTTTCTGTACAAATTGTAAATAGCCTTTTGCTCCCTGTATTTTACCCCTACTACCTTCAGAATTTGAAAGACAGTATTCCAATCAACATTGTCAAAAGCTTTCTCTAAGTCTACAAATGCTAGAAACGTAGGTTTGCCCTTCCTTAATCTAGCTTCTAAGATAAGTCATAGGGTCAGTACTGCTTCACGTATTCCAATATTTCCCCAGAATCCAATCTGATCTCCCCCGAGGTTGGCCTCTACTAGTTTTTCCATTCATCTATAAAGAATTCGCATTAGTATTTTGCAGCTGTGACTTATTAAACTGATAGTTCAGTAATTTTCACATCTGTCAACACCTGCTTTCTTTGGGATTGGGATTATTATGTTCTTCTTGAAGTCTGAGGGTATTTCGCCTGTCTCATACATCTTGCTCACCAGATGGTAGAGTTTTGTCAGGACTGGCTCTCCCAAGGCCGTCTGTAGTTCTAATGGAATGTTGTCTACTCTGGGGGCCTTGTTTCGACTCAGGTCTTTCAGTGCTCTGTCAAACTCTTCACGCAGTAGCGTATCTCTGATTTCATCTTCTATATCCTCTTCCATTTCCATAATATTGTCCTCAAGTACATTGGCCTTGTATAGACCCTCTATATACTCCTTCCACCTTTCTGCTTTCCCTTCTTTGCTTAGAACTGGGTTTCCATCTGAGCCCTTGATGTTCATACAAGTGGTTCTCTTATCTCCAAAGGTCTCTTTAATTTTCCTGTAGGCTGTATCTACCTTACCCCTAGTGAGATAAGCCTCTACATCCTTACATTTGTCCTCTAGCCATCCCTGCTTAGCCATTTTGCACTTCCTGTTGATCTCATTTTTGAGACGTCTGTATTCCTTTTTGCCTGCTTCATTTACTGCATTTTTATATTTTCTCCTTTCATCAATTAAATTCAATATTTCTTCTGTTACCCAAGGATTTCTACTATCCCCTTTTTACCTACTTGATCCTCTGCTGCATTCACTACTTCATCCCTCAAAGCTACCCATTCTTCTTCCACCATATTTCTTTCCCCCATTCCTGTCAATTGCTCCCTTATGCTCTCCCTGAAACTCTGTACAACCTCTGGTTCTTTTAGTTTATCCAGGTCCCATCTCCTTAAATTCCCACCTTTTTGCAGTTTCTTTAGTTTTAATCTACAGGTCATAAGCAATAGATTGTGGTCCACATCTGCCCCTGGAAATGTCTTACAATTTAAAACCTGGTTCCTAAATCCATATTCACCTACTATGTTTCCTTCTCTCCCTTTTCCTACTACCGAATTCCAGTCATTCATAACTATTAAATTTTCGTCACCCTTCACTATCTGAATAATTTCTTTTATTTGATCATACATTTCTTCAATTTCTTCGTCATCTGCAGAGCTAGTTGGCATATAAACTTGTACTACTGTAGTAGGTGTGGTCTTTGTATCTATCTTGGCCACAATAACGCGTTCACTATGCTGTTTGTAGTAGCTTACCCGCATTCCTATTTTCCTATTCATTGTTAAACCTACTCCTGCATTACCGCTATTTGATTTTGTGTTTATAACCTTCTAGTCACCTGAGCAAAAGTCTTGTTCCTCCTGCCACCGAACTTCACTAATTCCCACTATATCTAACTTTAACCTATCCATTTCCCTTTTTAAATTTTGTAACCTACCTGCCCGATTAAGGGATCTGACATTCCACGCCCCGACCGAGTTTTCTTTCTCCTGATAACGACATCCTCTTGAGTAGTCCCCGCCCGGAGATCCGAATGTGGCACTATTTTAACTCCGGAATATTTTACCCAAGAGGACGCCATCATCATTTAATCATACAGTAAAGCTGCATGCCCTCGGGAAAAATTACGGCCGTAGTTTCCCCTTGCTTTCAGCCGTTCGTAGTACCAGCACAGCAAGGCCGTTTTGGTTACTGTTACAAGGCCAGATCAGTCAATCATCAGACTGTTGCCCCTGCAACTACTGAAAAGGCTGCTGCCCCTTTTCAGGAACCACACATTTGTCTGGCCTCTCAACAGATACCCCTCCGTTGTGGTTGCACCTACGGTACGGCTATCTGTATCGCTGAGGCATGCAAGCCTCCCCACCAACGGCAAGGTCCATGGTTCATGGGGGGAAGTATATGTAATTAATGTTCTTAAAAACTATATAATTAATGTTTGAAATAACTTAAATTTTGCAAAATACCCTACCACCATTAATTAATTTTGAAAAATGGAAACTCTTGTTACAACACAAATTAAAGAAGCTTTCAAGCCACATACATTCCTGTGTAATAAAGCTAGTTTCTGAAATACGATTTTTGGAAAAAAGCTGTACACATTGTGCTGTTGGAGAATTTTCAACGTATGTAATTAAAATATCCAAACATTCATTACTATTCCAATTATTTATTTTTCCTCTATTTGTTTTATGCTTTAAATTGTTATTTTATGTCTAACATTTATTGCTTTAATTTTTTTAGTTTGCCATTTCATAAATGTGTATTTTGTTAATTGAAGATATAAGTACCTCATTATTATGATAGAAAATAATTAAAAATAATGATACTCTGTAAGGAAATGTTTAAAACATAATATTTACTACACCATGCACATAAAATGAACAAAATTTCCTCATGTAATATACATGACAGAGAAGACAATATAAAACAAAATTCAGCAGCATTTCAAATTGTCACAGGTGGTCCTGTAAATATCCTGGTTTGTGTCAGGTATATTTCAGTACGTTGGTAAGCCTTGGCAAACAGAAATGATTAAGTACTAGCGACTGCTGCTTGATTGTATTGTTTCTCATGTGGAGATTGACATTATAATCATACAACATAACTAGACACGAAAGTCTTCTCACAAAGTTTACCCAACATTGAAAGGTGTTTGCATCCCATTGCTGTACCTGTGCCATCGAGTACTTTGAGGTCACCAGTTGAACAAATTCCTTGTCCTCATGTATGATGTTCTGAACAGTTCTTTCACATTGACCACTGCTAGAATCTAACAATAATATAAATATTAGTTCCTCACTGGGAAAGAAAACGTCTTTCAAATACCTTTTGACCTGATCAGATGTTTTTTTACCAGATTTTGATTCTGTCAAAGGAGCCTTTGGGGCTTCCAAAAGAGATTTGGTCCAAACTCACCATTAGTTTCTTTTAAAGTTATGAAAAGAATGGGTGTTCATTGTGAAAAAAAAAATTAATTCTCTTCAACAAGGCTTACCAATGTACTGAAATATTCCTGACACAAATCGTAATACAGGGTTTATAATCATCAGATTTTTAAAAAATCATAACTATTATGTTATTTGAGATATAGTGAGGCAACAATGTACTGTTGGAAAGAGCAAACTCTTGAGTTTTATATGGTTCCTGCTACGCAGCAGCAGTGTGTGCCCAATTCAGTTCTTGTAAAAATGGTGTCAGGACAACAGAAAGTATTTTGTGTTCTACATTTTGTGCAGTGCAGTTAGTAATAACTGTTCAGCATGACTTTCGACCTATGTATGATGTAGATTACGATGGTACTGGGCACTATGCACTGAAGATTGAATTGTTTGGCTCTAGCCCCCACGTGCTTTGGTACAAAAATATATATATTTCTTACACTCACCACTCAGCTTATTTGAGCGGCCCAGAGATGTGGCTAGTCTCAGTGTTTGGCTAAGTTTTTCATTATAGAGTGCCAGCTCTCACCTCTTGTAAACTCAATTAAACATTTTAAAAAAAAATGCAGGCAGGCATTGTGGTGAAATTAAAAAAAAATATTGAGTCACTCATGTTGATTTATAACTTGAACAAGTAGTTTATTTCTATTTTTCCATGAACAGTCTTCATTATATTGACTAAACACATAAAATGCAGACTAAGGAGCTTTTACACTAGGGCAGCCATTAATAGCTGATGCTATAACACTTCACTATAATAGTCATATGTCACAATCACAGCACTCAACAGTCTGTTCATATTTCACGAAATATACTGTTGTTTGCTGTCCTAAACCACTATATTGCATTCAACTTGATCATTTTTTGAACATCAGTACATACATACTTGTCCCTGAAAGTGGCTACCAACCCACTACTATCCCCCGATGAGCAGCACGTCCGGCTCTTAGCATCACTGACACTCCACTGTCCTCAAAGAAGGCTGTACCCTTGCCACGACTGCCTAACTCAAAACAAAGTTTGACAAAAAAAATTATAAATATTCTAAAACTAAATACAAAAGCACTTATGACACATTGAAAAATATGGAAAATTTCCAGGCAATAACAATTTAAATACCAATTTTCTGTATCTGCCACCATTTTTTCACGAATAATGTTCTTGTGGCGAGATTTTGCTTTTCCTGGATTTTTTGATACTAAACGTAAATAAACATAAAAACACATACTTATTTACTCATTTATTTCTTTAAACTTTGGAATGCTGCTGCTAGTTTTGTCTCTTCAAATTCATTTATTACCAAAAACACAGTTTCTCTCAGTCAAATCCCATATTCTGGCCTCTCATTCAAAATCGGTACATATTCTGATAAATCGGCTGTGACTGCTTGCTGCAGCTCTACTAGCCAAATACATAAACACATATTAATTGGCCAAAGCATTGCTGAGATATTAGCTTTTGAACTTCCACAAATTTACAATTTTTAAGATGACAGTAACTTTTAAACTATTATATATTTTTGTGGCACGTCTAGATAATTTAGCTTTACATATTTTTCTGTCCATGAGTGCCTACTCGCACCTCCATGTCACTGTTAGTTCTGTTTTTATCAATTTTCCTTGGGCATATAAACTTCTCCAAGCATGCAAACATGGCCATATGCACCCCTGACAAGTTTCTGCTACGGTTTTTCCAAGGCCGTGTAATTGCTAGCCACTCACCGCAGCCCGCAGCAACCGCCAACCACGTGCTCTGCGACGGAAAACTGCCATTCTAAACTCCCACCATGGCTTGTATGCTCACAGGATCCTCCAACAGCACAGAGCATTAGATGATGGCATAAATAATTCCAAAAAAAGGTTGTTGTGTAAAGGCAAATCGCTGTGCCGGCCCTGAGTGTCTGACACAGAAGTCAAATGCATCCAAGGTGGTAAACAACAATGTGTGGAGTTCTGTAATTTGTTTATGGCAAGATGTAGGATGACAACTTTTTCCACACTTTAAGTTTAGTGTCAAAGCAACATTTCATTTAAACAGATAGGTGAGCACCATAATGTGAGAATAGGTGGTACGAGACAACCACATGAAGTTATACAACATGAGAGGGACTCTCCAAAATTTAATGTGTTTTGTGCAGTTTCACGAGAATAGGTGTTAAAGGAAGCATGTATCTTGATATCCTTCAGAACTTTCTTTTCATACAGTTGGAGGCTAATTCGAACAACTTCATTTACCAACAGAATGGGGCACCACCACACTCGCATCTGGAAGTGATATGATTTTTAAATCAAAGGATAACTGAATTATGGATCGATCATACTGGACCAAATGACTCAGCCTTACATTACTGGCCACCAAGGTTACTGGACCTGACTGTATGTGATTGTTTCTTGTGGGGTTTTATAAAAGACTCTGTTTAAGAACAACAACGAATGAACTGAGACATTGTATAAAGGCAACTGTGTAAGCAGTAACTCAAGACATGCTTGTTGCAGTGTGAGAACAATTTGAATACCACATTGACATATGCCATCCATCTCAAGGAGCATATATTGAGCACCTATGAAAAGGCAGAAAAAAACCCTACTTGATTTTCCAGTTCATTAAAAAACAAAATTCATTCTATATGTTTATTAGTTTCAGAAATATAGACAGGCCAAATAAGATGATTCTTTTTGATACACCCTTTATTTAGAGAATCACCCACGACAATTTGAAATCCTGCTGAATTTTGTTTTACGTTGGCTTCTGTGTCAAGTACATTACATGAAGAGATTTTCTTCACTTTAAGCGCATGGTGTAATTATTATTTTCAATACAAAAATGCATGTGCATGAAACAGTAAAGAAAAAACCAAAAATATAGAACACCAAATGATAATTTAAATCATAAAGGAAATATAAACAAAATTATAACAGTAATGAGTGTTTAGATATTTTAATTAATTATGCTGAAAATACTCTGTCAACACAATGTGTGCTGCTTATTTTTCAAAAATCTCATTTCAGCAACCAACGTTATTACACAGGGAGGTATGTGGCTTAAAAACGTCTTTAATTTATGTTGTAACAAAAGTTTTCGTTTTTTAAAGTTGATGGTAGGGTATTTTTCAAAGTTTCAGATTATTACAAACATTAATTATAAAGTTTTCAAAAACATTTATCACATATAAATTTTTATATGAAAAACATATCTTATATATATCATTTAGAAGATATTCCCTCTTACCCAAAAATACCAAATTTATTTCAGTGTGCGTTTTACCCCTTAAAAGTGAAATTAGCCACAGACAAAAAATACTTATTGCACTATTTTGCCCCCTCTACATACATATCAAGTTTCATCGGTATCCTTTCTACATCTACATCTACATCCATACTCCGCAAGCCACCTGACGGTGTGTGGCAGAGGGTACCTTGAGTACTTCTATTGGTTCTCCCTTCTATTGCAGTCTCATATTGTTCATGGAAAGAAGGAATGTCGGTATGCCTCTTTGTGGGCTCTGATCTCTCTGATTTTATCCTCATGGTCTCTTCACGAGATATACTTAGGAGGGAGCAATATACTGCTTGACTCCTCGGTGAAGGTATATTCTCGAAACTTCAACAAAAGCCCGTACCAAGCTACTGAGCATCTCTCCTGCAGAGTCTTCAACTGGAGTTTATCTATCATCTGTGTAACGCTTTTGTGATTACTAAATGATCCTGTAATGAAGCGCACTGCTCTCTGTTGGATCTTCTCTATCTCTTCTATCAACCCTATCTGGTACGGATCCAACACCAGTGAGCAGTATTCAAGCAGTGGGCGAACACGCATACTGTAACCGACTTCCTTTGTTTTCGGATTGCATTTCCTTAGCATTCTTCCAATGAATTTTAGTCTGGCATCTGCTCTACTGACAATTAATGTTATATGATCATTCCATTTTAAATCACTCCTAATGTGTGCACCCAGATAATTTATGGAATTAACTGCTTCCAGTTGCTGACCTGCTACATTGTAGCTAAATGATATGAGATCTTTCTTTCTATGTATTCGCAGCACATTACACTTGTCTACATTGACATTCAATTGCCATTCCCTGCACCATGCGTCAATTTGCTGCAGATCCTCCTGCATTTCAGTACACTTTTCCATTGTTACAACCTCTCGATATACAACAGCATCATCCGCAAAAGGCCTCAGTGAACTTCCAATGTCATCCACAAGGTCATTTATGTATATTTTGAATAGCAACAGTCCTACGACACTCCCCTGCGACACACCTGAAATCGCTCATACTTCGGAAGACTTCTCTCCATTGAAAATGACATGCTGCGTTCTGTTATCTATGAATTCTTCAATCCAATCACATAATTGGTCTGATAGTCCATATGCTCTTACTTTGTTCATTACACGACTGTGGGGAACTGTATCGAATGCCTTGCGGAAGTCAAGAAACACGGTATCTACCTTACATTTGCTAATGTTCCCTTGTTATTGTAGCATTTCATATTGCAGTTTTGTGCCCTAAGATTCACTTGGGAGCCATGTCACTTTGCAACACATATGGAACCATGCCACACAAATTTCAGCTAAAATGAAAATCATATATTCTTTCAGGTCTTTCACCATTATTATGAAGCAACTGCAGTATTAAACCTTCTAGCGAAGATCTATGAACTTTAAGCGATTTTTATAAAAATGACTCAATTTCAGAGACTTTGTTGGTCTCACACACATATGAATTTATGTATATTGACTGAAGCAGGGAGTTAAAGTTTGTACCAAAGCCAGGAATCAGACCTCAGCAGTGTGAATTTGGAATGAGGAGGAAGGTGTGCAAGGGTAATTCATGCAGTTGTGAGTAACCACTGTGCCAAGGTAGCTTAGTGACTAGTGCACCTACCTAGTAAGCAGGAGACCCCGGTTAGATTCCCAGCCTTGGCACAAATTTTTGTTCACTGCTTCAGTCTATATACAAAAAGTTAAGTGATTCTGTTTGGAAGTAACTTGTGTGTGATCTTTCTGGTCATACAACAACTCCGCATGGTGTGTTTCAGGAACACGACAAGAACTTCTTTTTAAGAAGACAACTCAATGAATTGATGTATTAACTTGTAAATAAGAATGTGGATCAGTGACAATTGAGAACATAGAATTTATTCAGGTTGGACTGGTAGATGCCTGGCTGCTTTTGTGTGAAAACTTGTACGAAAACAGTAACCATCTTGCAGTGATAAAAGTTTTGGCAGTACACACACAACTAATAGACGTTTCAAACTCAGTTCAGAGGCAATAAAGCCTAATTAACTGAACATTAAAACTTTTATACATGTTATTAAAATCCTGAATGCCTGATATTTTCTCATTAACTTGACAAATGCTGCCTTCGCGCTTGAGATATGCAGTCTCAGTTTGGTAGTATTTTGTCGATATTTCTTTAACGTTGCTTTTTGTCAGCTGAGCCAGTATCCAATTAACCAAACTATAAACATTGTTTTAAAAGTTATTAAAATCCCGAATGCCTGATACTTTCGTATTTAACATACGCTGTCTTTGAGCTTGAGTTATGCAGTCTTAGTTTGGTAGGTATTTAGTTGACCTTTCCTTAACACTGCTTTTTGTTGGCTGAACTGCTAACTTTTAATGCAGAGCGCAGGGGGTGATTACTGAAAAGCTTATCAAGGTAGGTGGACTGAAATTTCTGCACCAGAACCCCTAACATGGGCATTTAGGTCAAACTGTCATCTGAAGTAAGTAAAGAAGGATGACCCCTGCTGGGGTAGTTATTTCTTTTAGCATCATTATATTTTGCAAACCTGTCTGGATCTGCACAATTTCTTTTACAGCTTGACAGAAAGCTAGATATTCTGCTTCTGTTATTGACAAGACTATTACTTTCTGCTGCTGAGGGCTCCAGGCCATTGTGGCTTCATCAAGATTAACAACAAAATCTGTGGTTCATTTTTGTATAACAGCATCTTGAAAGAGCTCCAGTTGCAAATTGAGATAATGACTAGCTCTGCTCATTGTTACATCAAATTCCAGTTCTATATCATTCAGCAACAGGTTGAGGAATTCTCTACACTCTAATACAACCAAATTATAGCATAAAGTGACACAGTACATAATTAACAATATTTGATAAATGAGTTTCACTTATTATGAAGCTCCCAAAATTCAGAGAGAGGGTAGAAGCAGTGGTCGTACAAGAACTGTTAAAGCTTTATTTTAAATGTATTAAATGAAGGCATGCATTTTAAGCGAGAAAGCATATCATTATATAACATAACCTCAGAATAACTCCACGATCTGATGAAATAATATTTATAGAAAAATTAACACACTAATTTTGCAGTTTTCCAAATATTAACAACATAAAATTATAATTGTAGATGATATTCACATAGATATAAGGGAAAATAAGAAAAATGTTACCTATATTCTTAATTCTTTGAAGTCATTGAACTATTATTGTCTTAATGAAAAACCCACCAGACAAAATGCATGTCTTGATAACATAATTAGTAATGTATATAAAGATGCTCTTGAATGTGACGTAATAGAATTAGGAATACCAGATCATGCAGGACTATGGCTTCGAATAGAAAATTCAAAACTCAACACTAAAGAAAGACAAATGACATACATACTTCTAGGAGAATCCAGTGTAAACAACATGTTTAATGAGTTACAGGAAATTGATTGGTCTCATAAAATTAATAATAATAAGGCAACTGATAAATGCTTTACTATTTTCCTCACAGAAATTAAGCACATTGTAGAAAAGACATGCCCCACTGTAACCAAAAGACAACATCCCAATAATACACATAAGCAATGTCCTACTAACAAGTGGTACACTCCAAAACTTAACAAACTTAGGATACTATTTCTAATTCTGAAGGATAAGTTTAATAAAAGTGATCAAGACAAGGCAAATTACATAAATATGAGAATACTTTACAAATATGAAATGATAGGGCTATGTGCAATACAAATGATGAATACATTTTGAATTCCAAAAATAAATGTAAAGGAGCCTGGAATGTCATAAAACAGAAAATTAATAACATCAATAAAGAAAACAACATCCCTATAGACTGTGATCCTCAATGATTATTTTGTAAATAGTGCCACTACCATTCCACTCAATCATTCTACATTTAAGCAGAAGCACTACTCATCCATACAAAACGGACTAGTGAGAAATTTACTTGGACCCCTATCACACTAAATGACATTTGCAAATCGAAAAACAAACTAAGCAATTCCAAAACAGAAGACTATTATGGACTCAATAATTTCATCATTAAGGCATATAGCAAAGGAAATCAAAATGCCATTTCTCTCACTGTCAAACAGAGTATTAGATGAAGGAATTTTTCCAGAATGTGTTAAGCTCGCAGTTACACTACATGTGTATAAAAAAAGGTGATAAAAACCTCCCAAACAACTACAGACCCATATCAATAGTACCAATAATTTCCAAAATAATAGAAAATTGCTTGCATATGCAGCAATACAGCTATTTCGAAAGCAACAAACTGTTAAATGAACAGCAATTCAGATTCAGGTCTCACCTATCAACTGTAAAAGCAATTGAAGCCTTGGTGAACAATGTATATGAAGCATACGAAAAGAGGCTGCATATATCTGGAACACTTATTGATTTAAGTGAAGCATTTGATTCAGTGTCTCATGACATAATCATTAAAAAGTTAGAATACTATGGCATTGAAGATATGCAATTCACCTTATTCAAATCTTCTTTAAGCAATAGTTTACAGCTTGTATATGCAAATAAACAGAGATCAGCAGTACTCCCTATAAAAAGAGGAATACCCCAAGGCTCGGTTCTTGGGCCTTTCCTGTTCATTGTCTATATTAACAATTTCTCAAACTATATACCATATAAGAATATACTATACGCTGATGATATAACACTAATAATCTCAGGTGACAATTTACAAACTGTGCTGAATAACAACAGAGAAATAATGCAAATGACTAGTCACTGGTGTCAGGCCAGTCAACTATGCATAAACAATACAAAACCAGAAAAAATAATTTTTAATCTAAATGCTACAAAAAGTAAAAATAAAGCAGTGAAACTACTTGGATTGCACATAGACCAAAAACTCTCCTGGGAAAAACACACCAATCACCTGTGCAGCAAACTAGCACGTGTACTTTTTTTTACCATACAAATTGAGAAACAGTGTGAGCAAACAGCTGTTACTCCACTCATAGTTTGCTTTCTTCCATTCCCATCTGGAGTATGGTATTTTGCTCTGGGGTAATTCCTCAGGGTCTAAATGTATTTTCATATAGCAAAAGAAGGCCATCAGATGTATACTAGGATTAGTACCAAGAGATTCCTGCAGAAACCACTTTAAATATCTCAGTGTAATGAAAGTAACTAACATATACATATATAACTGTTTAGTGTATGCTAAAGAAAATCTGGACAAATTCAGCATGAGATGTAATGTACACACACACAATACCAGAAATAGTCGCTTGTTGTATTTTCCTTTCTCAAGGATAGCTGTTGTCCATATAACTATAAACATTTGGGCATAAAAAATTTTAATGAGTTACCTTACTCAGCTCGTACAACCCCCTTTAATAAATTCAAGAGTGTATTGCAAAATTGTTTAAAATGCAGTGAATTCTATACAATAGAAGAATTCCTAGGAAATACTCATTATAACATAAGCTTTTAATAAGTGATAAAGAAATGTTTTCAATTCTTAAATAAGCTAAATAATTCTGTGTATGTAAGTGTTTATTGTGCTTAACTGTACTACATACTCCCTTGTAAACTTTGATGAAGACAACTGTATGAAAAATACTGAAAGGCAAATAAAAATATTCTATTCTAGTCTTTTGCATAAGTTCAGACGTACTGTGTTTATGTGTAGGATAAGCTTCTACATTGCACAAACAAAGGAGAGATGGTATTTTCAGAATTTTAAATAAGGGTCTACAGAAATCCATGCATTTAGCTTTCTTTATCACTCTGATAAACTCCCCCCCCCCCCCCCCCCCCCCCCCCCCCCCCCCCCCCACTGTCACTACCAATGACTAGCTAGTCAATGAGTAGCTCATATTTTAAGTGAGAATCCTAACAGCATACATGAGTCAAGTTTTTTTGTTTAGATTGTTAAGACACAACTTTTACTTCAAATCCTTTTGAATATGTATGCCTAAAAATCTTGTAAGACTCACATCTCAGGAATTTTTCCTTCAATGGTGAAAACAGGATTTGCAGGATGGAGGTTTCATGTGGTGTGAAAGTTGACTGCCATAGTTTTTCAGAATTCTTAATGAGCCTCTTGGTCCTGAACCACTGTTCTACACTATGTATAACTGATTTTGCAGCTTCCTGCAGATTTTTGTCATTGTGTGATTTAATTAGAACATTAGCATCATCTGCAAAGAGTACCATACTTGGATCATGTATTTTATCAGCAGAAATAAGACATGTCCCAAAACTGACCCTTGTGGGGATATCTTTTTTTCTTTCTAATTACTGCAAAAACTAGATTTTGTATCTTTGTATTTTATTTCTGTAGTCTGCTGATGGTTTCTGAGGTAAGATTGGATCCACCTTTCAGACCAGCTTACAATTACTTAATTTGTGCAAGAGATTATCATGATCGATAATATCAAACGCCTTACTAAGATTGAGAAATACTCCAGATACATGTTGCTTATCATCCACTGCTGTCAGCATTTCATTTGAAAAAGCAATAATTGCTGACTAACTGACTTTCTAGCTATAAACCCATGTTGCTAGTCATTTATAAGCCTTTATTTATTAAAGAAGACTGTTAATCTTCCCAGGAGCCTCTTTTCCATAATTTTGCTAAAACCTGACAAAATTGAAACTGGCCTATAATTTGACACTTTGTACCCTTTTATGCAAAGTTGTTACTGCTACAGTTTTTAGTCTGTTTTGAAATACACCAATCTCAGATGATGAATTTACTATGTCTGCCAGTGGTTTTATAATGGATGTTGCACTAGCTTTGATGGAAGCATCTAGTAACTCATCAGGATCCACTAAATATTTATTATGTAATCCGATTATAATTTTAGATGGTTCCTCAGGTGTTGTTGGATACACAAATAATGAATTTGCTTGAATTTTATGATATGACTGGACTCTCTGGCTGTTTGTCATCATGTGCCAAATGTGAGAAATAATGGTTGAAAGCACCAGCCACTTGTCTGGGGTGAATTAGTTTATTTTTATTCATAATCAGCTCTATATTATTGCAATTAACTGCTTTTGTACATATTTCTCTGGTTATAATTTGCTAGATTGCTTTAGTTTCATTCTTATAATTACACATTAGTTAGTCATCCCCCTCCCGTTGAGTTGCCTCAGTTACAGTTGAACTGATGTTTAATGGCTGTAGTAAATTTATAATACCATCTTTGAATTTATTGGATTTTGAAAAATCAGTATTGAAGTCACCACATATTTTTCTTGCGGGAGTGAAATATTCCTTCATGAGAATGAGATTTTCACTCTGCAGCGGAGTGTGCACTGATATGAAATTTCCTGGCAGATTAAAACTGTGTGCCCGACCGAGACTCGAACTCGGGACCTTTGCCTTTCGCGGGCAAGTGCTCTACCATCTGAGCTACCGGATACTGATACTGGCAGAAGTAAAGCTGTGAGTACCGGGCATGAGTCGTGCTTCGGTAGCTCAGATGGTAGAGCATTATTTTATGTACCTTTTGATTAATAAATTTTAGTCTATTATCCATTTGAAACACTTTAATTCCATGCTCAATTTGCCTGTCACTGGTTTTTATGAATCTCCCAGGTGTTTGACCTCTTCAGACTTCTTATAAGAGACACACGGTTTGCCAGGTGGGAAGAATCATCTTTTAACAGAAGAAAGTACCATGAACCACCGACTAAATAACTTGTATATGGCCAGACAAATCACTGTGAATCACATCACATGTCTGTGTTGACTTTAAGTCACTTTTGCGGGAGCACAACTTATGAATTTTGCCCACAATGCCATCATCATATAAGCTTTAGTTTTCTTCCTTAAATTGAATTTATCTGTCTTTCAAAATCTTTCTCACATGTGGAAAGTTTTGATGTACAAGACTATTGTGCCATATTTTAAAATCTACCTATGTAGCTATGTTTGCCTGAAGAATCTCATTTTTACTCAGGGAAATCAACGTTCATCCTATACAACTTTTCCTCACTTATCCTTCAACAATTTTTCTCCCCTGGAAAGTCTGCATGTTGTCTTACCACATTTAAATTTTGTACCTTTGTAAAGAGCTGGTCCAAGTCAGAAAACACTGAACTGAATTGCTGGCAAATACAAAAATTTTACAGATTTTCTTTTCCATCTTTCTCCATCAAAGGCTCATTTGTATACAACTCAGTTTGATTGCAGATGTGGTCAAACACCTATATGCTTGCCTGCTATTGATGAAAGATTTTGCTTATCTGGGAATCCACTCTCAAATATTGATTCTGACCTTGAACCTCTCAAAATAGAATTTCTGCACTCTTCTGCACAATGATCAGGTTTATTTTGCATTTGAAGCATTTACCTCATTTTCTCGAATTTTTATTTTCCTGGGAAGGGCTATTTTTCAAGTGTTTCTCTGTTGTTTACCTACCAGATCTCTCTTCATATCTTCCTGTAGGTTTTGGTATTTTTCTTTCTCCCCTCAACTATATTGAGATAGAATCTGCTAGTGTTTGTCGATCAGCCTGAGTTAATTTCAGCGCACTCAGAAATTGGTTGCGATTTGATGGTATCATCATTAACACTTTTGTGATCATCACAGAATTTGAAATGTTTTCACCTCAATTCCTCAAGGAATGTACCAGGTCCTTTAATTGTGAAATTTATGTAGTCATGTCATTTAAAACAGCCTTTTTCATTTTTTACTATTGCTTCTGGAATAAATTGTAAGCACTTTGGTCCACATGGCAGTTGAAGCTTCGAAATTAATATCAAGGACACTGGCTTCTCCTCAGTTGACCTGATAATTTTTTGAGCAGCTCTTTCCAGTTGTGTACACCTTGTGCTGCCATCTAGGACTTGCGTAGCCACCTATGGCTTCTGGAAATTTCAAGTGCCAAGAGGGCTTGGGATAGTGTCAAAGACCAAATGATTTCATTAACTAGTGTGCAATAATGACATTAATACTGCAGCAGTACACGCATATGAAAAGTACCTTACAGTGCATTCACTGCGTAAGTCCCAGGTGGCAGCAGAGTATACGGAAATGAGAAGTGCAGCAAATACAAATATGAAAATATAGCACTGTGTATGAACAAAAGATAAACAAAGCATAACATCTGTAACTGATTACCACAACACCTCACATATTTCTCGTCAAATGTGCAAAGAGATACTAATTTCACAAACATATGGGAATGGGACTGTCAATTATTTTTTCTGTATCTTCAGTATTCAAACAATGTTAGCTGATTTTCCAATACAACAATACCATACTTAATAATACAAGGGTGGTTTGACTGCCTTGGTAAAAAATCGAGAAAAAATGTTTAGTATGTAAACAGCTCATCTTCTTTCTCAAAATAGTCTCCTTTTCAGGGGTTTACACTTGGTCCAACAATCATCCTACTTCTTCATACTGTTGGAAACTAGGCTCCATCAGACTCTGCAAATTATGCACTGGCTGCAATTATCATTTCCTCATTTGACAACAATTTTCTCCAGCAAGTTTCAAGTTATGGAATAGGAAGAAAGCACTTGGGGCTCAGCCTACGGGAATAGGGTGGATGAGTAATCAGTTCAAAGCCCAGTCATGTACTTTCACCATTGTTATCACTCATGTGTAGAATGGTGTGTTATCCTGGTGAAAGAGCACTTTTTTGCATGCGAATCTTGGTCTTTTTCCAGCCAACACAAGTTTCAATTGGTCCAACAATAAAGCATAATAGGATCCAGTTATACACTCCTGGAAATGGAAAAAAGAACACATTGACACCGGTGTGTCAGACCCACCATACTTGCTTCGGACACTGCAAGAGGGCTGTACAAGCAATGATCACACGCACGGCACAGCTGACACACCAGTAACCGCGGTGTTGGCCGTCGAATGGCGCTAGCTGCGCAGCATTTGTGCACCGCCGCCGTCAGTGTCTACCAGTTTGCCGTGGCAAATGGAGCTCCATCGCAGTCTTTAACACTGGTAGCATGCCGCGACAGCGTGGACGTGACCCGTATGTGCAGTTGACGGACTTGGAGCGAGGGGGGTATAGTGGGCATGCGGGAGGCCGGGTGGACGTACCGCCGAATTGCTCAACACGTGGTGCGTGAGGTCTCCACAGTACATCGATTTTATCGCCAGTGGTCGGCGGAAGGTGCACGTGCCCGTCGACCTGGGACCGGACCGCAGCGAAGCACGGATGCACGCCAAGACCGTGGGATCCTACGCAGTGCCATAGGGGACTGCACCGCCACTTCCCAGCAAATTAGGGACACTGTTGCTCCTGGGGTATCGGCGGGAACCATTCACAACCGTCTCCATGAAGCTGGGCTACAGTCCCGCACACCGTTAGGCCGTCTTCCGCTCACGCCCTGACATCGTGCAGCCCGCCTCCAGTGGTGTCGCGACAGGCGTGAATGGAAGGACGAATGGAGACGTGTCGTCTTCAGCGATGAGAGTCGCTTCTGCCTTGGTGCCATTGATGGTCGTATGCGTGTTTGGCGCCGTGCAGGTGAGCGCCACTATCAGGACTGCATACCACCGAGGCACACAGGGCCAACACCCGGCATCATGGTGTGGGGAGCGATCTCCTACACTGGCCGTACACCTCTGGTGATCGTCGAGGGGACACTGAATAGTGCACGGTACATCCAAACCGTCATCGAACCCATCGTTCTAACATTCCTAGACTGGCAAGGGAACTTGCTGTTCCAACAGGACAATGCACGTCCGCATGTATCCCGTGCCACCCAACGTGCTCTAGAAGGTGTAAGTCAACTACCCTGGCCAAAAAGATCTCCGGATCTGTCCTCCATTGAGCATGTTTGGGACTGGATGAAGCGTCATCATCTCTACGATCGTCTCCATGGGAGAATAGCAGCCTGCATTGCTGTGAAAGGTGGATATACACTGTACTAGTGCCGACACTGTACTAGTGCCGACATTGTGCATGCTCTGTTGCCTGTGTCTATGTGCCTGTGGTTCTGTCAGTGTGATCATGTGATGTATCTGACCCCAGGAATGTGCCAATAAAGTTTCCCCTTCCTGGGACAATGAATTCACGGTGTTCTTATTTCAATTTCCAGGAGTGTAGTTCTGCCCTTTTCCATGGAATCTACGAGCATTATTCCTTGGGAATCCCAAAAAAAAGGTTGTCATCCTACCAGGTGACAAAATGGTCTCTGCTTTCTTCGGTGCACTTTCACCAGCCTTTATACATTGCTTTGACTGCCATAGATCTAAGTTTCATCAACACTCACAAATTTGAGCAAACAGTCTTACAGATTGTGATCAAACATCACCCTACAATGTGTTGAAATGATGTGCCACATGCACTTTTGTTTGACTGTGAGCAATTACAGCATCCACTATGCACATACACTTTGTGATTAAAAGTATCCAGACACCCCCAAAAACATACATTTTTCATATTACGTGCATTGTGCTGCCAGCTACTGCCAGGTACTCCATGTCAGCGACCTCAGTAGTCATTAGACATAATCAGAGAGCTGAATGGGGTGCTCCGCGGAACTCACGGACTTCGAACATGGTCAGATGATTGGGTGTCACTTGGGTCCTACATCTGCAAGCGAGATTTCCACACTACTAAGCATCCTGATGTGAGAGGGAAGTGGAAACATGAAGGGACACATATAGCATAAAAGCGTACAGGCCGACCTCTGCTGACAGAGAGACAGTCGGCAGTTGAAGAGGGTCATAATGTGTAATAGGCAGACCATCACACAGGAATTCCAAACTGCATCAGGATTCACTGCAAGTACTATGACAGTCAGGCGGGAGGTGAGAAAACTTGGATTTCATGGTCAAGCGGCTACTCATAAGTCATGCATCACACCAGTAAATGCCAAATGATGCCTCGTTTGGTGTAGGGAGCATAAACGTTGGACGATTGAACAGTGGAAAAATTTAGTGTGGAGTGACAAATCATGGTACACTATGTGGTGATCCGATGGCAGGGTGCGGTTATGGCGAATGCCCGGTGATCATCTTATCTGCCAGCATGTGTAGTGCCAACAGTAAAATTCAGAGATGGTGCTGTCACAGTCTGGTCGTGTTTTTCATGGAGGGGGCTTGCACCCCTTGTTATTTTGCGTGGCACTATCACAGCACAGGCCTATATTGACCTTTTTAAGCATCTTCTTGCTTCCCACTGTTGTAGAGCAATTTGGGAATGGCAATTGCATCTTTGAACATGGTCGAGCACCTGTTCATAATGCACGGCCTGTGGTGGAGTGGTTACATGACAACATCCCTGTAATGGACTGGTCTGCACAGAGTCCTTACCTGGATCCTACAGAAACCTTTGGGATGTTTTGGAATGCCAACTTCGTGCCAGTGCAGCACTCCATGAAGAATGGGCTGCCATCCCCCAAGAAACCTTCCAGCACACGTCTGAATGAATGCCACTGAGAGTGGAAGCTGTCATCAAGGCTAAGGGTGGGCCAACACCATATTGAATTCCACCATTACCGATGGAGGATGCCATGAACTTGTCGGTCATTTTCAACCAGGTGTCCACATACTTTTGATCACATAGTGTAGCTTTTTCATAGCAAATTCTCCATGCTCGATATATACACTCACTCATTCAAGATGCGTAAGTCTCAAGCAATCTTCCGAATTTTTATTCAGTGGTCTTACATTGTCAATGGTTTCCTTTGTCGTGATCTCAATTGAATGGCAGGAGAATACTTAATCTTCAGTGCTTGTCTGACCAGGTTTCCATTCATCACTGATCTTCATCCAATTCTGTTTTGATTTGTGTGGCAGACTCTGCAACCCTTCAAATGAAAATGTTTAATAACAGCACAAAGCATTGTTTGCTCCATTTTCAGTCGCAGTGGTCACACTGACCAATTCAGACAGCTGAACTGTACACAGTACATTGTTGGAATTCCTAATACAGTTCTTGGAATAATCAAGCTCACTAACCATTAAGATGCAACAAAAACGTTGCATCCTTTGATGGAAACGTAATTTATTAACTCTCACAGCACAATAAATAACTTTCTACCAATTTACCATCCTGATTAACTGTCGGCATAATTGGATACAAATGCGTTAAGACACTGATGTTAGATGATCTTGATACAGCCCCCTTGGTATCTCTAATTTCCAGGGCTTCCCTTATATGAATTTCCTCTTCGTATCCCAATTGGTCAAAGTTGAAAAAATCCTTACTGAACAATGGGATGAGTTTGTTTATCTCATCTACAAACAGTTTGCTGTTCAGTGTCAAGTTGATGCTTTTTTTGAAATCTTATGTCTTTCAATTCTTTAGTGTGGCGAAGTTATGCAACCATCTACTGTTCCTTTCAAATCACTGTAATCTTTGTCACCCGTAATTTTATGAGTCTAACATAGTAAGTCACTGTCATGCACATCCTGCAAATCGTATCAAGTATCCTTGACACACTGGGAACACCAGTTTTTGTAACACGTGTGACTTCTTGTCCATTGAATGTCTAGCTTTTCTTATCCAGTACATGGTCATATTGCAGCAGACTTCTTCGTAAACTGCAATCTTCTATGTACATAATTATGCTTAGTGGCTGCTCTATGGCCACAGATCATCCTTTCCTGCATTTCACTGGTGATGGGATTTGTTTAAATGTCGCTTTCACTTGTTAAGCAAGTATCCTCATCTATATAGCCTGCACAGTCAAACATATACGACGCCATACAATCGACTTGCAGAAATCCTAATATTTCATCTGACACTTCTTTCTCACTCTGCGAAATTTGTAGGGTTCCTTCCTGATGAAATGTCGACTTTGGCAACAATTGTTGTAGATATAACACAATGTTTGCTTTGTTTATCACTGCCACTGCTCTACTCTGTATCAACATCATTAGTACTGTTACTTGTCAACTAAGCATTTCAGCTATGATCTGTAGCATCATGCTGTGCTCACCTTTGGGTGTCTCCAGTCCTGCCCCCTGTTGCCATTAACAGGTAATATTGTGGTTACATGGCCGACAATATGTGGAGTGTCAAATGCCACCAACATCATTGCCCTTTTGCGATCATGCACTCAAGGGTTTCCTTGCAAACCTTCATTGTTCCTCCTCCAGTTTTAGACCCACAAGTTTCCTAAGTCTCCATGATGGATTCCCAGGTTTTTAACACACAGAACAGAACAGAACACTTTATGCCGTTCAGGTCATTGGTCATAATCAATGGATTGATCCCAGTTTCCAATCATTGAGTATTTCATTACATTGGCAATGTTTACTCTCTACTCTGCATGTCCATTATTTTCCAAGTACCATCATCATCATCATCATCATCTAAATCTACATGGTTACTCTGCAATCACACTTAATTGCCTGGTAGAGGGTTTGTCGAACCATTTTCATACTACTACTCTACCATTCCACTCTAGACTGGCGCGTGGGAAAAAGGAACACTTAAATCTTTCTGTTCGAGCTCTGATTTCTCTTATTTTATTATGATGAGCATTTCTCCCTACTTAGGTTGGTGTCAACAAAATATTTGGAAGAGAAAGTTGATGATTAAAGCTTCGTAAACAGATCTTGCCACAAAGGAAAACACCTTTGTTTCAGTGACTGCCACCCCAAATTGCGTATCATATTAGTGACACACAAACTCCTATTGCGCGATAATACAAAACAAGCTGCCCTTCCTTGCACTTCTTCGATGTCCTCCGTCAATCCTTCCTGGTAAGGATCCCATACCATGCAGCTATATTCCAGCAGAGAACGGACAACTGTAATGTAGGCTGTCTCTTTAATGGGTTTGTCACATCTTCTCAATGTTCTGCCAACAAAGCGGTCTTAGTTTCGCCTTCCCCACAATATCATCTATGTGGTCTTTCCAATTTAAATTGCACGTAATTGTAATTCCTAGGTATTTAGTCTAATTAACAGCTCTTAGATTTGTGTGATTTATCGTATACCCCAAATTTATTGGATTTCCTTAAGTACCCATGTTGATGACCTCGCACTTTTCTTTGTTTAGTGCCAATTGCCACTTTTCGCACCATATAGAAATTCTCTCTAAATCATTTTGTAATTGGAATTGATCGTCTGATGATTTTACTAGTCGGTAAATTACTGCGTCATCTGCAAACAATATAAGGGAGTTTCTCAGATTATCACATAGATTATTTATGTAAATCAGGAAGAGAAGAGGGCCTATGACACTACCTTGTGGAACACCAGATATCACTTCCGTTCCACTCGATGATTTACCGTCAATACTACGTACTGTGACCTCTCTGAGAGGAAATCACGAATCCAGTCACACAACTGAGAAGATACTCCACATGCATGCATTTTGATTAATGGTCACTTGTAAGGAACGGTATCAAAAGCCTTCTGGAAATCTAGGAATATGAAATCGATATGAGATCCCTTGTCGACAGCACTCGTTACTTCATGGGAATAAAGGGCTACCTGCGTTGCACAAGAACGATATTTTCTGAATCTATCTTGGTTATGTATCAATACGTCATTTTCTTCAAGGTGATTCATAATGTTCGAGTGCAGTTTATTCTCCAAAATCCTACTGCAAATTGAGGTCAGTGACATGGGTCTGTAATTCAATAGGTTACTCCTGTTTCCTTCTTGAATATTGGTGTGACCTGTGCTACTTTCCAGTCTCTAGGAACAGACCTTTCGTCAAGTGAGTGGTTGTATATGATTGCTAAGAAAGGCGCTATTGTGCCTGCATACTCTGAAAGGACCTGATTGGTATACAATCTCGACCAGAAGACTCATTTCTTAAGTGATTTGAGTTGGTTTCACAACACCTGAGACATCTACTTTCATCACTCCTGCTAACAGCTGTTCTCATATAAATTCTGGAACATTTACTTCATCTTCATTCATGAAAGAATTATGGAAAACTGTATTTAGTAACTCTGCTTTAGTGGTACCATCATTGGTAACATTTCCAGCACTATCACGCAATGACAGTATTGACTGTTTTTTTTTTTTTTTTTGCCACTCATGTACTTTACATATGACCAGAATCTCTCTGGGTTTTCTACCATATTTTGAAACAATATTTTATTGTGGAAACTATTAAAAAGCATCTCGCATTGACGTTGTGACATTACAGCCCTTATCACTGCAATTTTTAGCATGTATAAGATTTTTTTTTTTGTATTCGCGTCAATATGTGCGAACTTTTAACATATACCAATGAATGTTGTAACCAGATATCTTTGCCGCACTCCTGAAAAGCGCAGAATATCACGATAGCTATAAACTGTTATACGCTGCTATCGATCAGTAAAAAAAACGACACACCTATGTTTCAAAATAACAATTGCCAATTTTTACTTCTGCAGGGAGCCGCACCACTCTCTAGCTGTTCTTCTGTGAATGTGTTGCAAGTCGGACGCAAAAGTATTGTGCTCCATACTGATATAATCATTTTATTGTAACTTTAAGAGTTTAAGTGATTAAAAATATATGTAGCCACAAACAAGCGAGAATGTGTATCATGAAAATTCGCTCCACCGCCACAATGGGTGCCCATGTTAATGTAAGTTTCCGTTTCATAATACTTGAAGCCTTGAAGTTTATTTAATTTCAAAGAAAATCTCTCAACCTTATTTTCATTAATTATACTTGTGATAATCATTTCTGTTTAAAAGATTTATGCAGCTTATGATCCAGCGTGTGTTCTGTCGGAACAGGAGGCTGTCGTGACGACATCGTTATAGTATTTATTCCAAGTTCTTTCAGTTCCGTTCAAATCCAATTAGTTGGTCCCTTAGGTTTCTTTCATGTAACTTCTGTCTATTTTCTCTGCGCGATCTTCCTCCGAAAAAAAATTTCTGTTCATTTTTTAGTAATTTTCGATATTGCGAATGAGAGAAGACAGCCGCCTCTTGCTCCGAACGGAACACCACGACTTTTCTAACATCGGAGAGTACCTCATGAATTTTCCGCTAAAAGGTAATATAATTTCTTAAAGCTGGATCAATTACACATGTTGCTGCTGTTCTCCGACAAATCTGGTGTGATTAATAGTAATTTATTCTGTCACGACAAAAAGAACCAATTTTATTTTTACCAAAGCAACAAAGCTTTCAATTAAATTACTAAAAAAAAAAATCATACCAGAATGTCCACACTAAATTTCGAGCTTCCGTGAAACTTAGGCAGTCTTGGGAATTTTGCGTTGTTCTGAATTTGGCATGCTTTTTTTCGTTGCATTTGCAACAGTGTTCTGACAAGTTTTGTGTATCATGGTGGATCAGGTCTTTTTTTTTTTTGGGGGGGGGGGGGGGGGGGAGTCATCTAGGATGACTCTCCCCGGTATGCACACAGAGTGCACATTTGCTTTCCTCCCATCCTTAGCTGCCGAAGTACTTCCAGCAGTGGGTAACACCTCAAACCTGTTACAGAGGCATAAGGGTACAGCCTTGCGGCCAGCACCAACTTTTGCTTTTCACCCTGGGATTCGCAAACCCCTCCACATTTCACCAACCACCATCAGGCAAGTGACAACCGGCAGGGATGTCCTAATCCGAGGGTGCAGTGACATCAGAGATTCCAGACACCATAGCGCTCGCCTCGGATGTCCCACTGTCACTGTGGGTACAACTCTCAAACACTATAATACACCTGAAATTTATGAATTAAACTATTTAAGTACCCAAAAAAATGCAAAGAATTTAAGAATTAAACTATGAAACAAGCCAGTGAGCTCAGAGTAAGACTTACTGCTGGCTGCTGCTTATCCAATGGTGGCAGGGAGATAACTGGCCATACAGTTCTAGTTTTTCACACCCTTTTAAAGATCCTGTTCCACTTCTGTTCATGTATAATTTTCACTATCCTTCCTCCGACAGCAAAGTCTTTCTTGATCATGGGCAACCAATGGGTTCGGGGGTCTTCCTACTGGGTGTTTTCCTTCCATCACATCTACACTGAATTAATTCCAGATATGTCTCTTCATTTTAATGAAATTTGGGGATTATCATCCTCTAGATGTTCAGTTTATTTACAGTTCAAAGCAATATTTCAATTGCAGTAATGTTTTTCAATCTTTCTTGTTGCCAGTTCATTTAAAAGTTATATGGATTTCATGTATTCATTGTTGCTCCTTTTGTTCTTGCAATATTGTCTCTGAGTATAATTTTGATCTATTGATTTCTATTTCTAATAGCACTTTCCACATTGCCATTCAGAAATATCATTCAATCTTTTCTTATATTACTTGCTACCAATGTAACTTCTGTGCTCATAAAACATAGGCTTTCAACCTTCGTTGATTTTTGTTATATGAGTGTTAGGCCATGGACCAAGGCAAGATTATGTGCCTAACATTATGTCAGAGTCTTCAAAGCCTCTCAATTTCTCCAGCATTAGGAGACATTCATTGTAAATAATCGTATCGCCTCTTGTCTGCTATGATGAAAGGGTACAAGTACAAACAAAACAGCAACAGAAAGCAAAAGATACTAAAGTGCTGTCACCTGCCATTGCGTGATACCATGCCCATGACACCACTTTGGTGTTGCCACTGAGCGAAATTATGGCCAACACCATGTGTTGATCGCTATTTTGCGCACGACACCACTGTGGTGTCGCAGGCCACTGAGCGATACTATGCACACGACACCACTGTAGTGTCGCCAGCCGTTGACCACTGTTTCAAGCATGACTCCACTGTTGTGTTGCCGGCTGTTGACCTCTATTTCGCACATGACACCACTGTGGTGACACCGGAGGGCACAGTATTAAAATATCCAGACTTCTTACAAGAACTGAAAACCTACTTTATCCTTCCACATTTCCAAACACAGTACCAGTTGCAACTGTCACACTGTTGCTACAAGGATAGAGCAGGAGCAAAAAAATAGCAAAATTGTCCACAAACAATTAATGCTGTACTAGTGACATTACTGCAGAGATTATATCACTAATTTTTGTAATATACATTATTACACTTAAATGATTCTTTGTCATGTGTGTTTGACAGATTGAGATCTGAAGAACTACCAATGAGGGCAGGACAATGTGAAGCTAGCATGTTATCAGAAGCTTCATAGGGAACTACTGAGATTAAGCCTACCTGGGAAAATGTCACTCAACTTAAAAGAGTGCAGCAGTCAGTCTTCTGGAATCCAATTTTCATAATGCTTACAAAATCCCAATTACGTACACAGCCACTGCCAATTTTCACAATCTGACTGCTGCATGCATGGTGACGCATGTTATCCTGCTGGGCCACACACACACACACACACACACACACAGATGAAAGAATGATGATAAAAGGGAATGCACAGGTGTTGTTTCTATGAGGACTTTCCTTCTGCAAATATTTCAAGCTTTATTTTCTAAAACAGTCTTAGCTTGTTTATCTTCTGCCCTCTATAGGCTTTCAAATACTCATGTTTGTTGACAAGGAGTGGCAACTTTACACTAGTAAACGGTGTGCTTCTCCAATTCAAGATGTTTCTTTACATTATCTACATCTACATCTACATCCGTACTCCGCAAGCCACCTGACGGTGTGTGGCGGAGGGTACCCTGAGTACCTCTATCGGTTCTCCCTTCTATTCCAGTCTCGTATTGTACGTGGAAAGAAGGATTGTCGGTATGCTTCTGTGTGGGCTCTAATCTCTCTGATTTTATCCTCATGGTCTCTTCGCGAGATATACGTAGGAGGGAGCAATATACTGCTTGACTCCTCGGTGAAGGTATGTTCTTGAAACTTGAACAAAAGCCCGTACCGAGCGTCTCTCCTGCAGTCTTCCACTGGAGTTTATCTATCATCTCCGTAACGCTTTCGCGATTACTAAATGATCCTGTAACAAAGCGCGCTGCTCTCCGTTGGATCTTCTCTATCTCTTCTATCAACCCTACCTGGTGCGGATCCCACACTGCTGAGCAGTATTCAAGCATTGGGCGAACAAGCGTACTGTAACCTACTTCCTTTGTTTTCGGATTGCATTTCCTTAGGATTCTTTCAATGAATCTCAGTCTGGCATCTGCTTTACCGACGATCAACTTTATATGATCATTCCATTTTAAATCACTCCTAATGCGTAAGCCCAGATAATTTATGGAATTAACTGCTTCCAGTTGCTGACCTGCTATTTTGTAGCTAAATGATAAGGGACCTATCTTTCTATGTATTCGCATCACATTACACTTCGCTACATTGAGATTCAATTGCCATTCCGTGCACCATGCGTCAATTCGCTGCAGATCCTCCTGCATTTCAGTACAATTTTCCATTGTTGCAACCTCTCGATACACCACAGCATCATCTGCAAAAAGCCTCAGTGAACTTCCGATGTCATCCACCAGGTCATTTATGTATATTGTGAACAGCAACGGTCCTATGACACTCCCCTGCGGCACACCTGAAATCACTCTTACTTCGGAAGACTTCTCTCCATTGAGAATGACGTGCTGCGTTCTGTTATCTAGGAACTCCTCAATCCAATCACACAATTGATCTGATAGTCCGTATGCTCTTACTTTGTTCATTAAACGACTGTGGGGAACTGTGTCAAACGCCTTGCGGAAGTCAAGAAACACGGCATCTACCTGTGAACCCGTGTCTAAGGCCCTCTGAGTCTCGTGGACGAATAGCGCGAGCTGGGTTTCACACGATCGTCTTTTTCGAAACCCATGCTGATTCCTACAGAGTAGATTTCTAGTCTCCAGAAAAGACATTATACTCGAACATAATACGTATTCCAAAATTCTACAACTGATCGACGTTTTAGATATAGGTCTATAGTTCTGCACATCTGTTCGACGTCCCTTCTTGAGAACGGGGATGACCTGTGCCCTTTTCCAATCCTTTGGAACGCTTCGCTCTTCTAGAGACCTACGGTACACCGCTGCAAGAAGGGGGGCAAGTTCCTTCGCGTACTCTGTGTAAAATCGAACTGGTATCCCATCAGGACCAGCGGCCTTTCCTCTTTTGAGCGATTTTAATTGTTTCTCTATCCCTCTGTCGTCTACTTCGATATCTACCATTTTGTCAACTGTGCGACAATCTAGAGAAGTAAGCACAGTGCAGTCTTCCTCTGTGAAACAGCTTTGGAAGAAGACATTTAGTAATTCGGCCTTTAGTCTGTCATCGTCTGTTTCAGTACCATTTTGGTCACAGAGTGTCTGGACATTTTGTTTTGATCCACCTACCGCTTTGACATAGGACCAAAATTTCTTAGGATTTTCTGCCAAGTCAGTACATAGAACTTTACTTTCGAATTCATTGAAAGCCTCTCGCATAGCCCTCCTCACACTACATTTCGCTTCGCGTAATTTTTGTTTGTCTGCAAGGCTTTGGCTATGTTTATGTTTGCTGTGAAGTTCCCTTTGCTTCTGCAGCTGTTTTCTAACTCGGTTGTTGTACCACGGTGGCTCTTTCCCATCCCTTACGATCTTGCTTGGCACATACTCATCTAACACATATTGTACGATGGTTTTGAACTTTGTCCACTGATCCTCAACACTATCTGCACTTGAGACAAAACTTTTGTGTTGAGCCGTCAGGTACTCTGTAATCTGCTTTTTGTCACTTTTGCTAAACAGAAAAATCTTCCTACCTTTTTTAATATTTCTATTTACGGCTGAAATCATCGACGCAGTAACCGCTTTATGATCGCTGATTCCCTGTTCTGCATTAACTGATTCAAATAGTTCGGGTCTGTTTGTCACCAGAAGGTCTAATATGTTATCGCCACGAGTCGGTTCTCTGTTTAACTGCTCAAGGTAGTTTTCAGATAAAGCACTTAAAAATATTTCACTGGATTCTTTGTCCCTGCCACCCGTTATGAACGTTTGAGTCTCCCAGTCTATATCCGGCAAATTAAAATCTCCACCCAGAACTATAACATGGTGGGGAAATCTACTCGAAATATTTTCCAAATTATTCTTCAGGTGCTGAGCCACAACAGCTGCTGAGCCCGGGGGCCTATAGAGACATCCAATTACCATGTCTGAGCCTGCTTTAACCGTGACCTTCACCCAAATCATTTCACAATTCGAATCTCCGTCAATTTCCTTCGATACTATTGCACTTCTTATCGCTATAAACACGCCTCCCCCTTCACTGTCCAGCCTATCTCTGTGGTATACATTCCAATCAGAGTTTAGGATTTCATTACTGTTTACGTCTGGTTTCAGCCAACTTTCTGTTCCTAGTACTATATGGGCGTTGTGACCGTTTATTAATGAGAGCAGTTCTGGGACCTTTCTATAGACGCTCCTGCAGTTTACTATTAGCACATTAATATTGTTATTCCTTGTTGCATTTTGCCTACTCCTGCCTTGCCGCGTCTCAGGAGGCGTCTTGTCGGGCCTAGGGAGGGAATTCTCTAACCTCAAAAAAAAAAAAAAAAAAAAAAAAAAAAAAAAAAAAACCATGTGCACTCCACACGTACTCCGCTACCCTCGTAGCCGCTTCCGGCGTGTAGTGCACGCCTGACCTATTCAGGGGGACCCTACATTTCTCCACCCGATAGCGGAGGTCGAGAAATTTGCACCCCAGCTCTCCGCAGAATCGTCTGAGCCTCTGGTTTAAGCCTTCCACTCGGCTCCAAACCAGAGGACTGCGATTGGTTCTCGGAACGATACTACAAATAGTTAGCTCTGATTCCACCCCGCGAGCGAGGCTTTCCACCTTCACCAACTCCGCCAACCGCCTGTACGAACTGAGGATGACCTCTGAACCCAGACGGCAAGAGTCATTGGTGCCGACATGAGCAACAATTTGCAGTCGGGTGCACCCAGTGCTCTCTATCGCCGCCGGTAGGGCCTCCTCCACATCTCGGATGAGACCCCCCGGCAAGCAGACAGAGTGAACACTGGCCTTCTTCCCCGACCTTTCCGCTATTTCCCTAAGGGGCTCCATCACCCGCCTAACGTTGGAGCTCCCAATAACTAATAAACCCCTCCCCCCGTGTGCCTGCTCGGACCTTGCTGAAGGAGCAGCCACATGTCCACTCACAGGCAGAGCGGGTGATGCCACACGGCCAGCCTCCACATTGACCCTCCGCCTCGTGCGCCGCTGAACCCGCCACTCCCCTTGGGGAGAGGGTGGCCCAACCGCGCCCGGTACCCGCGAAGATGTCTCGACAGCAGGGACAGTGGGTGAAGCATCTAACACCTGGGGTGCACCATGCGACGTACCAGACTCCCCACTGCCGCTACACTCCGAGGCAGCAGCCTGAAGACGGCTGACCGCGGCCATCAACACGCTCAGCTGTTCGCGAAGAGTGGCCAGCTCCTCCTGCGTCCGTACACAGCAGCCACACATCCTAGCCATCCTAAGAAATCAATTTACTATAGAGTGTTAATCAGCTTTTAACTAGACTGCTAATTCACTAAAGGCGGTTGATTATTGACTAAACTGTGATTGCTAACCACTTCTTGTAGAAACAAGGAAAATAGCACTACCTGTCTCTGGACGGTATTGAAAACAAACACTAGCACTACTAGCACTATGGCTGGCTAAAGGGACTCTGACTGTATTCAAAACAAACACGAGATCTATGGAACACTTAATAGCACTCTACTATTAAAGCTTCCTAAAAGCAAAAACACGCAGAAGAAGAAGTGACAAGTAAGAAAAATACAGATAATACTTAAATTAAGGTAGCTCGCTGCACAGCAGACGTGAAGCAGACGGCGGTTAGGGCGACACTTTTCTTTTCCAACCCAATTCTAAAAATACAAAATCTGCAGCACATTGGTCTCCAATCTGCAGCCCAGATTAGCATATTACAGAACCTTTTTACAAGCATTCACAACTATCCAACCCATACTTGTCAACACTACAGACAGAATAGAATGGAAAATAGCTCTATTTGCACTTTGCAGGAAGACACTCAGCACAGTCAAAATAAGTGGATTGGTTTATTTTCTGTTCACATGCTTACTAATGTGGCAGTTAGCCTCAGCCATAAACAAATGAGAACTTAGAAATTTGAGGGAAGAGGAAACAATCCCCCATTCCCCTTACTCCTGCAGGGCAGTAAGTCTACAACTATATGGATTATTGATCCCATCTTGTATACCCCACAATGAATCTGGATTGCACTCTTCACTCATTTCAAAATAAGAAATGAAATAATGAAGCAACACCCAACCCAAAGCAAAGCAGGGTGGACAGAACATTTCTTAACTGCTGCTGTGCAACTGCTTGCCGAGGTCAGTAGAACCATAAACGGAAATGTTCTTTAGCTAACAGACAAATGTACAAATTTCTTTGTTCTAAGATTTTTGGTCCCACAACTAACATCCCCACAGTGACATCATTGCAGAGACTGATCTCTACCCTCTCCTGTCTGTGCATAAGTTAGCAGTACACTGATTTGTTGTTGCAGTTATGTGAAGGTGCATTATATTTTGCAAATGCATTCTTGCACACATCCTCTACCCAAACTGGGCTTTGCCAGATGTGCAATACCCACAACCAAATTTTTTTATATTTCTATGTTGAAAATAAAACCCATGTCAAGCAATTTCTAAGATAATTCATCTGGAAACAATTAGCTATGAAATAACATTTACTAGGTAGATTTACACTGAGGTGTAATTCACATTGCAAATTTTTCGGGGCCCGAATCACACACAGGACAGACTGTTAATACCCAGAATTCTCTTATCAGATTAAAAATTTAAATAAATTAGTACAATCAAATATTATCAAAGCACACTGAATTCAGTTGTCAAAACGTTTGATTAAATTTGCACTGTTTAGTGTGTGGCTTTACAAAAGAATATTTTAATAAAATTTGCAATTTGATTGGTGCAAAAGATAATTTATTTGAAATTACAAGTGTGGTACAGTAAATTGTTCAAAATAACAATACATGCATTATAATTTAATTCTACAAAAATAAACGTGGTATTAAATACCAGTTTCACAAAAATAATGGAGCACCAATTAGCTGCTTATTGCCATAATGGTTACCAATCTGTACTCTCCATGAGCTACCATGAATTAACATTTACGTACCACTGAACATTGAAATTTACTTTCATTACTTATCACCCCAGAAATTACTCGAGCAGCATTCTAATAAGAACATAGTCAAGGAATCTCAAATTTTAGCCTTATCCACACACAGTAAACAAATTTTAATCAATAAGATAGAAGCATTTCCAAAAATAATCATTGTGAGACTATGATCTTTAAACAAACAGTTAATAACAGATTATGCTGATGAGGAGTACTAGTCACTAAGAAATTTTAACATTTTAACACTTCAAATAACATCAGGTGACAAAGCCAAGTAAATTTTAATATATTTAAGATGAGCCTAAATTTACCACCACTAACAAAAACAAATTTAATTAAAAACCTGACTAAAAATCTCAGCAACCCCAATGAGGCAGATATGTACTTAAATTTCTCAAGTGTATGGTCCTTTGTCTACCAAATACTTTAGTGTCATTATGAAAAATGTTATTAAAACTTAAGTAACAAAACTTTTAAAATTATGGTTGTTGAGTTCACGCACTTTACAAATAATATATTATCCATAAATTTATTTGATAGAAGAAAATATGCCAATATTTATAAACACACACAAAAAGTGTAGCAGTAACAGCAGGTAATTAATGCCCCAGTTCTCAGAGCAATACCAACTTTGTTGACAAAAAGATGACTATCAGCTAAAAGATCTACAGACTAGCAGTTATGCAATATTAAAATAACTTCTGGTTACAAAATAAGTATCAAACTTGTAGGAGGTTAAGAACTTTCTTATATTCTTTAACACATCTGAAAGAATAACAAATTGAACTCTGATCCATAATGTAATCTGGTAGATTCTACAAATCATAAAATAGTGTGATATATTTAGTACTGAACATTTATCGCATTGTATTCTCTCTCTCTCTCTCTCTCTCTCTCTCATTATATTTTTGCCTCTAACAAATGCTGACAGTCATCTGTTCACAATGTTAAACTATATAGTTCAACACTTTTAACATCTTGAATCCCATAAAAAGTATCCACCTGAGAATTTTTAGGATACTAAAGAAAGTACACGACAGTATGACCAAACTCTTTAGCAGTGAATTTTGGCACTTGTAATTGGAGAATACTTCTACAGAACATCTTAGAAGACAAAAATTTTGGGACACATGCACAACAATTCTTACTCCATGTGCTACAGTCCAGCAAAAGGCAACCACAAGTTTCCTGTTATTTTGGAACAGACAAAGCCAATAATCACAGACTAAAACCGTCACCAAACAATGGAGAAACTCATAACATGGCAGTAATTTTAATTGTACTCTGATTTCAGTGCAGTTGCTGCACAATGATCATTACACTTTCACTTTGTAAGTTTCTAACTCTCTTTCAAAGATTCATCTCCATTTTGCTTGTTTACAGTCAAGCACATCTTATGCATGCATGTGTAAGAAAGCACTTCAGTTTAAACAGATGACTGGCAATGTTTCCCCCAATGTAACCACACTCATTCATATATCACCAAATGTGTATGGACTACTAACTGCACAGGCTCAAAATAAAAGGACCTCCTCCATTTCCCTTTAATACTTCACATGAAAAAGGTATTATATGCAACTTGTAAACACAAAATGAATGACACTCTTTAACATCTAAATTTGTGATCATGACCATTTCTTTGTGCTTTTCTAGATTGGTGTGTTCATCTACAATGCATGTAAAAATAAATTCATACTGAAAGCATGCTAAACTGAAATGTGACCCATCCTAAACACACACACACACACACACACACACACACACACACACACACACACACACACACACACACACACACACACACACAAAACTTTAAAGTACACACATTTTAAAATAGTCATTGTGCATAATATTTTCTTATACTTTGTACTTTCATGTAAATGTTTGATGAATAATGTAATAAATATTGATACAATGGGATCTTTTGTGAGAACTTAAAATATGATCATCTTTATAAAGACTATCATTTACAAAATTACCATTTAGATTTAATACAAAAAGTTACCTAAGGCACAGGAAAGTTGGCTCATTCTTCACTCACTACAGACTGGTAATTCTACACTGCACTACTACTTTTATAAGCTGCAATTCCCATCCAAGAAGGTTCTGGACTACTTCGGCTTACACTTCCCAATGAAATAATAATTATTTGACTAACATTTAACCTCAGACTTCATTACAAAGTTCATACAATACAGTATTAAAAAATCTGATTATAGCTCTCTAGTATATAATAATCATACTTTCAAACTATAGTCAATATTTGAACACTTGTTTCACTGCACCTGGAGCTTTCCAAGCAAAAAAATTGATATGAAGGTAGAAATGTCAAACATATGACAGTTGGAAATTAGTATTTATATCTGAAGAATGTGATTCATCAATAGCCAAGATTGGTGTACATTGGTCAGTATAGGCATGGGACGGAAAAATAGCAGACGTCATTGTTATTTATTCATGATCAATTTCTATTACTCTGACAGATTTTTCCCCCAATCTAATAGGCCCTATTAAAATATAATACATAAATGTCTTGCAATGGAGATCATTTAGTGTGAAGAAATGCCCTCTGCAAACACCTTGTTCCTGCACTGTTCTAAAACCTTAACTTGAAGGAACATTCCTGATCTATCAAGTGCAAACATACGCAACTTAGACCAATAACTTAAAAAGTTTACTAGAGCTTCTACAACAATTAAACTATAAAGAACAAGTTAAGGGTTTGTGACAATTATTTTTATAGCTTAATTGAAAAACATAAAATCTTGCACCCACAGAAAGAAATATTTTAACACTTATTTTCATTATTACTGAACCTCCTGAAGATTAGATAAAAAAAATTGCTGCAATTAAGGCACTGAAACACATTTTAATTCATCTACAAGGTCCAGTTAGATATTTAAGTATCCTTCATGCACAAATAGTATGACTCTCATAAAATTCACAGCCATATTAAAGCTTTACATACAACGATGAACTTAAGTTACCACACACACACACACCAATGGATACTGGCAATGCCAGTCTTCCACATAAAATGCACAAAAAGTTACCAGTAAAAACAGATCAGAATCAAAATACTGCTTCTGTAAGACACAAAATTAACAAGACATATAATTTGTTATCTCATGCACACAAAGTGACATCAGTTAATAACAGGAACAGAAGGCACCCTCTCCACATTTTATTGCAGTTGTTCTTAAAGCCAAGCTACTGAAAATAGGTTTACAATTTTAAATATTTGCAATACAGCCATCATTACAATCATAGGAAACAAATGCAAAACTTGGAAACAATAATAAAATATAAATAGCCAAATATTTTCTTCTGCTGCTGAACACATTAACAAAAATAAATAAAAATTAACATCTAAAACATCACATGTATGAAACAATCATCACATATAATGTACAGGTACATTTACACCATCTGGTGTGAAGAACAATGTTTTGCAATGAAGTTTGAGGCATCAATGTTATCTTCTCACATCTTTTTCTGACACTCTAATTCCATGAACTCTAAACCTATAAAGGCATGTATACTCCATATTTCCATGATTTGTTTGTATTTGAAGCTCTACTATATTGAAAGGTGGCAAGTCAGGTCGCTGAAAAAGAAAGATTCTCAATGATTAACAGTTCTGGACACTGGAATTACAAAATGTGTTTTATTTGCTGGTTTACTAGTATATGGGAGTTTTGATCCACATAACTCTCCAAACGAGGGAGAAGTTATTAGATATAACAATGTAAAATTTATCCACAAACACAGAAATTAATAGTAGTTGCTAAAGATCAATTTAAGAGGGAGGAGGCACGAGTGTATCATACCCTATTAATCTGATGGAAAGTGTATGTTGGTAAGGTGTGCTCAGAACATTAGGATCTGAGGGATGGAACTTCCCCAATTTATTTTTCAGTGTAATGCATATTCTGAAAATATAGCACTAGGATGACTTATTTAACAAGTTTTGATATGAATTTACATTACAGATCTTTTATTTGCAATTAGGTGGTTTGAAAATGGATGCTGCACAAGGGTGCCACCCTTCCATCAAATTTCGTTGGCAACACAAAAATTAAACAGCTATGGTCAATGATCACAACCATCACAACAAATGGCACCATTGACCTGGAATAAGTAATATGGTGTACAATGTCCAATACGAAGACATGATGTTTTTCTTCTAAAAATCAGTGTCAACCTCTAAGTACCTTACTCCTCAAATCCACCCATAATCAATACACACTGTCCAACTTTAGAATCTTATTGATATGTAATGCTGTAAAATTTTCTAGTTTTAACACACAGAAATAAGGTGAGTAAAAATAGTGAGCAAAACAAAAATTGTAAATGCACAATTTATACTGAAATTACTAGAAGATGCACAACAGAAAACCTATTCAGTTAACAGATGAGAGCAATGAGATCACTCTATACTCGAGGTGTCAAATAGTTTGTACAGAGCATAGACTAAATTGAGATACCTGAACATCATTTCTGCTCCATCTTTCTTTATTGCTTTCAGTTTTCATTTTTCACTTACATCACAAACTAAGCAAGTGAATAACACGATGGTCTACCTGTGGCCTTTACACAAGAAGTTTTTCAGCTTGGCATTGACTAGCATAGTTGGTGGATATCCCCCAGAGGTCATCGTGGCCAATTCTGTGTAACTAGTGCACTAACTGAGACGGTTGGTAGGTTGTGCTTATAATGCTCCAAACCTTCTTGACTGGGGCCAGATACATGACCTTGCACGCTAAGGTATCATTTGGTACGGCGTGAAGAAAAGCACTAGCAATTCTCGCCATGTGTGGGTGGGCATTACCTTTCTGAAGTGTAAGCCCAGGATGACTTGCAATGAAGGGTAACATAAAAGGGCATAGAATAGCCTTTAAGTACTGCTGTGCTGCATGGGTGTCAAGAATAACAACCAAAGGAGTCCTGCTATGAAAAGTGACAACCAATACCATCACTCGCTTGTCGGATCTTCTGACAGGCGACAGTCAAGTTTGTATCCCATCGCTGTAAGGAGTGTCTCCAGACTCATCTAAGCTGGTCATCAGAACTCTATTCTAAGCACGACATGTAAGCCAAGACAATTTTCCTCCAGTCAATGAGATTCCAGGCTGAAGATGTGTCTGAAGACACCTTAGAAAGCGGTCGAGTACTGAAGTGGTTGTCGCCTGCCATACGACCCAACAATCAGGAATGATGGTGGGGTGCCATTCTTTTTCTTTGGTTGTCACTGTGGGGCCTTTATGGCACAGCAATATGTCAAAAATATTCTACACCCTGTTGTGTTGCTCACCATGGCAATCCATCATGGGCTTATGTTACAGTAAGATAATGCCCACACACACACACACACACACACACACACACACACACACACACACACACACACACACAGTGAGAGTTTATACTGCTCTTCATGTCTGCCAAACCCCACCTTGGCCAGCAAGGTCACTAGATCTCTCTCCAGTGGATAACATTTGGAACATTATGGGTAAGGCCCTCCAACCATCTCAAGGTTTTGATAATCCAACGTGCTAACTGGACAGAATTTGCCACAATATTCAATGACTCAATAGAGTAATGCCAAGCCACGTAACTGCTTGGGCAAGGGCCAAAAGAGCACCAACGTGTAATTTGACTTGCTCAATTTGTGAAGCTCTTTCTCTTGAATAATTCATCCAATTTTTTTAACTACAATTATTCATTTGTTTGTACACACATCTCACATCTACCAATTTCCATCCCATTCAATAACTGCTTTGTGGTGAGTCTTTTCTGTCTGGCAGTGAATATTAACTACTGTGACCCACTGACTCCTCCTGCTCAATAACAAAATGGATACAGGAAGAAAAAAAATATCTGTCACCAACTCTACAGATTGAGCTTAATGAAGCAGTTCATTAAAGTGTTACCCAAAGATGGAGAATGTTATTAGTATCTCTTCTATATTGTTCATCATAAGAATAAACCTGATGTTAACATTATGCCATGTCTTCTTCCATGTTTGCTTGAATCTCATTGGACAGTTGAGTGTGACCATAAGAATACAGTTCATGCTATGTTACATGCACACAGACTCAGCGATGATGTGGGACAACAGCTTTTCCGGCGCATTAAACTTTGACAGCACTGGCCAGCCTGCGATCCAACTAACCTACAATGATGTGAGCAGCTGCAGTTCAGAATTGAAAAAGAGACGAGCAATAATACAATATAGCTTCAAATATCATTTAATTTGTAAAGAGAATGGAATGATATTTGGAGAAACTCCAGCACTACCGCGCACTTCCTTGGTGACTAGACGGAAATCATGAAATGAACTCGTTCTCACCTGACATAGCATTCTAGTCACAAACAGGAGTGATGAAAATTTCTAACTTAAAGAAAGGCTAATTTTTCTGTGTGAGCTATGTGTATCCACCGTACTGTTGAATATTAAAACCACTGAAGGTATTAATTACAGTCAGCCATCTGATAATCTCTTAGCTCCTTCCTTACATGAAGCCCAGAAATACATTTCAGTTCTGGAAATGCCACCTGTTGTGTTGGTAACTAGCCTATCAACTATAGAATCCACAAAGCCTGCCAGATGCCACATTTTCTTTTGTTCTTTTATGATGAGCTGTTCTATATCCCACCAGTGTTTGGCAGTGACATGTGAAAAAGCTGCTGGGTTAGTTGCAGTACATCTGGCACCTTGACTGTCTTGTTATTCTTGGGCCAAATCCTGCAACTTGTCTCCAGCTTAGTTGTGTTCTTACTTATTGTTTTTCATGTTTCTAAAATACTTATCTACCTCTGTGGTATAAAACGATGGACGTTGTCCAAATATGCCCGCAAAATTTAATTGTTTTCTTAATTTAAACAACTTTTATGAACAGTCTTTCATAAAATACCGATAATTAAGAATTTGTATTTGAAATGAAAGCAGGAATTTAGTGTTCAATATGTAATTAGAAACAAAGCAACGTGCATTATTCATTAAAAAAAATGATGAGTTTTATAATTACGAGATGTAGGTATTTCAAATTGAACGAGGAAGGAAAAAAATATATACTGGGGAGATTTGAACCAACAAACCGTTCACTATGTTTGGTTATCATTCCATTACACTACAGACTGTGCTACATGTACAATTTGGGTTTATAAATCAACTATTTTACACGCAGTCAGTGCAACACTTCAAAGCCAATTATCTTCATAAATTTATGAAAAACATTAAGAACAGCCTATTTCTCGGCCCTTTTTAACTGTACTCCACACGTGTGATTCACTACAGAACAGAAAGCAGCCTCGGCCATTTTCATACTGCACATTAACAGCATGACAATCAGAGCACAATGCTGCAGAGACTGTGACTATACACAATTTTTTAAATAAAAACTACGTAGCTAAAGCGTGATTAAGAAAAACATTGATGGATGTTAATACATTTGAATATCTTAAGAGTTTCATTTAATGTAACTTAGTAATAATATACATATTAGACAAGTGGGACCTACTTCCAAGAGCATAACACCACCAGGGTACATGTATGTGCTACACCTTCTGACCAATCATAAACGTTTATGTTTGTTTACAGCAGGTTTATTCATATGTTGATTGGATTTTAGAAGTTTCCTCAAATGGCAAAAGTGAAATTTAAAGACAATTGTTGATGCTACATTTCAAAAATTTGTGCACTGGTACTGAATTATCAATACGATGGGAGACCATAGTAGGCCACTTCACCGAGATATACAAAAGGTAATTAAAATTTTAGTTAGATGATTTAACAAAAAGACAAAGTACATTTAAGTCAATGGAAAAAAATAACAACGTGATATAGACAAGTTTTAGAGCCCCAATTAGGACAGAGAAAAGATGAGGATAGAAATCAGTTGTGCCCTAATGAAAATCCCTCCCCCCTCCTCACAGTCTAGAAGCCCTCCTCACAGTCTAGAAGCCCTCCTCACTCTCCACAAAAATTATCAAGTAATAGATTTTTGGCACACACAAAAATCACCACCACCTCTATCTAAAATAAATAATAAATATATTTCACAGTACCTGAACTTTAAAATATTGAAGACTAGTCCCATTTTCCTGGAACTGGTACTTCCCGATTTCCATTGGGAATTCATCATTTTCATGCTTCAGACCCTGAAAGAACAAAATAAATAAACCTTTACTCAACAAGGATACGTGTTCATTTCATTTCTGTTAGTACAGTTGCATTTCAAACAATCCTCCAAAACTACACCCCTGAGCATTGGAGGTGCCTTCTCTCGTGTTCAGTGCTTGATTTGTAAACTGTGGCTAGAGTCAGCACAAACAAATACTGCCCATCACCTCTTCCATGTGATGCCCAGCATCGATGGGAAGTCTGTTTCCTGTTATACACGAAACTGACTTTAAGCAGAATTTTACATTCTCATTTGATAAAGCAATCCAAAACTACTCTAGTGTGATATTTGTTTTATTGATATGTATTAAAAGGAACAGTGAAACACTGAAAATAATTGCTTCTCCCGCAGTGACAGCATTGCCCTGGTCCATGGTGACTTACTTCCCTGCAGCAGCACTGCTCAGCCACTGTTGGGGTACTGGTTATTTTTTTTATTTAGTAACCCTGTTAATATAGATCAATAAAACAAAATATTGCACTAATAATTTGGGACATAAAATTCCGCTTCAGAAATCATTTAGTTTGTAATGGAAAACGAACTGATGCTTTCCATCAACACAGAATGCTGCACAAAAGGTGTGATTAGCAGTATTCTTTGTGCTGACTGAAGCTACACACTGCAAAAATAAAACTGCAAATACATGCCGAAACACCAGAAAAATGTACCTGATGTCTAAGGAGCGAACCCTACATGTCTACATTTGAATGATGTACGTCAATGAATGATGTACGTCAATGAATGATGTACGTCAATGAATGATGTACGTCAATGAATGATGTACGTCAATGAATGATGTACGTCAATGAATGATGTACGTCAATGAATGATGTACGTCAATGAATGATGTACGTCAATGAATGATGTACGTCAATGAATGATGTACGTCAATGAATGATGTACGTCAATGAATGATGTACGTCAATGAATGATGTACGTCAATGAATGATGTACGTCAATGAATGATGTACGTCAATGAATGATGTACGTCAATGAATGATGTACGTCAATGAATGATGTACGTCAATGAATGATGTACGTCAATGAATGATGTACGTCAATGAATGATGTACGTCAATGAATGATGTACGTCAATGAATGATGTACGTCAATGAATGATGTACGTCAATGAATGATGTACGTCAATGAATGATGTACGTCAATGAATGATGTACGTCAATGAATGATGTACGTCAATGAATGATGTATGTCAATGATGTATCATTAACTCCATTTGGGACTAAAAAAATAAAAACTTATTTAACATGTGGCTCTGTAACCATAAACTGCACTATCCACAACTACTTTCCTTCAATATTAGTCTACTTAACTCATTTCAGTTAAGCTTCGTTATTGTACAGGCATGATAAAATATATACATGGAACTCACCAAAACACGAAAATCTCTAGGTGCCGAGTCCAGTTTTCCAGTTGGTGACAATGAGCGTGGGATGTGCTCAATGCTGAATGCAGTAATTTTAATCCATGCAGAAAGTTGTATTACCAGAAATCCCTGCCCTCCTGTGAAGGCCCAACAGTTACCAGGTACAACACCAGGCTGTTAATGATATGAAGGAAACTAATTTTTTGTTGCTTTCAGCACCAAATTAAGTTTGTAAGTTGTCTATAACAACAATCTCTGCTTACCTGAATAACAGTTCTTGGAGAAACACCAGATGGGTACCAATGAAACCAACCCATTATTGTTAGCATAGCAGTCTTTGCTTGATAGTTTTCCGTGCATCTTGTGCTTAAAATACTCCCGCCTAAGCACAAAAGTGAGAAACAGATTGAGAGAAAGACAGTCACTTTTTGTTAAAACAGAGTAATTTACAAGACAGTGTTAAATGTGTACAATGCAGAAATACCTGATGATTCTAACGCATAATCCACCATTCCTGTTTTATCAGCATCATATTTCGCAAGAGCTCGATCAACAATTTTCTGGACATCAGAATATGATAAACCATCATTGCTGTCGCACTCTGTATGCTCTGTTACCTTGGAAAAGTAACCACCAATAATGGGATCCTGGTGTTGTCGAACAAATTCTTCTCTAATTTTTTCTGACACAGAGGTCATAATAATATCAGCTGAGTAATTTGCAGCTGCAAGAATCAAAGTTTAATTTCTATAAACACACTTCAACAAAATGACTAAAGAAACAAAATGAAAAAATATTGGAACAATTTAAAAAATTAATTCTATTTCTTACATTAACTATTATCATGAGCAAAAAGGTACAAATTATACATCTGAAATAAATTATACGTGTGTGTGTGTGTGTGTGTGTGTGTGTGTGTGTGTGTGTGTGTGTGAGAGAGAGAGAGAGAGAGAGAGAGAGAGAGAGAGAGAGAGAGAGAGGACACACACGATCACAAACGCGTTTAAACTGATTTGGTCATTATCCCTGGGGGTCTAACATCCGTCCTGCGACCATATTCAAAGCTAACTTAAACAATGATGTACGCACTGGATAGCCAATGAAACCCAAAAATTTATGCCACGTGGACAAATCAAGCAGCTAGATTTGTAGCTGATATGTGAATGGGCAGAATGGGCATGGGAATCCAATCCTCCACCACTGCTGGAAAAATCCTTTGAAAAATGTGGTGGTACCAAAAATCACTGGATAAAACCTAGGATGACACACTATGGGAATATGGCAACAACAGTGCTTCTTCCACTTACGATAGCGATGATGAATAGAACGATTATGATAGAATAAATTTTTTGGAAAAAAATTAAAGCCAATGCTACTACTACTTCTTTCCCTTAAAATTAGGATTACTGGGTACCGCAGATTATATGAGTGTGTACGATATACAGGGTGTCCCAGCTATCTTGTCCACCCAAAATATCTCTGGAACAATAACATCTATTGGAAAACGACTTTCACTGGTATCAATGTAGGGCTGGGGCCCATGAATGTACATATTTGGAAACATTCTAAAACGAAAGCATGTGTGTTTTTTAACACAAACTTATTTTTTTAAATTAGCTCCTATATTTTTCTTCAGCAATCCATAGCATGACAAAGCATATAAACAATGGCGTTGATTGCATCGCAATATTCCCATTACATCCCGAGATATTAAGACGCGAAGTTGACGCTTGAAACACCCGACATGCGCTGCTAGCGCACGTCCTGAGGCTCAGGCGTGAACCCCATGCTGCCCGTAATTGCTCTGTGATTGACATGCGTAATCACACTTCCATACTTATCAAGAGGTCCGAAACAAATAATAGGGTGTGCTGCCATCCAGCAGCATGGGGTTCACACCTGAGACTCAGGACGTGCGCTAGCAGCGCATGTCGGGTGTTTCAAGTGTCAACTTCGCGTCTCAATATCTCGGATGTAATGGGAGTATTGCGATGCAATCAATGCCATTGTGTATGTGCTTTGTCATGCTATGGATTGCTGAAGAAAAAATATAGAAGTTCCATTTAAAAAAACATAAGTTTGTGTTAAAAAACACATATGCTTTCGTTTTAAAATGTTTCCAAATATGTACATTCATGGGCCTCAGCCCTACATTGATACCAGTGAAAGTCGTTTTCCAATAACTGCTATTGTTTCAGAGATATTTTGGGTGGACAAGATAGCTGGGACACCCTGTATAATGATGTAATTACCACTTAAACATTAAAATTGCTTTTTCTAGAGTCTCATAAAAATTGACTTGCCTACTTCTTTAATAAGGCCCTTCAATTTTGTCATTGTTGAAACTTGGTTTGAAAGAGTAGCAGCTAGATGAGCCATCAGATGCTCAGATGGGAAGCCAGTATTAAGCAAACAATGCTGAAACATGGAAGACATACAGAGGGCTACTACAAATCATTCATTCATTCATTCATTTTCAAAGTTCTATATTTTCCAACGTATTACATGTAACAATGTGACTGATGCACGAATAGAACAGCAAACTCACCAAGTTTGGTAGAGCACGCCAGAAGGCATTACGAGTGCAGTGCATTGACAAAATGGTGACAAGGCAAGGGAGGAGAGTGCATGTGTTGGAATATGTGAGGTGTTTACCTGTTATGACAGTGCAGTGTGCAATGGTATCGACAGTTCATGGACACTGCCTGTGTAGAGAAAAGGTATGGGTGACGAAGTATGCCCCATGTAGCCGTAGAGTAGGTTAGGGAAAGTTTCATACACAGCCCAAAAATAATCAATCGCCCATGCAAGCCACGAACTGGGAATGCCGCAGCAAACTGTGTGGCAGATTTTGTGATGGTAGGCCAGTGCCTTGTGTTTTACATCACAATGCATGAAGCACTTATGGATGAACATTTCACCTCCAAGTTGATATTCCACAATGGAGGAACGTTCAAAGTTTACCTGGGAAAGTTAATCACCACAATGTGAATGTGTGGAGCACTGAACATCCTCATGAAATTGTGGCGCATTACTGATATTTGCCACAGGTTGTTTTCTGTGTAATGTCAACATACAAAGCTACACGGGTCTCTTCCTTCTGTGAAAAGACTGACTGATACCTCATACCTGGCCGACAAACTTCCACGTCACTGGATGGAGCGCAGGGTGAAGATCATATGCTCTTGTTTCCTCAGCCCCCGCCAGACCCTGACCTAACGCCCTGTTATTTTCTCCTTTGGGGGCATATTTAAGACCATGTTTACATACCTCCACTGCAAGAACACAAACAGCTGAATATTCATTTATGCTGCTATGATGACCATTACCAGGATGTTGCTACATAAGCTACAGATTGAACTTCACTGCCATTTGGATGTGGGTCATGTAACCAAAGGAGTACTCATAGAACATGAAAACTTTATGAGTTTGCACTTCTATTCATGCATCAATTTGGGCATGTAATACTTTGCAAAATACAGAACTTTAAAAACAAATAATATATAGTACCTTGGTAGAAGGGATATGAAAGGAAAAAACTTAAAACAATATCCATTAATATCTGGAAATACGCACATAGAGCAATTTTAAGTGAAACGACCCTTTAAATTAATAAAATTAATATTAGGAAAGGCAGTGCCAGATAACATCACTGGAACAATGCTCAGGACATTTTAGTCAATCCATGAATAAGGTAGCTTCCAAAACTATCATTTCCGAATGTAGGTCCCTTATCTGATAGAAAAGATGAAGAACAGTGTGTTTAGCCTCAGTTCATTTATTAAACATGAAAATGACAGAGATACTCAATAAACTTAAGTGCCACATGCAACAAGAGAAGTTTTGTGCATCATGGTGTGGCTTACTTCTAATATTCCTCAGGCGTATGTTCCAAATTGAGTTAGCCAATATATTGCCGCCTCCTCCTCCATGTATCTCACAAAAACCTTGAAGGTAAAAATTAAAGGCTCAAATTCATCATAGGCTTACTAAAGCTATTTTTCACACACACCATCTGTGAATGGAACAGAAATGGTTGAAGGAACAAGAGTTGTACAGTAAAATCCCAAATTAATGAATCTGCTGCTAAGGAAATCCCACTTTTAACAAATATTTCCCTCGATCCTGGTAAAATTTCCTTAAAAACAATGTTATTCCTCCCCACTTTCAATGAAACCCACTCTAAGTAGTAGTCTGCTTTTAAGGAATAAAGATGAAGTATTCTGTAAATTAAAATTCAGTTTTCTGCAATTCCTAACATGTTCCAATAAGTTTTCGATTTCTTTTGGACACACATCCGTACAGAATTCTATTGTGGCGATATCAGATAAAGCATCAAGTGAACTGGAAATCTATTTCCACACAGCCTACAACACAACGCTGATCACATGATCTAATATCAGTCACACTCACTAAGTAAAGAAGCCCTAGACATGATTTCTTTGTTGAATTTATCAGTTTTCCTTTTGTCTAATTATGACCTGTAAATGTAGAAAGCTTACAATTAGTAAAAGCAGACGATCATCCACAATGTCAAAGACAATCACAACATACAACGTTCTGGTACAGCAAAATGGTACAATTTTGTACTGTCTTGATCATGCTGCATTCTCAACAACAAGCAATGCATTGTTAAATGTTAAAGCTTGTGGTTTCTCTGGATGTAAATAGAAGAACATTTGTATGTCAATGTTTATAAATGGAAAGCATTCCTATACGCAGAAATATACTGCAACAGAATGATCAGGATCAATGTTGAAAATTTAAGTGCTTCTAATGGTCAGTTAGTCTGATATAAAAACCACCATAATCTCTCATTTCAGAGTATAAGTGGAGTTGGGGAGGAGGAGATGGGGAGCCTCTGTCGAAGCAGCAAATGTAAACCTGAAATCATTAAATACAGCGTTGTGGGTGTAAACACATTTTTACCGCAGATGAAACTGGCATCTTTTGCAATTTGCTTCCTGCGAAAACACATTTTGTTTCGGGAGAAAAATGCCATGGAGGTAAAAAAGTAAAGAAAGAATGACTGCACTATTGTGTGTAACTAGCAATGGAAGCGAGACTGCCCATGTAATATGGAAATTTAAATCTCTTAGGTGATATAGGAGCATAAAAGCCCTTCCTTTTATGAACAAACTCAACAGCAATTCCTGGATGACATCGGAAATATTTAAAAGATTTCTCAGGCATTTAGATGCCAAGATGAGTGTAGCAGGTAGGAAAATAGTGCTCATTATTGACCAAAATCCCTGACATCACATCAGAACATCATTTCGGGAGAAAAAAAAAAAAAAAAAAAAATGCAAAAGTTGTGTTCCTTCCATCGAACAGCACAGCATCAGCAGCCTCTAGGCCCAGATACAACGAAGCCAATTACATAGTAGACTTTGTACAGATGTTAATTACATTCTTTGAATGGAAGATAGTGATAAGATTCAACATTTTACAGACGACTCGTTGCTACCTGGAACTGTGCAACACAACTTTTGTGTTAAACAGTTTTGAAAAGGCTGGTTTAAGATCACTGGTTGCTGTTTTTGATTGCACTGTTCCAGAAAAAGGAATGGTGTATAATCACAGATGTTCCTAAAAATGTGACATTCTAGGACTTTCTTGTGATGAAGGTGTTTTGAATTCCACACCAAAGATGAATGTAAGATGTGTGAAAAGCAAGTGGAGGAACAATGTGCTGTAGATGGTGGTGGTGGTGGTGGTGGTGGTGGTGGTGGTGGTGTCAATGACAACAAAGAGGGAGGAAGCCATTGCACAATGTTTTGCAACTGCAGTGCAATGAACAGATACTGCCACAAACTATCATTCCTATTTAATACAGACGAGTCAATTCTAACAAACTGCAACTAACTAGAGCAACAGCTACTATCACTGCAATAAGCAGTACGGTCAAAACAAACAACTGTTCTTGATTTCTTTTTCAATAAAGAATGTAGTCTGCAAAAAGTGTGTTCATCTACTAGTAAGTGCACTGCATTTGAATTTGTTGTACATTGTTGGAGAGTTTGTAATTAAATAGTACTTACACCACCTTAACAAGCTTGAGTTTCAATTCTGGGTCACTTCTATGCACCTAGGCTAAACCCCCATCTACGGAAAATAATGAAGATGATTTGGGTTGTGGGACGCATGGCATCATGGTCATCAGCACCCTGATGAAAAGTCAGCATGCTAATCTAATATTTACAGAAAACCCCTATTTTAAGGAAAAGCTATTTGGCTCCCTACAGAGTCATTAACTCTCAAGTGGGTGCACCAGTTTTCGTAACGTGTGGGCATGAGGTGCACTTTGTACATATGTAAAGGATATTTGTTTAACAGTACCAATGGAAATGTGTATGAAGAAAATTACAGTTTAATCTTAGTTTAATTAATATAAACTACCATTATATGACCTGTTTGATTACACAGTAATAAAATAAACCTTCCATTGTATCACACTGTTGCTGCAATAAAGTGTTATCCCACAGTAATGACCCACTCAAAGCATTGAACAGTGCATTTGCATCAGATTCCTGTCAGCTGCTTATTTGTTTACTAATTATCTAGTAGTTAACTGCCTCATTGTAGGACTGTGGCGCTATTTCAGAATAAACATTTTCTTCTTGCCAATCAAGAATTTTTTGTCACCCATCTCACTGCTTATTTTATAATACTGCTGCTCAATTGTTCGTGTGACAACACAACTTATTACTGTGTTCACTGCAGAATAATGAAGGAATAGGTAGGGGCTCACAATTGTAAAACAACCATGAAACAGCACAAAGTATTGTTATTTGTGAGTGGCGCACTTTATATACAGGTGCATCCACTTGTTTGAGAGTTAAAAAGGAATTTTACTGTATAGGAAGTTCCCTCTCCAACATGACTATGACCATCAAAGCACATATGGCGAGACCAACTGAGTACCAGTTGTTCCCTATTACTTGCTGTCCACACAATTTGATTGGGCACTCTCTCTCTCTCGCTCTATCTCTCTCTCTATCTCAAGTGAGCGAGCATGAGAAGTGTGGAACAAATGTATGGCCCCTTCCATGTGACTCTGTGAAAGATGGCTGTTAGCTACGTCACAACACAGAGCGAACCTATGGAAGAGCTCCGAGCCTGCAAACACTACATCTTCACGGCCTGTGCATATCCAATCTCTTTCCACATAGCTACATAACACATGCAAGTGGTTGTCATTAGGTGATATGGTTATCTTCGGCAATTTCTGCCAAGCTATGCGAAGTTCATTGATCCTCTCTATCACAGGTGATATCAGGCGGACCTGGCAGCAAATCCAGTGTTCTATGGAAGAACCCTGCAATCGCTCAAAGAGCACAAAGACCCATTAGGAGTAGCTAAGGCAATTACTGTGATGATTATCAGCAGAGCTGTATTTAAGCACAAGCTCTCTAAGCTGCAGATCAGGTCACCCACACAGCAAAGGGGCCTGTAACATAAAAATTCAGTGAAAGGAAGTGTGTCCTCTTATAATTGTAAAAGAGGTACATATAACTATCTTGTATACGCTTATTTGACCGAATACTTCAGCAGATAGCTGTCACTAATTGAGTCAGCATTCACATCTCACCAATCCCTCATATCAAATTCCCAATGATAGCAGATCAAATACAACATACTTCACTTAGTAAAAATGGCTTGGACATTTAAAAGAACATTTTATTGAATTTTAGCTATTTTAAGTGAATTCTTTGCACTTGACATCTTCATAAGATGGATAATGTCACAGGCAACAACTTGGAGACAAAATGTTCACAGACACTTAGGTAGCCTTCTGTCACAGTGCATGTTCAAAGAGGTCAACTGCTCTAAATATTCACACAGCAGCACCAACGAGTCTTGCAGAGGTACTTTCATGAACAGTGACAATTTCAACACTTGCATGAAGATCATCTCCTTGAAATCACATATCCTTCAGTATTTTCACAAAATTGGTCACTTTCTAACGTGACAACCACAGTGTCCCATAAGGTGTGTTAGAAGTGTCGCCAGGTATATGATCAGACCATAATTGGGTAAATTGATGGTGTCTAGTATTAACCATGAAGGTACCCCTTTCTTGTGGAATTTATTAAGTCCGTACAGGTGGGGTGTCACTGGCACCCTGGGATACAGCTGCTGTTTCACTGTCTCTGATAAATCCGCAAGTGCTTCAGTAGAGCCACAGTTCTGCTGGTCATCATAAAGGAAGGTTGGATCCTTCTTGAGATTCTTGTAGGCTGGGTCCTGTAGCAGAGAGCCAATTTTATGATGCCAGTCATTGATGCAAGTCAACACCGTTGCATTCCCATTGTCTGCTGAAAGAAGTATAATGTCAACGTCATTTCTCAGTGATCAGGTAGCCTCCCATTCTGCCAACATTATGTTTGCTCTTAGAAGTCGAGACTGCAGTGGTGTGGAGGAAGAAATCCAAGGTCTGAGAAAGAAAGATAGAAAGAAAGAAAGAGACAAGATATGGCAAGAAACATGCAGGGTAATCGACAAGCCACTTCTGAAAACAAATGTGATGCGGCAGAACAGGATGCTATCTGATCAAGAGGTGATGCTGACACAAGGGTTCTTCCAGCAGATAGAGAGAATGCAACGGTGTCGATTACCGATTGGTTCACTGCTGCAGGACCGAGCCTACAGTAAATTCAACAATGATTAAACCTGAATGATGACCAGCAAAACCATGGCTCTGCTGACAAACTCAGATCTACCACAGTCTGTGAAGTAGTTGCTGTATCCCAGGCTGCCAGCAACACCATGCCTGTAAGGACTACAGATAATCCAGAAGGAGGGCTGCCTCTGCTGTCAATACTCGACACCATTAATTCACATAATTACACACTGGCCAAATACCTAGAGACACTTCTAACACCCCTTGTGGGATACTGTAGTCATGATGTTAAAAACATGGCCATCATGAAAATACTTAAAGATATGTGATAACAAGAAAATTATATGTTTGTGAGTTTCGATGTTCTATCGTTATTCACTAAAGTACCTCTGCAAGACTCCTTGATGCACCTATCTCAACATTTAGAGCTGCAAATAACAGAACTCTTTGTTTGTGCACTGAAGAACACTAACTTGAAGTAAGGCAGTGTGTTTTATGAACAGATGGATGGAGTGGCTGTGGGTATGCCAGCGGCCTCACGGATTGCAAACTATGTTGTTGATACTTTTTTGGTGTAAGAGCATAGCAGACATGTATAGGACAAGTTTCTCAACCACATTCACAGCATCCATCGTAACATTTCTTTTCACTGCACGAACAGAGGAGAACGATTGTCTCCTTTTCTTGGACGTATTGATGAAGAAGGAAGCAGAAGGTACACTAGGCCAGTCAGTATACAGGAAGAGGACACACAAAGAACTGTACCTGCAAGCAAAAAAGTTGCCACCATTCAGCACAGTGACACACTGTGCTGATCACTCTGATACATACAGCAAGTCATCTGCAATAAACAAAGCCTCCCAGATGGGGTGAAACACTTGAAGGAAGTATTCTGCAAAAAGGGGTACAGTGAAGCACAGATCAGTAGGGCATTCAAGGAGAGACAAGACGCTGAAAACCAAAAGAGAAAGAAGAACAAGTGAGACTCACTTCCTTTCCGTGCCCATGACTGCTCTCAGCCAAAATTGCGAGGCTAAACGAAAAATCCAACATAAAATTCTTCTTCCAACAAATACTGAATGGGACAGATTGGCTTTCCTCTAACATCCACTAAAAATTCATGTATCGGGAATACATAGAATCACCTGTAAAGGTGGCCAACAGTACACTAGGCAAACACCGTGCTTATTTAGAAAGGCTGCAAGGACAGCCATCCATTGAAAGGTGCAGCAGTGGGCACTCCACTAATATAAATACCATAGCATCTACCTATCTCAGCAATTCACCAGAAGCCAACAAGTATGACTCGTTGAAATATCGCGTTAACACTGCAACCTGGCTGTAAGCCCAAGAGCTTTTCACAAAAAATGGTGTTCTGATACTGCTAGGGCAAATCAAGTCAGTTGATGCAGTGCAAATCTGATTCTTTTCTGTTGATAAGATTTTCACTGTAGATGCACAAAATCAACATTAGAAATGACTGCTGGTTTGCGAATGATCCAATAACATCACAGTTATTGTCAGAACTAAATTTCCGACCAGTCTTCAAGTGTAAATTGTTCCACCCAGCGAGGGACATGCCAGGCACTCAAATTCTTTTAAAAACAAAGGAGCCGTCACTAAAAGAAATTTATATGGACATTATTTGAGCACTACGAATACCTGGATGGAAACATTGGTGTTGAACTCCGTATGTTTTCAACTAGACAGTGTACCAATATAGCAATTCACAAAAGCCATTTGGTACAAACTGGATTCTGATAACTTTGTCATCTTTAGGTCTAAAGAAACCTGGACACCCAACATCCTTGAGCACAATGCAATGAATTAGTATATTGAAGCACAACCTAAAATGTTTCTAACCCTTTGGTAGGTTCAATACAGCTTTTCATTTCCATCACTTGGCAGCTATCCTTTTCATGTCAGTGTAATGATCTCCAGTCATTCTTTTCCATGTATGTCAAATAGTTATGAGATTGAACAGTAAATAATGTATCACCAAACGTCAAAACTCAAACCTCCTTATGGCCACACATTCAATAATTAGACTTACTACCACAAATTACAGATGTACTGTTCAGACAGCATGACCGCTTGTCAATGGATTTAACAACCACCTTAATAACCCCACTTTGCAGTACACAAAAGCTGCAAGACGTGCAGGAGGTTAGCTGATGAGGTTCTGGATGATACCTTTAGGAATGTGGAGCCCTGTCAACTCCAGTGCCACAGCCAGTTGCGCTAGGTTTCTTGGCTGATGATCCACGATGTGAACAGCCCAGTCAAGGTGGTCCTGCAGATTGTCAATTGGGTTTAAATCCAGGGTCAGTGGAATATGTGAACTCATCCTGGAGCTCCTCGAGCCACGTACATACCCTATGGGCTATGCGACACGTTGTGTTGTCTTGCTGGTAGGGGATGACATGATCCCAAGGATAGATGCATACTTTTGCTGTTGCAGTGTGCCTTCAAGAAAGACAAGATTACCAAGGGAATTCCATGAAAACATTCCCCAGATTGTAACTCTCCCTTCTCCTGCTTGGACCCTTCTGAGGACTGTTGCAAGGTGTTTGCTTTCAGATGTTTTACTCCATACATGCCAACAGTCAGCTGTCCGATGGAGTATAAAAAGATCGATTCATACAAAAAGGCCACCTATCATCATTCGGTGAATGTCCAGTTGCGATATTAGTGTGCAAATTCCAGCCTTCATCACCAATGATCATCTGTCAGCATGGGTGTGTGAACCATGCACCTGCTGTGGAGGCCCATATACAGCTACATTTACTGAACAGCTGTTGAGGAGACTGGTTGGTGGCACCTTGGTTCATGTGGGTGCTCAGCTCCTCAACAGTTGCACATCTTTTCACTTGTACACATCTCTGCAGCCGTCATTCTCCCCGATCACCTACGGCCTGTGGTGCACCTCAGTTGCCTTGGCACTTATTTTGGATAGCGCCACTTCAGGATGCACAGTATACTTCAACCATAAAGGGATACAAATAGTTTACAAACTCAGCCATTTTCTAAATGTTTTGAGTCTTGTTCCTGAAGGATTTTTTACTCAGGTGACACCCAATGCCTAGTCTCCATGTCTGAAGTCGCTGAGCTCTCTTGACCAACCCATTCTGCTGTTCATGCTTATCTACTGATAACACAATATTCCCAAACTTTCATGCTGGCATATTCTAATTAATTCTAATTAACATCCAGATATTTCAGATCAGATAGTGCATAGATCTGTTCTAAATTTATTGCTTTCATTTTGTAATGAAATATTACAATTACATTCCCACTTGAAGTTTGCATTCTTAAATGGTTGTCTCTTATTCTTCTACTATCTTTTGATATGCATTTTCGTGTTTCCTTTATTTTGCCCAGAATAATTCTGCTCTCTTGGTTAACTGAAATCCAGGATCACCATAGGAAATGGGGACCACTAAAAATAGAGAAGCACAGAGCAAAGTAGATAGCCCACACACAACCAAGTGCAGGAATAGAAAAACACACACACACACACACACACACACACACACACACACACACACACACACACACACACACACACACACAGAGAGAGAGAGAGAGAGAGAGAGAGAGAGAGAGAGAGAGAGAGAGAGAGAGAGAGAACGCTTTTTTAGACAGGCAGTGGAGGGGGGGTATTGCACCCACTTATTTATGAGGAAGACTTTAGCAGTAAAGAGAATCAAAACAGGGATGACCTCTTGATTTAAGAGATGCTTCATAAAAACCAAATAATTTTGCCTGTTTCCTAATTAAAATTACTTGATAGTAAGAGACCACACGTTGGGAGGTGATTTCCTTCTATCAGAGCACTCAACGTGATGCCCAACCAGCTCACCATTGCCAAACTGCCGCCAGAACTGGTCTGTTCACTTCCAATGCATTGTTTACCATTCTTTCTTGATGTGTTTGGATCATGACTCATAGATCTGTCGTTTTAATTTCGTATTTCATACATGATAACCACACCAAAACCAGTGCACACACAGAACGATCCTACTGAAACACACATTTCATACACTAACCAAACACTACTGTATACTTCTGCAAAAGATGCAACTCAACTACACATATACAGTTATCAGAATTGGAGAGACTGGCTTACATTAGATAAGCTTCGCATGACACTGCAGAAAGCCAAATTTTTGCAAGCAGCATTGCAACTGGAGCACCACAGTCATAAACATAAATACTGGAGCTCCTCAATGCAGCCTTGTGGCTTAGTGCAACGGTTAGTGTATTAACTTGACATGCACAAGGTTGTAGGTTCGAATCTCGTCAACTGTAATGAATTTTTCTTATTTCCAAATCTAATCAAAAGAGTTTGATCATTATTTTTATTCATTTAGTAGGTTTAGATCTAATTTTCTTTTTAATTTCTAATTATTTGCCTTGTCATCTTTATCACCATATTGACTATTTCTCTTCCTATAGTTGGAATCTACATCGCAATATAATCCCTAACCACATACCAACAAGGTCTGCTCATCAATTGGAAATGCAGCAGCTTGTGTACCTAGAGTGAGGATAGCTCCATGTAACTAAAGATAGCATCACGAGGCTGTGGTAACTTAGGACACAAATTAATACTCTGGCCTACAAAACACATTATCTGACAGAGTTCAGTCACTGGTTATTTAAAATCAGTTGACAGAGCACCTCTTGTTTCCGACATACCTCTTAGCAGCCCCTTCCAACACTGCTTCAAGTTACACATTAACAGCATTTGTGAACTGATCCCTGTGTGTGTGTGTGTGTGTGTGTGTGTGTGTCTGTGTGAGAGAGAGAGAGAGAGAGAGAGAGAGAGAGAGAGAGAGAGAGAGAGAGAGCTACAACCAAATGATAGCTGGCAGCTGTAGCCCAAAAAATTCAACAACAATGCAAACAGCAGAAAGGTTACAAAAACTGTTTTGTCTCTTGATAATCACAAACTTCACTGAACAACAAAAATTTGTGTGGGGTTATTTATTCCTTTCAAATTAACTATTCATAAGTCATCTCTAAGAATTTTTTCAGCAACCTATTGACAACATCCAGTAGTTTGTTATGTTGTTGCTTCATCAACATTTGGTATTAACCATTCTGTTTAAAGTCTGCTCACTTGGTAATGAGTGCTGTCTCTGTGAAAGCTCAAACTTGCTACTGCTAAGAACCAAGACCTTTGCACAAACATTGTCTGGAATAAGCTATTAGCCCAAAAGAGATACTCACTGCTATGCAACAATTACAGTTCTTCACTTTGGCATCTCTCACCTTATTTCTGTAGACTTGTTCACTAAAATTATGGATAGTACATTTATTAAAATGTAGGCCATTGGCTTTTGTAAATCTTTAGCAATCACCAAGTGAACAAACCATTCAAAACAGTACATATCACAAGAAACAAGCAGATTTATTGCAAAGCATACCTTCTTTGGCACCATCGGAAAGTTTGACTGTTAAATTGGCAAGCCTTGCTTCTAATTCATCTCTTGCAACAAATAGTTTGTGAACCCAGTTATGAATCTCTGGAACGTTATTAATGACTTCTTCTTCAGAGCTAAATAATCCTGACAAAAATTTTATCACATGATTCTCTATATCTAATGGTGTAACAGCAGGAAGCTGTTTCTTACAACACTGTTCCATTTTCTTAATAGTATGGATGCGTGCTTCCTGAAAAAGTGAAACGTTGTAAGAAGTCAGTATTTCCATGTAGAATAGTGAGCAAAAGAGTGATAACACATTACCTACGCAAATAGTTTTTATTCAATCAATATCCTTATATTAAAACAGGGTAACAAAATTCCTTTACATAGAAAATACAAATCAGCACGAAGTCCCCGAGTATTATGCATAATCAGTACTATAACTGCACTTTATCGTGACTCTTAGTGAGGTGACTAATAAGGAGTAGACGTATCACTAGAAATATGAATCTGTTTGCCAGTAATGAATGCATTCTCTCCGTTGTCAACTTCAGCTAGTCAACAACATAATGTTAGGATCAAACATGTCTAACTAGACCATTTCACGTCAAATCGTACTTAATATTTCTGCTATTTACATCACCCTATGTCACCTGGTAATTAATATTGGTAGCAACTAGAAAGCGATTAACATCAGTCATTTGATAATGCTACTCTTATCAGCTGCCACAGAATCTTTGTACATGCATTTAACCTGGAAACCTAGTCATTATAGGAACAATTCACGACCACCACCACCAATAATAATAATAATAATAATAATAATAATAATAATAATAATAATACAAGCATAGCAAACACATTAGCAAGTTGCTTCCGGCATTCGAGGAGGTATTCTAGTCTCTGACTGAATGTGTCCATTGGATTAACAATGAGGGTAGATGGGACGGCCAGCTTGGATATGGTTCTTAGGCTGCTTCTTCATAAATGATTGGGTGAATACTGTACCCACGTCCCACACCTCAGTCACTCTCACTGCTCAACATTTGGAAAATCTTTGCATACTTTCACAAGACAAGGTCATTACAATGCTACAAATGATAATCTATCTTTGAAATCAACCATCTAGCCACATTAGGCACAGGAAACATTTCTGGGAAAGCAATTTATGTTTGTGAGGAACAGCATTGGTCATCACATCCTACCCTGACAAAACTCTAATATTAATGTACTTTGGTTCTGTTGAGCCTGTCACACTAATTTAGGAGTAAAGTTAACAACCCACCAAATAAGAATTGTGTATTCCACTAGTGCAATGTGCGAGAGTGAGAGCGCGTGCACACACACGTGAGGGGGAGGTCACATCGTTAGATCAAATCCTTGTCTGACCTTCAGAATTTTCAGTCTGCATTTCAATGCACAGTTCTCATCTCAGCAGTACGAGGAGTCACCAGGAATGACATATTCAGACTCCACGTTAAAGTGTACATTCCTTTTCCTGGTTGGATAACTGGGGTAGGTTAGGGCCACCAACGTCACTAAACTGGCATGTGATTGAAACACTTGCACTAGATTAGTAACCACACAAAATTATTATTATCTGGCCAGTTGTTACTTTTATTACTAAATTATTTACATTTTGCCAGAACTTTCCATACCACATCACTAACAGTTGGGCCTCATATGAGATTTGTGTTATCTTTACTTTTGGTATTTTACTTTCTAAGCATAATCGACACTACGCCATTAGCTACACCCCTTATTCTTAATAATTCTAGCTCGTTTAGTAAAATCTGAACATCAAGTATCAATTTTGTTAGTTTTGCAAAGGTACGATTCCGAACTACCACTGCAGAAACCGAACCGTAATTCACTTATGTTTTATTGAATTAAAGCACTGATCTATCATTCATAATAGATTCTGTTACTTTTGAGGAAGATGACTGCAGGGAAATTTGCCTCAAGTTTTCAATGTCTCCTGCATTACCTTTAGCAATAGCACAACTCTTGCCTGCTGTAAATAACCTGTCAAAATCCTTAATACAAATGACTTATTTTTATGTTCATTGAGGGATTTTGTATTCTTGTATGCATTGTTTCAGCACATATGCTGATAGCTCAGATTTTTGTTATTACTCTGCAACATTCGAAAATGCTCATTCACACAGGTGCTAGGTGATGTGGATCATTTGTTGCATCAGCTCCCTAATTAATTTGTGCTTTCAATTGTGTGTGTGCTTCATGTTTTAATGATTCCCATGCTGTTTAATTACTTACTCTCTGCATCGTATATTATTCGGTTGTGTAACGACTTTTCTGCAGTAATTCAAATCTTTTTGTACCTTGTCATTTGAAGACTGTTCTTCCACCTAGACATTTAAGGACTATTCAAGGAACTAAGATACTTAATGGTCTGGTAGGACTTTCTTAATATGGTACCTGTTGACATTAATTTGTTTTTAAGGGACACTGCATGCAATGAAGCTGCTTTTGGACATGTCTCCTCAAATTTTGATTTACATTACATTGAGAACATAAAGAATTACCCATTTACATTGGTTTCCCTTCATGTTCTGTCCTCACTTTGGTTGTCCGTAACAATCTTGCACTTTGAATTCTGGTAAAAACCCTTTTGCAGTCATGCACTTTAGGGTCTTTTTTCCATAGCTGATTATATTGTTATCATTTGATACAAATGGCCTGGGCGCAATCATCCATTCATATGTAATACCTCCATGAAGAACTGAGTTAGCGAGCTATTTAATGTAAGACAATTAAAATTTAAATTTAAATTTACAAATATACACAAGAAAAAATTGCATGGAAAAACACAGACAATGTAATCTGAGAGTGAATACGTGGCAAAAGGTCACTTCAGTAGCATTATAAGCAGAAGACTGGCATACACATGAATAACCTAGACACCAAATATTTCTGATTTACTTCATAAATAACACCATAGCAGCTTGTCAGCAAGTTTTTATGTACTAACCTGTAAAAGCCTTAGGCGAGAGCTTAGATCTCTAATTTTCTTCTGCCATATATTAAATTCTGCATGGACAGATTGCTGTGTATTCTTTATTCTTTGCTGTTCATTGAACAAATTGTCTACCTGCATTTTAATCCTGTCCACTTCCACCATAAGTC